>NW_027176218.1:17108728-17736228 GCF_023055335.1 Clinocottus analis | reverse complement strand
TAATTAGCAACATTATCTCAGTACTTAACACTTACGTGTAAAAGTGCAACTTTTATGAAATTATTTTATAATGTAATTTAAAGGTTACATCATAGTATTAATAGAATACACTTGCCATATTCGATGAGAATACAGAATTAGATGATGAGCGTCATTTTTTATTTTTTTTTAAAGCGTATGCAATCTGTGACTAAATAACTTCCTGTTGGGGTGGGAAGCAGGTACGAATAATGTGTGTGGGGCCTGTCCAGATGGACAGAGGGCCAATATGGACGAAGAGGGGTCATAACAGAAACCAGAGTATCAAAGCTGAGAGGGATGATTCCAGAAACTTGGCACTTTCAAGTAGCACTTATCCAGGGGTATCATATAAACTTAACCCTGCTGTCAGAATGGCCGCCTGGAAGGAAATGAGCTAGGGGTCATGACCTTGAAAGCACAAGTCAAACGTCCCCGACCACAGTTACAAGGTAAGCTGCACAGCCGCGGCCTTGGTGTGCCAGATGGCTCCAAAATCTGAGTCGTCGGCTGATGGAAATCTCTGAAGACCAACGTCCTGTCCCAGCCCCTTCATAAGGACAGCAGACTGATACATAAGTAACACGGCAACTGTCACAGGACGACCACACACCACTTTGGACTAAATTTCTTCGATTTATCTTCCCACTAATTTCAAAAACTCAAATCTCTGAAAATATTTAAAAAAAAATAGGCAGAAGGAAAGAAATGAATTAGGCAACGAAGATATGAAGCCATATATTTAATTCTTCTGGAGGAAAAAAAGTGTAATAGCTTAATGGTTCATAACTTGAAAACCTTGGACCGTTGTAATAATATTCACAGTCACAAATGTTTTCAGACTTCTTTTCCAGCCAGCTACATACAGCTTAGTGTGAACACCCTTATGTGAATAACCACACTGCCAAGAATACAAGTAGGCCGTAGCGATGCATCACTCATATATGAAATAATTTGAGCAAGACATCACTCTTTCCCCACGTTCTCACTCCACTCATACAACAGTTACTCACTTCATATTAAGCCAGCCTCGCTTCCACTCATTTTCACTACAGCCTCGCCTGAACTAAAACACTGAAACTGTCAGTAGCTACTAAGTGTCTGACGGATGGACGATATCTACCAAGTTGGTTATTCAAAGAATTACACTGGCTGTATTGTAAATGACGAGATCATTTCTTGACTTTTAGGAGCAGCTGATTCAGGGGACTTGTCTTTCAACTTCCCCCTCAGCCCTGTTTGTAGTAGAGAGTGAAATGCTGCTAATGACTGGTTTGGTCAGGGCCCTTGACTGACAAGGTGGGATTAAAGAGTCTCAGGAGTGTCTGCTCTCATTCCAAGACTCACTGAAGACCCAACTAACTCAAGGTTCAGTCTGGATATTTCATGCCGGAGCAACTTTTCTCAAAGTAGCCTGGCTTTGTTGCATTACTCTTGACGAGTATTGTTTTGTGATTAACATTACACTTTTACAAATATAGCAATGGAAGAAAAACCCTGTTTCCCCTCTCTAATTCCTGTTTTATGCCACCAGGTCTACTGTCCACACACTTCAAGCCCTCAGTCACCAGCTCAACCTGAGGCCTCCTGCTCACCGTCATTACGCCATACACAATGGCTCGTCAAGGTGTCTTATTTCTGAGTCACATTCTTGGATGAATGCTATCCTGAAATCAAATCATGTGGAAATGAACAGACAATAGCTGGTCTCTGTCCAGGTAGATTGGTGCATGTGAGTATTTTGAATTTATAAAAGTTAAAACACTGACACAGATTCTATATAAACGGACAGACAGCGATACACAAGGCTGGAATATAAATATACTCAAGTACTATAACTAAGTACAGTTTTGAGGTACTTAATATTTCCAGAAAATAAATATTAATATTCATCATTTTCATCTCATGTATCATGTGTTTCATATCTTTAGTTACTTTGCAGATTTTGATTATTAAAACTAAATATAAGAGGTTTAGCTACCCAGCAGCTGGCATGTCACATAACTACTTTTGATGGATGATATATTGTCCCGTAAATATTTGCGATAACAAATATTGTTATTTTAAGACCATTTTATGGTCTCATATCATGATCATATGATAGCGTAGTAATGCAAGTAAACCCTTTGAAAAAGAACTTCGGACAATTGTAATCTTTAAAAGATATGCAGATGTTTGAATTGGAATGTGACTTTTTTTTTTTTAAATATCCTAAATATATAAAACATTCATAAAATATAACCACAGAACCGGAACCAAGACGTATAATGGTCGGAATAATCCAGCCGCGGCATCATGTTGGCTAAAATATTAACAATGTTAACGTCATATGGGCATATCAGAAATTATAACTTTTGCTTTTGATACTTTATGTATATGTTGATGCGAATACTTGAGTATGATTTGATCTGAATACTTGTTTTACTATTGTAGATACATAATAATTGCACGTTAGACTTGCAGTCATATCTCCTGTAAATGTAGTATTTCTGGCATCTGTTCTTTTTTAGTCAGCAATAATTGTTACTCTAAAGATGTACCCATCCTCAGTGAAATGATATCATACATTTTGTGTCTAACAGGAAACTTGAACACACTATTTCCAAATCATTTCCTCTGTTCAGTTTGTTTTGTGTGTTGTTTCGATATGGAGCAATATATCTAATGAAACAGTCTCTTATGAAATATACTCACTGATATCCTTCCCGGCACTTATCTAACTGTCAGAAATTGGCATATTCTGATATAACCACCAACTCATGTTTCATTTACAAACAATTGACTGGTTGATTTCTCTAAAGCCTTCAGTCATTTGGTATTAAGCTGTTATGGTGGTTGTCAGGATTCAATACAAACAGCCTGAAACGTGACTCCTGAAACCCACCTCACCTCATACTGGCATGCAAAGACAGAGCGTATCCTTCAATCCTGATCAACCCCCCCCCCCCCATCTTTTCCCCCTGCCCCCTATCACACACCTGTTTACCTGCTTTTAAGTAATAAAAATGCCACATAAGAAGCATATATGCTTGTCTGATACATTGTCTCAGAACTAGTGTGGAATGACAGATGCTCTGTGAAACCAACAAAAATAGCTGTGAAAATGTGAAAATGGTCGGCCTAAGCCAAGGAGATAATACTCATATCTATAACTGCCTCCTGTGGCCACACTTTAGTAGTTGTGATGGTACCCAAAACCTCAAACCCCTCAGTCAACTCAAGTGGAGGCCTCGCTGTTATTAAAAGGTGCTGACCTCGCAAAAGCACATTGTGACCATGATAATAGAAATAAAGAGGAGACGAGGCCTTTAACTTGTCTTCCCCAAACAACTCGTCCCACACTGAGGTCCAGATCCAATTTGAGTCAAACTTTCCAGATTTTGGAGATTCTGTTCATTGTGGTTTCAGCCGGCTGGTGAAGCTTCCAAGAGCATTTGTAAGCTTTTCAGTTTTGGTCAGCTTTGTTTCCCTCACATAAAAGCAAAGTGATGAGAACATTTTGTATTTATTGAGACACAGCATCCACATCAGGGAGTGTAAGTGGCTACGATTGGACAAAAATTACTACTATGATGTTGGACATTACAGGGATGCAAATGAAGATCCCACTGTCCTGATTGCATAAAAACAACTCTGATGTTATGTATATTGGATACATAACCCCTGTATCATAGTAAATATTGAATTGACAGATTATTGTTAGAAGACGTCCGAACACACATGCTGTGTGATTTTCTGATCAAAGTAAAAAGTTTACCACAAAAAACTGAAGCATTTTCAAATGTTAACTGCTGTAGAAGTAAGTTAAACAATAGCTATTTTCTTTCAGCCATAGTTCTGACATGAAACTGCTCACAACAAGGTCTATGGATTAACTTGAGTAACCAGGTCATGACTTCTTGAAAGGGACACTGCTGATGAGTTTTCGAATGTATTAATGCATTTAATCAAATGCATTATATTAAAAAACAAATGCAGACATTTCTATGGCCAATACATCCAAAACCAAACTCACACCAAAGCAATTGAGATTGATAAATAGTAGTACAGGTAGAAGTGCAAATATTTACTTTTGATTTAGGCGTGTACTGGCCCTTTAAACTAGCACTCTTCAACACCAAACCTAAATTCATAACAACCGTTACAAAAGGAGTGGCAGTTGTATATAGTTATGAGTTATATCTAGCTCTACAAAAAAATCAAAAAAAAAATCAACAGGAAATAGAAAACACCAACTGAAACACCAGTTTCCTCACATTCCTCGAAATCCTTAAAAAAATGAATACCAAGAACAGGACGTGCATGTGGTCTTCACTGCGTCACTGCATTTCCATTCTGCCTTTTTGTTAGCTTGACAACGGTTATTTACACACAACATGCTCAAACTTTTAAGTTATATGTGTCCATGGGAGCGATAATTACTGGTAAGAGATGTCATTATTCTGCATAACAGCAAGGTATTATGTCTATGCATGCTTTGAAAACTGTCACAAGTATTGCACTGCAGATAATCGATGAAAAGCATTATGATATGAAAGACAACATAAATTAAGGATGCTGTGATGATAATTGTCACAACTGAGGCAAATAGCAAGGTGACCTATAAAAAAAAATGGTGATACACAAAACCAAGTTAGCAATTGACCATGTGGTGTTCTCTTGAAATGTGTGGTTTAAGTCCCGGAAACTACCAACACATTTCTTCACATCTGCCTACCAACACCCGTACAAACAAAAATGTAAACATGGAGATTAAGTTTTACATAAAAACCACCCATACAATGGGTCTGTCAAGCATATTCAAACACATACTTTCACATAACTCATCCACAATTATCCTTCTATCTGTTGTACAGGTCATACACACATGCGCACCGCACCGTTCATTAATGGCTACAGAAGGACTTGGATAGTCAGAACGACTAGGCCTTGAGTCCACAAGGTGTGACCGTATCAAAGTGAATTGTTGGTTTGGCTGGCAGAGAGGAGACTATCTTCCTAGGAAGACTGTTTCAACGGTTATACCCCAGATGGTTGCACACCTGTGGGCCTCAAAGAAAATACCCAGCCCCTGAAAACCTCCAGAGCTGCAGGATGCATATTAATTAAGCTTCTGAGAGTTGGAAACTGATCCATCCATGACCAAAGATCAGGTGGTACACCCTTGGAAACATGGGACATGTCTAGGCTTGTTAAGAAAATTAAAACCTGTAATGTCTCTGTCATGTCTGCAGTTGAAATACCTTTTTCATGCCAAGCCCTTCAAGATCTAGGAATTAGCAATTGTTGGTGTTCAAGGAACCCTTTAAACAAGGATTATTTTTACTACTCACACAATAATGTAAGTTACTCTCGTTTTGTCTATTTTTAGTGAGTAATTCCATTATATCGCTAATTAAGATTAAAATTCCTCCAATACTTGTCTAAGGGCATGGCCCAGTAATTATCAAACAAGTACACACAACAGCCCCATCCGTCTGAAGTAGGTGGCAGGTGAACACTAACTTAACGACTCTCTATCGTTCAGATCATATACAGAGTATTTTCAACATCCATTACTTCTTTGGTAGTCTTGAACTTCCCGAATTATTCAAAGAACAAGCCAGTATTTTAGCACAACCTACAACTAAGCACTCTTGTCCAACACGTGGTTCTGATAGCTACCCAGTTGAATTGTATAAACACTTTTGGCAGCTAATAATCTCTTTCATTCATTTGATTTCATTGCTCAATTAAATACAAATAATAAGGAACTGTAACCACAAATGAAAACTCTTGTCTCAATTTTGTTAAAATCTGACAAATAATTAACCCACACCTTCAGCTATAGACCTGTATTCCTGATGAATTGGGATTTAAAAATAATTAGTAATGTAAAAGCCAACACATTAGAATCAACCGTATCTCCATTAATCCATTCAGACAAAACAGGTTTCATATAGCAAAAATACTCATCCTACAACATCTATTACTTCTTCAACCTCATCAGTCTGTCCCAAAGAAACCGAGTCAACACCATCATCTCAACTCAACATCTGTTGTAGTCACAACCAACAATCAAACTTCTCAACACTTCAAAATGAAGCAGGGCAGAAGAAAAGGATATCAACCCTTTCAATTACAGTTTGTTATTCTCATCGAACCTCTTGCAGCTGCCATTTGACAGAACATTCGTATCACAGGTATACCATCAGGACATTTTCACCACAAAATGTGTTTGTATGCAGATGATATCCTTCTATAGTATAAAAGAATGTCTATTGAATCTATAACTTATAGAATATGTACCTTATACATTCTTCAACAGCCCTTCTAATAGTCTATAATCTCATTTCCAATTTATAAAAGAAATGTCAGACTATTGCATAAACATGTCAAAAAAATGCTATCACTCTGCAATGAAAATTGTAATATTGTGTAAAACAACAGATAACATTAAATACCTTATTATCAATATTTCTACCAAGCTGTCAGCTTTTGAATAACACTCCTTTACAAAAAACATTTGGGATAACCTAATATGCTAATTTAAAGAATTGCAACTGTAAAAATGACCCTGCTAACCAAAATGAACTATAATTTGTTCTTTAACTTTATCCAAACTGGATCACATTGGTTCAACACTTTAGACTCATTAGAAACCACAAATCAAAGATATCCAGCAACAAAAAGATAAATTCTATTAAAAAAATGATTAATTTCACAATTTGTGGGCCCCATTCATAAATATATTACTCATCTAGCTGTTAAAACACAAAATCATTGTACATACAACCAAACATGGACATAGCCTCACACCAGTGACAACCTTCCCCTAGCCCTGTCAGGACCCTCTTTACTACTAGCTGACATGTATTATTTATTAATATTTCATTGCATCCTTATTATTACCACCTAGTTATTTATAATATTTATTTAAAACATTGTATAATCGTTATAATAATACCAATGTACATTATTTTATTTTTATTTGTCATTATTTGATATTATATTATTATAATTATTATGACTATTATTTCATCCTTTCTTTGTTTTGTTTGTCAAGCTCTCGTCGACAACTTGTTTTCTTAATCTTTTCTTGGGGACATGTCCCGTTTTCCTTTTGCACCAATCCCAAAACATATTATTAAACAACATCCAACTGCTCAAACATAGCTTTTGTTGTGAAATTCTATACATACATATGTCAAATGTAAACAGTCTATTCTGTGTATTGTATTCACTACAGCCGACGCTATGTCCTTCCTTTGTGTCATTATAATCACCACTAGCAATAACCCAATCAAAAAATTACTCAGAAGCAGCACAGGTGGTTGAGCTTTCATGCCAGATGGCGGCATTTAAGATGTATGTTTTGTGTTTGGCTTCAGTCGATCATGGTAAATATTAAAATAAAATCAATTATGTTTGGACAGTTAAATTACCCCAGCGTTTATGAGCTCACTCTTTGTGCTTTTACACCTGCCATAGTGTGTGGAGATAATTGGTCTCAATGGAGTGAGTACATCACTAATAGGTCGCCAGCGATTTACTCCACTTAGTAAAATAGTAAAGACACTAAGAGTAGCGGCATCACAACATCTCAGCATCACAGCATTGGCAGGTTGAGTCGGTGAGACGAATCATATATTCATCAACACATGTTTATCAACAGTAAATATGCTGAAATCCTCTATCAATTATTATGCTGGCTCATGGTTCAAAAATCAGGTAAAATAAACACAATTTATACTGCTTATGTTTCATAAAAGTACATGTCTTTTATGTTTCATTTAAGGGGGAGTCCAATGATTCAGTATTGCACTTCTATAAAGTTGCTGAGGTAAAAAAAAAAAAAAAGATTTGTTAAAATCCAAGTAGCAGAAACGATTCTCACTTTTACGCTCCAGTGTGGAATCCTATACATTCCCCTTGTGAAACTGGATAGCACGGGCTATTAGACTCCCAAATGCCTCCTAAATGTTCACAACTTTCAAACTCCACACCTCCAGTTTGTAATGCGGGCTTCCTTTTAAAATAAATGAGTTTCCTGCCTAAACAAGGATTACATTGATGCCATCATCAGGGTTATTCTTTTAAGCCTCTGAAAAGCTGCTTCACAGCCACAATTAACAAACTGTTTCTAGAGGCTGAGTTTACTTCTCAAGACAAGTAAACTGAACTTTATGTAAATTTGGTGGAATGCCCTTTTACAGACCTCATGTGTTTCTCGTGAGTCTCCTGATGATATGATAAGCTGTCCAAAGATATTATTGTGTGGATCAGAGTTAAATTCGGTTTAAAGACCAGGCACAGGTTGGTGTCAGGACTGAAAATACTGTTAGGATTCGGACGTGAAGTGAAACTCAAGATCAGGATCACCAGGTAATATTTCTGAATTTGAAGCACCATGATGTAGTGCATGATTATGTCTCCTTCTCTTTATGAAGTCACTGTAAGCCTTTTGTACACATGTGATTCCCTGCAAGCCCCTGAGCATTTCATGGTGGAACTGTGCTGTCACTGTTTAGTTTAAATCAGTTGCTGGTTTAATGTGACACATTTTAGATCACATTTTCAAGCCTAGGGGTAATCCCATTTATTCATTGATTTTGGATCTATCAACATTTGTACATATGGGAATTTTATGCTGGCAATACTTGACTAACTGTCTAAATCAGTATACCCATTATGCCATGTGGAAACTCTCTCGAAGGAAAGCATTAAAATGAATGCAGCAGTTCCATCTTAAGGTCATCAGAAGGTACTACAAGATGTAAGAAAATGTCTTACACACTTGGTCCTTATTTCTATTCATACTTCTGTTTCCCTCATATACAGACACTCTTTTTTTTGCTGCTTACAACAAATTCAAACAAGAGGATATTCATTGTATGTGTGTAAAGCATCCGCAGGAAAGAATGAGAGAGCAAAATATGCATTATCTGCGTAGGAAAGCGCCATCAGAGCGGCTATTGAGGGAGTTGCACTCGGAGGAATTTAAAAGGTCTGCATGTCATTGACCAGAGGGTTCCTGCAAGATATGAGCCCAGTTTGTTTGTTGCAAATCAAGATTTTCTGAATGTTGAGTAGCCTTATGATTTCGGGGCACACGTCTTTGCCGCCATAAAAGACAGGAAAACACATGTACTCATGCATAGATACACAAATACACGCATGCGAGCACCGTTTTGTTTCAACCTCTCTTGGCACCTGATCAGACCGAGTTTCCCATGAAGTTTTTTGTGGAGCAAAAGTGACTTGAACTGATTGCAGCGGATAAGTGGCCTGAGCAAATAGCCCTTCCACTGTGACAAGGGAGTGGAGAGAGCAATTAGTCTGTTCTTGAGATCTACAATTCCATAACCTCAGATAAACCTTCTTGATTACCCCATAAAACTGGCCTTTCCTGAAAGGCATGTCATTGAGGAGAAATGAGGCCATGTAAAGTGCAAGGCTGGCAAAAGTCCTGGAGTTCAGCGAGCTAAAACGTAGCACCATGGGAACTATGCCAATCATCCATATTATAAGTTGTGACATCAGATAGCTCTGGGAATAAAGGCATACCAAACGAACAAGCAGAAACCATTTCAGAGCAAACAACAGCAGCACGCTGTTGGCAGGTAATAGGCGTCGCCTGCCAAAACAAAGATGAGCGCACGCTTTTCTTGACTGGCTTAAAGCATTGGCACTCAGTGATGATACTGAACTTAATGCCGATCCAAAGGCTTAAAACATGAAGGAGAAAGTCATTACTGATTCAGCAGCAACTTTCGGCGGCAGTAAAGGAAGATAACACTCTCCATAGGGCAACATTAGATGAACACGAACCAAGTTGCAGGCAACACCTCTTTGTTCTACCCATGTTTCCCTCACAAATAAAATCTAACTTATTGCAGTGATCTTGCTTTCTGCTGGATCCAGAGGCTTGATCCTTGTCGGAGAGATGGTGTTGAAAGCGTAGTCTGAAACCTTTTAAACTAGCTGCTATAGCAAAAATAATAACACAAAAAATCTGTATTGGCCAATATGGCTCATCAATAATCGTCCATTAGAATAGGCAGCAAAAAAAAAAAAAGAGAGGGTTATTTTTGCTCTGGTTTCTATTCTGCCAATTCGATCCATGACTTAGAAGCGTGCAATAATCCGAACCGGGAGTTTTGTGTTCCCTGCAACACCCGTGCATCCTAGCTAACATACCAAACAGCTGACATCCTCACAGTTGATGAGTCGCTTACTGCACAGGGTCAGGACGCCACTGCTGGCAAACACACCAGCTACACAACAAAGTACAGTGCGGCACAGTGCAGTAAAGTATGATCTAACCAGGAGTCTAGCAGACTCCTACAAATACAGTAGGTGCTGGTACAAACACAGTACACCACAGTGTGGCTCAGACGGTCTCGGTTAGCAACAGACGGCAGCTAATAGACACAAGACTGTACGGAACATTACGATATACTGCATGGCAAATTAAAGATTATTACACTGCAAAACTGTCCAGACAATATGGTACAGACACAGAACGCCATAAAATGCTCTATAGCGAAGTCTAGATGGGCATGGGATGTAACCAAAACACCCAAGGGTAGCTGCCTGGTAAAAGTACAGTAAAGGGATTCAAGATGAGGGGCTGTAGGGATAGAGGGAGGGAGGAGTGGCGAGATCGAGCGTAACAAGCAAGCACACATAAAGCCTGTCTCATTCTTTTTTCCTCCCCTCCCTCCTCTCTCTCTCTCACCATTACAGCAGCATTAGAAGCTGAGCTGCTCAACTGTTCCAAGATGTCAGAACTACAAAGCTCCCTTGAATGAGGGAATGTGGGGCCCAGGGCGGCGAGTGGGTCTGGAACAGCTGGCCCAGTGGTGGGGCCTCCTGTTCCCTCGCTCTGCAGCCGCTCGCTAGCTAGGACAAGACAGGGATGTCTGGCTGGCTCACTGGGGGTGTGGGTGTGTGTGTGTGTGTGTGGGGGGGGGGGGGGGGGCTATGTGTGTCTGTGTGTGGAGGGTGGCTGGATAGAAGGGGGTCAGGAAATGTTTCTGACAAAGGAATCACCTGCTCGGTCCCCCTGACCAACGCTGGACGGGACGGGATGGGTGGGGAAAGAGAGGGAAAGTGTATGGTAGAAGTCAGCGATCAAGTTAATTTCAGGCTCTGAAATTTTCGTGAACAGTGGTTGCAACACATCACAGAATCGAGAGCTTCAGAAAGCTATTGTATAGATTTGTTTTGCAATGTTGACATGTTGACAGAGAGCTGCATCTCCATCTGCTCATGCTCTGTGCTTAGGGTGACATGGAAAATTACAGGGAGAGAACACTTGTGGCTTCCATCTTGTCTTTGGTGTCAGAGAAGTGTGACTTAAAAGGAAGGAGGATGAAAGGAGACAAACTATTTTCGACAACTGTAAACCGGAGAAAGCTCTGAGCTGTTGAAGCTCAGCACACAGTGAGGAGAAAAGGGATATCATATATGGTTTCAGCAGAGTTCAAGTTAAGTTAAAATGAAGCTTAACTCGGCGGCGCAGCAGCGAGTCTTCAATTTCCCGTACGTGAACATCGATAGTGGCCACACATGATGCTGGAAAAGACGGCTCATATATTGCAGAGAACGGGCACAATGCAGGCAATGGAAAGGGATTTAAAGCAGCTACGTCTGCACTCAAGGTTATAGAAGACCAACAATTAATAGCTGCGATGGAAATACGTCATCCAAAGAACAAACTCAAAGCAAACATTTAATGTAAACCAACATAAATTAAATGTAACCAAATGACGTTGGGATCCAATGAACGGGTTCTGTTGTTCATTAAGAAATGGTACAACTCAAGAATTTCAATGTAATTGTATCGGTACTTGTTTTTTATTGTCGTTTGTTGTTTTCCACGCTGTGCGAGTGTTACCATCTGCATTAATAAGATACATATGCATTTTTGTGGAGCTTTTTCTGACACATATACACAACATATACATAAAGATGCACCCCCCCACCACACAAAAACACACAAACCAGCACATGGAAGTATACACAAGCATATCTGACACCGCTCACACACAAACACACAACATTCCTAATGGGAGTGTGAGCACGGGAGACTTTATTGATTGTGAAGTGCAAAAATTCCAAAACAGCATGAGTAAAACTTCCATTTTTAAAGAGAAGACTGGATTATTTTACAGGAGTTTCCATTTGAGGGCGCCACGCAGTCCACCGTGCACTCGGCCATGCACTCGCTGTGCACAACAACATGAAGCCCTGTCTCTGGGCAGCCAAGAGAGGCATCCAACTAAGATTAGAGTCGGTCTTAAAACCGGATCCTAATTGTGTACATTTGTAATTATACAATGGTTCACTTCTTCGCTTCAGAGTAACATAAACATCTGGAATTGGGCATGACAGAGGCTTTCTTTACCACAGTTAGACGGAGAGAAACAGGAGAGAGAGAGAGAGAAAGTGAAAAAGAGATTAAGAACAAACAAAGAAGGTACAGAAATAATCAGATGAAGATTCGGCAAGACTAGTAAATGTGGGGCTTTTCCTTTCTAGTGTGCAAGCATGTGAGGTATGTGCTGGATGAGGACACAAAAGATGAGTCCTGGAGTTCCTCTTTTGGCCCAGATCACAGCAGTGGACCAGCCAGCCAGCTATTCAATCAGCCAGTCAGCCCAACAGCTCCAGCTGCAGCAGCTATGCTGTTGAGGTCTCTCAGCAGCTTCTTGGAGACTGTAGTGCATGTGCAATGAGCGTGCTTATATGCAGACTTCTCCACAGTGCATTCAAACCTTTATGGCTGTATGCACTTGATTCTATATGACCATGTTTTATAAATCCATGATTATTGAGTGAAATGTCTCACAGAGGTCCACCAATCACAACCTTTGAATTTGCAGTGTGCTGAAAGAAGTGTCGCTTTTGAAAGACACAGCATGGTGCAAAATCCCTCTTAAGGAAATGCAACTTGATGTGGGACCTTACTCACACCAACACCATATTCTAAGCGGGACAAAAATGTCAACACTGAGCACTGCAATTCTTCTTTAGAAGGGGTTTTGTGTGGGGCTCCTTGATGTGCGTCAGAGGTTTGGAATACAGCGGTATCTGGTCATCATGCTGGACAACTTTCTTGGAATTTGTCCTGCTGAAATGGAAGCTTGAGGATCCTTTCTTGCCATAAAAGAGAGACAGAGCTGCGGCTGCTAAACTTGTATTGTATTTTCTAGCAGATTGACTTTCAGTGTACTCCTGCAATTTCCTTCGCAGACTGTTTCTGTACGTGTTCAGTCAAGGAAATCATAGAGACAATTTCTAGTGCGCCGAATGAAAAGACGTGTTCATTTATGCGGGGGTCAAACTGTGGTTTGATTGACATGATCCCATGGAAACAGTTCATTCATCTCTCTCATATACTACTGCTTGTGACGGCCTGCGCTTTGAAACCTGAGCCAGCAGCAATCTACCTCCTGATGTATGTATAATGTTAACATTAAGTGAGGCAATAGCACTCATTTCCTTAGCTTATTATTACACACACTAGTTACACAAAGAGAGCAATCTCACATGAGTCCCCTTTGCAGCAGGGATCAAAAAAAAAAAGAAAGAAAGGGGAAGCTTCCTTCTGTGGGAATGGAGAGAACAAACACAGACAGTCAAAGCAGTGCGGCCGGTCATTTGAAAATGGAAAACATGGCTGCAATAGTAGCTGGTTGCTGCATGTTCATCAGGATTCTGCGAGGATACACACTCTTTATAGGAGCTTTGTTGGAGTGAGTCAGAAATAAGTTAGAGAAATGGAGAAGAAAAGGATACATAAAGGAGAAGACAATTCTGACTTCTTTGTGCCGGTCAGGTCTGCAGTTTGCCTTCGCCACGTATTTAAAAAGCCTAATTATGGAGAGACGTAAGGCTAGACACAAAGGAAGATGGAAAATGAAAGTGAAAATATGGCCAATTCTGTTTTGATTAACTCACTTTCCCTGCCAAACCTTTAGCAGTATGACAGATCCAACAATTATCTGACAAGAGGACAGCATGTTAAAGTTGCACACTAATAAAGACATCTGCTGCGTGAGTCTGTCTAAAAAGACCGAAGATAGAACGACATCTCACAGGAGACAGATTGAAAGGTGTCACCAGAACCATATTTTAAATGTCTTCCCATTTTGCCATCAGTGCCAACAAAGGAAGACAACCTATCCTGTGTCAGATGAAACGCCACCAAATGTCACTCGAGCTTCCCAAGTCCTCACAATGAGTCAATTCTACCGTACTTCAGTCACTGGCACAGTATGACAATCCAGCGCTGACGACAATGCCTGCAGGACGCAAGCCTTAAACGGTCTCTGCGGAATTATCTCTAATGCTTCTAAAACACACTGTCTGCTGGCATTCTGCATCCTAACTTGAAGAAATGAAGCAAGACCAGCGCAAAGGCAAATACGGCAAAATATGATCAGAAAATATCAGCTGTGTGGACATGGAGTGGATGCATGTGCCTGCTTTCCTTGGCAGGTGTGACACACACACACACACACACACACACACACACACACTCAGTATCATATGCATGAGATGACTCACATGCCATGACATCTGGTTAGTGTTGGATACATTGTTCGGGGCAGCGCAGTGACTTCACACCACACATAATGGAAGGAAAAGGAGAAAGCCATGGCATAAAACACACAATTACTCCTCCTTTAATGTTTTTTCCTCTATTAACAATGGGACAACATACTGCCAGCACAGTGGGCAACAGTGAGCTTTCCCCCTCTGGAAAGGAGAAGTAGTGAGGAAGCTGGTGCAAGAGACGGAAAACATCAGAATCATGGCAGAAAGTGAGTTCATGCTTGAATTCTGCTGTTTTCATTTGTAAAAGTCCCACTGTCCTTTTGCTGTCTGATTATGTTCAACCATTACATATATAATGCCTTGAGGACTGAAGAGGCCACACAAGTGTGAAGTTGGTGAAGATAGTGTCAGGTCTAGTTTAAATGAAGGCATTACAAAAACAATAGCATTAACTGTGCATGAAAATGAGCTCAAGACGGGATCCAAAACAAAAATAATCTGCAATGAATTCATCCTCTCATCCCTCATTACCGCATCCCCCCATGGCTTCATCTGGGAGAGACACTGGTGGAGAGAGGCTGCTGAGGAGACCCACCTCCCTTCTCCCAGCACTGCCTCAGGAATGCTTTTCTTCTGGCCCCCTTAGCCCCATGTGTAGACGCCCTCTCTGCAGGGTGTGTTTTGCATGTAAAGCAGGCTGCAGATGCTGTCCGCAAAAGCGACCAGGAGGGACAAGGGGGACCAGGACACAAGGAGGCCCCACTGCCATGCCACCCGCCTGGCCTCGCCTCGCTTTGCGGCCACCCCCTCCGCAGCTCCCCTCCCACAACACCTCTCATTACTTCACCCCTTGACAGTCCCCCTTTCCATCCCCGGTTCGACATGCCACCCCTCCATCACCCCATCGCCTCCACCCGCCCCCTCGACCATCCCTCTGCCACCCTCCTAGCACACGCAGTTGTGCGTCTCCTGGGAAACAAGCTCGAGTTGGTGTATAAAGGCACGCTGAGTTCAGACAGACACACAAACACAAACACACACACACACACACACCACACCACACCACTTCAGTGGAGTGAAAGACCTGAGAAACGGCATTTGGACACAGGGAGAGGGAAAGAAAGAGAGGAGGGAGAAAGAGAGTGATCACCTCTAATAAAATGGTTCTTTACAATCCTGTTATGCATATTCGGCTTGACATGGCTACATTCAGGAGAAATAATTAACAAGTGTATGGCGTACATTAATATTGCATTTGACAGCAGACAGGTGGCTGGCTGGGAGCAGATGTTAGAGAGAGAGAGAGAGAGAGAGAGAGAGAGAGAGAGAGAGAGAGAGAGAGAGAGAGAGAGAGAGAGAGAGAGAGAGAGATTGAATGAGTGGGAGATAGAAAGTTATTACAGGGTTCTGTACCATAAACACAACTTAAATGTTACTGGACTTTCGTACACATTTTAATTCTTTGTTAGCCGATTATTCTATTAGTTGACTGCTGACATTACATTTATTGCAACAATTTTTGATAAAACAAATAACTAATTAATCAAGAAAAATTCCCAATCAGCCTCCAGTTCCAGTGTTTCAACATGTGAGGATGTAGGACCTTTGAGTTTCAGTCTGTTTGTCAAAACCAGCACATTTCTAAATATCGCCTTTTGGCGTTGTTCTTTATGTATTTTAAAATATATAGATTAACTATCTCGATCATTATTAATTTTTTATTCATATTTTAAAAATGCTATAATTGCAGCTCTAAGTCTCAGTATAATATATAACATATCTATTGCATGACCTACAGGGAAGCATCCACCAAGTGATTCTTCCTCCCAGCTCCTGCGTCTGCTGCACACAAAGCACCACAGTGTGGCCAGTCACGGTGGGTGCAGCGGGGATGACATAATTGTGTTTTCCATCCAACTTCTCCGCTCCCAGGAGCTGTACTTTGCTGAAGTAAGGTGTGGTGCTTGTGTTTGTGTGTGGTAGGTTGAATAATGGTAATGACACACTGGTGCCTTTGGATAATGACCTTTTTGTTCATTTTAAAGCGTACACATATCTGCAAGTTTTTACATGCGTGATTCCGGAGAGCACCTTTGCGACACCTTGCAATGCTTATAATCAACATGCCTGCTTTATTCTATTTTGTTTGATATGCTGCCTTCAAAGGTCTAGATTGGTCTGACTGGTGATGGCGGTTTTCCTTTTGTGTATTTTTGCGGTTATTTCTAAGAATTACAGTGCAACAATTTGGCAAGCTTGTGTGAAAGCTGCACATGTTGTCACGTGTGAATGGCTTGAATGGAGCCGCATTGATCGGGCACCTAAAGCCATTCACAGAGCAACACCTGTTCAGCGATACCTTTAGAGGGATTTAGGATCTTTTCAACGTCCACCTACACGCCTTTACACTTCAACAATACAAAACAGAAATAATTAAAGTACAAGAGTGTGCATTGAGCAGCATCACCGGTTGCTTGGAGGACAATTCGCAGGTATTGAAATGTTGAAGAGCAGACTTGAAATCAAAGCGAAATCAAAGCGGCCTAAATGCTACTATTTCTCACTGCATCTTGTCGACAGTTGCTGTCTGACTCTGCGGCTAAGGGGGCCGCAGCAAACACATGGGTCAGCAGGCAGAAACTCGGGGAGTCTCCATGCTATCCTCCAGCATTTGGAACCACTCTGGACCTATCACAGATTCCTCTTTCTTGGCAGCGCTCTCTCTCTCTCTCTCTCTCTCTCTCTCTCTCTCTCTCTCTCTCTCTCTCTCTCTCTCTCTCTCTCTCTCTCTCTCTCTCTCTCTCTCTCTCTCTCTCTCTCTCTCTCTCTCTCTCTCTCTCTCTCTCTCTCTTTCTCTCTCCTCTTTTCATCATTGCTGGCAGTAGAACTGTAGTCTACATTCTGCACTAATTAACAACCTTCAGAGGAAGACCACCAACTGGTGAACTGGCACACTCGACGCACGCTTACAGTAAGACTCTCTTTCACTCGGTTTTTATCCGTCTTCATTCTCTGTCCATCCCTCTGAAGGGTGTGTTGTGTTTAAGGTCGTGTTGCGTTAGTCAACACAACTTTCAAGCTAAGATGGAGCTCTGTAAAAAGTTGAGACCACACACACGCACAGTCACACACGTGCACAATCAAACACACACACACACACACTCAGTTGAAAATGATCTATGCCCTTGGCATTGACCCTGCTACTAACTCTTGCATGGCGGCTAGCCTTGCAGTGAAAGCTTGCTGTGTGTTATCAGAGTATCTGAATAAATAATCGCAACATCCACATGGGCCAAGTTGGCAGCTCTCACTCTGTGACATACAGTGAACAATACAACACTTACAACAGTTTGTGGGCTGGTTTGGACTTCCACTTAAATATTGTTATTTTCCACAAAACCTGAGGTTGTTATGTGCCACGCCCAGGATTTTGGGGATGTTTAACTATATGATAGGACTCAAAATGGACGCTGGTGAAAGTGTTTTCCCATTTTGCCTGGTAAATATTAATGAAGCTCAAATGAAGGAAGCTTACCAACAAGGACACATCGGACATCTAGGTGTCATTCAGCATCCTAAATGATCACATAGATACCCACAAGCACATGTGTGTTACCATGGGGAAAATGTAGCAGCAATTATAATATAGTCATAGTCGAGATACTTGTTTTGGTTAGCAGCTTCACGATCAGCACAACTGAGAGAGTAGCTGGGGTGTGTGATTGGGGATTAACTTGGAGAGATATGTTTTCCATCACACTATTGTCTTTTTCTCATGAAAACTAGCATGGGCAAATTTAAGAAGGCCATCTCACACACACACACACACACACACACACACACACACACACACACACACACACACACACACACACACACACACACACACACACACACACCCACACACACACAACCCCAAGCTGCCGGTTCGGAGCATCAATCGGGTCTCTGTTCGTTCTCCTCACCCTCCGAGTCTCCACTGCCATCTTCAACCACCAACATCCACGACACACAATTTGTCATGGAGCAGCACAACCTAAAACCAGCCAAGCAGCCTTTAAAGTACACTTAAATTAAAATCAGGCACATGCATTCCTTTGGTAATATATTACACTGAATAGTCTGGGTCTCACTTGTAACCATTCTCAATCTTTCCTTGACAAAGTTACTGAATAAGAGAGCAGAGTGGAAAAGTCACAGGCCGACTCAAACTCTTGTCAAAGTAGTAAATTCTTAACATTTCTTAAATCCCTTGATTGCCAATGTTGCAAGCAAACACTAGCTCCCAAATAGACGTAGTGCACTAATCAGGGCCATAGTGCCATGAAAGTAGGACAGAAGTGAGAGAAGTGGTCTCGTGACCAAAGAGGAAATGTTATTTCACATGTCTCGAGCAGCTGGAGAAATGTGGTCGGGGAAAGTAAATGACAAAACTTTCGTCCGTGTGCCCTTGAGCAAGACATTGCATCCACAAATATCCCTGTTAAAAGAGACTCAGTGCTCCAAAGGAGAAGGCTGCACAGCTCCAAGGTGTGTGGTGTCGCCTGAATATGAAACAGGGCATTGCCGGTAAAAAAATTGAATGTTTTGTTTCAACTTTTCCCGGATAAATAAAGTGCGGAGTTCTTGGAACCATCATTAAATGGCCGGGCAAAGAAACACAATTGGGACAATTGACAAAAGAGGAGGAACAGTATCCAGTGACAGAAGTTGACAGGAGGTATTTATTGTGCACCTTTATCCGACAAACTCAACTCCATGTCAAAAAGCCAGACAAGACAGCCAAACATATAAAAACAAGAGGCGAGGGGGAAAGAATGAAGGAATTCCAAGAAGACAGTGGGTCCAAGGAGACGGTTTGCCTTGTTTCCCGAAGAGATGCTCTGGCATGCCAGGGATCACAGACGGCTTCCCAGCGTTAAGTGATTCTGAATAGCGGCGAGGGGACAGCGAGAGGACAGAGGAACAAGATTGCTGGACCGGAGCAGGGCGAGTGGTGCCGGCAGGGCCGTCACATTGTTCTCGGAGCCGAGCAGGAGGCTATCACGGCCCAGGCCAACCGCTAGCCACGTGCTCCTCACCGAGGCCTGCGTGAATTATTACATTTCGTTCTGTTATCTTTCATCATGGTTCATTACAGATGGACAATTGAGCTTCAAGAGAAGCACCACGCTCAGGGTCTGCCCCCCCCCCCCTCCTCCTCCTCTACCCCCAGATGCCCTCAGAAAGAGAGCGGGTGAGGGAGAGAGAGTCAGAGAGAATCCCTGCACTCTCCACTGAAAAGGACGGAGGAGGATGGACAAAAACACATTGTCCGTGGATTTAAAAAGGAGGCTTATGGCTGCTATGAAAAAAAAAATGAAAAAAAAAGAAATGTGCTTTTCGAGGGAGAGAAGAATGAATCTGCCCGCTGATGCACGCTCAATGAGATGTACGCTAGCGGAGCCATAGAAAAGAAGCGTGAATTGAAAGGGATGGAATCTGAAGCAAATGACACTCGAGTGTTTTGAAAATAACTGACAGCTGCACAATAGGACACCAAAACAGACTGCAATCTGCCCATAGCTAGATGAAAAGACAGGGGCTTGAATAGAAGTGCGACCTAATACATACAGAGATACTGTCCATTAATAGCAGAAGTGGATAAATAGACAGCCGTGAAAATGGACATGAAAGGTGAGATTTTGCTCTGATAAATGAACCAGACAAAGAGATAACTACAAAGAATTTGTGAAACAATTAGGCTTTCTCAGTTTAAGTCTGAGTGCCACAAGCATGCTTCACAAGTTTAGGCCTTGAGAAATTGGATTTACCATAGAGTCCCACTTAATGTATACAATAACATTCACACAGAGACAAAACAGAGACCAAACGTCACTTAAACATTTAAGTTGTGAGGAGTTCACAAGGGGACATTGGTATTGTTAGACCTCATCACAGCCGAGTACAAACCTGTCTGAATCAGTGAAATATCCCTGAGAGAATGAGCCATAACCATCCAGGAGCAAGGCATGTGTACTGGTAATCGCAGTGTCTTGCTTTGTCATATGTGTCTGTACGCCTGTGTGTGCGTGTGTGTGTGTCCAGAGAGGTGAGTATCAGAACACACTCCTCTTGTCACTCGCTGTTCCCTGCATAACACAGACATTTTCCATTCTGTCAGCGCAAGCAGCGAGCACACTGGCTCCTTCTAAACTCAGCCGCCACTTCATTAAATGACTTCAGACTCTTGGCAGAGTCAGTGGGAAAAGTCTATATTAACTGTGTGTGAGATCCACAGGGTGACCAACAAAGGCCATAGTTGTTCCTCTACGCTGGGTGCTGCTCGGGGGATTTCTGCAGCCTATCGGGGTACCCCTCTGCTGGGGCCCTCCGCTCCCATTTGTGTCTCACACATGCTCCCGCTTCTTCTTCTTCTTCTCTCGATATCTCGTTCTCAGACCTCACGTATATACAGACAGACACAAATAAACACACAAGGATGCACACTAGAGTTACATCAAGTGTTGCTGACCTTTGACCTACTTTCCAGGAAATGGCGTGGCGATTTGGAGTTACTGTAAATCAGCAAGTATAAGACCGGTTGACATCATTATGCGGGAATAATTGCATCGCGCGGGATCTAGCCAAGTTATGGGTTGCATTAAAGAGTGGGAGGGGCTGTTGTGTGTTTAGACTGGAGAATGGATGGAAAGGCAAGAGATGATGTCTCTTCACGTGGTCCTGCGGGGTGGCTGGCTCACTTGTTTACAGGAGGTTCAAATAGAGAGGGGCCGCCCGGTGGCACCTGATGGCCAAAGGGAGGAGCGGGGGACTGAATCGAAGCAAGTTGCAGTTGCTCTGTGGGGTCAAACTGTAGCAACCAGTGGATCGGCCACAGCGGAGCAGGCAAATGGGGAGAGTTTGGGGAAAAAAAAAAAGTGTGGGAAAGAAAAACAGGTTTATATGTGAAGAATCCTTTTTTATAAACTAGGAAACATTATGACAGCTTCATCTGCGGTTTTACACCCAAAGACAAATAGAAAGACATATGCAGAATCCCACCTAATGAGCCACCAGATGTATGGAAAACGGTGCAAAAAGAGACACCACATCTGTACAGTGAGAGGCTAATGGGCCCAGGACCTCATTCATCGTACAGCGCAGTCAGAGCATGCTGTATACATGAAACGTATAATACCAGCCATGACATGGATGGTGGCAACACACCAATCAATCGAATTGACTTGAGTTGTCGGTTTCTAGTAATGGCTACCTTCTGTGGTGACCTTTACCCAATCTGGTGGATTTATTTGTTCTAATTAAGCGGGTTAGGGCCACATGCCTTCCCAAATTAAGTCATTTATCTTGATGTGACAAGTCGTAGGAGGAAAGGTAAATTATCCCCCAGGAGAAAGAGCAGTTCTTTCAATAGAAGGAGGTGAAGAGTGTGTCAGAGAGGGTTAACATGCATCCTAACGCGTACAAAAAAAGTATGTACGTTTAGAATATGTATATACACAATGTTTTATTATACAGTGTTGCCACCATCCATGTCATGGCTGGTATTATACATTTCACGCATACAGTTTGCCCTGACTGTGCTGTATGCGATGAATGAGGTCCTGGGCCTATTAGCCTCTCACTCCCTCTTGTTGAGTGTGTCAACACCAATTAACAAGATCAAGCTTGTGTACGTGGGGTACAAAAGAAAAACAACAATTTGATTCAGATTTTGACATTGATGGATACATGTGCCAACCTACACATACAGAACATGAAGATATACATCCAGCCAACTAAACAGTCTCCAGCATGGCCCCCGGGGTTGAAAATAGTCCACAAGGTCTAGATCAACAGAGGCTCGGACGTGGACTGATGCAGCCCAGCGAGGGGCCTCCTTCCCCAGCCCTGATAAACCCCGTCAGTGGGGGTTCTGGGATTGTTTCGCCTGCTATAAAACCCACACACTGGAACCTCTGTGCATAGTATGCAGTGGAGTGATGAGAGCCTGTATGCGTTCATGTAATCGTTTGCAGATCTGAAGCTGAAGCATGACTGAGGATCCAAGGACGCATACGTGCAAAACACTCCCCACGCAGCCAATACTCATTCATAACTGTGTATCCTCCTCAAACTCAAGGTACCCTCTTGTGTTTATTACCTGCCCACACATCAGCATAACATGTGATGATACAATTTAGTCTCGAGTTCCTCCTCCGTGTCGCCAAAATGACACAGAGCTCACCTCTCACTGAAAACTCCTCATGATGGGAAGTTTACTTTCAATTAAAATACACCACAAAAACACACTCTCACACACACACACACACACACACACACAAACCTTCAGGTGACTCCCAAACCTCCCGAGCCATCCACCACATTACATGAGGTGATTCGGGGCACAAAATGAAGGAATAACACGGGGCAACAATATGGCTCAGTTCTTTTCACCGTGGGGGTTTCACTCGGACAACTGTTTGGAGTTTCAAAATACTACATCCTTCCTCCACTACACGAGCATTCTGAATAGGGCTCTCTGTCTGTAATTGGCCTCTTTTACCAGTGTTTTTTAACAGTGTTTGCATCTCTCTCTCCCTCTCCCTCTCTCTCTCTTACAAACGCACACATACCCATGCCCGCTACATTCCCATCTAATCCACATCCATCCTCTGCGTGGAACACACTCGATTGGTTTCGCTTCTAGTGTAAACTTCCAAGTTGAGGTCAGACTTTGGGGTCACAGGCGCCGACAGAGGGCCAGGCAGCTCGACTTCAAAGAGAGAGGAGCATAAGCAGGGGAGCTAGCTTGTTAGTGCTTCCTTGATTGGTTGTTTGTATTAAGTAGAATCCAAACATCATATGGTAACTTTGGAATTAAATCCACGCTTTGACTGTGAAGCATTTTCCATGGTGAAGCTCTTTAAAATGTGCTTAATACAAGTTCGGGAGCATTTCTATTGCCTCTCAACACGGCGACGGCTGAGCCGGCGTCTCACAGCTAACAGTGCAGAATGGAGTTCACGGCGGGTGGGTGCCGAGCATACGCAACGATGCCCCACCCGGTCGGGACGGCGTCGCCACCTGTCACCACATTATGAGAGCGGTGCAGTGTGGAGACCATGAGCCGGCCAGTGGTGTACACCTGCATGCACTAACATGCACTGATATGCAAGCAAAGCAAGAAGAGGCTCCAATAACAGCACACAGAGAGAGAGAGACAGCGCAACTTCATTCTCTGCTCAGGTAGACAATACTCCACTATATCTTAACAGCAAATAGTTGTTACATTAATGCTCTGACACCTTGAATTTTGCGCCTTCATGATAATTATTGACTTCACGTAGAATGGTAACAATCAACTGCCTCAAATGTTGATTAACTATCAAGCCGTCAACACACAAACACTTTTGATGACCAATATGTGGCATTAAACACTTTAGGAGCTTCATTAATTTGAAATTTTAGACTGCATTTTATAAACAAACCTCTTCAATGCTGCTTGTCAGCAGTTAACATGAGAACATTGGCTTTCTGTGCTTAATGAAAACAACTAATAAAACGGATCTGGTAGGAAAAAAATAAGTGCATTCTTCTTAAAGTTTGAAATCAATGTCTTCTTTAAATAGCATCAACGATATCAGTGGTGTTTCAAAAGTATTTAATTAGTACGATTTTAAACAAGGCATATTCATAATCACATATAATATAATCACAAGGCATATAACATAATCACTAAACATGATATTTTGTTGCAGAGTAAAATAACTAAAGCGAACACTCTCATCACTTAAACACGCACATCACAACTTATCACGTTGAGGTCATGTTTCTTACGGAGTGCTCCTTTAACGCTTCAGCTTTATATTCATCAACATGACTTTTCTGCTATCTAGTGGTGATGTATGAGAACCACAGCTCTGCTCTGTATCTGCAATCAAATGCAACGCCAATATTTTCTCACAGTGACACAAAAGTGCTTATGATAAATTATTGTATATTTGTCATTTTGGTCTCGATATAATTTTTCTTCATCACTGCCAGAGCAAATATGATTGAGTCACCTAAAAGAATACCATGCACATATCTGAATAGGATTTTTCCCAGAATCCTGAGGTGTTCATTTTTTTTTTCAAAGTATGAAAGAGTACTGGTCATAAGATTAATATTAAATCTATACATTGATATACAAGGGTTTTTTGCACTCATATTTAGACATATCTAATCTATACATCCATGCATTTCATCAAGTTGATTCAACTATAAACACATCACTTCTCCAGATGCATACTCATATTATATACAATGTAATTTTGGCTCAATTACAATAATAATTGTTATTTAATACTATGATAATTGTATAACTTTTATGCGAAAGTTATAGGGTCACTTTACATTAGGTAATTAGAATTCAATGGAAGCTCTTAAAAAGCAAACGTTATGTGAAGTCATAAATCAACCTACATTAAAGCCAGTATGCATTTGCATCAAGTTGATACAACATTGTTGTGTTGATAGCCAGACAGATGTGAGTCTATTATGAATTTTCAAATACACATTAGTGATTCACTAAGAGGGAGCACTTAGTTAATAAAGTTATACTTCTCTAATGATGCAATGGACGATCAATCATACTACAGCTGACGTTGAGGGGATGGCTTAACGTGCACAACCTTCCCTGACCACTAGAGGCCAGCGTTTCACCGTATATGAGCGACACCCTGGATAGGAACCATTGTCACATTAATGCCACTTCCTTCAACGGAGTCGATAAACAACTGAAAGTAGAAAAATGAAAAGCCAAAGAGTGTAAAGGGAAGCGTCGATCAATGCAGCTTCTTCTGCAGTAAATTTAAAAGTCACTATTGCTCAAGTACTGCTTAACAATCACATGCAAAGATGAGAGAAACATCCTCTGGGACCTCGAACTGCCCACTTTCAGTCGATTTGTCGACGAATCGATTGTTTTGGTCGACAACAATGTCTTAAAAAATATATTTTATGACCACATCTCTGGTTATCACAAGATGTAAAGTGGTGCTTGTGCCTGTTTCCTTCTGGAGATCTGCCGAATAAATCAACTAATTGTTTATTTGACGATGACCCTCCCTGGTTTAAATAGGACAGAGGACCCGCAAAGGACCCGATTAAAGAAAATTAAACATTTTACCAAGGGAATTATTCATATTCTATTCTATTATCAATAACAGGGTTTGATGGTAGGTTTACAGAAGGTGTCTGACACAAGAAAAGGATTCAGAAATGAAATCCCAATGTATATTTCTACCTATTAAACTTAAAAATATTTTTTTTTAAAAACACTAAATAGTATTGAGATCATTTGCTAGATAAGTTTAAATAAATAAAAAATGAAATCTGTTAAAGAGACACTGTCTGACTGACAACTGAAAAAAAAAAAGTCTATCCGGCAGACTTCATGACATAACAAAGCTGCACGTTTGGGAAATGCGTTGCCACAGCGGAACGCTTCTGGCCACAACACAGCGGTGGCAGCAGCTGACAAGCCTCTCAGACAACCAGACACGTCTTAAATGTGTGACGTACTGTACTGACGACCAGCTTGCCAGTAAGAACGACCGCAAAAAAAAACCTGGTTATGTTTCTACTTCACTTCACGAAACACAACATGACAAGCCTCAGTGAGCTGGCAATAGGCACACATTGTGCTACTTTTAATAATGCAAAGCTGTGAGTCAGAGTAAAAAAGTACACGGCAGTAAAAGCTGTGCTACGGTCAATGCTTCATAGATTGAAATGGAAACAGAGCTTTCAATTCTTTGAGTAAATATGCGTGGGGTGAGGGTGGAACAGCTGAATGAGATATCAATTCATGCATGGCTGACGCATGTAAAATTGTGGAAAACAGTTTTGTTGAGATGTTGTGCTTTAATGCACAGACTTTCAAGACTTCCTCCTAACTGCTGCATTGAAGCTTAGTATGGACACAAACAGCAGAACATTAACATCCGACGGTTCATCTGACACGGCTGATTTCATGTGGAACCCATGTAACTGCATTCCGACAGTACTTATGCTGGCATAATCAGCTCCGCCAGGCCAGGATGTTGTTCCTGCAGAGCAGCTGCAGGTTTCAAAGTTGATCCTGGTCCAATACTATAGTAGACACATCCGTACATACAATCTGACACTGCTCTGCTGCCGCCTCCTCCTTTTCCTCCTCCTCCTCCTCCTCCTCCTCCTCCTGCTGCACTAAAAAACATGCCAGCAGTCATCCATTGAAGAACACTTTCATTTTCAACCTCATCTCCAAGTTCTTCTCATAGACTGTCGCGTTTATTCACCGTTGTTGGATTCGTGGTGTCTCATCGGCAGAATCAGTGCACAACCAGACATCCTACACTCTGAGAAGTGGGCAAGAAAACAAAAACTGCAGCTCTAGCTTGGGTTGGCTGCAGAGTTACGGTTTTCAGACGTAGACAAATAAATCCCCCTTACTTGCCTCACTTGGAACTTTCTGAAATATATCGACTTTGAATACTGAAAAATGTAAGGTGCATGTGATATGAGAAGAGTTTTTACCCAGAAGGCTGATTCTAATCACAAAATGCAGAACCACAGAATAAATACTGTTAAGCAACAACTGATGTTCAACACTAAAGTTGTCTCATGTAGTCAGTAACACAATTGTCTTTAGTACTTTGGATGGGAACACCTGCTCCCAAACACAAGTGCATCTCCTTTGAATTTCATGCATGCATAATTACAGCTTTTTTCTCCTCTATGGACCATACACTGTAAAGAACATGCTTTCATCTCATGCCTGCTGTTTCCAGGTCTTCATTGTAAATGAGAATTGGTTCTCAACTGATTTGATCCGGTTGAATAAAAGGTCAAATAAAAAAATATACGCCAATGAAGTTGAAAACTGCGGCGTTCTCTCAGCGCATCTGCACGCTCCATGCTGCATTGAAAGAAAACCAACCACCAAAAACACAGCGGCCCGTCTGTCGATGCTGGCGTACGCCTCGCTTGTGTTTCGGAAGCGTGACAGGAAGTGATGACGTCAGCGTGTTTCATGTAAGACGACAAACTCAGATGAGAACGGCTCGACATGAAAACAAACAAAGCTTGTCTTCCTGCGAGGTCATCACTACGTGAGACAACTGGCACGCAGGTTACCGTTGTTTTATTTCAGCTGAACTGCAACTGCGGTAAAAAAAAAAAAAAGATTTGAAAAACGTCACTGTAAATGAACATAATCAGATCCTGTGTGAACATATTATTTTTATTAAGAGAAGAATATGTTTGTATCCATGTTACCACACTTCATCTTGAATGTTTGAAATGCCGCATCCACTGAGGTTCATTTGATCAGATGTGTGTTGGACCTATCAGTCACATCACAGCGAGTTTTAGCTCGGTGACGTGTTACTATAAATGACTTTACTAAGGTAAGCGAGAACTCTGGAAATAGTTTTAATCTGAAAAAACATAAAATATATATATGTTTTCATGAATGAATTATAAAATACCTTATTGAGAGAGAGACACACACACACACACCCGCAGATGCACTTTCACACACACACACACGTTCACACACACACACACATGCTCGGTTTACATCCAAAACTATATCAAGATGCCAAAATATGCCAGTAACAAAGCCAAAAAAACTGTTCAAGGACTTTTGGAGAGGAGTAAATGCCGCCCTTTAAACTTTTACTGAAAGCAATTTATCTATTAATGACAAAGTATCCACTGTTGGAGGAGGGACACACTTCTTCCAAATAGAAACCCAACAACAAAGTAAAGATGAACTGAACAAAGGAAACAAGCCACAAATGTACTCCAATAAAATGCGTCACATTTACAGAGAAGTTACAGCAAAGAAACCCCCATTTGAGTCTGTGCCAAAACAGCCGATTCAGTTTCTCAGCCAATCTGTCAGGAAGCTTTTTCCTCCCCCTTCTTCCTCAACCCCTCCTCCAGCTGAGGTGGGCGTGCTGAGGAAACACAGAGCATGCAGATGTTGATGTTCCACAACGAAAGTTGTGCCCACATCCTCTCAGAATAAAGACTTCTGTAGCCTATAGCAGGCTGTTCAGACGAACAGTAAAACAGCAGGAAGCAAAACACGACACATCTACGGTGCAGTACGCTTTCAAGACCACTGGAGCTCACAGAGGAAAACTGGAACAACGTATTTAGGCCAGATAGAAACTTTACATCTGTGAGCGAGAGAGAGAGCGCGAATCCCAGGGGAATGCATTTATTAATGCTAAAGGAAAAAAACAGCTGCCATTAACACATTTTTAATAGTTTATGAGGAGTTTTTAGAACATAATGCAGCACTTTAACATTAACAATAACACGTCCTCCTTTCGGTGTTAACCTGATGGGTTGATGGATTGTCACATGTTCTGGTCTCACATTTGGACATATATTGATACCTGACAGGGTCGACAAGTGTTAGGTGTCTGTCTGATACAGACAGAGGCTGTGCAGCTGCCAATTAACAAGTCTGTCACTCAGTCAGGGCGCAAAGGCTGAGTGATTTTTAATTTCTAATAAATCCATCATCAGCCTGTTCATTCAAATCAGGCCAGGTGACAGAATCATGCTTTAGGTTTATATATATATATATATATATATATATATATATATATATATATATATATATATATATATATACAAACATACATACGTTTTATATAGACACAGATACATACACATACATATATTCATATACCCGTCCCAACTATGGGATTGAATACATCTCAACTGTGTTCAACACGCCTGCCACACAGCATCATGAATCGTTCACCAGACAGCACGACCAACAGAGCCTGGACGCGTCTCGGCGGACTGTAACGTGCAGTCCATCCGGGTGACTACATTGTTAGAACTCAGCTTTACGTGACGCAACGTTACGTACTCCTGTCGTTCCTGCAAACACAAACACACGTTACACTTGTGTCACTCGGCCTACATGCCAGCTGTTTTGCACCAGCACCGCTACTACTACTACTACTACTACGGCTACTACGACGACTACTACTTCTACGAGTCACGAGGACACGCGCATGCAAACAGTCGCGCACACGGCACACACACACACACACACACACACACACACAGAGCTCGTGTTATAAAAACTGCGTCTCACCTGCCTCCGGGCGCTTTGGGCTCACTTGGCTGCAGGAGCGTCGCTTCGTGTCGTAGTAAATACAGCAGCAGGGCTGAAGAACAGCGTGAGAGTTGTTTACAAAGTTCCACCGTGAACTCTCATTGGTCTGAGCGGAGATTGGTCGACGCCCCAAAGCTCGGTCACCGGGCTGAGTCTCAACCAGTGTTTCCTGGAGTCGAAAGTAACGACGAAGAAGGCAACGTGTTGCGCGATGAAGGTGGGAACGCGAGACGAGCAGACTATGTCTACGCTTTGTTTGTTGTTGCACACGTTGAGCTATTAAGCAGACGTCAGCGGCATGCAGACATACACGAGGAAAAGCGAAACGAGTCCTGTAGTAATAATAGGAAATACATAAATTAACACGTAATTACCTTAACCTTTTCAGTGATTAAATGCATGCACACGGCATCAATAGATCATTGCCCATGCAGTGATGCAAATGTATGCCAAAACTGTTCCATCAAAGCCTTATGAATAGTTATTGGAATTTATTGTGGCATGTCAATTGATAATGTACTATAAAAAAAGAAGAAGTATAATGCAACACTTAGGCCCAATGAAATGAGTTGGGTTTTTTTTTTCAGATGAGCAGTCACTCCCTTCTGATGCACAGTGATGCAGTCATATCCCAGTGCTCCTTGCCACCTTTAGCCTGCTACACTGGGAAAGAAAAGTCTCTATAAATAAAAATCTGTTGGAATTCTCAGAGATTTTTTGCTTTACAGTCAAGCCGCTCCTCCTCAGCAAGCGAGGTAAAACAAGACATCATCCAGGGAGCGGACTTCCAGAAGCCCCCCCACTACTTTCCGGATTATTGCACATCAATTTGAACCTTGACCCTTGACTCCTGATCCACGTCCTAAAGTACATGATAGGCGGCTCTCATCATGTGAACTCCTGGTGTGAACAACTTCCCCGGAGGTTAAAATACCAGCAACCTCTCACCGGCTCAAGGAGCTGGTTGCATCAATGGAGAAATGTCCTCAACTCTGCCACTGAGAGTTTCAATTTTACTTCACGTTGTTGCATTTTGATAAGTGACATAAATTCTACTGGACATGGTACCAGAAAAGCTGTGTCGTAATAGACAAAAAAGGAACCTTGGTTCGCAACAGGGTCATAAATGGAGACAGAAAGTTGCCAGCAACCATCGGGAAGCCTCACCTTCCCTGGCAATGCATGCATTAACTTGTAAATATGGAGAAATGTTTATCAAACCAGTGACACTGCAGTTCCTTCTCCTTTTGTAAGCACACATTAAGCAGATTATCAACTGCATGTCGCTTTACATGATCCTCATGTCTACGTGACATCTTGTGAGTCACGGCTTATCCAATTTAGGTGCCTCATGTTCTCCTCCGTGCCTCCTGTTTCACTGAAAGTCACCTGGATTTCTAAAGCCTCAAAAGAAGGTTCTGATGAATAAATGTGAATTTCACAGGAAGAGCCAGGAATAGAATGTCCCACCTTGGTGGGCCCACATAATGAGTCTATTACAGCAGTGGATTTAAGAGAGGGGCTGGCTTTGATTAGACAAAATAATAATTTTGAAGATAAAAGGGAAAAAGATGAAACGTATATTTCTTCGCAGGCGTTGTGGAGTCAAAGAGGGAATGAAACAAATGTGCATGGCCACATCTTTTGGAGGTTCGATCATTTTTCTTCTCTTCCCTGCTTAATATGGTTTCGCAAACATCGACACGCAAACAAAGAACAAATCTGGAAACAAATTCAGGCACTCCAAGGGGATTTTTCTGGTACTCAATTTTGGTAGGACGTCACAATTTTAAAGTGTTGACATGTGGTAATGTGTGTTTATGACAGGACTTAATATATTCTACGTTAATAAAACATGAATACAAATACAAAAACATACTTGCTGTTGTTGCAAAGCCTTGTAGTGAAAGTGTTCAACTGGTTTCACTGATAAATAATATAAATCCCACTTGTTTGGTGGTTGTCTTATCAAAACAAGTGTGACTTTTTGTTGATCTGGGTGGAGAAAACAGGCAATTCAGTCAGAGGCATTTTAGCCAAAGAAAATTCCAGGTTCAGTGAGCAATCAAACAGTCCTCCTGAGAAAACACTGCTGAAAGGATGCTGTTTGATTGCTGTTATCCTGCTGTGCTGCTGCTGTAAGCTGAGAAAGGAAGGTTCGACCTAGCAGTCAACTATATCCTGATAAGAACCTGCAGGTTTTGTAGAACTGAGGCGGTGACGGAAATAAAAAAAACAAAACAAAGTGTAAAGAATAAAATAATCCATTTCCAACATCACCAATATTGATGTATCAAGCATTATAAACGATGACAATGTGGATTTTGTTCTATTGGAAATAAGTGGAGAGTACAACAGTTAAATATAGAAAAAAATAATAGTACACGATAATGTAAAAATAAATGGCAATTGTATTACATTCAAAAGAAGTGTATTCTTTTCTGCCAGAGTACCAGAATGATTGTGGACAATTTTCCTCACGTGCCAGCTCCACAGAGCTTAGTCCTAGCCAGAGAGGTGGTTGCATGATGGCAATCATGTTCTTTGATTGCACTGTTTTCATGGCCATCCGGCCCCTTGGGGTGATGCTTAAAGGGAAGCAGGCGGACAGCAGCATGGTTTCCTGGATTGCAGGCCATTTAATTGACAGATAGCACAGTTTGGCCTCCTCCAGAACATTGTGGTGGAAATGTTGCAGAACAGAAAAGTTATTTTCTATTTTCTTTCACGGCTCCTCTGCTTGAGGTTGCGTCGGTAGCAACAGAGAGGAGGAGACGATCTGTAGTGGACTTCTTTTAGCACAAGGCGAGAAAGAATTTGTAGGTCTACTCCGAAAACATCAAGTTCAGTAATCAAAATATCCCTAGTATTGCATAATAAGTAAAATGTGTCAGGTGCCTTTCAATGATAAAACAGCGGCGGTTAGATTATTCAGTGTTGAGGAGTTTCTTTGTCAAATGTGAAATTTAATATATTTTATAGTAAATTCTGTAAAATGTTGAAGTAAATTTCCTTTGAGCTCTTCTTATCCCCCTCTTCACCGTAGACCCATTTGTTGGAGGGGATATTTGTGGGGAGATAGCAGGTCAACAGTGTATGCTACACTTTAACACAAAAAAAAACAAAATCCCAACAGTAAGGGACCGTTAATTTAAAACAAGTTATACTTCTTTCACATTGAAACAACCCAAAATATATATCAGCCCAAACAGTAATTTATGCATGTATTTCTTGTAGAAAATACCACTAATTGTGCAAAACATTCTACTGATAACGTGAATGGAAGTGGTGTACATCGTCTAAAAACTGGGAAACTGAAGCTTGAGATTGAATGCTCTCATTACAATGAAATGGTTAATATAATGACGAATATCATCACAAAAGAATTGGGCTAACTGAAAGCCTCAGATTTCCAGTCATTAAGCTTAATTCACAACAAACTTGAACAACATCTTTGGTACCAATGAATTCCTTAGATTCAAGAGTTTCATATGATACGGATACTACGTTTCTTTAAAACCGAGTTTCCGAAAAAAAACGTTAGGTCGCCCACCGGCAAGATAAATCAAATGCAAAAAAAAAATAACACTCACCTCTGAAAGAGGACTATTTTCTCCTTGAAAGCACATGGCTCGTTTACCTTGGTGGAGGGCTTTTGCTCCACTTTGCACCATAAAGTGTTGACAACATGTTTATTCTAGTCTTACATTGTCTTATTAGAAGAATACATTTCTGTCAACAATTAGCGCTGACAAATCTGTTAAAGTGGCTACGCTGGTCCCAAAGTGCTACATACCGGCAGTGTGACAATATAATGATGCTTGTTGGTCTATGTTTATGATTTCCCTGTGCAAGAAACACAAATGGCTCGCAACAAGCGCAACATAGAAGTGTGTCCAGGTATATAGACATTTAATTTGTTGATATCAGAATAGAAGTAAGTTTGATGTTTGTTTGCTAGAACACAGTATGCAATTCAATAACAAGAATATATAAAAACTGAATGTGTTGCTTAATTAATCCTCTCAGTTTCGATCTTTGGCTCTATATTCTATGTGGGCACAGCAGGTTTTCTGTGGGTTTTCTTAATTATGATGCTTAATCCACAGGCTCTCCTGAGAGTCAGACTGCAGCACAGCAGTAATTGAAGGGGTATGTTGAATGGTGTTCTTTTCTTTCTTAATCTTTCTTTTAGAAGTTGAACAATATAGAACAATTTTTAATGTTATTATGTTTAGAAGATTTAAGAGAACATTAGTTATGTGCAGATATCAGATAGGAGTTTAATTGCTTTGGATGAAAGCGCCAAACACAAGACTGAGAACAGAAGAAGACGGATAGTTACTTGTTTGTGAAGAACATTTTAATACATTATAACCTTATGAACTCTATAAAGTACAGAAGCTGCTGTAGACTCAGCCTGAACCAATTTCCAATTATTTTCCATCAATCTGATTGTTTCGGACAAAATTCTCATCAACGCTTTATTATAGAGCTCCGATAATATGTGCTGCTCCCTGTATCAGATGAATTTACTTTGAGCAGATAAAGAAAACTTGCAAACACACACACACACACACACACACACACACACACACACACACACACACACACACACAGAGAGAGAGAGAGAGAGAGAGAGAGTCTCACCTGCACACACACACATGGACAGACCAAAAGATAGACATATAGGAGCCATCCTCAGCAGCAGGTGAATCAGTTAGTTGCTTTGGTAATTTTTAAAGTGATTATAATACAATTTCACCACAGTTTGAGATGCTTTATACGATAGGATACGATGAACTTTATTGTCCCGCTCAGGGAAATTTGTCTTGGACTCTGCAGTGCGTCATGAATGCCTTGACAGTCACAATGACAACAAACAATACATCCTCAGCCATATCAACAATTACATAACAGTATTGCACATATCCCATAACATAACACGTACAGCTCATAATACTACATGCTAAAAAGATCACCATAATAAAAGCACTCTAAAAATCATTACATAGACTTCAGCCTTAAGCAGCATTGCTAAGAAACGTAATGGAAGTTGGAACAAATGAGTTCTTAATGGTGGATTTTACAGTAAGGAACTCTCTATCGCCTCCTCGAGGGTAGGAGGTCCTACTCTGAATGGAGAACGTGAGAAGGGTCGTCATTATGCTTTAAATGATCAATGTTGAGGTACTGAACTTGAGTATTTTCATGCGACCGTATTATTTATATTTCTAGACTACAGTTCATCGGGAAATATACTTTTTACACAACTGCATTATTTCAGAGCTAAGTCACTGGTTTAATTTTAGATGATAAGATTTAAATACGTAATTAATAATAAGTCTACATTGGGGAGAACGTTTTACCTCTTGGTTTCCTCATGTATTTCCTCTTTTTAATAACTAAATAAATAATAAAATATGTTAAAAAAAAAATGTTAAAATAAAATATGTTAACAGTATCTCTGCAAAGTTTTACTTTGATTAACTGAAGTTAAATTATTTTAGTAATTCAATTAGTGCACATTTCGTGTACCGTAGGTTTAGTTCCGCTGAATGACAAAATACCCTAAATTTCTTGCTGGACCTTGAACGCCTCTGATTCCTACACATCCTGCCTTTGTGCAGATGCACACATACTAAGCCAATGTGGAATATTGTTTCATCCATAAGTAAGTCATATTTCAGGTCGTAAGTTCAGGTCGTAAATATTTCCATAACTTGGGGAGCTCTTGAGTTACTTTTAAGTCCACTCAAGTCATATTTATTGGTTTATGTTAAAATATATATGACGTGAGAATTAATTCCATTTAATTTAATATATCTAGTGAGCCAAAAACCCCAAATTTGCCTTTTAATTTGGCTTTACAATCGGGACAATGCTGTAATCGCTTGGGGGATAAACTGCATGTAAAAGCCCTCAATCACAATATAACCCAGTGGTTCTCAAACTGTGAGGCGCGACCCTCTAGTGGGGCGCCGAGGTATTACACGTGGTGCGCAGGGGGAGACGCAGATTCTTAAATTTTATTTTATTAAAAAAATAAATCAAGTTACAGTAATCTTTTATTACTGTAACAGTGGTGGAATTATTCTCTGCATTTTACTCATCCTTAGTAATTAAGGGGCTTTGTGCTGCTGTGAAGCACTGTGGGTTCAGTGTATTGCTCAAGGACACTTCAACTATGGGGAGAAAACAGGGACCCAATCGGCTTCCTTGGTAATCTTTTTGCCAGATATTAGGGTTGTTTTTTTTGCACACATGTAACTTTATTTGTATTGTTTTAACAAAAGTGATTGTGCATGTTATTAGTTTTTGTCAGATGGAGCAATCTGGTTTACTTGGGAACTATCAATTAAAAAAGCACAGATGGAGGAGTCTCGAAAAGTTGGACCATTTTGTTCCGATGTTGTTGGGGCGGTGGGGCCCGAACATTTTGCTTCCTCCAAAATGCGGCGTGACAGGAAAAGTTTGAGAACCACTGTTATAACCCATCAAATGTATCTTGTGACTCTAAGGAGGGTGTCTGATCCCCAGATTAGGAACTACTGGACTAAAACAACAACATGTACAGTTTATAAAGTTAAGATAGCTCCACCTGAATCATATCGGCGAGAGCATAATTTTACTTTTGACACATATGCTGATAATGTATTGTTGGGTTTTCATAATGTGGTTGGAACAAAGAGAGAGGTCTGCATATAATTGTGAAAGCCCATATATTGAAATTGCGCTATGGGTGTCAAAATCTCACCTGAGTGCCAGACTTTGTTCAAATCACAACAGTCAGTGTGTTTACATGATGGTATCAATTTGAATTTTGCTTTAGTCGGACTATGTTCTCTTTCGTGGCAACTCCTATTATCCTAATATACATGGCAGTGAATAAATCGAATAATTGGCGGAAAGCATGTCATATCCGATACGATAGATGGCGCTGTTTTCATTACATGTAGTGGTGATACGGCCATCTCCGCTTGACCTCTTCACTCTTCATAATGGAGAGCACCCCGCTAGCTTCAGTGGTTGTCGGGGAGCCAGAGGAACCCCGTGGAGTCCCTGTGACACGGCCATGATGGCACCAAGCCTATATAGACCTGCGGTAACTTCATCCTGCGCCACTCCAGTTGTATGAAAGGAGGTGAAACAACGTTGGTGTCTTTGATGGAAAAAAAACCTCTCAACTCAAAAAAGTCTCAACTTTGCTGGTTGGGCAAAAGAATTGTTTTTGGATCCCGAAACGGATAACTTGCCCACTGCAAGACATCCGATTAATATCTTTAACTTAACCCGCAGAAGGAAGATCAGGGAATTCCCAGATTTGAACATTCACTTTTTTTTTCTACCGCCAAACGAGAAGCCTACGAGCCTAAAGGAGCAGATCCTCGCTGTCACACGGAGCATTAGCTCGCTGTTTAACCTGCCGATACTAATCCTATTGTATTATTAATAATAGCATTAATATCAAGAATTACATTTTCACACTAGCTAGAAACCAAACCCACTCCATCCAGATCCAAACAGTCATTTTAAGGATTCTGAATGCAGGACATTTCCCTGCAGTGAAGTATTTTCACATTAGCATACTGATTAACTTGAGTGAAGGATCTGAATACGTCTTCCATCATTGAACAGACCTACGCATGCTGCTCCTTGACCACTAAACGCTCCTCAGCAGGACACTGTCCACCCCGACATGTCTGAGTGATGGGAGCGAGTGTGTGAGCTGCGAGCTCCAGAAAAACTCACAGTTCCTTCCTGCGGATGATGGCTTTTTGTCTCCGGCTCATGTTGAGATGCCCAGGGAGCGCTAGCAGGCTAATTAGCACAGTGCCAAATGCTTAATCCCCATCTAAGTCATTAGTCTGTGAAACAAACAGTGGCGCTCAGATTGAAGGTAATTAAGAGAGATCCCTGACACTTGGGCTGAACGTTAGTCCTCGAAGCATAGCATCGCTGGGGCTCAGGGGCCGCAGCGGGGAGTCATTCAACCACAAGGTTGGCAGTTCGATCCCCAGCTCCTCCTGTTCACACGTTGGAGTGTCCTTGTGTGTGGCACTGAACCCCAAATTGCTCCCCAGGTGCTGCTTCTCAAATAGTTATGGTGGGTTAAATGCACAGGTCAACTTTCATGTATTTGATGATTTAAGCTTAATTAAAAATAACTACCTAATTTGCGACCAGGAGCTCCGATGTATTCAAAAAATGTGCACATACACACAACCACATGTGTACTAATGCTGTACACTGAGTGACACTACACATCACAAAAGCGTTGCTGCAGCGCTGTGAGTTCTCAGCAGAACTGCAATCCTCTTTTTAATGCTCTTTTTCTTTACTCTTTTCTCTTTATATCACATTTTTTCTTTCATTCAGTCCCTTTTTTGACATCCCTGCTTGTAGTCATGCCTGACATTTGACACTATTAAATTCAACTGCCAGGATGTTACAACCAGTCATGAGCAGGCGTGTCTATGTTCTCTGAGAGCACATGTCTGAGGGTGCCCGTGTGACATTTATGATTAAAGCCAGGGAGACAGAGGCCGCTCTGGTTGACTCGCCTTAGTAATTCTTGTTATCATTACCGAGTCTTTTCTAGTCCCTCCTCCGTATCTCGATTGCGGTGTCCAAAGAGCCACTCTGCCCTGTGGACCTTACATGAGTATCGTAGTAGTGGACGGTAAATATCAGTCAACAAACACAGTGACAGATTCACTGCGTGGCAACCGATGGAAAGCACTGCCTGAAGAACAGATGTATGTTTTCATTGATATTCTTACTGGTTTAATCACAGCAGATATTTGTGTCGTTCATGGAGCAGCATATTAAAATACTTTAGTGTGTGGGTATTTATAAGTCATCTGTTAATGGCATGCCCACCAAGGACAAAAGCATGCTAAATGGGGGAGAACAGAAAATCCATCACTTGTAATCTCTGTGGCTCCGATGTCTCAAATCCAACAACTGCAGTCATTGCCATTGCCTGTAATATCATATTGGCTGCTGCATTAATTTTGCACGCTGAGAGCACAGTGCCTCAGTAAACCCACCCGGTAATTTGCAGTAGGGGGTTGCACCAATGATCCTTTAGTTAGAGGTCTAGACTGTGAGTTTTTGGATGATCAACTAGTTCTTTGTTTTATTCTGTCACCGATTCATCCACCGACGTCCAACTGATCACCAGCTCCTGTAATGTAGTGTTTAACTTCATGTGATGACTCAGAAAGCTAAGGGTTGACTTTCCACTGAATTAAAAAAAGATCAAAGCTGTAACAACGTTGGCATTTGTAAGGCCAACAAAAGATCCCAGTTGAGCCCAAGCCATTTTTCTTATAAAATTGCGAATGGTTTGCAAACTCATAATAAATACATATCTCCTCAACCGAATACTTTGAAAAGGTATAATATAAAGAGAACACTTGTGAGACTATTTAGAGGTTCAAATAACAGTATATGTGTTACTGGTTTATTGGTTGATGATAGAACACAGAAAAGAACACAAAAAGAAAAGATAAAAGTAGGCCATATTTTTAGTTTTTTTGGCTGAAAAATAAACGAGGTTGATATCTTGCTGAGGCTTTGTCTGATTTGGCAGACTCTGTAGGTCGTAAGCTTTCCAGAAAGGTGCACTAATCATGTGTGGCATCAAGCTATGGATATAAAAATTGATCTTTCCATATCTTAGGGAGCTCTCTTGAGTCACTTTTGAGTCCTGTCAAGTCATATTCATGGTGTATGGTAATATGTATGGATAAATTGGGTTTTAAACGTGTACAATTGACTCATATGCTCTTGTAAGGCCAGGCTGTACCGTTCTTTTTTATTTGCTATGTCACACTAGTGGCTCTGGTATCGATTCATGGGAGTATGTGGACATTGAGAGTGAGGAAGAGCTTTTGATGAAGAGTTCAGCCCCCATTTTGGAGGGGTGGTGGGGCTCAAGAGGTTCGACATTTTGGGAAAATGTTAATTAATTGGCCTTTCTGCTGAGTGAGATAAGAAGATTAATACCACTTTCATGCTTGTACAGTAAATAAGAAGCTATAGTCAGGAGACAGCTGGCTTCTTTTAGCACAGAGTATATAGAAAGATGGGGGAACAGCTTGCTTGTCTTCAATCTTTTATGTTTGGGCTTTTTTTTTCAATGGCTAATGTTGGTGCCTTCATGTGCAATTTATTTTGTGTTTGATTTCCTTACCTGAAACGAGCCGGTACGGAGCATCGGAGACCTTATCTGGTTCATACAGTGTGAATGTCCCCTGACTTCTGCATAAAGCATGCACATTGTCAATTATGACAGCAACACATTGCACATTTCTATCTTAAGTATCTGCTGCTGTTCATTAAACCAGTTTATATTTTTAGGAGCGAAACATGCTGTAGCACTCAGGGTCCTGCCACCTTGTAATGTGTGTAACATGTAAAACATTCATTTTTATTGTTCATTCAAAATGTTTGAGTGGATTTTTCACTCTCTTTTATTTTCAGTTGTTAATGCAAATATTAACGTCACACACATGGGTTGCTGCGCATTTATTAAACCTTGCATGTATGTTTAATTACAAGGTTGTCAGTAGCTCCGCTTTCTATATATCTTTCATCCAAGCCCTCTCCAGAGCGGTGCGGCAGAAACATTTCTGACTCGTGACGGACCCCAGTGCTGGCTTGCAGGTGTGTGTCACAGCCAGTAGGTGGAGGAAGAGCACGTAGCGTGGCAGACGCTCACAACTCCTTTTGGCACGATGCTTCAGTCACAGTAAGCACAGGGCAGATGAAGTCATCTGTTCAGAAGCTACACACAGGAGCAAATGGAAACCTTTGCTCACCATTGCTTTGTCTTTCTCAGACGTACCGGCTGCAGGCACGTACGCCTATGTAACAGAGGGAATCATAGAAACTGTAATTATTTATGACAAAATCCGATTCTCAGGAAAAGAACGAAGGCCTGCCAGGACGTGTTGCCACAAACAACATACTCACATGTTGCAGGAGGCTTCTACACAAAAGAGATGCGGAGATGTCTCCCTGATGTCAATCTTCCTGTACAGCATGTAGGATGTCAGCTATCTTTGAAAGATCTTTTTCTTTTCAGTAAACAGTCCTTCATCTCATCAGGGGTTCCAGAGCCGCAACAAAGCTCAGGTCTTTTCAGACCACCCACTGATCCATCTGGGCTGTGACAACTCACGCGTTACATCCTTGACTCTTCACAAACAGAGGAGGGACCAGAGGCAGCACAGTCAGGCAGGTCGTGTTTGTGAGCTTACTGTTTCATACGGATCTTTCATTAGTTGACCCAGTCGGACAAACTGGATAAGCTGAATAAAATGTAAAGTATGTGTAACTCCGCACAGGACCTTGGGTCAAAGCAGAGGTCTGCAGCTCTCGGTTGCAAATAAATGCATGTCATCCCGTGCATTATTGTGAATAGCTGGAGGTTAACTGTTGACATGAGGTCGTTTGTGCACAGAGAAGGAAGAGATTCTCAACATATATATAGACTTTAGGATGTGTGGGGTTCATCTACTTTCTAATCAAGAGTTCATGTAGCATATACGTAATCTTATACGGTCACAAGTTTGATACATACACTGAAATAGAATCTCGTCACTGTGTGTTTCAAAGGGATTTTTGTATCTAACTGTATTTCAATCATCATAACAATCAGCAAAAGTGATGCTTGAGTCAGGAGAAAACTGAGAAATGAATTGTTCGATTACCTCCCTGTCTATAAGAGCGATTGTTTTCCTGATCACCAACTGAATCTCCGAGTTGTATTTCCCACTGCTCCACTCGAGTGGATGTAAATTATTAAATCAGAAGGAAAAGATCGGTGAGGCAAGATGCTGAAATCAGAGTGACGTGAGTCCCTTGATTAAATACAGCCATGCTCCTAAAAAACTATGTGCTGTAGTACACAGCAAATCCACCAAAGTGCCATCTGAAATTAGGCAGGAAATCACATTCTCCAGTGGAATGACACACTGTGAGCAGACTGCATTTTCACACTTTTGGCTGCTGCCTCGCCAGCCTGAGGGGACGTGCATCCAAATTCAGCATAATTACACTTTGCTTAACTCTAAACCATTTTATATCACAGCAAGTCTGTTGGTTATGGCAAAGTTGAAGAACAAACACAACCCATATATTGAAAAGATAAAGGAGAAGAATTGGATATAATCTATTTCAAATCAGTGGAATTTACAATTTGTCTTCAGTTATCAGCACATTGAACATTTTTTAGGGGAAATGTTTGCTCGGCCGTGATGAATCAATAAAGTTTCACTAAAATACACAGCGCAGGTGCCAACAAAAAAATGTTTTTAGCATGGTATATTTCGGCAAACCATAGGTCACGTTGAATGATTTTTCTGAACCCTAAATATGTTCATATTAGCCTCATGCTACGCTTGCTGAAAACAACCATGCCAACAGTGTAAACTGACTTTCCTACCTCATCCTACAGAACAACCATAACGTTATTGACTTCTAACTGCATTCGTTTTTTATGGGGATTTTGTCTGTTGACTAGACGTTGAAGCCGTTTGTAGCTCCAGCTGTGGAAAATCTGATAAATTGCAGCCAGTAATATCAGTTGCTGTCGCTTGAGGCTAAATGAATAAGATGTGTATGTGTGGAGTTACAGAGAAGTGAGTTACCAGGCCACTGCAGCCTGCTCCTCACCTCAGCTTCAGGCAATCAGCTCAAGGCTACGTAAGCTGCTACTAAAATAACGCCTCCTAATCTCTCACTGAACTCCATCCTGGGTGATGTATGCACCGGGCAACTTCAATTAAACTTTGATTTATCATTCAAACAAATTGAATACTGACAATTCTGAAAGATCAAACAAATTGATGGGACACCCTACCGTGTCTTTCCAAAATGTACCTAAAAATGAAAGTATTTATTCTTTTAGGGAATACCTCAAACGATTAAAGTGCTTGCAGGATTCAAATGTATTCTTGTGACTTAAATTAATGAAAATATATATTCGTTATTTCACCGCTCTGTAAGGCACGTAAAGAGCAAACCAGCTGAAAACCACAAGGGACTGACCTCGTGTTTGAGTACAAATTGGCTGGTTGGGCATTTAGTGATCCTTTATTAAGGAGGTGGCTGAAAATGTGTGGAGAATATGTGAACACACATAGTAAGAAAAGTTTGACTGTTTGGTGCACCATGCTTTGTACTTGCCAGGCTATGTTCAACAGATATTTCAGTGCTGTAAACAAGATTTCCCCCCTCAGTAGTTATTGGACACTTAGCTTAATTGCTTTACAAAATAGACACATGGCTGATTCATTGTGCTTGACAAATGATGACAACTTTGATTATTAAATACAGCAAAATTAAGTCTCAGTAAGTCAAGAGTCTAAATCAGGGGTGGGAAAACTACGACCCGTTGGGTGTTTTAATCTGGCCCACTGAGCATTATAATTAATCTAACTTTTTAAAAAAAAAAGAAGATTTTTGTAATTCAATAAAATATATATATTACAAATATTAGGCCTGGCTCCATGGGCAGGCCTGGTGGACACACCGTCAAACCAGCGGCACTTTCCCATAACAACTAACAGGCAGTAACATTTAATTTTCACAGCTGTGGCCCAAGACCCACCGTGGAGAGCTACTTAGCTGTCTGTCATAGGAACGTTTCACATTTATAAGATTATACCACAGAACTGCATGCTGGGAAGTCCTGTCAAACACCGTCGCGGAGAGTACACGAATGAGTTTAGGCCATTGGTCCGGCCCTCCACAATATTTTCTGTCCCTCATGTAGCCGCCTTGGAAAAATAATTGCCCACCCCTGGTCTAAATCAAGCAGTGGTGGAATGTAAAGAAGTATTTTTACTTTGTTACTGTACTTAAGTAAATGTTTACATATCTGTACTTTACTTAAGTAAAAATAATAGTGCATACTTTTTACTTTTACTCCGTTACATTTTGAAGCGGTTATCTGTACGTTTACTCCGCTACATTTCTACAATATGTGTCGCTATTCGTTACATTTCATGAACACAGTTTCGTCAAAATGTTGCCGACACAAAAATATGGATTGTGTTCAGCACCGTAACGGAAACACATGAGCCCACACACATGAAAGCACACACAACGCAGGCGCGGTGGGGCTCGCCCAACAATAACAGCAGTCCGCGTAGCATGAGCCGAGCGACGCCACAGCTAGCTACGCATTTGCTGCGGTCTGTGTGACCATCTCTGCCATATTTCAACCCTGTCTCCTACAAATGATGTTCCCCCAGAACTAAAACGCATCTTCAATTACGTTGACTAAAAACGTATTTTCTCCCTGATTGCGTCAGTATTACAAATACGTTGATTATACGTCTGTGTTATACTGCAGTGAGGTTACTGCACTCGATGGAGTTTATCACCCACTTTGGGCTGCGTTCCCAAACAACCCGACTTAAAGAAGATCGGACCCGGTGCGACGAGGCCGTTACCAGCCCGGACCCAGCGGGACAGGGGGTTGTTACCGGCGGGCCGTTATCAGCATATCCGGCCAAGCGGTCTTCAGACCGGCCCCGTTACCGGCCTCACACCGCCCCTTTTCTTTCCTCGCAGAGTTTAGAAATGTAAATATGCTAAAATTCAGCGAGAAAGCAAGAAAACAATGACACAAACACACAATTATTAACGTATTTGTAATAAACAATAACACTAAACTAACTATGTGTATAAGCAACGCATATGCATATAAACAACGTATTTGTGATACGTCAATCCCAGACGTAATCAGGGATTAGACATTGGACAGACAACATGGATCCAGAGTCAGCCTCATCTGAGCCCTCGGGTATGAGCCACCTTTGGCCCGAGTTAAAAGACATGTTTGATTTTAAAGGCCCCAAGAATGACACGTGGAGGTTTCAATGCCTTTCCTGTCTGTGTTAATGTCCATGACCTTTTTGAAAATGTATATATGTTTAATTCGGTTGCTTATAGTTATTATTAGTAGTGAATTCTGTAGAGGCGTAAGTATTATAAGTAGCTATATCTGCATTCTTTATCAGAATGATACAGCCCTGAACATTGAGAGACAACCCATTGCGTGAGTACTTTTACTTTTAATACTTAAAGTCAATTTAAAAGAAAGTACTTTTTACTTTTACTTAAGTAGGATTGGTGATGTAGTTACTTTCACTTTCATTTTCCTGGGTACTTGTACTTTTACTTAAGTACTAAACTTCAGTACTTCCTCCACCACTAAAATCAAGACTAATAAACTCCACATAACTTATGTTGTTAATTAAGACATTTATCTTATGTCGCTGGAAAACGACAAAACGTCAAAAGCCATTTGTCCAGTTTGGACCCCAAGCTGCTCTGATGTTCAAAACTCTTTCTGCATCCATCAGTGGGTCGTAGGTCCACACTGAGAATGTGACTGATTACGCTTCCTGTCCTTTCTACCAGCAGTGCATCCGTCTCCCAGCAGGGTGCCTTGTTAGTGCTGTTCTTGCGGCTGCAGGGCCCAGTCACTGGTTCTGATTACTCCATGCTTTGTTAGTCATAGTGATTGTCACCATTATCACCTTCCTCATCAGTAAAACGGTGGAACTGATAGTAATTGTAATTGCCTGCTTAGAGCTTGAGTGTGTGCCTGTCTTGGTCCACCCATGGCTGTGTGTTGTCTCAGATAATATGTAATTAGCTGGATAATCTTTGGTCTTTAGAGCTTGTTTTGGCAGTTGTAAGTAATTTTTTTCCCTCCAGTGAGGAAAAGTATGCAGTTTCTAAGTCTTACATGGAAAGCCAGAGAAGTTTGTGTTTTCACGGAAGACAAAGAAGTTTCGACGAATCGCAGACCATCATGTGTATTTTTAAACATTTGAGTCTTAAACTATGTGAATTGCGCTGCTTTAGGGGGATTGATGCACAGTCTGTTATCATTTCTTAACCTTAAAAACCTTTTTCTAGAGTGAAAGGCTGGAGTACGAATGAAAAAAATAAAAGGATTTCACATTTTATTTCTCACACAATATTCATTAAGAGTAAATCTCAAAGGGAAACAAGCAAAAGATTAAAATGCTCAGAATGTCAGAATTGAAACAATATTAAACACTGATAACTACACAGGGAATCATCTGTTCTCTGAAGTGACCTGTGCAATATTAAGCTAGACACAGAGAACCTTTCCTGTTAATAACACTTATTCCAATTCAACTCACAGCCAGCACGAGATGATTTATAGCAAAGAAAGATCTTATGTTAGTCAGAGGCACGCCAATTTATGCAAATTAACAGTCCATTTAGCAGGAAAAGAAAAAACATAATTGAGTTGATTTGATTTCTCGGTTGTTTTTTTTGGTTCATGTGCTTTTTATATCTTACTGCACGTTTGAGTCTAGGAACTTGTGAGAGTTCATTATTTCACAGCGTTACGCTTAAATTACAATAACATCAATGCAGATGTGGCGGGCTGTTGAAAGCATATCATTCTGACAGGGTCATGCCATTGTGGATGGCAACATTTTCTCTTTGCTCTTCACCACTGAGAGATGAATAGCGGATTTTGAAAGCTTACATCTTTCCATCCAAACTGCCGTCTCATTGATGTCCTTAATTCCCTTGCGGAAATTAAGCAAATTAAATAGATTTAGAGTTATTCTTGGAACAGGGAGCGGTATCAATCTTCCCATCTGACTTTTGTAAAAAATAAAAGAAATAAGCGATTTTCCCAAAATGTCAAACCGGTTCTTTTAGAATATTTGCCTCGTACAACCACATTACAGTAAAACGTTCCAATGAACTGTATTGTTTTACTATTTGTCCAAATGACCAGTCGGGCATTTGATTATTGCTGTGAATACTCCACCAGGCGAGCAATATCAAACACAAAGGCCCAAGTCAAGGATTGTTGGCACAGCAAACAGGCTTTCAAAGCCTGTGGTTGTTAACCTGATTAGGTCTCACTTAAAAAACAAACAAAGGTTGACTGAGGGAAAAAACAGACCATCAAAAAATCGGATTAAATCAAAAAACAGAGCCCCACTGTCATCCCATATGTGGCCTGAGTTTCTGATCAATACCAAAAGATTTGTGTAGACCACAGTAATGCAGTTTTAAAATCCTGGAACGACTCTTGTTTCACTCAGAAGTCAAGAAAAACAACAACATCTGAGCAACACTGTGTAGTCAGTGAAGAGAGTCCACAGGTTTGTGAGATCAAACTTTCTCTAAGGCCATGGCTCAGTAATTACAAGTCATTGAAGGGTTTTGAAGACGCATTAATATGTCTGTACTGAACACCAAGTTGTAAAGCACAACTTGTGCAGACTATATGCAACTTCAGTATCTATTCAACACATCGAGATGGAGGCAAAGTGCAAGGAAGCAGCAAGAAATATATTACACAGATAACGCAGAAACTAAAAGTGCTGCAGCCACAACTCGGAGGCTTCCAATCCCCACAGAGATCGCAGAGTTTTCCCACCTTGAAGCCAAAAATGGAGACGAGGCGAGTAAATAAATGGCTAAACATCTTTGACTTCATAATACAGGGGACAGTTTAATTTTTGCCATTTCACTAACAAGTTGAGATGGGCCAACAGTCTTATTGTGTTGAATTACAACATAATTTACCTGTGACAGTAATGGACAGTAATTGCAGGTGCAAATGACTATTGATTACAATGTACAAACAGTTTAATAGCGCAGATATAAGCAGCCATGATTAAAAATCCTTCATCAGGTTACCTTAGTGAAGAAGGGAACACAATGTATGACTGCATTTTGCAAGCAGCAAGACAATATATTAAAAATAGACGAAAAATATGCAAAAACGGTGGAAAAACTGTGAAATGTGTTTGATCGTAGTCTCGCCTTTTTGTTGTTCAGTGTGGTGAGGACTTAAATGTAGACAGAGAGCACATCTTCCAGCAGCTTCTGCCAAATGGACCAGCAACTCCAAGACTGTGAATTTCTGGTGCAAATTACAATAGTTTGGGACTTATTTTCAAAAGTGTTGCCCTGCAGATCATCCCACTGTCTGAGGGAGAAATATATGAGAAAAGCTGGTTGGTTACCAATTTATTAGTTTAATTAACTACAATTATAAAGGAATATGATTTCAAGTTCTAAAATAATACGAGAGCACGAATGCCTTTTAACCCATGACAGATTTTCAAGCAACTAAAATACAACTTGTCTAATCCCAAGTCATGGAGGACACTCGACTCTCGTCACTTTGCAAATATGCATTGAAAGTACTGCATGTACCTGATTGAAATATTCGCTACTTAATAAAATAAAGCGTTCCGGTTCTACTTTTAGATTCTTCCAATTTCATGATCATTACCTTAATCATTAGGATTCCCATCAATGTCATCGTCATCCGTCCATTTTTCATGCTGATGCAGGTTGTAGAAGGCTGAGCTGTATCCCAGCGTACACAGCGACAAGACATAACCTCCACAGGTTACCCGTCGATCACATGGATGCAGAGAAGCACCTACAGGTTATGAATAGATACCAAGCAGTCCACCCTGCACATGTCTAAGGAATGTGACATGAACCTCATGTGAGCACAGAGAAATCATGCACGCCACGGACTGGAAGGACCATTACGGGCTCAAACTCAGGTCCTTCTATGAGGGGGCATCTATTACCACTGAGCCACCCTGCCGCCCCCATTCATTAATGTGGCATATATATTTATAGTTTCTTTGAAGGGCCCGTCACTGTCGAGGAGGGAATCGTCTGTTCACATCCAGGCAGATTTATCAAAATTAATTTCTATCTTCACTTGAGTATTCAAATGGATTTTTCAAAAGTAATTTTTGAGGACATTTCTTAAATATATGTTTATCACATTGAGCACAACTCGAAATTATTTGTACCTTTGTATGGGGGTGGCGGCATAGATCGCAGGGATAGATATCTTAAAACTTCTACAGTTGAAAGAAAAATACCACGAAAGGGATGTAGGAGGATTTTTGTTTTTAACATCAGAATTACCCGACTCTTCACTTTTAATGAAATAGCTAACTCCATTGTACACCTGCAGATTGTTAGACGAAGATGATTAAAACGGCAGTATAATATTGTTGTTTGTGTAGTGTACCTATAGTTATACCAAGATGATTGCGTTGTGAAGGTTAAACAAAGAAATACATATCATTCAACTGGAGCTGCATTGAAACCTACTGGCTGTTCTATATCTATATTAAGCTTTTTTATATTGTGCTACATGTTCTTATATTGTTATAGCAAAATTTGACAGCTTCTTACTTCCGTCTCCATGTCAGTCTGTTTGTTTCGAAGCAATCTCATCGCACAATCCCACAATCAAGTGTTTTCCTTCTACCTGCAAAAGAAATGTGTGGCACAAAGGACATACTCGTTCCTCCAGATGATGCTTTGTGTTTGTCGATGTTTGTCCTCTGAGTCAGAAACAGACAGCATGATCAACCATTTTAGAGTAACAATCCAAAGATTAAATCATGGGAAAGCAAATATTGAAAGAGCCTGCGGACTGTTAAAATGACAGGGCTCGTCTCTGACTTCAGTCCTCAGTCTGTCCGAGCACATAGCAGAATTAATGTGATGGGGGAACAGGACTGAGAGAACATAATGAGGTTCATAATTAGCCTGTGGGTGAGAAGCCTGGCCGCTGGAGGTCAGGCCCGAATGCCTCTGCTGCCAGGTTAATGTATGCAGGTGTGTGTGTGTGTGAGTGTGTGTGTGTGTGTGTGTGTGTGTGTGTGTGTGTGTGTGTGTGTGTGTGTGTGTGTGTGTGTGCGTGTGACCACCAATTAGTCCCCCTCCCCTTTCTAATTAGGATTTCAGCAATTTACAACAAGTTCAACAAATGCAGAATTTTCTATTCTGCATCTATTAAATTTAACAAAAAACACAGTCGTGTTTTCTTTTTGCTCTCTGAAATATATCCATGAATCAGTTCTCCCAACTGAGCAGTATTCACGCACTCCAAATGGCCCCACAGACTCAATGTTTATGCAGGGAGATGAGCTGTGTGTCGCCGTATAATACTCTATATTGGAACAACGGGATTCACTACATGACTGGTAAACGATCTCCAAGCGGGTCTTTAGAGGACTGCTGTCAGCCATGGCTACAGTTGGGAAGATGCAACTGTGCGAGGGAACCAATTTGGCGACAGCCGCATATCACCCTCGTAGTGGAGATCAAAAACCAGAGCCTTCACCGGCTGCTGTCAAACTGCAGCACTGGTTCCAATAGATTGCTCTTTTTTTTTTCTTGATTTATTTAAATTCAAGCCCCTGCCGCACACCCCGCCTCTTTTTGTGACAATGTTATCATTAAACATGACCTGAATTTGGTGGATTGTAAACCGTTATGGTGGAAGGGTTATGATATCAAAGAGGATGACATTTTTGATCTAACTTGGAATGATGGCTCCGTGGTGTAAGGGTTATGAGGGCTATACAAAATAATAGACTTCAAAGCCTGGGTTATGTTAGTCGGTCACTTCTCCACAGCCCTCCCAGTCATACACCTTCAGTGTGTGACAAGTAAAGATAAAGAGAACATTCCACAAAACTGATTTTGCAGGCTAGACTCATTGCTTTGAATCGTTAGGTTTCCTCTAGTTATATCTTACTTAAATATATCCCTGCAAATACCTACAGTCACTGCTTCCTCCGTAATTATATTTAATTTTCTTCATTCCTAGGCAGCAACCTTTGAAGAGTGAAGCTTCTAAAACTTCCCTTATCTTTACTGGTCAGCAGGGGGCCCTTCCAGTTGCAAGAACATGTCTGATTGTAAGGAAGTCTCAGAGAAAATGACCCTACCTCTTGCTTCATTACGTCAGTAAACATTGTAAACATGAATGTATGGTCTTAATCGCGAGTTTCAAGTCTTCTTGAATATAGCATGGTGTCAAAAATGATGAAACCATTTAGATTAAAATAGACCCTTAAAGCATTAGGTATGCTACTTTGGGATTAATAGGTGGCTATTGTATACAGCTTCTCTACGTCTCGCTCCATTGTCCAGATATGGCCAATTCCATTTGCAAAGAAGCCAAGATGGCGACTGCCAAAACATCAAACTCAAGGCTTTAAAACGGCAGACCAATGAATGACGTCATGATGACTACGCCCACTTCTTAGAATATCTATTTGGCAACACCTTTATCTCATGCATGTGTTTGGTTCTTTTGGCGTAAAGGATCAAACACAAAACAAATATTGCTTGAAATTGGTTGTGTTCTCATTGTTATTACATTGCCTCATGTAGAGAAGGCAATACAATTAGAAATGTATATCTTAGATTGTGTTAATGCAAAGTAAACAGACCATGAGGGAGTGAATGAGAGATCTTTCAGTTGAGAAGGAGAGGAGAGAAGATAGTTAGCGTGTTAGTTAGCGGATAGTTGGCGTGCAGATCAGTCATGTGGTAGCACTTCAGCGATGGCTGGGAGATTGAATAGTGTGTGTGCGAGAGAGAGAGGGTATCTATGTTTGGGGAGGCGTCAAACGAGACCAAAAAAATTAAGTGAAAAATAGTAGAACATCAAGAAAAGAACCATACTATATTCCTACAATAAGTAGGTTCACTGAAACAAACAATGCAACTGAGAAATAAACCATAATGCTCTTCACGGTTTGCTTTGTCCTGACAGATTGGAGCAGCGGTCTTGCCGTACAGGGCAGATTGGAGTGGTCAGGTCATTAGACTCTTTCAATCCCATTTCAGTTGGGGTTTCTCGATTTCAATATGGCTCAAGACGTATCCCAGCATGCACTTCCCTGCGATCCTTGAGAAAACTTCTGTCTGGCAAGTAGAGGTGGAGATGTAAGAACAAAAATATGTGCGCTTTAAAAGCGACATAGCTTGGAAATGCTTTTTCATTGCTTGTGCATATTTGTGTGTGTGTGTGTGTGTGTGTGTGTGTGTGTGTGTGTGTGTGTGTGTGTGTGTGTACAGGTATACATTTTTGTAAAGTAAAGCAATCTTAAAGGACCAGTGTGTAAGAATTAATGACACATAGTGGTGTTTTGTTGAAGATTGCAACCACCTCAATATCCCTCTGTGTGTTGGAGAACCACATTGGCTTTGTGTGTTGGAGAACCACATTGGCTTTGTGTGTTGGAGAACCACATTGGCTTTGTGTGTTGGAGAACCACATTGGCTTTGTGTGTTGGAGAACCACATTGGCTTTGTGTGTTGGAGAACCACATTGGCTTTGTGTGTTGGAGAACCACAGATGATTAGAGTTGACTTTAGCATTTAAGTAAACTACAAGCTACGTTCATCAATACATGACAAAATACAATAAAAACATTTTAACCACAAATAAATTCATAAGAGCATATTATATGTTATATATAAAACATATTATACATATGTTTTAAATGTATCTAAATATTGTTTATAAAGCAGTAACAGTAATGTTTACAATGAGCCAGTGGCCGGTCCGGGCTGCTGGAGAAACATGGCGGTGTGAGATGACGGACTTTGTGGAAGAGGACCTGCTTCATGTAGGTATAAATTATGACAGTAAATAAGTGACATGAAAATAATACACTTGTTTTTTTCCCAGTCTCCCACTGTGTGGCTGCATCTCTGAACAACAGAAGCCAAAAACCATCCAGAAATCTCAGATCTCATTCTATTTCCCTGCGGTGGTGAAGAGTGACAATTCAACAGTTAATGGTGTTCCAGCGTGGAACAATTTTCCAAAACAGCTCCAGGCTCACTGTTCCTGCTGTACTCTATGATTTAACAGCATCTCTTGGATGCAGAAGCAAGAAAAACTTTTAACTCAATAGCACAATAGGAGTTGTACAGCACTTTCCCGATTACAGTTGCAACACTATGCGGCCCTGAGTTTCATTTGTGATGTCTGTGCCACTGATTACGTCAACGCTACATCACGTAATTCTCTTAATGGTGCACTGATTGTAATGGCGCACAAACCCTTTATGTTCACAATGTGGTAAACATACACTACAATAGATGAAACATTTTATTAGTCACGTGGTCGGTAGAACTTTGGAAAATCTAAACAATTTATCGATAGATTGCCATAGAAATTTAAACATTCTCATCGTCCATAGAGGTATTACATCATCCAAACAATACATCCCAATAATATTTATGCCATTATTTGACAACTATAAGATTCATTTCCATGAAATGTTTTATAGATATCCCAGAGGGTGACTAGCGGTGATCTTGTGGTTCCCTTATCCAGAGAAATATCTCAACATCTATGCATTTGTGCACATTTGATGCAAACATTCAAGGTTTCCAGATGATGAATCTTCATTACCTGTAGTCCCCTAACTTTTTCCGATAGCACCGCCGTGAGGTTAACATTTGTGTTCCAAAGTGAAAGGCCCAAATATCTATTGAAAAGATATTCATGTTGTAGAATGAACTGTAATAACCTTGGTGATTCTATAACTTCCCATCTGTAGCCATCATAAACTCAAAAATGTATTCATCCAATGCAAATTTTGATCTGTGCCCTTAGCATCAGTTATACTTATTGTAATTATCAAATATTCGCATGATAACACACTCAACTAAGACGGTGAACATTTTAAACATTGCCTGCTTGACGTGATTCATTCGACAGCCCCGTTTGGGACACTGCATCCATTTAATCGATTCACTTTCCTCTTGTATCGCATTTTAGAATGAAACAATACATTTCAACAGTCAGGTTGCATTCTTTTTGTGCGTAACGTTTTTAAGTCGATGGCAGAATAACAAAACACAGACGAAAAATAGGTACTTGGTGTGCCCATGGTTGCATTTAGCTCAAAGCTCCACTGTGCCCATGACGGCATAGAGTAGCTGATGTGACCGTTAGCTGTGACAGAGTAGATAAACTTCATCAGATTCTTCTCAAATTTATTTTGCATCGCAAGGAACAAATACAATGTAATATACGTTAATCAAACCCAATGAGAAGAACGTACTTGATTACATTTCATTGCTAGAGTCCTCTGAAGTGTGTCCCAGCTTTTAGCAAGAAATCAGGTAATAATGTTTGATTTAATCAAATTATGATTTATTGAATGGAGAATACCTCTTAAAGTGTGCTACTTTGACATTCATAGAACTATCAAATTCAATTATCTGGGGTAAGTGTGAACATTTAAATTCAGTCTCTTTCAGGTGATTGGTCTTCATCCCTTGTGATCAGAGAGCAACAGAGATGACTCAGGGCTCTACAGGAGCCTGTTGGGTGTGTATGAGTCACTGCTACTTTCATCCTCACCCACAGAGAAGGAGCGGGAAAGGAGTACAGAATGAGGAAGAATTGGAAAGGAAGCAGAAATGGCACTACAGATGTTCTGTTGATAAAAGACACTGCGGTAATGAGCATGAGGTGAAGACTATACTAAAAAGGGAGGCTTTGAATCTGCTCTTCTGGTAACACACAAAAAGGGTTGTTACGACAAGTTCCCTCAAGCCTCCGACCTCTCTTTCTCTCTGCCTACTGCCATCTCTCTGCGTCGCTCTTGCTGCCCTTCTCCTGCTCGGCTCTGCGAAGAGATCAGGAAGCATCACACCTGAGTACAACAAGAAAGCACAATAAAGATTATCAAACCCTGAGATGGAGGTGATTTGCCGGCTTGTGTGTCCCCTGAAACCGAGTTAAGGCCTCTGTGTCCCCCACTGCTTGATAATGAAGTTGGATGGTTGGGCAGAGAGATGGCTATGATCCTTGGTCAGCAAGGCCACAGAGGGACCGTGCAAATGTCTCACTTACTCAAGCAATCAATGTCGTCAAGGGTCGGCCAGCGCCAGATTGGCTCTCCTGGCCGGGCCATGGAGGGGAAGTAAATAGGGGCAGAGGCTGAAGAGATGCTGGAGCTTTGCTGAGTGAGCGGAGGTATTGGTCATACTTTTATAGCTGCATGAGGCCAGATCGTTGGGTGAGAATGTACACGCCGTATCAGTCTAAATCACTGATGCTGCTGCCATACAAAATATCTAAACGTGTGAATAAAACTGTTGTGTGCTACGATGAAAATTCATATAAGAGCAGCCGTCTGGATGCAACTTATATTTTAATTGCTACAGAACATAATGTTCAAATAACAGCACTGCCACACTACATAACATACATATTACACTGCAAATGTTTGAGACTCACAATATTACATTAATATATGTATAAGATACTTAAGTACATGGTTTTCGATGCATAAAACATACAAATTGAATCAATACAATTAGAAATAGGATGAAGTACCGCAGAGACAGGTCGACAAGGTCACACATAATATTATGAAATATGTGGATCCTGAAGGGCGGCGGGAAAATTCCAGATGTTGGAGAAGCTGAGTAACACAACCTTCTCTATTCCATGGAAACCTGGAAGGAAAACGGAAACATAAAAGAAGCCAAACTGAAGCACTACATTCATACAGGTAAGAGAGTGAAACAAGCACACGGAGGGAGAGACTTGTGAAAGAAAGAAATAAGCACTAGTTTGACAGAGACAGCCAAAACCTTGGGAAAAAAAAATGAACCTGAGACACAGAGACCTTTTTCACACATTACAAACACACACATTACATGTCAAGTCCTCAACGTCTGTTTCAGATTTCAGAACTTGAGTGTACAAATTGAGCGAGCACGACCATCATTCCTCCTGGCAGCGTTGCCAGCATTAAATAGCTCATTAGCTATTGGCCATAATCCTGTTGTACACTCTCTGGGTTGCCAGATAACCAGAATGGCATCTCTGCATGAAAAGAAAAGGGGAAAAAAACCCAGCTCTTTGAAACTGCAGCCATTTAATCACCTTCCTTTCTCCTCCTCTGTTCTTCCCTCGTCTCTTTGGCCTGCAACTGACTGCCGAACATGATGTAAACTTTATTCACAAAGCAAGAGATCAAGACTTCGACATCATTACAGTTTAGACATTGCAACCATAAGTTCAATTTATACACCGTGCATGGAGTCATCATTCGCCTTGAGAAAAATGACGAATGAGCCTCTCTCCCCCTCTTTCTTTTCCTTGTGCCATTCAAATGTGTGTACATGAACAGAGCTGTGACAATTCAAACCAACTGAGAGCATCAGCAGGTTTTTTTATTGAATATTTTATTTTCTATTGCTTTTTAAGTTTTTCCCCCTCTTTGTTCTTTAACATTTTATGATTCATTTAATTTTTTTCAGCTGGACAACTATGGTCTCTGGCATGTTGTTTGAATTTGGAATAGTTGAAGTAGGTATTTAAGGAAATTGCTTTCCAACTCATTGGGTGAAAGTTATATCAGAACCAGCCGTGTCCACAAGGTCTCACTCCTAACGGTTGGTCAGTGCCTGACAACGTCTGATACCGATGCATCAGGCTTTCAAATAACTCTAATGTAAAGCCATGTGCGTGCTTTTAGACAGTCAGTCGGGAAAATAAAAGAGCGATATAGTCCACAAAACAGAAACGGTGACCATAGTCATTTTATAAATGTCTTTTCAACAGAAAAATGCTCACTGGGAGGTCAAGTATGTAGGTCATGGTTCAGTCCAAAAGGAATAGTTTGAGAGGAAATAAGTTTATTGGCTTTCTTGCCACGAATCAGATCATTGTCAGCATTCTCGTATCAGTATTATGAATCTAACGCAGGCAGCCAGATATCTTAGTTTAGCACGAAGGCTGGAAACAGTGTGGAACAGCCAAGTACTCTTACCCAAACTGGTGCAAAGCGGGTTTAGCTGTGTCAGCTAAACAACTGGGGTGCATTAGTGTGAGAGGCAGGTCAGGGTGGACGAGTGGGTCGGACACACTTTCACGTCCCGCGCGAAACCAAAAGTCCTTTGACTTCTTTTTTATTTACATCCGGAATTTAAACGTCATAACAAACATAGTCAAAACTGTGACTGAGACATACAAGATTTCCCTTCAAAACATTTGAGAATGCAGTGAATTTGTTTGTGAAAGTAATTCTGTTGGAGGCAGGGTTGGAATCTCACACAATACATTTCAGAGTAATAAAACCCATTTAAGATCCAACTAAAAGCTAATCAACCCATTAGTAATTCATCAGTGGGTGCCATTTTAATGGTACAGTTTGTTGGGCCTCTGAAAAAAAGAAACAAAATGAATAATGACAAAATGGTGATTCATCCCTGCACTTTACTCACCTACAGACTTTTTTTACTTTGAATAAAAAGCTGTGGGGGTTAATCATTAAACACAGAAACGATTTTCTTTTGCACAAATCCAGCGTGTTAATTTAAACTCAATTGTTTGAGAAGCTAGTCATAGCAGTGATCGCTCTGCCTTAATCGTGATATGTGCCAGTGACACCCCTTTGTGCTATTGCCTTCATTCAAATTATGAATATAAAAGACACAGCAGTTGCAGCGCTATAATATTTTTATTACTGAATATATTTAAAACTATATTCTCTCAAAGATTGACTCAATGCTTTTTGTTTCACTCAACTAAAGTAACAGAAATCTTCATATTCATTTTAGTGAGTGAAAAACAGGATGTGCAAAAATATGTTCCATCTGTGGAACTGTGTCAGAGAGTATTATTTGATCAAACTTTCACGTCATGCTGTTTACTTCTCATATTCAGATTGTAGCTGCGGGTTTTGAACATTAATTAGTTGTTAAAAAATTTACTAATTCTGTCTTTAAGGCCGACAGATCTCAATGGAGTTGTACTGAAGAATCCAGAAAACACATAGCACAACGTGTCCTTGTATGACTTACTGATCAATGACTCTATGCAGATCTCCAGTGTTAGCGTGAGTGAATAACCCAGAGGGCATAGCACATGATGGAACGTTGCATATCAACACTTTTTAGTGCAGTAGGTGAAGGCTTGTGAATATTTCTAAAACGCTTATACAGTTGTAAGATTGACATAGAAGATGGCCTTTTTGGATACTAATAAAAGTGTTTGGAGGCTGTCAAACAGCAGGGAGCAGCTTCTGAATGGGTTGTGAAAGGACATACAATGGTTTAATCAACGATGCCAAACCTCCAGCTGAGAGGGTGGATTCCATAGTCACCATAATAAATCAACAGGAATGAAAAATTGGCTTGTCCTTGGCTTCTCAATTGTTTCAAAAGTAATCAACCCCAAAGGGCTAAGCCCCAAACATTGCATACAAATTAAATATTCCTCTCTTGAAGGTTTACTTTTGTCCACACAAATTCAGCCGTAACCAATTTGTCTCATTAAAGAGTTTAAATGGCTGCAATTAAAGAAAAGATTGATAGATTTGTTTGCCGTAAATACTATGTGCATCATATAATTCTCTGAGAGATGGACCCAATCAAGGATGGAAGAGCTACCAAAGGGTTTGAAACATTACACATCAAATGTCCCTACAGCCTGTACATCATCTTCTATTATAGCTAATGGCTAAATACACATCTTTTAAGGCAGTAAGCATGTGAAGGTTAATTTCAGTTTATTGCCAACTGTGTCTTGTTCCAGCTATGACAGTGTGTTGCTGGTGTTGATTTCACCTTATGAGTCACTCTGTGTTTATATGGATGTGGACAAATCTTTTCACAACCAAGCAGTCATGACATTTTATAGGTGTGTAGTTAAGCTGAGGGCTTAAAGTTGTGTGGGGTTTGAACAAGGGGCATCTAGGTCAAAGGGGGATAGGACATAGGAAAATACATGCACACTGCTGAGAAGGATATATTTTTTTTCACATAACCTTTTTTCTTAAAAACTTATATCCATGGTGTGCGACACCAAGCACATAATTCACGCCATGCTCTCTTGGAATAATTTGTATGTAATGATGCATTCTAAATATTCATTGCTGCCAAAGGCACCAATTTATGTAAGACATTTTTCACTTTCTTGTTTCTCTCTTTTCTAAACAACAGCAAATATTCAGTTAACTCGGGTTATATTTTGGAATAAAAATATTGATTATCTGTTCTTATTATCTTTATTAACTTTAAAGCAAATCTACATTCACCAGTTAAAAGTAGAATTTTTTTATTACTTTCATATTACGACATGTAAATGCACACACTTATTACACCTGCACAATGTATTTTTTCAGTGATGAAAGTGTTAAAGAAGACTCCATCTTACTGCTGTGGACTGAAACGACTTTGGTTAACTATTTTCATTATGAGTTTAAGGAACATGCTAAATACTTTAGAAAGTTGTTTCGCACTTTATAAATACTGAACAAACACTTTGCCAAAGCTAACAAGGTCACCGTGTTCTAAAATGGAAAAGCATCTCTTATGCTATGACATTGAAAACACTATATGAATAGAATAAATACAAGTCAATACAACCATTTGCTGCTAATGACATATGGCTAAAAAGTATTTTTTTCTTGTCAATTTTGGCTGTGTAAAGTATTCTTTTGCATTAGCGGTAAAAACGAATGGACTATTGCAAAACAAAAATTCACTTTTGACAGAAATGTGTCCGTATTAATAGAGCTTTACAATCCGTGTGCATTAGGAATACAATTTACACCATGTAAAAAGAAATCACATCAGAGGAGTCTGTATATAAATATGCAAATATATATGACAAGAGACCATCTTGCGATGCAATCACACCAAATCAGGCCGTAAAGCCAACGACCATTCCCCCAGCTTCTTCCCTCCTACTTCAGGCACCCTTGCTCGGCCCACAGCCGTCTTTGAATTCTGCTTTCATTTTGATCTCAACTATCAAGTATCTTGACTGCATCTGACAAGGTTGCGACAGTAAAGCTGTGCCAAAAATCGCTTGTATGTGTGTATGTGCTGGGCGGCGCAAGTATGCTCACACTTTTGACTGCACACTTGTGGGATGAGAGGCAGAACTCACTTGAATTTTTATGCTCCGCAAAAAGAAAATCACTTAACGTCACGCACATTAGCTCATATCCCCATCAGATGCCAGCCACATATTGGGAGAGCCTGTAATTATGAAAGTGGTTAAGCAATGAGTGGCATGAGGGAACATCAGCGGTGCTATAATTTACAGAATGAATGACAGAAAGAGACAGAGAGAGAGACAAAGACAGAGAGAAACGTCTTTTAGGAAGCCTTGGGCTCGGTTTGTTGCCCCGCACTGAGATTAAAGCTCAAATCTAATACATGGCCCGTGGAGCAGAGTACCCCCTCCTGCCAGCCCCCCCCTCTCCCATCATTCTACTAACAGTTCCCTAATACTGACAGTCAGGGCCTCAGTCAGAAGGCGCTCTTACTCAGTTAACAGGATGTGCCATAGGCGTCTCTCCGGCATGACTTGCTTTGTCCTCTTTCATAGCGGCGTTGTTAAAGCGCACACACACAATTCCCAATGAAAAAATAAAGACGGTGGTTAAAAATCATCCTTATGACTGTCGTCACTGCTGCTCTGTACTAAAGGTCAACTTTCAGAGTTCAGCTTGGGCTTCTTTGTAATTTCTGCTGGCTGAACACGGCTGTCATGGCAGTAAATGCTCCTCGTAAGTTGTCAAGAAGCCGACAAAGGAAAAGCGGGATGCTATATTTAATTGTTTCACACTGTTGTGGTAATTGCGTATCAGCAAAGGTGGCATGGATAGTAAATAGCATGGGGGACATGAATAGGCCGCCCTTTCTTTTGGTGTTTGATGTAGAGGCAGTGCTGTCTTATTCGCAGCTCCACACCTCCCATGAGTCACCACAATAGAAACCGCTTTCTGGAATTATGTTGACGCGGATAATACACTCACAGCGGGTTGGTTACTAACGTCAGCAAAGTATTCTGGTGTACTTTTAGTAGCTGGCCGAGCTTAAATAGCAAATATGCTGGATGGGAGCCACACTATAAAACGTATGAGGGAGTGACTCTTTTAATCAGCCACCATCTGCATGTATCACCACTCCAACTGTCTCACCACATATTCCCTTACATATTATCTTCAATAATCAGGGCTATGGCGTAAAATGAGGATGTCCACAACTGTGCTCTGCCATTTAATCATCGCCGTTTGCTGGAAGCTGATTAATCAGTAGCCATGCCCTGCTGTCAAGCTCAGCTGGACATCAGCGGTGCTTTGATGGTCCTCAAAGGAAATGGGCAAGGACAAGAAGCTTTGGATGTGTCCTTTTTTTAAAAAAAAACTACATGCTCTCTGTATGATCAGCTTCAAGCAGGAAGGAAGGATCATCATCTTGATAAGCAGCTTAATGGGGTTGTAGTTCGTTTAGTCCAAGACAGAGTGCAGTCCACAGACAGTAAGTGAAGCTCAAGTCTAACTGGGCTTGAGGAAGAGCGACGTCTGCCAAACATAAAGTCCTCTTCACATTCTGAGGATTATGTTCACAGAGTCAACTGCACAACCAATTTGCTTTCTCTCTTCCAAACACATCCGTATGTGTGTATCCATACACAGATGTATTTCAGTCTGGGCTGAAATGATTTATCTTCCTCCAACCTTCTTCTTTATTGTCGGCCATAACACCAAAACATTGAGCTGAAAGATACTAAAGTGCTCTATAGATTCACAGGGAACTGCAGACTCAGCTAAACATGCTCTGTGGCTGCATTGTTTCAGGTGAGCCATTTTACCATAACACATAGTCACATAATACATTGAATACTAAAATGTGTTATTGATTTCACTCACACCTCTGTGTCATAAGAGCTACAGGGGATCTTGTATTATTCAGAATTGAATGACAAATGCAAGCAGTGTTGGGAAACACTCAAGAAGTAAACATGAAGCTGAAATCTGAAGCTCTAGTTCACTGCAATGTATACAGTATACAGTTATGCCACGTGAACCTGGAATATTTTTCATGATATGTAAGGGACTGTGCACCTGGTCCTATTCAGAGAATTTCCACATTACGGGTAGAAGATATTTTTATGATAAATAAAGCTCATCAAAGCTGAACATTAGGTTTGCCACACCCAGCCAGAGGAAACAAGATATATTGCTGAAATTTGGACACACACACACACACACACACACACTCTCTCTCTCTGTCTCTCTCTCTCTCTCTCTCTCTCTCTCTCTCTCTCTCTCTCTCTCTCTCTCTTTCTCTCTCTCTCTCTCTCTCTCTCTCTCTCTCTCTCTCTAAGCATCTGCTGTTTTTGCCAATGTAGTGCTGTGAAACTTGCAGCATGAGTCACAAATCCTAGAAGACTAAATCAAGTCAGAGGTGTCAGAGATGTGCACCAGACACGTCTATGTGATCATTTTTTTCTTCTCCGCTCACAAACAATGTCCATTGTTTGTTTGTTTTTTGTAATAAAAAACTAAAAAAGATGTTCACCACTGGTCATATCCAAATGTTATCTCTCTATCCAGCTGCCTTCAGTCCTTTGACTTTCACTAAACCCCTCAACCTCTACTCAAATGTGATTTATGATATAGGCTCCCTGCTCTGTCGTGGGCTGTGGTCCTACATTATGTTCCCATATAAGAGAGGCCAGGCTGCAGGCCCAGCGCAGGATGAGTGTTCAACATAGTTCTTCTTCTGATACATTTTACTCTGAGGAGCAAGGTTGCAGTTAGAAACAGTTTGTGCTTGAGTGATTTTCCATTGCCTGTTGACTCCCTTACAGTAATGCACTGAGTGCAACAATGCCAGGACAGGCTGAGAAGACAAATATAGCTATCCATTTTTCATGAAGAGCCCTCCCAGAAGTCTGCCAGTCAATATGGTCGAGAGTGATGGAAGTCATTTTGGCTGTCTCAAGGCCAGCGCTGTGCTTTGTGCGTTGAGTGTAAATAGGCACGTTCGGCTCCGCCATCAATAAGGAACCAGAAGACTTTATAATTGAAACACAGCCGAAGAGATAGGGCACTGCCGTCATAACCAGCTCTTCACTTATATTGTGTGCTATTTGTAACCACTCGCTGCAGCCGCCTGGACAAGAAGTAGAAGTGGCAGACTGAGAGAAAACAATTTTATATCTTGAAACAGAGAAAAGGGAGCCAGAGGAAGCAACTTTAATACATACAATTTACAATTAATGGTCTTTTTATTACATACTGTCAAACTCTCCATAAACATTTCCACGAAATGTGAAGAGGGGTAAGTAATCAATATATATATATATATATATATATATATATATATATATATATATATATATATATATATATATATATATATATATCATTTATTCATTTGTTCTTAACAAATGATCACATGATTTCTTGTTGTCGCTCTCTGGAATTCATAGATAATTCTCACCCAATTCTGCAGTTTCTTTCAGCTAATTGTTGTGGATTTAGAACTGTCTTCATTTTCACAGTTCTCATAGTCCTGCTTTAGCTTAGAAAATAATCTACTGTACTGTACGCTATCGCTCCATCACCACACAGCAGACAAACAAGGTTAGAGACAAGCAAGTGGACAGAGTGGAGCATTTAGGAGCTAAAGAAGCAGATATCTACCTCAGGAGAAAGTGGGGATCTAAAACTAAAATGAAAGTGAACATTCATCAATTGGTCAGATCCTCCAACTCTGATAGTGTTTCCTCGTGTCTGATGATTGTGGAGATAGGCAGTCCCATGCACTGCAGGCCAGTGTTCTGTGCTCGCTGCTGGTTTTCTCTGTCCCAAAGTGAAAAAAAATAAAAATCAGTTAATGCAATTTTGAAAGAGTCCTACAGGCTCCTCAGTCTAACAGACATGACACATCCTTGTTTTTGTCTGCTTTCCTTTATTGGCTAAAACCATTTATATCAGGGGACGCTTTTTGTGCGGACCTAATATTTTTAATATTTTGTGCTGCGCTTTGTTACAGTGTATTGTTTTGAATAAGTATTTATCATGACATAAACTTCACAATCTTGGACTCCATTACCATGTATCGGAAAGTTAATGTGTGAAATATTGGGATCCATATCTTGCTCTTACATTCTCATTGAACCTTATTTTGCATGCTTCAAAATATCTGGAGGGATGCCTTATCAGATTCTTCAGAAAGTGCAGTTTACCTTCTGCGCCTACTCTCTTCATATCCAGCAGTCATTAAAGCTCCTTTGAAATTCAAATTGTTGTTGAAGATGTTCAAAACACTTTATAGAGTTTTGCACTTTTGGTGCGTACCATCAATGTGGTTTTGCGTGTTGTTCTCATCCATCTGTTGCTGTATGAGAGAGGAACTGGCTGCAAGAACCCGTCCATGTCTTTCTTCACTTATTGGACATTTTTTGGTAATTCTTTTCATGTCAGTAACAGCCTAATGTCTTACTTCCCCTCCCCCAGGGAATTCTCTATTTGAACTCACTCTCGCATACAATTTTGGTGTTTTTGATGTTGATTTGAAAGAATTTGAAGAAGAAGTGTCTTTGTTGCTGTGGGTCTTGAAAGTCTAATAACGCATTGCGTGTGATATTTGATTATACAAATATACTTGACTTGATTAATCTGCAATTGCCTTTCCGATGCTATATCATTTAAAATAAATCCATTTCATTGACTCATTTGCAGTAACTCTGTGTCACCATACGCCTATAAATTAAAAGGCCATCCAAACTGTTTTAGCTGTTGCTAACTGCTGTCAACTGACCACTGCAGATTAAATACGCCGCAGCCTTGAGACATCTATTTTAAATTATTGCTGCTAACTGCTATTGCAAATAAGTTTGTAATGCCTTAGCTTCGGTTTTGGCCCGTCCCAGTTTGAGATGGCTTTCTGATTGGACAGTGAATAGCTTTGGCACAGTCGTGTTAATTTGTAGATTGGCACATTGCTGGCCTCCTGGAGAACACGTGACGTTTGCAACTTGAGGAACACACCCGCTGAGTTCACTCGCGGCTCACCATCAGTCTTCTCCCTTCCTCACAGACAAACGATGCTAAAAGTCCATTAGCGAGTTCCGCATCTTAGCGATTGCCCATCATTAGCTTCGTCTCTGCGGCAAGGTGCCAGAACTCGTCATGAAATTCATCTACGAACTCATATTTCAACGCGGTGTTAGGAAGGGCATGACGAGGTGCCACAGCGGCAAGAGAGACAAGGTGGAGGACAAGGAAACAAGGTGGTGAGGAGGAAACGGAGCACATTGAAAGAGGGAGAGCAGTGTCAGTGATTGGAATGGAAAAGAAAAGAAAAAAGAAAACGAGTCAGACTTCAGAATGGCTCCATCAGAACAATGTCTCCATTTTATCTTTTTGTGAAGCATGAATTAAACTATTAAGAATATTCGATGTAAATGCTCCCACTGAACAATTATAATCAATCTCTACAACAGGATGATGTGAATATTAAAGTAGACATAGCGTTTACCAACCTGTTGAAAAGTGCTTTGGTTATTACCAGCATTCCACATGTTGTATTTCCACCGTCATTACCATCAAAGCCGGCATGGTCGTTTTTGACCTAAAGCCAGATGCTGACTCAAGGCATGACAGGCTCATCCCTGTGTGTGTGTGTGTGTGTGTGTGTGTGTGTGTGTGTGTGTGTATGCACCAGAAATATTACCTCTCATTATCCTGACTTTGACAGACATGAAGGAGTTGTGAGGAGACAGGGTGAAAGGGGATGAGCGAAAGGTGAGGACAGGATGTAACACTGAAGAACAAGACATTTGACGAAACAGATGAGAGAAAGAGAAAATAAGTAAATAATAATCCAACTACACACATTATACATAATAATGTGTGGAGACATAAGGACAGGACACAAGGAATGGAAGGGGACAGCGCATGGGAGAGGAAAAAGAGAAAAGAGGAGGAAAATGAGCAGAGGGGAGGAAGGAAAGAGCATGAATGAGCAGATAATGTAAAAAACATCATGTTGTTTTTACATGACATATTCCTGTCCTTCCTCGTTCGCAAGTACATTGTTTACACCAAAAATAGTTGGAAAATTTGATTGATAGAAGTTGTCTAAAAAGTACCATATGGCTATCGTTTAATACACAACATCTGAACTCAATGAGATCTGACACAACATAGAATACTGGCCGACCTGGACTCACTCGCAACTCATCAAATACGCTTATTTGTCTGGTCTCACATACAAATCTACATTAAAATAAAACAATAGTTCATTCATCCATCCCAAATTCCAACTAACAACCACTGAAATAAAACATGGAAATATTGAAAAAATCTCCAACACCGAATGAGTTTTCACTCACCTGATGCTTTGCAAGAGGCTCGTACCTCAGATGCTGTTAGCACATATCAAACACTGTTTCATCGGAAAAAATGGAAACCCCTTATGCACTGTAGCTGTTGTATCATTCTATTTTATATTTCCTTACATAAAATATATATGAGACTTCCAATTTCAACTGAACGATAATGGAGAGGAGGAAAAATGTGTCACTGTCTAAAACACTTCATCGTCAGCTTTGAAGTTTGTGTGTGTGAGTGTGTGTTTGGCGGGCAAACATACAGTATATGTGTGTGACCATGCATGAAAGTGTGTGCTTTTGTTCCACAGTCTGACTGAAGCAGAAGACATCAATGACCATTTTCAAGAGGGTATCCCTGTAGTATTACCACTCTGAGTATGGCCTATGAATTAGTCATGGTAAGTGATTATAATTTGTGAATAATGAATAACTCTTATTTCCCCCCAACTGCTCAGTAAGCTGGAAACGCAAATTAACTTTTAGTTAAATAAACCTTTTTTTTTTTTTTTACACTTCCATATTTTCATTATTTTCATGAACATGGGGTTCAGTGTTTGGTCTTTTCATATTTTGTTGTGCAGGAATCCTCTGCTGTTGGTGAGGGGAAACCTCAGAGAAAATGACTGACAAATACTTACATGTATTTAATAATCCTGTGTTTCACTTAAGAAAGTGCCCTATAGACAAGCACACAGTCACACACTGAAGTCAGTGAAAATGAAGGTTGCGTTGGTCCTTGAGGTATCACGGGGCTGGATGCGCATGTGCTTGTCACTGACATGCTGCAATCAATCAATCGTCCACAACAAATCACCACATCATCCCTCCGGACACCTCTTGGGACAAGCACACCACTCTCGAGGCTTTCACTGGTCTGTGCTTCAAACTTTAGGAATGAAAAAGCAAGGCAGTTCATTACAGCTTCTGTTCACATTATTTGAGGTTCAGTTTGAAGGAAGATAGCAAATAAACAGAAGAAGAGAAGTCTCTGCTGGCTCCATTGCGCACAGAAATCACATCAAATATTACTTTAGAAAGAACTGAATTATATATATAGATATATAAATAAAAATGTGTACAATTATGGACACTGTATGTAAAAGTGTGTGTTGCGCAATGATAGTAAATCAACATTGAATGGTAAAGTTACAGCACTAAATTGTGTAAAGTGCCTCTGATAGACATGTTTACAATGAGCTGACATGGGGGAGTGGAGGCCATGTGAATTATGACAACAGAATTACAGTAATCTTCTTGTAATACATGACCATGCTTAATGAAGCAGTCTCTGTGCCGAACCAAACCTCATTCATATCCCCCCAAAGTCACAAGTCACAAATTTGCAACAAAGGGCTTTACAATCTGTACAACATATTGCACCAGCTATATTTATCTTGGTTTGCAATTGATTTATTGATTGATTGTAGAAAGTCAGCCAACTGGACATCTCCTTCAAATATATTTTGAGATTCATTTTTGCTGTTGGAAACGTGACAGAGTATCTGCACCGCATGTGGACTGTGGCTATCTGGATTGTGGTCTATGACTACCAGTTATTACATGAATAGTTTTTGTCATATTCATGTAATATGCTGTAACTCTGTTACGTTGCTCATTCTGGTCACATGACATCTATTGCTTCTGTCCATCCGGGGAGAGGGATCCTCCTCTGTTGCTCTCCCTCAGGTTTCTTCCCCTTTTTCCCTGTGAAATGGTTTTTACTATCTTTATTTGGGGGGTTTTCCTGATCCGATGTGAGGTCCTGGGACAGAGATGTTATGTGTACAAATTGTAAAGCTCTCCGAGGCAAATCTTGTATTTGTGATTTTGGGCTGTAGAAAATAAACTGAATTGAATCGGATGAAAATGGGTTATATTTGCATATGTAACTTCAATCACTTTGGTCACTTTAATTCTGGTGCAATATGATGGTGATTATTTAATGTTTTATTACTGTTTTACTGTTTATTTACATTACTTTTTTATTTCATTTTATTCTACTATGTGCCTCTTGCTGCTAATCCTGCAATTGGATGCAAAGGATTATCTTATCTGATATTATCTGATGATTCATCATCATGACAAGTGTCGACCACTTTTTCACATTACAGCCTACTTTACAATGAGGACTGGTCACATAGTTATTGCCCCAACACATTAAACTTGCAGCTATATGCTTTGAGGCAAATGCATTATTAGCCTACAGCCATTTAAATAATAACATTAAGCAACATACTGTATGTGTTTTTTGCAGAGCCGGATGTGTGTAGCTTCTTGAAAACATTTCTGTCTGTGTTTACAGCAAAGCACTTGCCTGATAGGTACATTTGGATTAATGCTCAATTAACAATCTGAACCATAAGTGTTATATGAATCTTATGTTGCCAGGCTGACGAGCCCATAGGCCACAAAGTGTAGGCTACACGCACCAAATGAAGGATGATAATTGTGTTTTTGTCAAACTACTGGAGGAAACACTACCCACATAGATAAACATTCATTTATTTAGTCTAATGGAAGTTGTATTTAATGAAATAATTCAGATTGGACAAAACAAGTAGCGGTGAAAAAGCACAAGACATTACGATACTAAAATTAGAGTGATGTATATGTAAATATGATGATGTCATATGTGTTTTTGAAGGTCAAGATTTTGGGGTAATGACCGAGACAAGCATCTTGACACGTGTGAATAGGCACAGACGGATCGTATCCGGTCATTTTTCAAAAGTGACTATGCGGGAAACTGAATTCTGACGGGGAAAAGCATATTGATTGTCAGCATTACAATCTTAAATTGTTCAGAGGCCCTTCTATGCCAATCGTGGTAAAAATAAATCAAATGTTGCACTCGCATCTACTCTAAAAAATAACATCTCATACATTGCAGGCCCAATAATATTGACAAAATACTTTTCCTATATTCTTAATAAAAAAGAGAGGCTGCAAGAAAGATGGGTAGATCAAGACTTTACAACCATCTTTATCACATTGACCCGATTTATTAAGGAGAGTGGCAGCTTCCTCCATTTTTCCATTTTGAATTTGGCAACTATTTTAGGGTAGTATAAAAAGGACTTTGAATGCCTTGACATTTGTATCCACAGATAAATAGACTGATCAGTAGAGATTGTAAAGGGCAGAGTGCCAAGATCACTGTAGGGATCTCTCTTTCTTTATTCCCCCCTCTAGTTTTCTCCTCCTTGTCCTCTGCAGGCGGGCATAGCTACAAAATCAACAGCCGGCCACTGCTGGCCATGAAAGTCAACATATACAACATAGTACACATTTAGTTACAGTATATATATATATATATTTTATTATAATAGCATACCAATGAAATGCGTACTGTTATCTATCACTTCGCCAACGCCAAGGTAAGCCTCAATAGTCTGTTGATTTAAGAAAGTGTTGCATGAAGATGACCACAATAATCTTGATTACACGTTGCTTAGGAAAACTTCTATAAAGGTTGATTATGTGTAAACGTGCTTATTCTCTTTTATTTTCCTCTTTCTTTAAGTTGAGCTTTACAGAGCTGCCTGCTACATTCATAAGGGATGAGAGGAGCAGGTTCCTTCAGGGTTTTTTGAAACTCGCCGACAATCCAAACAGGATGATAATGCCTCGATTCAGAGGGCATATTGTTGACTTGATCAGCTATGGGGGATTTTGGACTGAGATGTTAGCACGACATCATCCCTCCAGCGCAGTTCCAGAGACTTGTAGACTCGACAGTACTGTATGTCTTTTCTCTCGAGAAGTGCCACCACATCTCCAGTGAAGACTTTTGCAACATGCACTCCACATATTTTTCGTTCATATCTCTAGTATGCATATTCTGTCTTTCAATTAATATGCTTTCCCGTGTTTTTCCTTGTCCCTTGTCTTGAATCACTCGTCTCATTTCCATTAAAGCCTTCTCCAGCTCAGCAGGAGAAGAGAGAAAGTTTGATGCCCAATTTTTTTTTTTTTGCGACAGCTATCTTACAGTAAGCGCTTCATTTTTTCAAATCCAAATGCAGGCACGAGCTTATTCTGAATATGGAGACTGTGAGATCACCTCTGGTGTTAGTGAATGAATTGTACGTTAGTTGTGTAAACCTTTTATTATCTATGAAGATACATTTTTCAAAATCAAGGACCGAGATACATGACTATTTAAATAATCAAGCTAAATGTTTCATAAGAGTAGTGAAAATACAATATTTCTTGAATGGTTATGTCATTCCGTTAATTATTAACTGCTGTCATTTGTGGTGCTGTCTAATTTCGAGAGGAAGTCAAATATTTATTCAAATGCTTTTTGTGCTCTCAACGTTATGTCAGTCCATTAATTATTACTGATTACACAGATAAATATTACTTTCAATAAGTTTTCACAATGTAAATTCTAGCTGATTTTAGCAAAAAAAAATATCCAAATAAACATTGAATCCCTCCCCAAATACATGTATATATCGTATAGCCAGGTAGGAAGTTAAAATATATTTATGATGCCACATGTTAGTAATAACTAGACAATACGAAGATGAAAAGTCAGAGTTAAACAACTTCTGCATACAAAACTGGATGGTTTACAGATATGTTATACCAGTCCAATGTATATTTCAGCAAGTTTAAAACAAATGATACATACCTTTCATTACTAACAACCACTTTACAAAACCTTCCAATGTGCATTATATTATTGAATGATATATGCAGCTTTAAAATATACTTGCCGACTTGCTTTTGACAGATTATCTATTTCTCGTTACCCTGTGAACATATATTCTTTCAAAGTTTCTGCTTTATGCTATTAAAACTGCTTTATTGCCCATTATTTGTTGGCATGTGCTTTCTGTCTGGGCAAATGTTCAGCGTGTTTTCCCCTTTTGTGGCTGTTTATGAAAATAGCTTGAGACAGTAAACCAAACAAAAGCAATGTTGTAAATCCATCCAAGCTTGATTTTGCCTCTTTCCAGAACTCTGACACAAACCTCAAATTGTCTTCCGCTGTCTGGTACTGTGGGATTTGAGTGGGAGTTGAAAAAGAAACAGAACCGTTGAGTGCAGTGTATGCAGGACTACAAATGGGGACGTTGTCTCCCTGTGCAAGAACAAGAAAATGGTGACAAAAAAATGCATGTAGTTGTGCAGGTTGTTGTCAGTCATTTAATATAAATAACAGTACTTTATTGGCATACATCTTCAGTTTACTTGAAAAACAACTCCCTACTGCAGCAGGTGCATGGAAAATGACTCCATGGGACACGTAAGCCCTTTGTCACACGCGATGAATCATCAAGCTGCTTGCCTGAAATTTTGTACCAAAACCTCACCCCTTCCAGAGCTTACTATATACATGACACTTCAACAACTGTGGATTGAACTGTCTTTTAGGAATTATTTGTCTGTGAAATGTTAAAAAGGGAAAAGAGACCAGGCTGGATCAGTGGGGTGACACGGGCACAGAATTGACCGTGTTTATCTGAAGACTACCTTTCGTGCCAAAGATGCATCTTTTACAGTCAAGCGATAGAACCTGAGCGGACCTACAGACACACCAGCGTACATCGTAATGTGTCCGATCATGTCTCATCATATGAAACATTGTGTTGTTAAGTCCTGAAGATCCCAGTATGGTGCATCCCCTTCTTTCAAACAGAAGTGAAAAGAGATATGAGAGCACAGTATAGGACACTTCCTTACACCCTCCTCTGCAATCATTCTTTGATTCTACTTTAGGAGATTACTAGCTCCTGCAATGAGGCGAGGTTGTTTGTAACACGCGCATACTCAGGAATTTGAAGCTACTTGGTGCCTCCATGTGTCTTCCACGGATCTGTAGAAGAGTCCCAGTAACTTGGTTTTCTTCTGAAGACAACTTTACTCTTTTGTTTTTGGACATTGAGAAAGACTGGCGCCATTGATAGCAACTGGAACTGGAGCTTTACTTTGCATCCCCGTGAGGTCAGGGAGTGCACATGTTTGTCTGTACACATTGCAAAGGTTCAAAGGCTGACAACGTTGGCATGTTGTTTGATGATTAAACCCATGATGCATGAGCGGATATTCATAACTCCTGCAGTCACTAAGGTTTTGAATGTACTGCCACTTGTATTTTCTTTGAAGATTTAATTTGTTTTGATCTCAAACGATGCCTTCAGTTCTCTTGATGATCAACAGATTTCAATGCGGCATCCCAGGTGTTGGGAAGGGAACAGATGTATATTCCTCCGTCTGTCCTCAATTCTGTGTAATCTGTGCGTGTGCAGTCTCTGTGAACATGTCTGCATATCTACTCAGCATGTTGAGATATTTTCACAGGATATATGGAAACGTTGGCCTTCTGGTTGTGCAGGAAAGATATCAGGCAAGGCAAGTTTATTTGTGTAGCACATTGCAGCAACAAGGCGATCCAAAGTGCTTCACATAAAACCATTAAAAGCAAGATTTAAAAACAGTTAAGAAAACATTAAAACAGTCAATAAAAATACAAATAAAATGAATTAAAGTTGCAGTGCAGTTTAAGAAATAAAACGCAGTAGTGAGATGCAGCAGTTCAGTCTGGTTCAAATAGAGGCAACCTCGAACAGAAAAGTCTTCAAACTGGATTTAAAGGAGCTGAGGGTCTATGAGGGTCCCTGATGGTCAGGGTCTATGAGGGTCCATGAGGGTCAGGGTCTATGAGGGTCCCTGATGGTCAGGGTCTATGAGGGTCCCTGAGGGTCTCAGCAGACCTGCAGCTTTCAGGGACCTTGTTCCAGACATGTGGAGCAGAAAAGCTGAACGCTGCCTCTCCATGTTTAGTTCTGACTCTTGGAACAGAAAGTAGACCAGAACCAGACGACCTGAGGGGTCGGGATGGTTCATAAGATTGCAGCAGATCACAAACATACTTAGGTCCTAAACCATTCAGTTCTTTATAAACCAGCAGCAGGATTTTGAAGTCAATTCTTTGTTGGACAGGAAGCCAGTGCAAAGACCTCAGAACTGGAGTGATGTGATCCACTTTCCTGGTCTTAGTGAGATCTTGAGCTGAAGCGTTCTGTATCAGCTGCAGCTTTCTGAATGACTTTTTACAGAGGCCTGTGAACACACCGTTACAGTAGTCAGGTCTACTGAAGATAAATGCATGGACAAGTTTCTCCAAATCCTGTTGAGACATCAGTCTTCTAACCCTTGATATATTCTTCAGGTGATAGTCGGCTGACTTTGTACTTGTCTTGATGTGGCTGTTCAGGTTGAGGTCTGAATCCATAACTACACCTAGATTTCTGGCTTGGTTTGAGGTTTTTTAACAACAGTGATTGAAGCTGAGCGCTCACTTTCAATCGTTCATCAGGGTACAAAGTCATTAGGATTCCCTCTACAAGTACAGTAGGAATCTATAGACCGTTGCTGGAAGACATTCCAAAGAGAATGCTGGGATCACATAATTATTATTGAGGATACAATAAGGTGTGGAGTGTATGATGTGATACACTAAGCCACGTACGTCTGCATCGAACAACGTTTGATCGAATGAAGACAACAATTGGCTAAACCCCTATTTAGAGTATCGGATGTGTTTTGACTCGTACATTTGAGAAAAAAGTCCACAAAAGGTAATACTAAAAAACCAAACACCATTGATTAAACTAAAGTTAACTCAAATGAAAAATTGAATGTGCAGATGAGCAAACTCAGTAATAAAAGCTGTGCATGGATTTGCGTCTGTCGAGGTGCTGTAGAAGTGTGGAAGTTGCAAAACCAAACCACAATCATGCAGCGTGAATGTCTGCTGTAGCGATGGAGGGAGCATGTGTGCACTAGCGTTTATAGTCTGGAACGCCCAAGTGAGCTTAATCAGGCCACGACCTTCCCTTGTCAGCCTACTACCTCCTGAGGTTGTCCAGGACCGCCTCCAAGACAGTGGGAGGGATGTCACAATGGTTTACAACAGACACACAATGCAGTCTCAGCTCCGTCACACAGGCGTAACTGCGACTTAAAGCATTTGTTTAGGCTTCAATTCAACTGAGCAAACAGTTTTGAGCTGAGTATGTGTCACTTTATTCAGTTTTTATATATTTCCAGGCAAGAAAAATATCAATATGGTCAATTTATCCAAATAAAGCCTGTTTGGAAATTTTCTGAAATGTTTTCAGAAATGTTATGATATGATGTACTGGGTGATTATGAAATATTGAGTATATATGCATGAATACAACCATGCTTACTCTCACACAGGCACACACAAACTCAACATAATTACATTATTTCCCTTTCTTTTCGTTTCTTTTTTTTTCTTTTCTTGCCTATGCATATTTCATTTTTTCTTTGTAATCTTGTAAAATGTTAAATATTATATGTGAAGGGTTCAAATAAGCCTAGTTGGCTTTTATCTTTTCCTGCACTGTTATATTCATTTATCTGTTATGATTTTTATTTTATCGTTTGAATTGTGCAAAATAAATAATCAAATATTATTAAAATATGATTTTTAAATTGTTTCTTCTTTTTTTTTTAGGGAAATACAAGCTCCTAATTAAGTTTGGATTGGCACACAAATTAACAAAATTAATTGGACATTAACAGCACCACAAAACATGTATTATTTCCATCATTGTGTTTTACACAATGGCCAATCAATTAGCACAGGGCAATGAGGGAAAAGCAGTAATGAGACAATGTTTTACACCCAGAGCCAGCCTGATGCTGAGCGAGGGAATGCTCTGTGGAGACTCACTGCTGTGGATGAAAACGCATTATGTGACCATTGTCTCTGCTCAGCGGTGGCCCCACACCACACAGGGGTGTTAAGATTACTAATTGAAAAAAATGTTTTTGATTTGTACCATTTTTGTGCATTCCTAATCGTATTTATTGTATTACTGTGATTACTTCAGCAGGTTAGTTTGAAAGGGAACTTCAGAAATACTGGGAGCACTTGAAGTCAGGTGTATTTTCGCCTCCCTGTGTGGATGATTGTACTTGTTATTGTGTGTGTGTGCAAACTTCATCCTGTTGAAACTCTAAGTGCCTCTGTGTGTTGCTTATTCATTTAAGTGGATTTTCTCGTTCCCTCGCAAACACTTACAAAGTACAAGCAGAAACACACTCAGCTGGCAATGTAGATGGGGAGCAGAGTAGACACGTACACACACACGTTTGTATTGCTGTACGTTAGGACCTTCATAAACCCTAATCCTACCCATATGCCACATTTTAAACTTCGCCATAAATCCTAATCCTAAACTATAGAGGGACTCAAATTAACAGGGTCCACGGTTTAACACAAAAAGATGACTTCGAAATAGATATTTAAATTAAAATAAACAAGAGGAGAAGGAAGGTGCTCGGGCTGGTTCTCTATTATAGTATATAATAAATGACCTTGCATAATATGCATTCAAATTGCAAAGGCTTACTAAGTAACACTTGGTTTGCGCAAGGATGTTATTAAAGCAATAAACACAGTGTGCTGATAAATCTTTGTTTAGACTTTTTATTACAATGTCCTTATTTGGAGTATATCATTATATTAATCAGTGGCATCAAATAGTTTGTGGTCGACTTTATTACATTGATGCTGCTCTTTATTCTAGTTGCTACCCGGCAAAGACGTAAGGGCACTGAGTACACAGTGCTATCTAGCTTCAGTTTGTTTTATTATCATTTGGTACAGAGGAGCATTCACAGCTGACCTCATGATTATTCTAACCATGAATTCCAACCATGAGGATAACAACAAACCTCGGCCTGAGAGGTAGTGCCAGGGAAAAGAGAGGTTTTCGCAGCGATTTGCAAAGCGACCTGACTGCGGATGCTTCTCCTTGGCTTTTTTTTTTTTTTTTGCAGATGGACGGGAGGTGCTCATAAGTATAGAAACGCTTGCACGCCCACAATACAGCGGTCTCTCTAGCTTATAGCCACAACCCATTTGGCTGCTGGCAAGCCCTGCAGTAGTGGAATAGCTGTGGGAGTAAGGAACTGCTGTTGCCATTAAAACCTGCCAGATTAACGCACTGCTAGACAGCCACGTGGACACCTCCTTCTCGGCTGCACGGAAGTCGCAGTCCATATGGTCGCCTACATCTTCTCTCCCTCACATAGTCCCACGCTGCTGCAAACACATGCGAATACACACACTTGTGCTTCATTCTCTGTGCTTTTCTCCTTCCCTCCTATGATTCTCCTGCCTATTGTTTGTCAGCTGTGAAAAGCTTTCCACCAATTCTGCCTACCTGAAACTGAAGCCCGTCTGTTCCTCCACAGCCGTTCACACACTGATGGGAAGCACACTGTAGATTTAATTGGAATTGGATTCTGGGAATTTACTATGGTGATTACTGAATACAGTGGGCTCCAGGATTTAATTCCCCTGTGCATTGTGCAGCGGTTAAATTGGTGCCCATTTGGACAATGTGAAAGGTGGTGCAATGGGTACGAGAGAAGGCAAAAGAACCGAGGCGATTGAGAAAAATGGGGGCTGGGATTCGTCCCAGGAATTCTGCTGCCATCGTGTCATTGTGTGACGCTGGGATGCAACAGATGTCAGAATTTGACGATTTTATTTAGGCCCAAGTTTAACAAATGTACCCTCAGCCACACGAGCTACCAGCCACTCTGTCTTCCTCTCGCTCCTCACTGACTCCATTGCATCCATTAGAGACGCGGCCAATGTGCATGGATATCAGTGCGTGAGTGCAGAGTGCTGAGAGCGAAGGTAGACGAGGCCATTCAGGGACAGCGATGTGCGGCGAATACTTATCCAATCATCCTGCTTCCTGGATTTCAAAGCAAGCAGAGTGCTGAGCTGCTTTCAATATTCCCCTGCCTTCTAAAAGGAAGAAACCACAGAGAAGCTCCAGCTTTTCTTTTCTTCTTTAGAGTCCGTAACAGAGATGAAAACAAACACAGTCAGTGAGTCGCGTACTGAACTGAAGGATCAATACGATGGCGGGTCTCGTGTGAGCAGCGTGAGCAGCTGACTCTGAGCATGTATTGTCATGAATGCTTGTCACAAGGAGGATGGAGTACAGTATGTACTTATTTTTGTGTATATTTGTGATTGACTGTCTGCGTTCATCAATCCATGAGCTCACATGTAGTGTTTGTGAAGTACGCCGTGTTTCTCTGCATTGTGATAAAACTAGAAAAGACAAGCAAATGAAGCGAAAGCAAAACGAATGCCACGAGAATCTGCCCCGACAACCGACGCCCTACAGGAGGGTGTGATAGCAGAGGGGGGAATCTAATTCAAGGTGACAGTAAAAGCACCTTGGCCTTGGGGCAGCCATTGTTTTGTTGTGTTTCAGCTTTATGCCCAAGATAAAACACAAGCTAAATGCTGAAACGCAGCAGATGTAAAATGATTATGAAGACAAAAGACTGCTTTTAGGCCATGGCCCAACATGTCATTTTGTAAATATGATTTTTATTCACCATAACAATACTAACATGACAGGTGCTGAAAGTCTTGTTTTTGCTGACATTGAGTGATAAATGTTTTTAATGCCAGCTACGACTGAGCTTAATAGCGCAATACTAAACATTAATGCTGATTTTAGTTGAATCAAAGCGCAGGAGCTTTTTTTAACGTCGTGTCAGCAGCCAAATAAGTAGAAATCAATCACAGGTTACACACATTGTCTACATCTCGATGCACTGATGCCACACCTTGTACTTCATTGTGACAGATATTATTTCACTTTCACTGTTACACTATTTGTGTTGGTGGGAGGAAGAATGCTACAGTATTAGCAATAAAGTTTTAATCTGTTCTATTGCATTTAGATTCTACATTCATATGCCAATATCTGTTTTTAGAGATTAATCCAGTGTTACTATGGTAATGTTGATCATAAATGCTTTAAAGTTTATTACAATGTATTGCCTCTAAGGAGCTTCAGATGTATCTAAAATGTTATGGTGTTGTGTTTTGTTCTCTTTTGTTGCAGCATGTCCCTACTCATACTTCTATGTGTATGTGAAACGTATGTTTACCCATCTTCTCTCTAATTGCACTTTTTAAAAAGTCCAACTTTTTCTCATACTTCAGGCGCAGGCGATTCGTAGGAAACTAATGAGCATGGTCCAGAGCTTGTTACAGTGGATTAAGCAGTCCGGTTTTTAGCTTCTCTGTTTCACTGAGTTTGAATATAAACTGTGTAATCTTTATACTTAAAATAGCAACGAGAGTTTAAATGTCTTCTGAATTGTATTTCTTTCACTGCAAATTTCGACTGGCAATGTGGTTTTGAGCGGTCAAATTGTTCTTAAAGGGATCAAGGCACACTGATCACTGTCTATTTTGAGGCTATTTAAAAGGATAGAGATTGTGTTAATATGCGAAAGGTAATTCTAAAATAAGGCCGACTCTGCAATGATACAGTTATGTGATATATGATATGTCTTTGATCAAATTGAAAGCGGGTGGAAGGATGGCTGACAGGATGGCTCATGTGGACTTTCTAATGATTATGTAATGGAATATTGGCTTACAAATTCCTGGCAACAATCCGCAGTGGAGTTATCTTTCCTGTCTCACACACTTTGCTTCACATCCGCAGACACACATAACCAACAAAAACGGCAACGCACATGCAAATAGACACTGGCTTGTACTCCAGTGTACCATTCCTCTCAATTGTCTGTGAAATGTAACTTGCCCCCACGCTGCGAATGTGGATCAGCTCGGCTGCAAAAAGTGTTTGCGTCTCCCTGTCTAAATGTACAGACCCTTTGTGTGGATGTACTGTATGTGCATGTGCAAATTACTTTATTTTTGTGTGTTTTTATGCTGTCAGTGTGAACGTTAATGTTTCAGCTCTTTTTCTTGACACCCACTGACCTCTAAATGTACTCCAGTTGATATATGTTCTCCTAAACCCTCATTAACCCCACGCTGAAACCGATGAAGCAATCTGCATAACCACCCCGTTCTCTTTGCAATGTTACCCTGCTTAAACAGCTACTTACAAACAAACAAAATTGGGCACTGGCTTGGACGCTCATCTGCTCTCAAACAACAAAGGCTGTGTGCTAGCTGAAGCAGGCAGTGATTAAGGTCTACCTCTGCATTGCCCAACATGCACACAGAAGACAGAGAATGGAAAATAAAGATCACAGGCAGTGTTGTCTCACTCAGTGCCACGCTTGTTTGAATGTGATGTTTCGATTCGAGGATGATGAATGGCATGTGGCCTTCTCGCCTCTTCCTACGCACAGCTCTGACCAAGGCCCTATTCTTCGTACAACGTTCAACAAAGTCGATCAAATGTCCTGTTATCCAACTTAAACTCCCGAGATGATTGACATCAGGCTAACTTGGTTCCTCGAAGGCTGATAAGTGCTGAAACGGGCTCGTTATGTCGAAGCAGACGTCAGTCATATGGATAATTGCGCGTGTCCGTCTGCTGCAAAAGGACAAATAATTGAACACAGAATCCATGTTCTTCTAATAGTAAAATGGCAAATAAACTCAAAGGACAAGCCACTTTTTTCAACACTGACATGCAGGAGATGATCATGAACGCATATGAGGAAGTCAGACCTTCATCATGGCAAAGTCTAATGCTGAGTTCCCCACGTTGTGAATAATCGCACCGCTTTTGGCGTGAACGCAGCTTAACGCCGTCCTCGCTGCGAGGTCTAGACATACGCATGGCAAAGTATCAGACAAATTAAATGTGTCAGTGTTGGAAAAATGTATCGGCTAATTTTAAGTGTGTTATCACCCCACTCAATCAGATTTACATTTATTTAAATATGCCTGTGATGTCACACGGACAGTGCTCGGCTGCGTCGTGCGGTGTTCAATGTACTGCTGAGAAGGAATCATTTCTTGTCGGCAGAATCGATAGCGCTCGTACTGGAAGTCATCATGAAGTGAGAACAGATCTCGGCGAACTCCAGGAACTCTCTTCCTATGTAACTAAAATAAATGACGCTCAAGCGTAAGTTCTATAAGGAAGACAATCCCAACTCTCGTTCTACTTCGTTCATAAAACCAGTCAGAGTCTCACAGCGGTTACTCCATCAGCTGATTGGGGGCGTGTTTGTTTCATGAACCAACCACTCGGACACGGCGCAATTTTGGTAAGCCAATCACAGTGTTGCTGTCAAACTTTGAAATAGTTTCGCCGCTTTGCTTGCTGTCAGTTGTCATTTTAGCTCGAAACCACGCGACCCTCCTCCACCCCAGGCTCCTCCCAATGGGCATTCGGTCCTGCTCATCTTTCATCATCGGGTGACAGCAACTCCTTTCTTCAACACCACCACCAGCGTCTGGACTCCAGGGGGGATTCTGATGGCTCAGATGTCAGCATCACTACCCCTTGCTCATCCTGAGTCAGGATGGAGTCCAATCGCCAAAAGACTTTGCACTATGCATCAATATGCATTTGTAATAAATTATTGTTAACTCTGAAACAAGTCTCTCCTGGTTGAACTAATATGGCTCCTTCATCAATGAGGAAGGGAGCGGCTTTTTTGTCCGGTAGGAGTGGCCAACTTACCCAGGGAACTTCACTAAACCTGCTCTGGAGCAGGTTAAAGGATTTCAATGTGCCGCTATGGAGATTTTTCTAAACTTGCTTCGAGGAACCGAAAAGCCTGACATGTGTCATCTTATCCTGAAAATGATCCAGCTAACTCAGTAAGCCAGGTACGAGGAACAGGGCCCTGGACTGAGGATAGAATAAACTTGGTTGGTGCCGCGGCTACAACACATACACCATTTTCTTTTGGTCTCTTAAGTGTAGCCTCGTACTTTTTTCTACGTAACTTATTTTACATACTTATTTTAACCCCAACCACGATCAAACTAAACCTCCATTAGAAGTTTAGGGCCACTGAGTATTTTACGAGTTGGTGGTGAGAATGTGTTGTTCCAGTAGACGCACTCTGAACATATTGACAATTAAGCTGTTGGGTGAACTGCAGCTCTCCATGAGCTCTGTGACCATCTTTGGTTTCACAGACAACAGGGGAAGCGCATCATTAGCCTAAAGTGAAATATCTACAGCATTTTAGATTGCTCTCAAAGGATCAGCTTCAATAGTCTTTTTTTTTCCAATGAAGAAATAATGAACTTGATGAGCCTTTTTCACTAAGATCTACAGTGATACAGTGACGGGAGTTCGGCCAGTGCCAGTTCTCTCTGTCTATGCAATGTTGTTGCAGCATGGATAGCACCGTCTCACACTGCCGGTGCATATTTCTGGTTCCCGTGGCCTGGGGGCAACTGTTCCGCTGGAAATAGTTCAGCTTGGCTTATTCTTTCCATCTTGAGGGAGATCAAAAGGCAACAGAATGCCTGTAAGTGGAAGATGCCAAGGAATAACATCCAGCTGTAGCAAACAGGACATATTATATAAGACACACTTTGTGGTATTGAGTCTTGTCTCCAAAAGAAAAGGGTTGTGGATGATAACAAAAAGAAGGATTGGTGAGGTTAGCGTCTTGGTATGTAATGATCTTTTCTTCAGTCCTATTTTTAGGAGACAGATTATTGCCAAGGTGTTTAAAGACAGGCCGTTTGTTTCTTAAATGCTTTAATGAGGCCTGTGTTCACTTGTGTCTGTGTATGGGTGTGTCTCCCCCTACAAATCAGACCACATGTCCATATAATGTGGCTAGAGAGAGAGAGGGATATTGAATAGAGAGATGGAGTCATTAAAGTCCATATGGATAGTAATAGAGACAAGGGAGGAGAAGAGGGTTGCATGATTATAGAGATTTAATTTGCTGTCTAATAAAAGCAGGACATGTGTGTCAATGATTAACTTTCTCTGAGTGTGATCATCATTGCAGAGGAATCTTATGTCATGCCGAGGCTTTTAGTTGAGATTTTTCAAATCAGACAAACAATATTGTGCTTGTCTCCTACGAAGCACTTCCTACGTTCAGAAAGTGTGTGTGTGTGTGTGTGTGTGTGTGTGTGTGTGTGTGTGTGTGTGTGTGTGTGTGTGTGTGTGTGTGTGTGTGTTACCCGTATGTGAGCCCATACCAGGCTGCCCTCCAATCGGCACAATATGAGCTGCAGGTTCACTTGGCCCCTTCATTTCACATCCTGAAAGGAAGCTTTTGTGAGCTGGCTCTTCCTGCATCTGATTGCCGTCTGGCTTAATTGATCTAATTATTGAACTCTTGCTTGTGGGTGCTTTGTGTTTATCCAGTCAGGCAAAGTCTTTAAGATAAGGATATGCTTCTTATCGTTCTCTTTGCTCAGGCTGTTTGGCTCTGAACTATTCAGTCGCAACATGCCATTATCAAGTTAATTGTGCAATTTAGGAGGAGGTTGCGGCGCTGAATTTCTCTGTATTGCCCGTTTTAAGGAAGTTAATTGCAACCTCACAGCAGCTACATGGACTCGACACACAAAATACCACAATTGCAATTTAAACACAGAGGCATTGACTGGATATCTGAAGATAAAATAAACGCAGGAAACGCGGGTGGAAAATGTGTGAATGTGTGGGAAGTGTGAATGAAAAAGGGAGCAGGTTTCACTGTATGAGAGCTCTATAATGGGACAGGGTCTAAAGTTATTGTGGATTAGATTCCTATCACAAGCCAGTATCAACCCAACAACACACTCATTTCATGCTGTGACATGGATACCAGACCTGGTGATGTGCATACATTTATCTCTCTGATGAATTTGATTCCAACTGGAGCCACTGGGTGTAACGCAGCGTACGCCATCATCATTGCCTCCCTCCCTCTTTTCGTCCAGACCATGCAGTAAGGGATCTCATGAATACAGTGAGAAACAGAAACTCAGCAGGCAGAACTTCTCACTAATATCCTGAATCCAGAACAAAAAAGACAAACATCTTTTTTCTTTTAACAGCATGTGTGTAAACAAGATGTTAATCTCTCTTATACCAAAGATTAGCATCTATTCATCCATCCAGCACTGATTATCAGTGTGTATGGCAGGGGTCCAGTACGTGCCCGCACTTACAGTCTCATCACATTCTTAACCAAAGACACCACTTTTTGTTTCAAATTTCCTCTTCTGTCCATTATTATGTACTAGAATAATAATGAATCACAGGGTATGATTCATAACCCCATTTATTATTTCTAAGTACGATATTCTTTCTCTCCCTTTTGTCCCTCATGCTATCTGCTCTCCTTCTCTCTCTCTCTGAGCCCTGCTGGTGTGAAATCAATCAATAGACATTGATTGTCCCGGCTTTTATTTCTCACTGTCAATCATTTCTATATCCCTCAGAGAAGTCTTTTCTATTAGCGCAGCCACCCATTCATCATAATTTCTGTCATCTTACGTATAACTTCATTGTATCGCAATTATCTCAAGGACTCGGGAGTGCGGCGGCTGGTTGTTTCCAGGGTTGTAAACAGGTAGAGAGACACTCGCCTGGTTAACCAGCCTCTGCTCTGCAGACAGAAACACTTTGAATAGCACTGTGAAAAGACAGAGCAATTAGCTCAGAGAGAACTCTGTGCTTATTCTTTTAAGCTCTATTCTCCCCCAGCCTTCCCCGAGCCTGTTTCTCGTAACGAAAATCTGTTTTTTAAACATGGAAACTTAATTATCTCCACAACCTTTTGGTTGATTAGGTTTATTTACATTTCTGCAATACCACAACCCTTGTGAGAAGATAGTGATGGTATAAACAAAAAAAATAGAGTAACTGTGAAGTTTAAGTACTTAACTCCGTAAACTTGGCGGTGGCGACCGTAACGTTTCACTAAACTCGTGATAAGTATCCCTTACAACGTTGGACTGCATTAACAGACACATCCACGTAACCGTATGGGCTCGTGGGAGTCTAACAAAGCAATCATACCCTTATAAACCCTCTATTAGTATCTGTAAAGTCACAGAAATGAAAAGGTAAATATATATCAAAACACATTACACAGCAAGTGCAGAAGCTCCTGAACATTACAGCATACTCCAATCAGACAATGTTTTGGCATAAAATAAGGACTTTTACATTTTTAAACTGAACGGCATAATTTTTTGACTGAAACTCCTTCCTATCCGGCCAATGCTTTGTTTTATTGAGATTCATTAGGTCCTAATTTTTCCAAAAAGGTGTCTTGATAGTATGCCGTTGTTAAGGCCCTGAACATGCAGTCATACAGATTTAAAAAACTTGGGGACCGCTCGAGGAGGCATTTTTGGTAAATCTTGCTCATAATCATGCTCGATGTTCATAATTATGATCAAAATATGGTATAGAAAAAGTAATTTTTAGAAGAAAAAAAAAATTCACAAAAGAATTCTCAAGAAAATCATATAAAATAACACAAGTATTAGAACTAATTTGGGATTCATACGACTACTTGAACACAGGGAACAAGAGGTAAAGGAGGAAAAACTCCTCCTAATGTACTGTACTTGTGTGTCACGCTTTTCTCATCTTCCGACCACTCAAAGCGCTTAAGACTACATTTCATCATCCACCTACTCGCACCCATTTACACACTGATGGAAGGGGCTACAATGCAAGGTTCCACATGCCTATCAAGACTCTAACTAGCATCCATAACCCATTCATACACAACAGCTACGGGAGCAATTTGGGGTTAAGTGTATTTCCCAAGGACACATCGACACGGACGAGCAAAGCTAGTGGTTTACACCCTTTGAGTGTCCACCAGTCAGGAGTGATTAACACTTACAGGGACACAATTTCCTTCTCACTGGCCTGTGTTTACATGTGTAACATATCAGCTCTAATCCTATTGTCAGCGTTTTCATATCAGTGTGCATAATAAAGTTCAAATCTCCTCCGTGCCAATGTTTTTTTTTTATGTGCAATGGTAATAAAACACTATTGTTTTATTAATTGTGCCTCTATATAGTTGTTAATAGCAAGCAATGCAGTTTCAGAGCCTAATGAATTGACTTTGAGACAAGGCTCCACAGCCAGCGGTGCCACTAAACTGAGTATGCAAAGAGAGACTGTAATGGGCCATCATTTTACACAGTGATTTTTATTTATTTATTTTTTTTATTGTTGGGTTTCTCTCAACAATGTTTCTTGAACAATGAGAATAGACCGCGTGACACACACTGACACACACTGACACACACCACAGGCTTCACTTCCTGTACACATGCGCTGTGAGAAAGATTGTTAGACAAAGAGAAAACAATGAAATGGAGGAAAGGGGAGTAATGTTGCTTTTTTTTAATCCATTATTTCAGGGCTGTATGCATCTGGTGTAACAGACTGATAGTCTGCATCCTTCTCCTGTCTTACTCATTGTATGGTCCTCTCTGTTCCCTCTTTGCTATATTACAGTCATCTTTAAAAATTGTCTGGTCACTGTGTTCTTTAGTTTGATAGAAATGGAAGAAAGAGGAAAACTATTTACACACAGACGAGATGGAGAATATGGTAATGCTTCTTGTCAGACAGTTATGTGACATTTTGGTACTCTCTGTTCTCTTTCTTTTATCTATTAGTCTTTTTCACGATGGTAGAAGCAGACTGACAGCTGGGTGCAACAGTTGCCCATCTGTGCTCCTTCTCAGCGCGTCATGGCCGTCTTCACAGTGGTCGTTCACGTAAGTCCTGCATCACATTTGAAACACCAATATAGATCCACACAAATGGCCACAAACAATTATGTGTCAATAGATTATAGAAAAAATCTCCAACATCTCTTTGAATCTCAGAAGTTGTTGTTCTCCAAATTGTTAAACGTTTGAAACAAACAGATCGCAGAAACCTTTGCGGCAGGGCAAAAGCACGCAAGCACAGCAACCGAGAGTCATTTCTCAGCATCTAATTCACGGAGACTCCATGCTAAGGTCCATCTTAATGTCTCCCAAACCAGGTTGAAAGGTGAGGCTGTAAGACACTGCGAATCTGCCCACCAATATCAGAAAAGCTCATGTTTGTCTCTATATGTTCTGCTGAATGCCATCTTATACTTCTACTCACTCTTGCATGAGCTGCTGTTCTGTAACGCCAGGAAAACATTTTGCACTCGAGAGCAAGTGACAACAAAAAAAAAGAGCAACGCACAGAGCACGTGCGGAAGTATACCAAGCGACTGTTTTTGAAGGTTACAGCTATCACAGTTTTGTGGTGTATATAGCAAGTCAATTAGTGGTATACTGTATGTAACTCAAGTCTGCAAAGAGTGGGTGGGAGGTGGGAGGGTTCATGGGTCAAACAAACACACAACTTTCACCCAGGAGACCACTGTTCGTGTCCTTTGTGAAACCAAAGGTGAACCTTGACATGATGTGTTTATGCTTGTTAAGTAAAGCAATGAAAGAAAGACAACAAAGTTAGTAGTTAGTTAGTGATCTTGTTGCCAAAACTTAACCAATCATTTCACATTATTGTATGTTTCTGCAAGAGTTAAATGAAGCTGATATGAAACACATTTATCAAACTTTCTTTGCTGCAAAAATAGTTTGATCTTACAATATAATTGTTTTTTTCTGTAACTATTCTCACTCACACTGTTCTTCTCTTTCATTTTCTCATACCGCTCTTGTTTCAGAGGACATGACGGCCAAGCTGAATCTGTGCCTACTGCCCAACTCGTGAGCTAGGTCTGTGGCCCTACGCCAGGCACCACCCCTCGCATCAGTTTTGCACATCTGCAATTTCCGATCTTTCTTTGATTTGACCAATTTTCATTTTCACAGGACGCAATCTGGTTTGGTGTAGGAAAATTATGTAACGCAGATTTGTTGATTATGTTACACTGGTGACATAATAGGATTACGTAACTTCAATGAGTCAACAGTCTGGACACAAAGAGTGGTCTCAAACCAGAATTTATAGTCTCATACCTCTCTGTTGGCTAGCAAGGAGCGCAGGACATAATAAACCGACACGGGACAAATTAGGAGAAATGTGGGAAAATGCAAAACAGCAGTAATGACGACAAAAGATGGTTCGCGATCCTGAGGCCAAGACAAGATTTTGCAACTAATTATTTTGGGCTTGTTAGACACACAAAGAGTCCGCTTCTGTGCAATCATTTGCCCCCTTCTCCCACACTCAGGTGCAGATTAAGTAGAATTACCAGCAAGTGAATTGAGTTGACTGCTCTGATTGCAAAGACAGTGAAAGTATAAAAAAAAAAAGCGAAGAGAAAACAATTTCTGCTCTCGAAAGACAGTTTGCTGTAAAGCCTGCAGTCATTAAAACGCTTGAAGAAGACAGAGACCTAATCTGCCATAGGACATACTGAGGACAGTGCGACGGCGGCGAGAAGTACGCGCTGCCGAACAGCTGGGCGCCGGGAGGGCGTGACTTAAGACCGAAATGAGTGACAGTCACGTTAAATGCGTGACACTTGAGAGGCCCGATACCTCGTCTCCTCTCTGCCGGCGGTCCCCCAGTCACGCGACTGTGTCTGTTTGGGGTAAATAAGATGTCTATGCAGCGAATAGGTTTACAGATGCACTCCTGAGCGCCATCTATCGTCGGGGAGTTTGAAAAGGAACCAACGCGCCTCGGACTTTTTTTTTTTTTGCCGTGAGAAATTGGCTGTGTGGCGTGTGGGCGTGTGAAAACATGAAAAGGCGTGTGTCACACGGCGAAAGTGTGAGAGTTGGCGGCTCTGCAGTCGTGCGGTTTAAAGGCCTTGAACCTAATACAGAGGTCGGTAATTGTGAGCTGGTTCAAAGAAGATGTTGAAATTGATTTAATGAAAAGAGGAGTTGTTTTAAGTCATACAATCTTATGACAAAGAGGGAATTTAACCCATTTCCAAAATGTTCCTAATCCAATTGTATTCTAGGCAGTCACTGGTTTCCATTCAACCCTAAATAGTATCAGAATGTAATTTCTACTGGAGGTAAGCAATCTATCACAGTGAACATTTTTTTGTATCATTCCTAACAGTGAGGCAGGCATGTCCTCTGTGATTTATTACCAGCAAGTCTAAAATGTATTAAAGATGGTTTTTCATATTAAAGCAAAAATGACTGGGACCAGTGGCTGCGAACTGCGGACGTTAGGTCCTAAAAAACAGATTCAGGTTGAACTTTCTGTGCACTTTAACTCACACAACAAATCTGCATTCATCCAAGTCTTGGTCCTAGTGTAAGCTCAATTTGTTATCAGCCAGGACAGCGGCGTTGTTTCACCTTGTGAGTGTGTAGTGTTTCATCATGTAGTGAGACCAACCACAGAGGAGGTTCGGAGCACTTTGCCAGGTGTTTCTATTTTGTCTGACAGATATTTCCACCGCGATAGTACCGCAACTGTATCACGAAACTTAACAGGTGTGTAGTTGAAGGTCAAGTTTGAAGATAGGTGTTGTCTGAGCATGGGCTCAGGAGGTAGAGGGGTAGTAAGGGCTATTGGTGTGATTTGGCGCGGTTAGTGTGATCCCATCGCAAGGTTAGTCATAACTTAGGACTATCAAATGCACTGGTGTCTGTTCCCATCCACACTTTCTACCCCCTTTGCTTCCGCACCCTTGCTTGGACCATGCGCATCTTTGAACTCAGCCTTCATTTTAATTTCAATTAAACACGTGTCAAGTTTAATGACTGCATCTTACACGGATGAGCCATAATTGCGGTTAAACAATCTGTTCACAGACAGAAAGATAGAAACCGCAGTCTCCATCACCACATTTGACCATGACAACACGCAGACTCACGAGAAGAAAACAATACCAGCATCCGTCACAGCTGATGGTTAATGGTAAGCAGCAACAGCTTTAGAAATAAACTATTTTCTGTCAATCAGATCTCAGTGGTCTATGATACAGCAAAAAGCACAAAGCGTACTGTGACCTGAGACATCAGGTTTACCACAAACATAGCCATTATCTATATTTCAAGTTGTTCACTTGTTTCTTTAAATGCTGCATTTATATGCAAGTGCCTCGTCCACAATGTATGTACCAGGTTGAACGGGAGCAGAAGCTCTAATCCTTTGCAGAAAAATAAATAGAAATCCAAAAGTCAACCTTATTTCTGCGATACACCCGACACACATTATCTTGAGCCACAATGCTGCTGTGGCAGAATTGATTCATTTTAATTAGAGCTATGTTGGCTTTAATTCGAAAGACAAGCATGCAAATCTACACAGGGAGACGTGTTGAAACATTTGTAACTCTCAGATATCCTCGGCTCCAGAATAACCACCTGATTTAACTGTTCAAAGTGAAATGTTTCCTCTTCACAGGCTCCAAATGGATTTGGGCATTCAAGCGTTGCAGGGAATTCCACATGCCTACAAATTTAATCTGAGTGCATAGAGAATCTGATAAAGGACTGACCTCATCATTGGCTCATTAAGTTACTGGCAACATATGTAGTAAAGCCATTGTGTCTATATTTGTAAATAACTCATATCGGGTGAAAAAGATTATGAATTAGGTTAGTTGTGTTCTGATTATGCAGACAAATTGAGGGAAAACACACAAGTAAGTTAGATAATCGTTCAAAATCGACAAATCTTGACATGAGAGAGGTAGAGAGAGATTATTTTAATTACTCATTATTTTATTATTATTGTTGTGAACATAGCGGTCAGGCTTTTAGGTCTTGTCGTTGGATGATGTGTATTATATCAGCTAGATCCTCGTCCCCCACAACGCTAACAGGCTACACGCCGTAGCATCATTTAGCTTTGGCTGCAGTAAGTTTGTTGTTCGTCGTGGTGTCCATGTGTTTCTGTCTGAAGTCATCTGTTCGTGTCTGTCTATGACGAGGGGGCGCAGAGTTAGCATCAGCTGTGTGCTTGGCCATCGAGTGGTATTTCAGACTGGATAGCTACGATGATAGCTCAGCTCACAATGACAAACGGCTCATACCACTTCGGTCTTGTCAAGGGAACCGTCTGACAAGTTTTTTTAAAGTAAACTTTCCATTCATCAGTATCTTATCACTCATTTAGCCGTATCACGTTCACCATTTATTCATTTCAAACCGTAACGTTAGCCTAGCTTCCAAGCGCAAACGGCGTGCCCATTGTTTTGCTTCTGGTTGAGCTACATCTGGTTGAGCTACATCTGGTTGAGCTACATCTGGTTGAGCTACATCTGGTTGAGCTACATCTGGTTGAGCTACATCCGGCGTTGAAAAATGAAAATGCGTTAATGCCGTTAATAAAATTGATAGCATTAAAATTGGTTTGCGCTAACGCCGTTAATAACGTGCTAATATGACAGCACTAATTATAATCCAACCAGTCTATCCCCCAAAACACAAGTTAGGCATATACTATGTTCAGCAACGATTAGGCTAAATGTGTTCTCCTTCCCCAACGCAAATGTTTTTCTCTTCACTTTATTCATTACTTTCTTCCATTGCCCCTCTCCTCCTATTGCTCTCCTCCTCTTTTCCTTTACTTCTGTCCTCTCCACTTCTACCTCATTGTCTTCTCCTCATTGTGTTCTCCACTTCTTTCCTCTGCTCTCTCTTCCCTCCTCTTCTCTTATACCCTCCTCTGCTCTTTTTGTTTTCTCTCCTCTCCAAACATCACACCACACCAGGAGTCGCTCCGGGGACACCTCCCCAGGCTGTTATTCCTCAGATCCACCCGCAGCTACTATAATCTGTCTGCTTCAAGCGCTTCAAGCTCTTCAAGTCTGTCTGTCTGTCTCAAACACACAAACACACATCTCAAATACAGAGTCATGGGCATGATGATTAACACAAACGGACAACTGCAGGCTAATTTTGATTAAATTGTGAACTCTGCACTTTATTAGGTAGGTATATATTTTTGATTATCCTTTTATATTTCGATATTCATACCAAATTGTTTGTCATTTATTTATAGTGGAAATCTCTGTAAAATGTATTTCATTTACATACCGTTTACATATATAGATTTTACTTATATTGTTATATAGATATGAAACTCGATATTTCTGAATAAGTATAAAATGACCTCAGAAGACACCATGCGGGTCAATCATTCGTTGTGAGCTTTGCACAATCTGCAACTCACCAAACATTATGATAGATAGATAGATAGATAGATAGATAGATAGATAGATAGATAGATAGATAGATAGATAGATAGATAGATAGATAGATAGATAGATAGATAGATTGAGTACTTTATTAATCCCCAAGGGGAAATTTGTTGTCATAGTAGTGCCTTGCATTTACAGACCCAAAATAAACACACAAGATGAAACATAAAAAACAGGGATGAAAGACATAACTTGGCTAACTGCTTTGTGTCCCTTGTTTGCTGTGAGAGTTTTGGAATATTTTTCGTAACCTTAAAATTGTCGGCTTTGTGAAAAGGGAATTGTAAAAAAAAAAAAAGTACAACACATGAATCATTTTGTACCTGCTGCAACGCTTGTTTTGAGAAGGTCATCCCACAGTGCAGTGCTAACTTTATTTTCAAGGGTGCCCATTACTGTTTTTAATTCAAACGCTTCAGATTTCACTGCTTTGGGCGTTCCATCATCAATGGATGTTTTCATCCAACGAATCTTGAATAGTTTTGGAGTCAACTCCAGGAGCCTTACCTTGTGACAGAAAGCCTCTTTAGCATCAGGCCTCGCCCGCACTTAGTGAGGTGGGTGGTTAAAATCTCCCACCGCTGCGTCAAAGCTTTGAATGAACTCCAAAAGGCAACAATCTGCTGTGTGCAGAACATGGTTGTCAGAGTTGCTAGTCGTACTTTTCCCCATTATGCTCTCCTGTTGGATTTGTATGTTCCTGTCTGTGTTGTCTGGAGGTTGGTGCGGTTCCCTGGTCAGCTGGTGCCACTCAACGGCAATCAAGCCACCGACACTCTGTCCAGCTTAAAAGCCTTGTTCAGTCTTCTACTCATCGCGGTAGTGCGCTCACGCTAACTTTACTACCTTTCTTGAGAATTGTGTTTTTTGCCTGTTTGGTCTGTTTTTCTTTTTTTGACTGCATTCGGTCTCCTCATTTGTGTATGTACCATGGGTCCAAGGTAATTACAGCCGTTATAACAATGGTATGAAGTCAGCATGAGGGTTTTCATTTCTTATTCCAGCCTATAGAGATTGTTATAGCTTGGCCCGGAAGTCCAATTCTTTGAAAACAGATTTGAGCATTTTCTTCATATGTTCATGACCATGGAGTGTTATGTAATGTGAAAACCTCTTCACAGGCTCCCCACTCTTCTTCCGGACGTATCAAATTATCAAAGCCAGCTCATCCACATGAGTGACATTGGGTGTTGCGTCAACAACCATGAAGAAAAACTTTTACGATGGCACGCAGGGCCTTTTCTGCCGTCGACTGAATGAACTCATTAGAAATGGTAGACGACAGGTTGATTGCGTGTCCAGTGCTTATTTGGCTAGATGTTCTGATAACAGCGGATCGAAGCCATTGCTTACAGTCATCGCGCAGAACAAAATTGGATTGTTGCCACTACATGTTTAAAAAAGTATCCCAGTATGCTGTCTCAGATTCCATTTGCTGTCCTTAATTTGAGCCTTTTTGTGCATGTTTTTTTTTTTCCAAACAATGACTGACTGAGCACAGCACATGCGATGATCCATAGAATTTTCACATTCACATAATTGACTTGAGATGGGTTTTTTTCCAGTCATGAAATCTGGTGGTAAATGTCTCTTTTACCAAAAACAATTTGCAACAATAACAGAATACAGAGCCAGGAGATGCCGGTTTGACTTCTTCTTTTTTTTTTTTAATCTGGGGCTTGGCGTGGTCTTGCAGAATTGAAGCCCAAATGCAGTTGTTGGTTTGTTGGCCAATACAACGCTACATTTATTGAGAATCGATGCCATGGGCAACATTGAACCCAGAACAGAAATAGAAAATAATTTGCCTTGCAAGAAATAAATACTCAGGTTTGCAGACATAATGTATAACTGTTGAACATGAGTGAACCCAATTCTTTTGACGTTATGAAAGGCCTGAGCTATTTTAATTCAGTATTTGATTAAAAGGGGATAGCTATCGATCTGACTTCAACTTCAAGCATGTAAGCGTGTGCTGCAAAAAGGATGTTCGGCACCACTCTCTGTTTTCTGTTCTGACAACCTTGCCTGATAACCGGACTGTGAGATCCTTATTAATTCGCTGATTAGGACAATTGATCCTTCTACACCATGGCTCTGAATGACAATCCAGCCAGTAAATGAGCAACCTTCCCCTGCAGACTTCTATCTTGATGGAAGTGCGTGCATGCGTGCGTGCCTGTGCGTGCATACGTGTAGATGTAGGTGTGTGTGTGTGTGCTTTAGACACAAGGATGCCATTGTGTTTCAACCGATTTTTCACATCTGAAGTAACTTTTGATCGTTTATTAAAGAGAGGAACAATTTCAGAAAAGGTTCTCTTCTCCCTCCTGGCAGCTCCACAGTGCACTGAGTCCAATTGATCTGCTAAATTTTGAAAGATTCTCTCCCCATCTCTAACCCTAACTCTGACTCAAATGAAATGGCTGGTGAGTGATAGTTTGTAAAAAAAAAACAAAAAAAACTACAACACACATCTTGAACTATGAAATACATCATCACATGATGAAAATATAGTATTTAACTACATTTCACTGCAGAAACTACAGCTAGACACACCAGAGTGGGATGTGGACCTCATTAATTTACTGGTATATCTTACTTTACACTGGCGTATAAAAAGCAGCTAAAAAAAGGCTTTTGCTTGATAATGCAACATACAGAGACCTAGAAAGGATGAGGGCAGTATTATAATTGAAAAGGTGCCATTCGCAAGCTTCTCAAATGACTCAATGAAATTGCCCCTTTGCTTATATTAGATTGCTTTAAGTAGAAGTAGAGTGGGTAAAAAAAAAGAGACGTATGACATGAAGTAAGGTCCCTGACCTGATTTATACCAGGGACGAGGGTTTGGAGTCTTATTCACAAGCACGGCCACAAATGACTAATTTAAATGCCCCGCACACCCACGCAACACAGCCCCCCAAATAATCAAATATCGCAGCTTGCTCACTGCTGCTAACAGAGACGCTTCAAGGCACCCTTGGTGTCTGCATGGGACGAATAAAGCTTTCAACTAACCCCAACTCTGGTGCTACAGTGAACACACTGGAGTGCTGTAATGGGATTCCTCACTCACGACTATTAATTGGTAAAGGTAGATAGAGGGATTCTGTGGTTTTCTCAATTATCAATGAGAATATATCCTTTTACTTTTTTTATAATGAGCTATAGTGGTTATTTGGATAAAACACACATTTCAAATGATTAGCAAAATAAAATATAATATTTTTTTAGAAAGAAACCTTGGCATGGTCAGTTTTAATGATGTATTAAGCGATTTAAAGCAACTGTTTTGGCATTTCCTGTCTAAATTCTATTTTGGGTTGCTGTGAAATGATCTCCTGCTGAAGTTATAATTTACATTTGATCAATACTACGTTGAACTCGTTGGCCTTTTTTTTTATCCCAAAATCCTCTCACACGCTTCTGTAACGCAGTGTTGGCTCCCTCTGACATTTCCAAAAGGTCTTGTCAAGGTTTCAGGTGAGTGGCACGAGTCGAATGCAAACGAAACAAAACCGTTAAGTGCACTCACGAGAGGCACAATTTCACGTTTACACAAACAACGTGCCATGGGGCAACAATGCAGGAATCAGGACACCATCGTTCTCCATGTGACAGAACTGCTTAATCTCAACGTCCCTGCTATTGAGTGCACCTTTCTTGTACATTTTGTTTTCTAAGTGACTCTTACACAAAAGGAAAGTGGTGCTGTCATTAAAGTAAGATACTATATTGTAATTAGAAATTTAAAGCCGGCTCAGTGTGAGCCGCTCTGTGTGTTTCAAGGTGCTTTAACATCCCTCATAAACATACATAAACAACAACAACAACGACTAAAGGCTCACTTTAGGGTCAGCATTTGATCTTGTGGCACTTGATACTGCAGTCACAGTGCAAGTGCAGGAATTTCATATTACTAAACACAGGGTTGGCCAACATTTTTTGTGAAGTCACTTCACTTTCCAAGTTTGAAATCAAAGTGCTGTTTAGAGGGTTTAGACTAATTAATCCTCACAAGTATACAAAAACAAAAGCGTGGGTTTGTGTGTGTGTGTGTGACTGTTCTCTTCCTGGGCGTACTGGGACCTCTGGAGTTTAAAGAGCTTCTGTCATACTTTGCCCGGACTCTTTCCAGGGTCTTCTCAGCCTTCTCCTCTTGATATTGCAGATCTTCCTCCATCTAGCTACGATCATGCTGTAGCTTCTGTTCACTTCAGTTTGCTTTGTTTGACTTTCATACAATCTGTACTTTGATGTTCGGTTTGAAAAGCTGCTGAGGGCTAGTTTATCTGAAATACTATTCACTTTCCCTTCAGAAATGAATTGTAAGAGTATTGGTGATCAATCCAACTCTTCAACCTGCGGCACCATCCACCATCTGTAGATTTGATTTGCCCATTACTTTGGTTTATGACCAGATATCTGCTTTATTGACCACAATACAATGCGTATGCCTGGTTTACAAAGATTATTTTTACTCTTCATTGTGTTTATGAATATTCAAATGTGTTTCCTCGCCTTAAAACATTGCATTGCAGCTGTTTTTGAAAGGTGCTGTGACACTAAATAAACCTGCCTCGTTATTTAGTTCTTAAGCCACTTATGGCCTCAAAATGAATGAAATGTTCAGGTATTTTCAATGTCACTTTTTCTGAGGATGACCAACAGGTAGTCTTGGATTTTGGCCATATACAGAAAAATAAAGTCACACTATTCTGTCATTTTCATCATAGTACTTTTTTTTTGTTTTTTTACTGAATTTGATCAACTTCTATTTTTTTTTAATATAATATATTGTAGATTATTCATTTTTTTAAATCTGAAGTTGGCCAACCTAAATTCAACACATTAGATTGACTGATTTAATGCACTGCAATGCAAGGTGGGCAAGTACAAGCTGATGAAGAAAACATCCCTCTCCCCGTTGATAACCCTGACACGTCACTTCTCTTTTGAGAGTCCATCTTGGTACTCAACACCCAACAATCACTCACACACTCCAGTTGAAAAGACTAATGCAGCAAAGGTTGGAAAGTAGAAATTACTCCAGAAGAGACGTTTTAATGAATGGGATGGAGACAGATCAATACCCTTTCCACTTGTGTCTTTCTCCAGCACATTCATTACCTGTACATCATTTGGTGGTGCCAATGACTTGACTGAACCCAACTAAAAGTATAAAGTCCCATGAGCATTTGCTAAAGGCTACACTGTTAATTACACATAACAAAACACTTTGGAGGAAAAGACAGTGATTTGGCTGTTGTTGCAGCCTTATCAGTGGCAGGCCTATAATTGTAAACAAAATTAAATAGAGTAGAGACCATGTTGTGAAGGGATCACACCAGCCGTGGGGTCAAATCAGGCCAGGAGCATAAAGGGGGGCAATGGCTCCTTCGCACCGCTTGCTCGAACCCTGTCCATCTTCAAAACCAACCTTCATTTTTATCTCAATTACACACTTTCTAAACTTTATGACTTCATCTTACACAGTTGCAACACTATTGCTTAGGATTTATCTCTCAGTCAAGGGGGAATTTAAGTTAATGGTGGCACTAGTTGAAAGATTGAGGGATCATTAGAAATTATCCTCTGGGAAGCTTGAACATCCATCACAAAAGTTTGCAAATATATTGCAGTCAACCAAATAAAAGATCTCAAATCACTTGTTGGTTTAGGCAACAAAACCACTTAGTTATGGGTAAGGAAAACATTGTGGTTGATGTTGACCGACTAACGACTTACGTGACAAACAACTGTGTTACAAAATAAGTCATCTTTGACTCTATTTTTCACATGGGACAGAACAGCAGTCTCCTGGGTTAAAGTCCTGTTGTTTTTATTTATATACCCATATCAAGTTGGGGGCGGCAGTTCGAGGGGACTTGGCTTGGTATTGGGACGGATGCCGGTTCAAGTCCCCCCCCCCCCCGGAAAAAGTGCGGAGTGTCGACTGGTAGCTGAAAAGGTGCCAGTGCAGAATACAAATAGAAATAAATATCCCTTTGACACTGCACAGCTTTCAAGCAGCAGCATGCAGTAACAAGTTTGGAAAACACATCTTGACTCATCTTATTTCTTCATCTTTTTCCACTCAGTGTGCTTATTTGGACACTTGAAAATGAGGGAGGGGCGGGGTGGGGGTGATCATCTGATTGGAGTGTTGTGATTGTTTGGTCTGTGATGGGTAGTGGGATGTGTGATAATGAGAAACCTCAGAATAAACAAAGAGTGGTGGCCATGCATGCAAAACTTCCCACCAGTGAGACTTTATGAATTGATGTCTAATCACCCTACGATGCTTTGATTTATATTTTCACATTAGTTATGGTCATAAAGCTAATTTATTCTGGACTATAACAATAGTTTATCACAACAAAGCCGTGCTCAGTCACTCGTTGGCGACTTACCATCTGCTCCAGCTCTCCAGGCCGGCTCTGGATCGATGGTTGTTAAGATCTTCAGTAAGATGTCATATTTTTTGGGATGTGGTGTGAAAAGTATAAAAGCTAAATTTATATAAATGGAGACAATGTTCTTCAGCGAAAAGACATTTGGGAACCTTTAGTTTATTGTGCAGGATCGGTCCAGTTGTAATACTCTGCAGACAACAATTTACAATGGTGACTGTTAATTTGCATATTTTGTTTTATAAAAATACAATTCTATACGCTGTGAGTTGTCTGGTTGAGCCAGAGATAACCTTTATTCCACTCGAACATTTTTTCCATGGTAGGATGAAGTGGGTTTTTCAGCAAGAATAGACGCAGAGCCACTGGACAGTTGGGAAAAGAAAATGACACTCTGTCTGTATGATTATAAATATTGGATCGATCAAAAATTGTAAACTACATGTCTTCTGTATGAGCACTTTGTACATGGCCATCTCCGCATATGGTATGATCCTAATTGGTGTGCATCTCTCTCTGAAACCAAAAGCATTTATCTGCTGCTGTAGCAGCCTCCACTTTCTGGAAATGAGTCTCACAAGAGCAACAACGAGGCCGACCGCTGCTGTTGAGAGATGAGGCCTGGCTCACAGTCGAAGTTCCAATTCATCCAATTCAGGTGTGTGATGGGGTCGAGGTCAGGACTCTGTAAACCAGTCCAACCCTCAATCCCAGATATGAGTAACTTGTTTTTGCCAAATAGGCTTTGAAGAAATTACACTTCATTTTTAACTTTCAATGTTTTGTGTGTTTTTCTGTGAAGTAAGTATTATGTTTTTGTTGTTTTGCAGATTTTGTTGATTTGGGCATCCAGTTGGGCATCAGCGCAAATGTCTGTTCATTGAGTTGTTTGCAATATACAGTATAGTCTATTTGTGGGTTTGTCTCTTTGCACTGGGAATTGTTTTTTTGAATGCTCGGTTATGACAACCACTAAATAAGACAAAATATAAACACAAACTTTAGCTTGGTGTATTTATTTGATCGAACACTAGACATATAGTCTGACAGGTTCCCAACCTTTAACATAACAAGTTTGCATTAGTGAATATTTCACGTTCACTGCATTGAACATGAGCCTTTTTTTTATTTACCCAGATGTGACATAGTACATGGAATCCTTTGTTTGTTGTGTTACCCACACTTCAAAGCTTGTAGTTCCAACTCTTTTTTTCCCCAGGCAAGGAATTGTTGCATGGCATCCGGATGTCAGGTTCAGCAATCCAATCGTCTTTTTCTCAGGAAACATGCAGTCTCTCTTGCTTCCCTCAGTCGTTCATGTCTAATGCGTGCGAAGGGAGACAGAGTGGCAGAAAAAGAGACCATTTGTAGAGAGAAATATGCAAGGAATATTCCTACATCTGAAGTTTGATCTACAGGGAAGACAGTGGGTTCCCAGTTTAGGCCTCTGGAGACAGAAGAGAGCTCAGGCCTCAGGCTATTGTAGCTTCCATTTAGAGGTTGTTTGAAAAAGGAGAGGACCCGTTCCTCAACTGCAAAAAGGATGCGGCCGGTGTCTTTCTTTTTCTCATTCTGCCATTTTACCTCAAAGGTAGTAGTCAGAGGTACCAGATGAAAGATTACTCACCCTGATCTGAACTCTTCTACCCCTCCTAGTGGCAATATTCCTCAGGAGCCGTGAGCGAGCAAACACTATGTGATGAGTTGTTTACACCTACACACGAATAAAACATCTGGTATAATTCACCTGCTGGACTTGAACACAACATACTTATCGCCGTCATGTTCAAAGGATGAAAGACCATTTTGTATGCTTGAGAGAGAGAGAGAGAGAGAGAGAGAGAGAGAGAGAGAGAGAGAGAGAGAGAGAGAGAGAGAGAGAGGGAGAGAGACAAGGTTTTGTGGCCTAAATCAGATAAATGCAGCTAATTGCTTCCTCAAGTCCCCTGTGTGTTCATGTTGTTGTTCCGGTTGATTGGCCTAATGAATCTGAATAATTGGAAACATGTATACATGGTTATATTGTGGTACAGTTCAAGGTTTAAGGACCACAGAGAGTTTGCATTGGCAAAGGCTGTATTTTCAAACCATTATAATCCTCCATCAATTAGCTTCATCATGGTTATGTATATATAAATATATAAATACAGGAAAAGACACCACACAAAGGTAACAACAATCTATTATACATTATACTCATTTAATTTACCATCGCTTTGCTGCTTTAATTTGTGACAATAGTCTTTTAAACCATGAGCTGAAACTCACAGTCTCCAAGCCTGAAAGTAGGTAGCTGCTGAGAGATACACTTTTAATTTACCTGTGTGTCTACCTTTTGGCTTGAGAGTCCTCCTCCACCTGTTGGCTTGTTTGATGGAACTAATGACAAGGGATTGAATTCCCCTTGAATCAAAACGTTACGGTAAATAAAACACATCCTGTCTGTGTTGTCTTTGTCCGCACCTCGCACACACCCAAGGGAAGATTGATAGCAATTAAAGTCAAAAACTATTGTTGATATTTTCCTTTAATTACTCAGCAGTAACCTCTAATCACCGGTGCATTCACATGATAGACAAAGAATACCCGAGAAGGAGAATAGTGCAAACCACAATGGCAGGTATCAAACTGGCAAAGACTACTGTCAGAAAGGAAAAACTGAGTTCAGTGGACTGGAGATCATTGCAATTATCCATTTTCCAGAAAGATAAATCTGTCAAAATGTGGTAATTAAGATTCCCTCTGTTTTTTTTTTTGTGTTTACAAAACTAAGTCATGAGCATTTTTGACTAATTAAATTGAGCCTAAAAGCTGTCAAACTGATTGAGCCAGCCCCACTTTTCCTGTGCCACACCAAGCAGACGTTTCTGTCATGATTTGTTGATTCCACAGCCTCATGGCTTACGAACTGAAAATGACTCTCTTTCTTCGATTCCCGAAATCTCAAATATTAAGGAATTAGGTTGAAATATGGGACAGGAAATGTTCCATGTATATATATATATATATGGCTATATCTTAATTTATTATTTTAGTCATCTCGCTCCCCACCGCAGAGCACTGGTTCCTCCACAGCTGCCCTTGTGTGCTTTCAACCATGCAGTCATTGCTAATATGTACCCAATGTCTTTACTTTTACTGATAAATGAAAATGGCCGGAAAAGCAATTCCTCAGGCGTCACAACAATTCCTGCCCTCATTTTTCACATGCATTGAGAAAAGAAAGGCACTGAGAGATACACTGGAACCCCTACCTCGCTTTTTTTTGGTGAAGCTAACCTTTTTCCTTCGCCCTACTCAAGATGGATATATTCAGAAATATGTCACCGCATCATATATCGCCTTATAAAGGTGTTTGTTTGTGTGTGTGTGGGAAACGGTCAGAAAAGTAGAATCGGGAGGAAGAGAGGCAGAGGGAAGCTCTGATTGTTTCCATTATCTCAGAGTTCCTCTGCTCTTCCTCTGCACAGCAGACTAATTTGTCTGTTTCACTGTGCATTATTTGTCTGTGTTGGAGGTTAAGGGTACTTTGCATGAAGATTTAGTGTGCTCTTTGACAGCTCTGCCCCATGAGAAAGACTGATGGCTTACTTTCATAGACATCTGACCTTTGGGCCCAGTCTAAGAAGAAAGTGTGTGTGCTCATTGAATAACACTCTGTGGTGTCCAAAATGGGCTGATGTGTAAACCTTTACCATCGTTCACCTCGCTCTTCGCTTTCGGGGAGGCCCCTATCGGACGCAACGCAATTTCAGCTGGTCCCGCCATGAGCTCAGTGCACCTCCCCGGTTGCGCCCGCGGGCCACGCAGCCGCGCGGCTGAACCGCTGCTTCTGTCGCATGAGTCGTGCCAACGGCGGCGGCGTTCCTCTTGCTGCGTTTCGCTCCTGTGGCGTTTGCTTCTCATAATTGTTTCTTTTCATTGCATCATAATTTCATTTGTAATTATTTTTGACACGGAACGTTTAAGCATGTGCTAATTTGTAAATACTAATAACACCAAAAAAATGATTTTCGCTGTGACACCCAGAAAATATAGGTGCCACCTCGAATCCTACGTCGATAGATAAAGGTGACGCCGCCGAGCTGCTCACGCTGGCGCTGTGGCTGCTCCAACTTGTTAACATGGATGTTGGGGAAAAAGAAACAAAAAAGGTTCTGGGACACACACTGCTCACGCAGACGTTTCACAACTTCATTGATACACTGTTGTCTATCTATGCACGGAGTTTACACTATCGCTATCGTGTCCGATAATCCGACAATCCCAGCACAGCAGTTATCTATTTTGTCAAGTGAAGGGCACAATTACTCAGCTTCAAGATGATGACAGATGCAAATTAAACATTGTGAAGGGTACGTAGTTTTTATCCAGCTTGAAACACAAGCGCAGTGCAGAAACTCTTCAGGCCACAAAGCTACTTTGTGGTTTGGGTTGAGATATGCAACCGACATTGTTAGACAATTTATGTATGTGGCATTAGTCAAGTGCGTCGTTTATGTGACAAAAATTGTGTAAAGTAATGTTGACTTTTGCTTTCACGTGGGACACGGACAGCCATGGGCTCGGTGAAAATCCTGTGTTTGTTTGACCCATCCAACTTACACAAATCTTAGTGCAACACTTTGAGAAGCTACAACAGTGAATGAGAAAAAGGAAAGAAAAACATAAACTGTATGCATGTGGACATATGTTGCATGCCATCAGGACTTTAATCAGTGCAGGGTTGAATTCAAATGAGCCATCCTCCATTTCAATAATGATGTGGTAGTTAATTGATTATTTCCAACAGGAAACTCAGAGGTCACAGTCTCCTACAGAGCAACTCGGCTGAAGCTATCGAGCATCTTCGAAAGGACCAAACGCACCACGACAATCTGTCTTCCAATATTTTACAACTTTTCGAGATTGAAGTTATTTGTTACTGAAGACGCGATTGTGAAAAAGGCGGAACAGCTTCCCAGAACAGTTAGGAACAGTAGATTTGATCAACCATTACATAAACTCAAGTAAATAGCTCATGAAGGTGAGGATTATTTTCATTTGGCTTTTCGGAGAGTTGTACAGCAGCAGGGTGGCGTTCGAGGGATTGACCTGCAGATCAAACTACAGTGCCTATGTTGATCATAATGAAGGAACCAGTGCAACTGTGGAGGTCTATGACGCAGAAGTATCAGGCGTTTGGTAGAGACTACTTGTTAGTAGCATAAATTCTTGGCTTTGGACTTTTCATTGAATTTGTAGTCAGAAAAGAGAGAGAGAGAGAGAGAGAGAGAGAGAGAGAGAGAGAGAGAGAGAGAGAGAGAGAGAGAGTTAAAACTCAGAACAGATGTGTCTGCCAGTCCAGTCTTTCCAAAGAAGAACATATAAATAGCATTCCCCCGACAATAACTGGAGCTGGAAGGAGGGACGCAGTGTTAATAAAGATGTACAATAGAACAAATCATTGGCATGGTGAGGATATTCAATTCCGAAATCATTCTAATGATTGAAACCTATATGTTCTTCGCAACACTATAAAGAGCGACGTTGCTTTGGAGCCATTGTGTGAGCTTCTGTAGCAATTCCATCGCAACGTGCACAGTGCACAACCCTAACGTGTGTCATTACTGAAGTTTATTTCTCTCCGGCTGCCCCGCAGGCACCGCCGCTGATGCGCGCGCTCACACACGCAGGATGCACTGAACAGAGGCTTTCCTCTTTGCATTGAATGGAAGACGAGAGGAGCCGTACATCACCTCTAAAAGGGGGGCGACGGGTAATACACGCTGGAGTGAGGGCTGGAAAGCTGTCCGATGAGTTGGCAAACCCGCGAGGTCTCCTTCAGACCTGCTGCTGCACCTGCCGACCATTCACAACTCCCACAAACAAAACAACACAAACAACTGGGGGAGGGGGGGGGGTCGAAATACGGCCACAAAAAATAAAAAAGGAAATGATGATGCTAAGTGACCCTCTGCTTAGATGGAGACGCCCCCCCCCCCCCCCATCTTCACTCCACACCACTCCCCTCTCCCTCCGCTTTGCCTCCCCCTCCCTCCACCCCTCTGTCCTCCTCATACATCTATTGGTTGTGGTCTCGGCTTCACTATCCACTGCTTTGCTGATCCGACTGCAGTTGTATTTAGAGGAAGTTGGCAGCTGGCGGCTCTCGGCTCTCGGCTTCCTCTCTCCCCGGCGCTTGGACAGTGGAATAATGAGCAGAGCTGACCCAGCCTACATCATCACCCTGTCTTGAATCTGTGTCACACTGCGAGAAAATTCAACCGACCATGGAGATTGGAGTCCGCATCCTCCTGGCTTTCCTCGTCCCCCAGGTAAGACGCGGGAGAGATTGTGTGTGCGCGTGTGAGCGCGCGCCAAAGTGTGTGTTTCGATTTTTTTATTTTTTTTTTGGAGGGAGGAGGAGGAGGAGGGGGGGGGGGGGTATCGCGGAGTCGGGGGTCTCGCTCGTGCCACTCTGGTGTTTCCACGAGCTGGCTGGTCAAGTTTGTCCCGACTCTGCACACGACGCCAGCCACGCAGTCACCTGCGCTGCAGCTCCGTCCGCGTCGCGCCAGGACAAGTTTAACCCCCCCCCCCCTCACACACACACACACACACACACACACACACACACACTTTAGTGCCTCTGTGCGCACGGCTGGCATTCGTGGCACCGAGTTTGGTGGGGTGGGGGGGTCCTGGCGATCTGCAGTGGATGCTCACTAAAGGAATGCATTTTATATTTTGTGTGGAGAAGAGAGAAAGAAGGAAAAGGGGTGCCGGAAGAGAGAAAGAGAGCGCAGGGGTGTGTATGCTACGTGCACGTGTGAAAATCACGGCTCCGGCTCTTGTCTCCAATCGCATCTATATTCCGCTCAGCCACCAACTTGAGCGTTTCTTTGGCATCGTGTGTGTGTGTGTGTGTGTGTGTGTGTGTGTGCGCGCGCGTCTCTCTCTCTCTCTCTCTCTCTCTCTCTCTCTCTCTCTCTCTCTCTCTCTGTCTCTCTCTCCCTCTGTGTGGGAAGCAAACAGGCGGATGGAGGAGAAGAGAGGACGAGAGAGGACGAGAGAGAGAGAGAGAGAGAGAGAGAGAGAGAGAGAGAGAGAGAGAGCGAGAGAGAGAGAGAGAGAGAGAGAGAGAGAGAGCGAGAGGGAGGGGGGGGGGGGGGGGGGTGTCAGAGAACTAACTTGGCCGCTCCGCTGTGTTCAGCTATTTGTGGCGTCTCTCTGGGTATTTCTCTCTATCGCTCTCCGTAGACGTGGATTCTCTCGGGATATTTAATAAAGCCTTAATTCCCACTGTGATGGAGGCAGTCGCCCGTTTGATCTGACTTTGATATGAAGAGAGAAAGAGAGAGAGAGAGAGAGAGAGAGAGAGAGAGAGAGAGAGAGAGAGAGAGAGAGAGAGAGAGAGAACAGATGTGTCTGCCAGTCAAGTCTTTGCACAACTCCTCTGGAGCAGCAAGGCTTTCTCAATGTGATGCCTCTCTTTACACTTTGTGCGCACCTCTCTCCGCCCTGCTGCCGAGGTGCCCTTGAGCAAAGGTGACCCCAGCTGCACTGATTGCTCTTCTTCTCCAGTTCTCTTGACCTCTGATCTCCTCATGAAGATAAAAAAGAAGACACACAGATAACTTCCTTCAGTGAAAAGGACCATTTGAGTCGTCCTCCCGCATCCTACTTACTCTAATGACAGTGGCACCGTCTCATGGCGCTGTGTGAACGTTTAAGTGGCAGCTAATTTTAAAATAACTAGGCTGAGAGTATTTCCTGAACACAGCAACAATGGGAGAGCCCCGGAGCGTGGCAGGCAAACAGCTCATTTGGGAAATGGTGTTGTTGTGTTGCTTTTCTCTCTCTCTCTCTCTCTCTCTCTCTCTCTCTCTCTCTCTCTCTCTTTCTCTCTCTCTCTCTCTCTCTCTCTGTCTCTCGTTCTCCTGCAGGATGTTTTGAGCGGCCCCAGACAAACACAGCTCATTTGGTATTCCTCGATTGACCTGTGTAGGCTTACTGCACGTTTTTCTGCTGCGTATTATTCATTTTTAATTGGATAAGCCGTTGGCTCATTTCCGCCTTGTTGTTCGATCCTCTGATCTGAGGCGGTCATGATTCAGGCTAATAGTGCCTACAAAGACATTATTCAACTCTGGATTTTATTGATCTGGACTTGCCCCCTCTTGAACACAAATGCACTCTGCGCCTCCCATCCGGAGGCTTTCCAAAGATTCATTCACTAATGCTAGAGACTTCCTTCAAAACTAAGAGAATATATACTGATACATTTGGTCACATGTATTTCCACGCGTCACTCAAAGACACACATCTGTAGCAGGTGAGTTGTCTGACACGGGCGGGCCTTTGCTCTCCCGCTCTCGCGGCCTGATTTGCAGGTTGACCCAGCTCCCACCGGAAGCAGTAAGCGATACATATTTGGAATACATCCCCACGTGTAAAGGAATCCATAAAGCCAATAAAGCCCTTTAATTGGTGTTTACCTCCTTCAGCCATTCCACAGATCATCTATCCTGGCTTGTATGCATCATTTGAAGTCACACATATTCCATCTGACTCAATGTGCAAATCACGAGTGCCCCCCAACCCTCTCTCCAAATCACTGGAACGTCCAATCTCACCATATTACAGTGCGTGGGATGGAACAAGGTTACTCTTATTCATAGATGCTCAGGTAGGGAGCCAAGTTCCTCTCTGATACACTCCTTCCTCCCACCACTCGACACTACTACCTCAGACCCGCGCGCCCACAAATGGGCGCACGCGCCAGCACCCTCTTTGGCAATAAATCCCTGTTTTTCCAAATGAAACGCTAAGCAGTCTCTCCGGGTGGAGCAATGATTCAGAATAAGCACAGCACAGCTGGGAGCTGCAGGTGCAAGGACTTTTCTCCCATTCTTTTTTTTTTCCCCTACTTTCGCCACATCGATTCCTCCTCCTCTTTGTCTGTCTTGTACGTTTGTTTTTCTCCCCCCACTCGTCCCCCTGCACCTTTCATTCATCTTCACGTCCTCCCACCCTTTTTCAAACCAGTCTTTTACTTCAATTAATGTGATTTACCGAGCTTTAATGCCCCCGTTTATTCCCTCAAAATGCTTATCGTCATTTTACTCTTGTCTCTCTCTCTCTCTCTCTCTCTCTCTCTCTCTGTCTGTCTGTCTTTCACCAGCCGACGGTGGTGGACAGCTATACTCACAGTTTAAATTCTGGGCTGGCACCTGGGCGTGTCTGCAAGGAAGATTTGCTGTCATGGACGTTTATGGGTGCGGTGACCAATGGACTGTTAAAGTTCCTGTTTAAGTCGCTGCAGGCACAGGGAGAGAGAGAGAGAGAGAGAGAGAGAGAGAGAGAGAGAGGTAGAGAGGGAGGGAGAGAGAGAGAGAGAGAGAGAGAGAGAGAGAGGTCTCTCGGAAAAGGGTTTCAAATGTGCCACTGAAGAGGGTCCGCGCTCTGGTACTCCTAAAGCAGCCTGACCTTCGGGGTGACACATGCACGAAGACGTACACGCCCCCCGGCGGCACGCCTGACACAGAGAGCCGCACTTTATTATTTTACCCTCTCTGACACCCCACTCCACCTCGCCCACACGCACTCTAGCAGTTCATTGATCTGGAATTACCAAAAAGAGAGCGAACTGGACCATTGTTCAGGAGAGCGGCAACAGGTGTGATTGTGAGGAATGAAAGCACACTTATATTGCATCAAGGTACATGCGGTCGCCACCAATCTGTGTTTTTCTCCATTTCCAGGGTTGCGTCATTTCTCATAACGTGTAGGTTTATTGTTCAGTCCTACAGAGCTTATCACCTTCTGCTGAGGAGGATGAATGGTGCTCAGTGTAGATGCAGCCGCGATACGCTTCCCATGGCTACCTCTCCACTGTACCGATGGAGCTGTGTGGCATCCATCAATGCTCACAATAAATCATCCTGTCAAAGCTGACCTTCGGCTGACCTCTTGTGTCTCCCAAAGAGGTTTGTGCGTGCAGACTCGTCCTTCCAGACCTGCAACCCTTCTGCCCGGAGTGCTGTTTTTTCTATTTCATTGAAGGAGCTGCTTTACAAAGGGAGTTTCGTTTGGGAGCAGCGGTACGGCGAGCCACAGTGATGAGGGGGATGAGGAAGGCCAGTCATTAAGGCAGGAGGAGTTCTGACTCGTGGTCACTTCATCCAGCGGATGTGTGGAGAGTTTTGAAAAATGGGCGAGGGGATTTGCAGTTTGGACAGTCAACACTGACACACACACACACACTCTCAAGTGAAAACAACCCAATGTGCTACCGTCGGCTGGCAAATGGGCATTTTAGTGTGGGGCTTTGAGGTTTTCAGCCTCCTTCACATTCTGCTTATGTGTTGTTTTCTGTGGGAAGACAGGACCACAGTCTGTGGTGCTTCAGTGCACTTTGGAGGTTTGTTCATTTATTCATTTAAGTCAGCTAGTATCGATAGAAAACATCAAACTCTGAAAGCTTCCCGTAAAGCTTCCCCCTGTGCACATGCACATATTTTCTTTTAATGGGAGAGCCCAGAACACAGTTTTTCTATTCATCCGTGGGTTCCCCTGCGACTGGTGCAGCGGCGCTGCGGTGGGCTGGAAGGTCAAACGCTATCTTAACTCTGCCGTGGGAGGGTGTGACCTTTGAGGGAAACAAGATCTTCTTCAATCTTCTCTCCCCTGACATCGCCAGCCCACTCTCCCAAGTAAGGGAGTGGATGAAGCGGGGCCTGATGAGGGATGGAGATAGTGAGAGTAGTAATTAAAGTAAATATGTCCCCTTAGCGCTCCATTAGAATCCGCCTGTATTTGATATAAGTGGCCTAATTATGCAAAACGCCAATAGACATTGCGTGGTGTTATCGTTAAATGTGCCAAGTGAAACAGAAAAAAACAAAACCTGCGTCCTGAGTGGATTAATGGCTTATTTGTGAGTGCTGATGAGATCTACTGCGTGGAGAAAGCAGAGAAGAGACAGACAAACACACGCACACCCGCACACGCACAAAAGGCCTCAGTGACCATGTGTGAAGGGTGCGACCGAACAATGCGACGCTGTCCCTCCAGTTGATCAACGCTCTGCGCTCAGTTTGTTGGACAAGCAGATGAAAAAGCGCACAGATAAAATAGTCAGTCTGACAAATAGCCACATAGATACCAAGGTAGAGATAGCGGCAGCTCTGTGTTACCCCTTGTCTTTTACTTTCTCTGTCTCTCTCTCTCTCTCCCTCTGCCACCCCCCTTTCATCATCCACTCTTGACAAACACTCTCTGCAACGCATTACAGATATTCATGAGCTATTCACCCACTCTGTTTGTCTGTCTCGTTGCCACACTCGCAAACATCCATGTCCTCCCCTCTCTCTCTTTCTGTCAAACACACACACACGCACACACACACGCACACACGCACGCAGAAAGCTCGAGCCTATGTTTGGCGAGAGGCACCAGTTTCGATGACTCCTCTCCATTGCCCGCCAGCGACACGCGAAGGAGGGTGGGGGTCTTCATGTGAAAGGGGGCTGGTACTGCCGGGTCCCATTTCTTCCTCGAGAGCCGTTTCTGCTGATGATAGTAGCAGGCGGTGTTATTGTGAGTCGCATTAGCCCTTTCCGTGTGCGACGCTCCATTGTGTGATTTTGTGATGCACTTTGATTTGGTTACGGTAATAGCTGGGTTGCATTGGGTCAGGAAAAAGAGCCACTTAGCATGGGTCACTGAATCTGCCAGCTCTTTCTGTTACTGACTGCATTGTTAATTGCAGCCACGGGGTCAAAAGAGGGTGATGGAGCTTTCTGCCGGCGGATCTATGTTTCACGGTTGTATTGGGAGGTGGAGGGTTTCTGCAGATTGATGGGTCTGGCTCCAGGAGCAGTGTGTCCCTGGCCCACACGCCAGCTAAATTGATAGGTGAGAAGTATACTGAAATCAATATGAATCAAAGCCTGGGTGTGTTCCTGTCTGCAAGTTTTGTTTTTATTCAGAAGAAAGAAACAAAAAAAAACACACGCTTGCGGTTCGCTCTTCCCTCATATTCACTCCACTTATCAAAATAAATGTATCATTGGGAAGGGAAATGCTATCCACTGTGCTGTATTACGTACCCCAGGGGGAAACAACACCACCAGCTTTCAACATGACCTAGCCCCAATTATACTTTACACACAAATTTAGATGAACACCTAAAAAAGCACTTGTGTTTTTTTTTTCTTGCCTCCTCTGAGATCCTCAACACATATCTTTTTTTTCATGGTGGCAATTTTAGAGTTTAATGAGGTCTAGAAACTTCTGAGTGTACATCTGAACACTCAGTGTGATGCATGGCCTGGTGTATGCTTACCTTGCACTATCCTCTATGGATTAGCCTACATCTGGCATACTAATATGGAGTTTTGCCTGAACTCGACACGCTAAATAGCTTTGATACGGGAAAATAAGTTGGAAAAATGCACAAGATCTACTTTGCTAGTCAAACTTTATGATTAAGAAGTCTTAACGACAAACCCATTGGTTATACAATATGCCAAATCTGTGCAGCAGCTGCAGTCACATGCAACCCAGCATTTTAAGCAGTGTCCGAGCTTAATGAGGCTTATTCTATTCAGGGATCGCTGAGACTGTGATAGAAAGGTGTTGCATGTACATTACATTATCGTGTATGTGTTTCTGTACTTGGGTTTAGATGCCATGCGCCGGAACAGACAGGTGTAGTTTGCAAAGATAGGTAAAAGATGAGAAGATTCCTTGGTGGCAGCCCTGCGTCATGCTGATTAATCATGGATGCTGTTTTGGGCACACACGCACACACACACACACACACACACACACACACACACACACACACGCGCAGCTTCTGCTGACCGAAGCACTTTATAAAGCTTCTCGTTTCTCACCTAATTCGCTGTGATAAATGTGTGTTAGAGTCTTTATCATAATAACTCGGTGTTAAAAGTGCCATTTTTTTCGTTGATTCTGAACTGGTCTTGAGGCTAGTGTTATATAAAAAACACTCAAATGCTGTGTTAATGGAGATGACAAACAAGGCTGCACCTTTGTTGCAGACATCAAGGTAGCTAAGAATGCAACATACAATCTTAGATCTGGCTAATCATATCATCACCTTGACTTTAACATTGGTTGTCAAGCTCCGGGGGAAACCGATTCTATGATGTGCTACTTTGCTCGCGGAGCACGTGATGTGTCTGTTTGAAGGCCTCAGCCTAACTTTTTCATTCTCTCCCAACATGACTCTGGGGTTTTTCCGCTTCACTCCGTGTTCAGCAAGTTTCTTTGAAGTAATCAAATCCGCCTCTGCTGTTAAATGGAAGTGATGGCTGAGAAGGTCTTCTTAACTTTTACAAGAAATCACTCCAGCTTACTCCCTTCACGCTTCCCCCACCTCTACGCTGCTCCACCTCGTTTCACTACTCATTTTTCTTTTCATCAGCTCACTTCCCTCTCTGCAGCTCTCCCGGTCCTCTCCTGAATGTGTCTCTAGTCTTTTTCTTCATCTTTCCAGTCTGTAGGCAGTTCACACAATCTAATCTTTTCATCTAATTTTTGCCCTTTCTCTCCCCGTCTGTTAGCTTCCATCCCGCGTTATCCCTGCTTCAGTGTTTTAGGAGACATCGGGCGGCAGACTTTTTTGAGCTGTGAGAAAGAAGGAAGAAAAAAAAATCAAACTTGTTGTTTGGCCTGATGTGCGCAGTACCGCCCCTGCAGCCTAGATGGCGACAAAATGCCAGATATTGTTTAAAGGGTTGTCTGTGATAATTGCCACTCAGATCCACTTAGTGTTTGAGCAGCATGTGCGTGTACGTGTAGGTGTGTGCGCCTGTTTGTGTGAGTGTGTTCACGTGTGCATTTATGCCCGCATGGTGCCTGGTAAAAGTTTTTTTTTTTTTCTCCAAAGGTGCTTTGTAGAGGTAGAGTGGCCATTTAAACCCCTGATCTTGACTGTCAAGAAACAGACAGGGATTGGAGGACTCATTTGAAGCCAGCTCACAAAGCACCATATTGGTGCCTACGCAGGCAGGTCGCTTCAAGGCAATTAGAATAGCTCTTCCCACTTATTGCTTTTGATGTCAGCATGTGGGGGAACGAAACAGAGAGCCAACTTTTGCCTGCCACTGACAGAGAGGGCTGCCACTTCAGTTAAATTCCTTTAGTCACAATTAATGTCGTCCTCCATTCAGGGTTTTATCTCATATTAGCGCGGGCAGGTCCATGGCTTTGAGCTAGCAAATGAATTAAATGATGGGGCAAAGAGAATTAAGCAGGGGAGAAAAAAAAGCCAAATCAAAAGGGGATGCCTTTGGATGGGTAATGACCTCGTCCATGACAGTTCTATATACCGGTTTTACTGTATTGTGAAGCTGTTTTATATTTGTTAAAGTGGTGTCCCGATAATGCTGACTCTGATGTTACTTTTAAGGAGTATTAAGGAGCGTTGCAGAGCTGCAGCATTTGACGCTCTCGATGCATTGCAGTCTCATGCGTACACACAGGAAAGAGCTTTCTTTATTCAAAATGAAAGGATTCTCGTCTGGAAAGCTGCTTCTTCCCGTTGCTTGGATGCTGAAGACAAAAGGCCTACTTGAGAGGAGCGTTAGTCATTAAGAGGCCAAAGGCTATTTCTCGGGAAAATGAATCATTGTTGTTGCTTGAAAGACATATGTGACAGGGTTTGGAGATCAGTCAGAGATGCTTTTGATCACTCTGTCTTGGGTTTGTTTCAATAATCCCACCCACACTGACAGCAGCGTGCTGACAGTGCCCGTCCTCTCCCCACCAGCATACGCTGCCCATTAGCTTCCAGTTATGTTGTATTGGTATCCATACTCATTGGTGCCTACTTTAATCTCAAATGACGGTTCCAAAAGAAGGTGGCCCCGCCTCGTTGAGTTCCTGGATTGGTGATCCATGCAGGAGTTTGTCCTACAGACCTGAAGTTATTACAACGTGGAGTTTAGGGCACAGAGCTTGCAATCCATTTGGATAAGTGCTTGGATGGCCATTTGCGAGCACACTTCAGGGCTTTTGGTGAAGTTTGGTTGCGCTGCGAAACTCACGGGAAGGCTGAGGCAGCTGTAATGACGGTGAAGTTGAGTCTGTGGCTTTGGCTGAGGCCTCGCAAGGTGAGCGCCATGATTTCCACAGAGATGCCGCATCCGCCCCCTGAAACGCACGCTGTGAGTAATACAAAGGATGGTCGTCATTAGAAGCCAGGCTGTTTTCCAATTACAATCACAATAGGTTTTTCACGCAACAACAGGGATTTCTGAACTTCACCTCTCTTATCAGCTATAGGGGTGCTGCAGCTGCGCTATAGGCCTCATGCCGTTCAGATTCTCTGAGGAGCCAACTGACTGGATTTGATTTTCATTAGGATTGCATGTCTTCACTGTCACATCCTCTCCCCTCCTTGCACGCTTTACTGGACACAATTTTCCGGTGCGCTGGCCCCCGTACTGACGGCTTGGTTTTTCACGCAGCAGTAGAGTCACACCGGGTGGCCAGTTATCAGTGCATTCACCATTACAGGGCCCCGTGTGGTTGACCTGCTCAAAGAGGGCTTTTCTGCCTTTTCCTAGAGTCCCACGAGGAGACATGCTCTGCTGCTGCGCTGCGACGAACCACAGGAATTACAGGAGCTCCAGCAGGCTGTCACAAGTCAAACGTGTAGTGCACAGACCTGGGATGTGCAGGTCACTCACACACTGTTGACAGACAGCTGGAGGCTGAGACGGCACAAGCTCCTGTTAGAGCTCCACAGAGGGGCTGGAAGATCGATGGGAGATAATTATTTATAATGGAGCCAGAGGAGAAAGGAGAGTGTGCTTTTCAGTTGTGGTGGGAGTGTGTGTACACATCGGACCCGGAATGTGTGACCAAGATTTGGAGTTTTTTCGTGATTTAATTAAACACAAATGAAATGCCTGGCGACTGCTGCTATTAGATGCCCACCATTCGATAAGAGCCCAAACTCATAACCCTGAAAACATTTACATAATGGGTCTTTGTGCAATTATGTTTTTAATATCATCATTAGTGCACATATTATTCATTCAATTTTTACCCTTTTTTTTTTTACACATACAGAGGTCAAATATGTCTAAGTTTGATTTTCAAAACAAAAATGTATCAGCAGATTCAGCTCAAGTTATTGTAAATAGCGTCAGTAGTCGTTAATAGGCTCCTTCAGATTTCTTCATGTTTGGGTATTGAAGACAAGAACGTGCACATTCTTTACAGCTTCAGTGTCCTCCGACCAGCAGAGGACAGACACCGAAATGAACAGATCCACCCTGTGATTTATGATATCCTCCCTTGGCCTAGTCTTGCTCACTGACAGTGTGAAGCAGATTCACAGCCTGATGCAGGTGCAGACACCTGCAGTATGTCACCATGCTCACATGACCTACTCATTTTGTAAAACACAAACACACAGAGGAACATTCTCATGAAATGAATGTCACCACATGATGGGAGCAATGCACTGACACTGCGTATCGTACGTCTCGCTGAGAGTTAGACGAGACGATTAAAACTACTCTCTTGTCTGTACGTGGAATATAGAGCTACAGCCGGGAGACGGTTAGCTTAGCTTAGCATAGAGACTGGAAGCAGGGGTAGCCTGAAACCATCCGAAGGAAAATAATCCACCTTTAAAGCTCAATGATGATTGTTTCAATGTATGTATATATACGTGACATGTGTTATGTATATATACATATGACAAACATATGTGATACACTATTAGAGCTCTGTGGGGGGCAATTACAATGATGGTGCATACAGATGAACACAATCAGACAGGCACGCTTACAATGGCATGTAAAGCTGAAATGTTGTGTTTCAAATCTTTAATTTAATGTCAATGTCTCTGGGGGTTTCCGTCAAGGTCAAGTCTAACATGAAATCATGGCTCAAATAACAATATTGTCATTTTATAAAGGAATTCACTGCGGATAAAATACTGTAAATCCTATTAAGTAATAATGGGCGTTGAATAGAAATCACACAATGGGTTTAAAGACTATGCTACATTTACGGGGCGACAAAGGGAGGGAAAGTTAAAGTACTAGACTCCGTGTAATCGTTGGCAGCAGCGAGAGGATTGAATAATATTTTTGTATTTTAAGGTTTATGTTTTTGCTTAGTATTTTTAATGTGTGTCATATGAAACTCCATGAATATAGTTACGTACTAGTTGGCGCTGTCATCAGAGTTATGACTATTGAAACGCAGAGGATTGGCCAGCAAACCAATAATAATTGCTCATATCACCAGAATGTTTTGGGCTGAATTGGCTTAGTTATCTGGAGGACTTGGAGACACAAACCAAAAGCTCCAAAAAAGAACTAGACAAAAGGATGACTTGCCCACAGTCGCTGCTTGAATCAAATTTCCACAATCAAAAAGACCAAGTAAGTGTGAACACATACTAGGAGGTTGCTCTGGTGTGTGAGACATGTGTGTGTCTGATCTGTAACCTCATATGATACAGACCTGGCTCATCTTGGTATTAGTTCTGGAGAGTAAACATTCACACTTGCAAAGCAGTTTCAGCATTGTTGTTGTTGTCGTCTGTTTCTTGATTTATTTTTACAACATGAGTATCAAACATATCACAGAGTTACAGTGTGTGGATCAGTGTTAGCTGCTGACATTTCTGATAATCAGTGACATTAAAAAAGCATAAAGGGGAACTCTACCAAATTTACAAATTAAAGTTTGTGTACAGGTTATGGGAAGTACTACTACACAACAGGTTGTATGTAGCCTTATGTGTGTACTTGAAGTCTGATGAATTGCCTAAAGTGACATCACCTAAGCGTCAGTTGTTTAAGACTACAAGTTTTAAAATAATAAAATATTGGGGTGCGCAGCTAGAAGGTGAGCTAACCAGACCTTTGTAGCCTGTTCTTCATCTCTGCAACTCGGTGCTACACAGACAGCTACTGTACGAGCATTACACACACAGATGTCTGACTTACCTGTTGGTGGTCAAGCTGCATTGTGGGTAATGTAGACGCCAGAATTTGAAAAAAGAAGAATGAGCGGAATGTAAAAGATAATTCCTCTGGTTTCATAATGTTGTTTTTTTTAGTTAAAAAAGAAACATATTAATCTCTAGCATCTGGGTGATGCTTTAAATTCACAATTGTTATCATCATAAAAACATTAAAAAGATGGATGAAAACTCAAAATCTACATCATGTACTTTCTCATCACGGCGTTGTCATTTTAATGTCTGCTCTCCCACACAGTCATTATCTGTTCTTCTTGGATGAGTCAAGTTACTTTACAATTTGAGCAGAAACAGCTTCCACCCACTGAAAAACAGAGTTAAGTGCACGAGCCTCTTCACTTTCAGTCTATAAGGGAGAGAATACATTGTCTTTTCATCTTCAGAGTTATCAAGGAGCATCCAGAGTGGAGTCAAATACTCAACATGCGCGGTAGCTTATGAAAGTACTTGGTTTGTGAATGTTTAGAAAAAAAAGTCTGCAATGGAGGTGAATAGTCCTATTATTCACAATATATTATTTGAGCATTCCCGTGGCTGACGGAGCTATGCTATTGAATCTCAAAGAGAAAAGTTTTGCTTGTATTGTATGATAGTTTCTGGTGAGTTAAGTGTTGAGAAAGAGAATAAAATACACACACAAACCCTAAATAATAAGCTCTTCTGGAAAGACGTTGTGCTCTTGCAGCTGCTACTCGGTAACTGATAATATTAGGAATAATAAGAATAATAATGCGTTTCATTTTTAACACACTTAAAAGGATCTCAGAGCGATGACTACTGGCTGGTTACTGTAGCTCAATGGTTCTCAAACTGTGGGGCGTGACCCTCTAGTGGGGCACGGAGGTATTACAGGCGGGCAATGCAGATTTTGTTTAAATTGTTTTATATATATATTCCTAATATTCCTAATATAATGTTTTATATATATATATATATTCCTAACATATATATATATATATATATATATATATATATATATATATATATATATATATATATATATATTGTATAACCCTTTATTAATCACACAGTGGGGAAATTATTATCTGCATTCAACCCATCGTTAGTAAGTAAAACAGCACTCTGGAGCAACAGCAAGTTAACATACATACATATATAGTCTATACATCTGTTTCTTTTTTTCTAAACAGGTACTTAAGTAGTAAGGGTCCCTGTAAGGGACAAATCATTCCTTCTTTTGTCCATGTTCAGTCTGTTGCTTAAGTTAAAGATGTATGTTAAACAACAGCAATTGATTCACTTTATACAAAAGCAATAAGTGCTTTTCATATTTTCCAGTTCAGTTTTTCTTCCTCAGTGAGAAAAGTCCAGTCTGTGTTGTCTTGAACAACTGCACTGAACATTTTATGATGTGAGGAAGGTTTTTCTCTTTGAGAGAACAGTAAAGATCCAGAAGTGACCCTGACTAAAAGTGCTCTGCCATAGTGGATCAGACCGCGCGGTCAGGAGCTTTGCACATTCGCGATTAACTTTCAATCTGGACACGGAGCCTGCCGGGAGCCTGTAAGTGTTTTTTTTAGGTGAAGCGGCTCGCGGCAGCACCACTGCTCGTTGAAAACAGAAGCTACATAACAATACGTGCTTTCACATCAGGCCCAATTCATCAACGCTGCCTGTCGTTGAGGCTATGGAAGGGCGTGCACGCACCGACATAAATCGCCTTCAAAGTAAAAGCAGTGCAGCAGTATTGCGTTCATGACGTTTATCTTATTTATTTTTCATGTTGGATTGACCTCACGAGAGCCGTAAGACGCTCACGTCTGAACTACGGAGAGATTTAAAGCAATAAGCCCCTCCCAATGCAAATTTTTTTTTAAAAAATGCAAAAAAAACAACATCATGCAGTTAAACGCATGATCAAAAAGTTAACGCCGGGAAAGGATTGCCAGATTAATCTTGCGTAAATGCGTTAATCTGACCAGCCCTAATGTATACTGACTCTGACATACCAACACACACATTTGTATGCATGTATTGAAAGATCCAGCCTTACCTGAACACACGTTTTTTTGCTTCAGGATTCGTTAATGAGAGTCTTAATTCTTCACCTTCAGTCAGGAAATGATGGGGCAGATGGGACAAACCCTATTTCAATAGGTTTTGCACTTTTTTACACACTCTGACAGCCTGACTCTTGGTCCGCAAGCTTGATTTCTAGCATTTGTTGTCATCCAGGTTTGGCAGATTACCGGAGCGGATGATCTTTACTTTGCACGCAGTGACACAAAATCTGAGGGCGTTTTGCTTTGGAAAAGATGTTTTCTCCAGACTCGCTCTAATAAGAGTTTGATTGACAGGTTAGAAATACTTTTCCAAACAGTGAGGGCTTCAGATTCAGGTTAGTGACTTCTTGCTTTGGAATTTTTTATTTAATCTTTTTATTTTTTTATTTTTACAATAACTAAAGGAAGTACGCAAAAAAAATCTGCTGTTTATTAAAAAATGTTGATGGTTTTTCATAGGCCAACCAAACGTTGATTCCATTTTATGAAAAAAAGCATGTACTTTTATTTGTTTTTGCTTACATTTGTTAAAGGAAGGAATCTGACCCCATTTTCAGCCCCGAGATGAAAATAGTAAAACGCTGCAGTGTGTACTGCACGTCATGTGACGAGGAACAACCAATCACAGCTGGCAGATATTTTCTTTCATCCGTAAATAGCAGCCAATATAAATAGGCCATAAATATATAGAAGAGAAGTAAATCTTTTTAATGCAGGTCGACCCAGAGCTTTACGATCTCTCTCACAGACTATTTTACATGCTTCACCTTTTTCCGTTCAAGGACGTCCCGACATCCGGCTAAAAGATCGGCCACATAGACGCGGACACATCTGGCAGTAAAGCGACTGTGAAGGATTCATGGTGCTGGAAATCTAATCATCTTTGTTTAGTTTCGTCAGTGTAGCTTACCGCTCATCATCCTCGTTGCAGCGCAAAGACTCTTGGTTGCTTCGTAACGACAGGCCTGACCGGAGCGTCCTTCGAACAGGAGGATGGAAGCGGCATGGTTGGCATTTTCCACAACGGCCTCTTGCACTGCCAAATCTAAAAACCTTTTCTCACGTAGATTCAGCTCAGATTATTTTATTTGGGCTCTCGGATCTCAGGTTGGACTTAATCCCTGGTTCCCTAACTATGTCTTGGAAAGGAACAGTCCTCCGGGTATCTGTCATTCTTTTTCTATCATTCAGCTGCTCATTTATCTCACATTATCGTTGTATGTCTTCATTGCTCCTGCCATCGTGATCTGCCCCTGTGCGTTCTTTCTATCTACCTCTATTGGTTCTGCAAAAACACACTCGCTGCTCCTGCTCTCCTGTGCAAAATATCAATAACCTCATTAGAAGACATATTGCATAGCATGGAGCCGCTCTGCATTCTGCACGCAAAATTACCAGTGTGAGCAACAGACTCTGCTTCAGTCTCGCTGTGGTTAAAGATGCAGAGTGGAAGGGACAGATGGAGAGTGAAGAAAAAGAGAAGGAGAGTAAACGAGGCTGGAGGGTGGAGGTAAAGATGGCCGAAAAAGCTGAGGGAACGTGGAGAGTGGAAAGAAAGCAAAAGCAGGTTGAGAGAAAGGAAGGAAATAGAAGAATTACGGAAGATGGAGGCTCTGGCAGCGCTGATGTGCGGACGGTGGGTGGACAGAGTCGCTGAGTTGTGGCTCTGAAATGGGTCTTGACAGAGTCATTTCTCACGTGGAGAGTTACCACGGCTTTTTTTTTTTTTTTTTTCAGTGGTGGTAGGACGAGAGTGAGCGACCCTTTCCACTTGTCATGAATATTTATTTGGTGAGAGCGTTCGTAGTCTGCTGCTGCGTAGAATGACAAATTGTGCTCTCTATGCAACTACCTATATTCTATTCCCATCTAGTGCTTCACCCCTTTCCACCTGCGACTGACTCTCATCTAATTTATGGTCTGCTCTCATCTGGTTGTTTTATACGAACGAAAAAAAAACCTACATTTGGACAGGGATAACTTATTAAAAAAGATAGTGGTTGCATTGATAAAAACTCCTCTCGCTGCCTAATATCTGGACACCACTTTACACACAAACACGCACTCATCTGTCACGATCTTGGTTTTTGTTAAAGTTTGTTTCCTGTTATATTTTGAAGTTACGTGCCTCCTGCCTTTATAAGTTTTCCCGCCATGGTAATTGTCTTCCCTGATTGAACCCTCTTGTGTCTACTCCCCTCGACCTCCCCCTGTGTTCCTCTGTCTCTGTGTTAGTTTGTCTGCTGTGTTCATGTCCATTTACCTGTTTTGTAGTGTTTTGCCTCTTGGTTTTTCAGTTACTAATTTCTTTGGACTCACCTGCAGTTTTGTTTTGGATATTTGTTTAATTAAAATCCCTGTTCATATTCCTTCTGCTCACCGTGTCTCCCTGCCTTTGGGTCTATTCCGTTGCTCAGCGTTGGATGGTAGTCAGTAGCGTACCCTCTACATCAGAGGTAGCCAACACGGTGCCCGAGGCATGTTCTTAAAATAGAGAAAAGAATTGAGCTTCTTCTTCTTCTTCTTCAAAAAAGAAAAGATTTTAAACATTTTTATCAACCGATCATGGTCTCTCCATGGTCGCTTTTTTTTCTGTATGACACGCAGAGCAGTTCCGCACCTCAACGGAGAGAGAGAGACAGAGCAGCAAAAAATATGTTGCATGCTTTTCACAAAGGGATTTGCTGCTTTAAGCTATCGCTATTTCAAGCTATCAACTATCACTTTTAGAGTCAAACAGTTCTTGTATACGCGAGTTAAGATGAACATCATCAACAGGCTGCAGCCTGGAGCTCCATAAACAACGTTTCTGACTCATCATAATTCAGTATTTATCAAACTGGAGCGGTATTTATTACAGGTGGGGCGCAAGAGAAAATGCTGATTTTAAATGTTTAGCGTACGCCGTTAATAGGTTGCGCTGCGCATGCGCAACTCGCCGATTCTTTTGCATTTTGCCAAAAGCCAATCTTTATGAGATCTCCGTGAGGTCTTTCTGCTGTTCAGAAACAGACCTCATTACTGAGGTAAGGAATCAAGCAAGTCTTCACATAGACTTCAATACGAACAGACTTTTTATTGCAACCGTGTTGCTGGCTAATAGAGAGAACTTACTGTCGCTCACAAGCAGTTCAATCGTACACAAGGTATTATAAACGGCAACTCAAAGTCATACACTTATTTTACAGTAATTTCATCTCCTTAAAGGACTGTTCTGGTGAACATGCTAGTTGCATAATTATACATCCAGCAGACAGACTAACATTCATTTGGAGTTTCTGAAGTCCAATACTCACCATCCTATTTGCTCTGTTTTAGTCTCCATCAACTCCTGAGGAAAATATATGTGGCTCTTCAGCTGCTAAATCCCCCACTAAGTCACTAAATGTGTCAGTCAGCAGTTTGGTGCTTGGTAAGTTGCTTTCAAGATTCATGAGAGTTTTTTTTGTGTGGCTAAAAACAGTAAGACTGAATCCAAATAGGAAAGTTCCTCAGGAGTAATACTTCTCAGGGGATTTGTTATTGTGAGTTGCACTTCACAAGTCATTATCCCACCACAAAGACAAGAAATATTGTAATCGGTGTGAGTTAAACTGGACCCGGTCAGTACGAGAGGATTTTTGACTTCACGTTAACAGAGCTGCCAACTTTTCAAAAAACCTTGCCCTGAGATTTTGTTGGGATTTTGTCAGATTTTTACGCGCCGCCAAACAGCTGTGTGGCGGGAGGGCCGAAATGAGTGACAGTCACGTTCAATGCCTGACACTTGAGAGCCCCGATACCTCAGTCTCTCTGCGCCTCTCTACCAGCTGCCCCCCAGTCGCGCGAGTTTCTCCCGCGACTGTGTTTGTTTGGGGCAAATAGGATGTCTATACAGCGAAAAGGGTTAAGAGATGCGCTCCTTAGCGCCATTTATCGTCGGGGAGTTTAAAAAGGAACCAACGCGCCTCAGACTTTTTTTTTTTATATAGATATTGGTTGTGTGGCGAAACCGTGAGAGTTGGTGGCTCTGCGTTAATGTTCTAATTTCATATCTCCTCATTGTATCTACCAACGCTGACCACCAGCTGCTTGATATCCATCAGATAGCCAACCTTTAATTGCTGGAGTCAAAATCCCTCGTACATGAGTTTGGTCTACATATATGGCTCTGTTCCTGAGGCTCAAGTGCTTCCTCGATCATTATCCCAGTCTCAGTTGTGCTCTAGCAGCAGCCACCGCGTTCTCCAAACACCCCTTTTTATTATCATATTACCAGCCACGTTTGCAGAGATTTGGAGAGCGATTTGGATTCAGGTTGGATCATCTGCTTGTATACAGGCATTAGCCAGGGCGCTGCAGGCTGGCTGAACGCAGCAGTGGAGCTGAAGTGTTGAAGACAGAGCTTCCAGCAAGCAAGTGAGAAATCCGTCCAGCTCATTATTTTGATGCTTTCACTGGCTCTGATTTTTATAGCACCATTTCTTTACATTTACCTGTGGCGCCCGTATTTCAATTTCTCTTTTTTTTAAGCCAAGGAAGCACTTGAAGGATGATATGTCAAATCTAAAGGTGGCTCGTAATGTTTAACTTATTAATTAAGACTTCGGAAAGGTTGGTATCGAGATGCTGTCGTCACGCATATTGCTCACCCAGCTTTTTTTTTGGTTGCTGCTTCACGTCCGGGACGTCCTGACTTCTTGCTCTATTGCTCCCGGAAAAAAAAAAACTGAAATAGAAAATGGATTTGGCAACGAGAGCATGGATGCAATCTTCCCTTAAGCTGAGGGGTAAACAGTGGTGACAAGAACAAGTTTTCAATAACTTTTGAGCAAAAGGGAGCGAAACAACAAATAAAGCGCGGCATTGTTTTCCATTATTTAATTTTCACTCTGTTGTATTACAGGGAAAGTAAATATAGATGGATATGAAGACTGACAAACAATAAACAGCCGTGTGTATTTGTGTGTGTTTAAGTGTGGGTGGGTTCCATTTTCTCATTTTTCCGTCAGCTGGTGAGCAGAGGCGTTTCTCGTGGACATGTGTGCTATTGTGGTGAGCGGTGAGCATGGGAAGAGAATGGTTTCAGGCAATCTTTTTTTATCCTGCTGGATCTCTCTCTGAGTGGAGAGATTGGGCTTTGTAGTTGTGATTGGAGGGAATTAAGGCCTGCCGTTGGAAGCAGGCAATAGCAGACAACTGGGAAACAGGTTGAGCCTGACTGTGTGTGTGTGTGTGTGCGCGTGTGTGTGTGTGCAGTAAGTGAAAGAAAGAGAGAGATTAACTAACACTATTGCACACCATTCAACAGCTCCTCCAGGCCGCTCTTTTCCTCTAACCTTGGAAGGACTCCGGTCCACTTCCTGGGTTCAGTCGCCTTCAGTGTATTTTATTTTATGTGTGTTGTATTATGACTGGATAGTCTTAGTTGTTGTATTTGAGTTGCTATTAATTTCATGTCCCGTCAATTGCCATTCTTTACTAAATATAGTTTTATAGAAAGCATTTTATTCAATTATTCAAATCACTTTTATCTTTATCTTATCCTCTTGGTTCTAGGCCAAGTTCTGCATCTCTCTGTCAAAGTCTCTCATTAGCTTCAAAAATAGATGCTTGACATTTATGATGGGAATAATAGCTTCCAAAGTTGATCATGGATATTATTTTTGTAGAAACTTAAATTAAACAATCCGGTGAAAATGTCTTCTTTTATTTTAGAACAACCCAATATCATGCTGTATTCACACCAAACGCGACGGGAATTGTTTGTGCGACCAGATTACTCGCATAGTCAATGCACAGTCGCGACAGGTCGCGAAGACGCACATTTCCCTCCAGGATAGACCTGTTTGCTGCGGGGCGAACAGCGCGTTGGACATGGCGCAAATTCGCGCAATTTGAAATTCCTCAACTCCGGCCAAAAAATCAGCCAATCAGCGTTGAGAAGCTCCGTTAGTCATCACCACCGTCCGGCCGTTGCTGAATCAAACTTCTGCCGGTCCCCCTGAAGTAGTGCTTATAGCGGCCGTCATGTAGACGCTGTTGTGGGACCACGGATAATAATATGAATCCAGACACGATGGAGCTTGATGTTCTGACGTTTGTGGAATTTGTATATGTATAAAGCAGGAATAGTGGTTATTTCCATAGTGGATGGTTGATGGCGGGAACGGTAACATAACGATAAGCCAGACGCAGTTCCTTGAGGAGTCGGTGAAATTCACCAAGCTGTGTGCGGCTACAGAAAATGTTATGAACCCAAACAGAAGGGCGTTTGATGTACCGACATTTTTGTGACTTTCACAACAAGTATAAAGCAGAACTAGTGGTTTCTTCCATAGTTGATAACGGGAAAAATTCTCTTTTCACAGAGAAGCGACGGAGATAAATCACGGCCACTTTTTTGCGGCGCGATTATTCACGCTGCGCTTGGTGTGAACACCCTTTTTTTGTTGCGCAAGTAAACTGACGCAGTAGACGCGCCGCAAATTTCCATGTCGCGTTTCGTGCGACCGCGACATTAGTATGCAGCCTATATGTCTACATTTAGGAACATATGGATCCTGAAAAGGTCCAGATGCTTAGGCCACTAGAAGTTCCCGTTCAATCTCCGTGATTAGGCTACTTATGAGAAAGAGATGTCGGAATCAGATGGTTATGTGCAAAGATCTAGTGATGTGAATCTGAGAATGAGTGTCAAGGTTTCAAATAGTTATTTATTGTATCTGTTCTGGATATAGGGATCAAAGGACCGAAGCTATTGATGTGATGACTAATACCGAGATGGGTTCTTGGCACAGTGGCTGGAAGACCAGCTGGAGAAGATAGGGTGAGGGAAAAAGTCACTGCTTTTTTCACTAGTTTTTTTCACTTACTTAATCCAGGCGAATTGTCCAATCAATTGGGGGAATAAAAAAAAAAAGATCAATAATGAAACACACTTGTTTGGTGCAACCCCAGTTTCTGGTTATGCAGCGGTCACAGGCAGAAGACGACATCTCGCTTGAACTGCAGCGGGGAGACAATAACAAGCAGCACAGATGAAAATGAAAGGCAGCATGGTCTTTTCCTCTCAGAAGAATTTCATCTCTCCTCCTGGCCTCTTCTCTCTATGACACACTTGATATAACACAGCTGTCCAAGTTATAAGCCGTCCAATCCAATGAAAACATTACATTCCATGTCATTTAGCTGACGCTTTTATCCAAAGCAACTTACAATAAGTGCATTCAACTGTGAGTACGAACTCAGAACAACAAGAATCACGAAAGTACAATTTCTTTAATAAAGTCAAACTACAAAGTGCTATCAGTAAGAGCCATCTAAGTGCTGCCAAAGTGCTACTGCTACTGTCTTTATTCAAGGTGTAGTCGAAAAAGATGAGTTTTTAGTTTGTGACGGAAGATGTAGACACTTTCTGCTGTCCTGATGTCAACGGGGAGCTCATTCCACCATCGAGGAGCCAGGACAGCAAACAGTCGTGACTTTGTTGAGTGTTTAGTTCGCAGTGACCGAGCTACGAGCTGATTGGCTGAAGCTGAGCGGAGTAAACGAGCTGGTGTGTACGGTTTTACCATGTCCTGGATGTAGATCGGACACGGTCTGTTCGTAGCACGGTACGCAAGTACCAATGTTTTGAAGCGGATGCGGATGGCCACCGGTAAAATCTTTTTGTGAACGACAGAGGATTTCAATGATGATAGATAAAGAGAGAAAAGGCAGTCTTTCTTTTTGGAAGGTGAGAGATGAAAGTCATGGCGTCTGTAGATACTGTGCCCTCTTCCAGTCTATCCCTTCATATTGTTCTCCTCACTCTGAGTTTTATCACAACAACAGGTGCTCCCTGATAGCAGGCTACACCACTGGGAATAACAAATCACACTTGTTTTACAGCAGCATCCACAACACCGAGGCAGATAGAGGAAGCGGTAGGAGAAGCGGGAGGGAGGCTACATGGCGTATTCAGGAGGTGGGAAATAATGGTTCACAGTTGAGAGCCAGGCAGAAAACCAGAACAAAGCTTTCGTTTGGTGTGCATGCGTCTTCATTCTCTTGTGTGAAGGTCTAGCTCCTGCAGCAGAGCACTCTAAATGACTGATGAATCACGGTTATGTCTCAGGATTTTGTAAGAAAAACATGTTTTGATTTGGCGTTGCCCTGCCGCATATTTTCAATTTCATGGAGCGGTTAGACTTCGTCTCGTGACTTTTCTCAGAATGGATGCTGTCAGGACAAAGCGCACATGGCGGCGGAGAGAGAAATCTAGCTCATGAAGACCCAGGCCGACTCACAGGAAGGGAGACGGAGACAAGCCTGAGGCACCAACGGTCCCACGAGTGGCGGTGTGCGCGCGGCTACGCGTGTTTGAGCACGGATGTGTGAGCGAATATCTGTGTTTGTGTGGTCCCCTTGAGGCTGGCAACAGAGGGAGGATAGAAGTGCTACTGATCATCAGCCCTGAGGCCTGCCACTTGAGACTGACTCTCAACTTATGGAAATTACACAGACACACACACACAAACACACACTTGCTCTCTTTGAGGGTTGGTGTGCGATTTCAGGTACATGAGCCGGATGTTGAGGAATAGGGGCTGGGAGAGAGGGACCTTCTATTGTCTGCACGAGATGTTTCTGTATGTCTCTGGAGTTTGTCTTCCTGTCTCCGAAAAGGTCAACTGAGGTGAGGGAGGCAGCCAAGTGTTCCTGACAGAGAGAGAAAGTCGAGGAGGAGCAGATGGCGGTGAGAGAGGACCAACGATGAGATGATAGAAAGAAAAAAAAAAGGACCTCATGAAACAGGTTGCCATAAAAAGAAAGACATGCTGAAAGGACGTTGAATAATGTCTGAAACTCTGAGAAACGGAGAGGAAAATAGAAGGAGATTCATGCCATCAGAAAATAACACCAGACTACCAGTAATCCACAGGCAGGGTGGAGTGAATAGTGAACATATTAAGGAGATTATTTTTAGATTAAGGTACACAACTGGTTAGATCCAGCACTCCCCTTCCAGTGCGATTTAGAAAGTCACACTAACAAAGAACGAATCAACACTCACAGGGAGAAAGATAATGAGAGCGCCGCAATGATGGAAAGCCCATAATGAAGAGAACAAATGCAGAACAGCTGCTGATCAGATTAAAGCAGAATTAAAACAAAATGACAACACTGCATCAGAGATGATGGCAGCTGAAAATGAAATGATGACAAACAACTCTTACTCATGTTTTCACTAATGAAAAAATAGGCTCCTCCTCCACCCCCTCTGTTCATTATCTGTGGTCTCCTCTTTCATTTATCTCCATCCCATTTCATCACCACCTATTATAATCACTATTTCCCCATGTGGGGCCCCGGCTGCAGAGCCTCGCGAGCATTTTCTTTCTTCATAGAGGAAAACGATGAAGCTCTTGAAGTTTTCCAGAGCACACAGAAAGTCAAAGAATTACAGCAGGGGTCGAAATGGACCTCTTCTCCACCCAGAATAGGTTTCGCGGAGCCCGACATCGCCACACTTCAGCTACAGTTCAGCTCATATTCATCATTCATAACCCCAGCCTCACACCTCTTTTTGCTTTCAGCTGCAGTGCTCTCTTTCCAGGTTATTTTACCATCTGTTAATATTAATATTGGCACACATCAATATTCAGACACCACACGTATTAAAAAAAAACAAGGTGTAAGAGTAATATGTATGAGACTCTGAGCTTTAATTTTGTGATATTTGCATGAATTAGTGTCTGGAATAGAAGATGCAGCAAGCATCGTGGTGAATGCTGAAGAGGGGGCAGATTTAAGAGACTTCACAGAGATGTAAAAAAAAAAAGAAAAAAAAAGGCAATCAGACATTAGTATGCTTTAAAGCTATGCTTCATTGGCAGTGACAATGTTTCTTTTCCAGAGACTTGATTGTGTGAAACATTGGCTCTCCACCGACAGCATAGTGTTGAGGAGATGACTGCAGAATACTTTGTATGGATCCTGTTCAAAATTAACTCTTTCCTTTTTAATGGTTCTCAGTCAAACTCTTTTTTATTATCAAAAGGTTGGACTTGTGTTATCCAATTGATCATAGTTAGCATATGGCCCAGCATTCATAATGTACAATGACCCAAAATGGAGTACACCAATATACATCAAGCCTTTTTTTTCGACATCTTTTTAGTTTTTTGTGAGTGTGTTTAATCAATGTGAGACCCTTAATTATTCTCAGGTTTTAAAAAAGACCAGTTCAAGCTTGGTTGAATTAGTAAAGATGAAACAACAACAGAGACCCTTTTTTTAATCTTGGATTATTTCAACCAGTAGTTGTTGCTGTAAATGTACAAATTCATTTCCCCAAGAGGATACATCTGGTGATCCCTTGACTTTACCTCTCGTGCAACCATGAGGCCAACATTTGTGGTTTTAAAGTGAAACGTCCAACACTTTAGTTTGCGACCGGTCACAAAAATCAATCTCAATCTCATCGGCTTTCATGTGCAGCGCTGATGAGAAAATGCCAGCATGCTAACACGCTAAAAAAACAAAGACGGTGGCCATGGTGAATAGTGAACACGGTGGACATGCACACCCTCACAGATCTGCTGGCATGACTGACGAATGTTGTTTCAAATTCAATCAGTGTGCAATGTCAATTGCTCCGAGGGGTTAAAAGACCTATCACACCAACTTAGCCTTACTTTTACCGTTAACCACAATTAATAGTAATAGTTTTTATATTGTGATAATAATTAGGGGATAGCCCGAACCTCCAAGCTTTGCCGCAACAATACTATATGCTGTCCATAAACGTGGCCTTGACCACAGTTCAAAACTGACCCGCAGGCTCTATTGCAACAGATATACCTCTCAGCCTGACAATACAATACTAATTATCGTCCTTGCTTCGTGGCATGGCGTTTATATCTGCTCTGAAAAAGCGTCCCATTTTCTCTATTCCCTTCTCCGTGGCCCTTACCTCGCAGTCACACCACGCAGAGCGGGGAAGCCGCTCTCTCTTTTAAATGGATTAACGCTCTGATGGAAGTGGCTGGGCTCGGCGAGGGTGTGTGAGAGGCGTGTGACTGATGGAATTAACCATCACAACGACGGGGTGAGAGGGGTTGAACGCGGGTGTTGAATGGTGACTGATGGAACAGTCCGACGCTAGAGGGAAAGAATGGATGAGAAAACGTGATTGATAAGGCAAACACTTGGCATCAAGGCTGAGAATAACGGTGATGTGAGAGACAGAGGGCGCAAGCATACGCTGTGGGGGTCAGAGGGAAGGAGTGAAACAAGATAGTTTGATGTTGGGGGGTGAAAAAAAGGGAAACAAAGATGGACGAAAGAAGTTTGAAGAGAGCAAAGGGTAGAACAGAACAGACGAGAAGGAAAAGAGGAGAGTGACTGGCAGGGAAGTAGAAGTCATAGTCAATAGGGAATGGGAGGGCGATAAGCGGGAGATGGAAGTTGCTGCAGGCTTTGGACGACGTTTGTATGCAGTGTTATGATTTGCAGAGGAAGGCCACAGCAGCGCTGTGATGGATAGCAGCATTGTGTGAGGCCAGGCCACATTCACGCAGATGATTTAGACAACACCCTGGATGGATAGATGCAAGATTCTTCTGCCCATTCAAATTGATGGAAAGCCCATGCCTCATATTCATGAATGGCAGCAGAAAGAAGTATGCTATAGGATGAGAGAAACATTTTGCAGTACGTCTAAATTATTCTCTCCAGCCAAACACCAACTTAGCAGTTAGCCTCATCAGCAAGAGTGAAACAATCCAGGCTATAATTCATTGCGTTTGGTATTGTTAGTTGTATTCTCTAAGATTTACTGCAGCTGTATTGAATTTTTTCCATCTTTACACCTGCAGGGTCCTTCATTTGTGCATGCATCCAGTTTGGTTTGAGTGAAACAGACAAGCTGAATTGAACAAACAGGGTACATTAGCTGTGACTGACAGATGAATACCCGGCCTGAAAAACGTAGGCCAACAGAGTATGTTATCGTTTCTCTCCATGTTTGTGTTTTTCTCAACAGCTGAGACCCTGATTTTTGTGTTTTTTAGACACTATAAACTGTATGCGATTAAGGCTTCTGCTGGGAAATTCTCTACAAATAGCTTGCATATCACTCCATTCGACTTTATGGTCCCTGTGGAGATATAATCCCAGTGCACATCGACAAACACACGCACACTCGAACGCACGCTTGGACACATGCGCGCACACCCGCCCACAAACAAACATAAACCTCCTTTTCTGCCCTAACTGAGTGAGCTCCGGCTGTCCCTTATCTTCTTTTCTTGTTGCTTGTTTAGAATTCAGCTTGCAGACAAAGCGTGATCCCGCTCTGTTCTGTTGGGGTGTTTAAGTCTGGCTTCTCACACGCCTAACCTCAGGGTACACTTCAACTCAATTTCACACTTGTCAGCTGGTAAAATGTCCTAATTCAATTTACCTTGTTTAAGGAAGCGGAGGCTTGCCCTCCTGGGAAAGTTTAGAGTGCACGAGAAGGAATAGTCTCGTCAGCGTTGGTCAGTGGCTCACTGCCGGATAGCTCGCTGAACAAATAGCTCATCACTTTACGCTCGAGGTAGTGCACTTGAATGGCCAATGTGATTCCATGACTGCATTCACCACAGTCATACGATCGAGTCATTTGTCATTTGATCGATATATGGGATTAAGTCTGAATCAGAACCGATCAGACAGCATTGCAGCTGATCCCTTGCAGTGGCACGGAATTAACCAGGAAGCACTTTTTGCCAGAGAATCACTTCGTTGAGCAAACTAAACTGAAAGACTAAGCAGAAGATTTCAATCTGACTACTTCTTTAGTATCAAGTAGTTCCTGGTCTGACAAAAACTAATGCAAAAACTCCACTTGTGCTGGTGTGAAATCTAGAAGAGCAAAGCTATATGCATGACTACATACTGCTGGACTAAACAGGACAATTGGTATTTATATAATGCAGTTAAACTATTGATTCAATTTTAAGTTAGATATTTATCGTAATATGAATCTGAAATTAAAGTCTACTTTTCTGTCAGTTTAATGTGTGTGGCATGACCTTCAGTCATTTAGCCATTAGGCATCATAGAAACCTCTTTCTTTTCATTTTGGTTCCCATGTAAACATATTCAAGCAGCCATAATGCCTGCGCGAGATGAGGTTCATCTTTTGTCGAATAAGATCAAAACAGCATCTTTCTGTGGACATAAGATTTTGATTCTGAAATATTTTCAAGACAACGTGTGTGGTGTCCACACAGTTAACGTTTCTGTTGCTGCTGCCAGTCGTCCTTTTTACTTAGAGTTTGCCTTTCATAATGGCCAAAATGTTTCATTTCATTATTAGTGTCACTTCTATTTATTTTTTTAGAAAGAAAAGAGCTAAAAGCTTGTGCTCATTTGTAATTAATATTAATGAACCACAATTAAAAGCCAGTAGTGTAATTATTTATGGAGCTCTGCAAGTCACGGATTTTCTTCCATTTTCCACAACACAGTCAATATACTCTCAAAAGATCATTTTCACTCTCTATTTTTTTGTCACCCGCAGCAATGAAGCTGCTCCAACCTGTTAACGTAGGCACCTAAATAAAAAACACGAGGTTCTGATGTGGCTCCTTGGCAGATGTGAATGTGAATAAAAAGTAGATTCAAAACTATCCAATGCTGCAATACAATGTGCACTGTTGACCTTCAGTCTGCTATCCGGTATACTTCGATATAAAAAACAGTGAGCATTGAACTATTCAGTATCAATACACCAATGCAAATGTTGATTATCTGTAACTTTAGAATTGATTGGTAAGCCTTGTTCGAAGTAATACAGTTTCTTGTGGCAAGGGCTGCCTGGAAGTAATAGAAAAGTTAATTCCATTGCTTAATTAAGGAATGAAGATGAGAGCAGGCGGCTGCTGAGGAAGGTGTTGACAAAAAAACTGCTATCAAGTTGGACAGTTTTCAGCTGCCTTCAAAGTATTAACAGGAAGCCACAGAAAAAAACGACTTCCCGTTAGTTCTGATCTTTAGACCACTTGTAGTTTACAGATCACGTTTTGATTTATTAATATGTGATTTTAATTATATATTAATGGAGAAATGTGTGGAGCTGCGTCCTTTATTGTTTTTATGTCTGCCTGTGAAATACATTACTACTGGTTTAGATATGTGTTGTATGAATACGATTTTGTATTATAAACCACACAAAATATGTTTTTATATTAAACCTGAAACTAATACTCAACAATCGAGTGTTAAGGTTAAGTATTACAACTACACATGAAAATAGGATTTTCTACAACACGTGGTGTTTGCTGTCTGATCTAAGAGCCAATCAGCTCTCTGATGTGGCGACAGCCAGGCGTTTCCCATCATGCACTGGGCCGGGCAGGCGGTGGAGAGCCGCTGCAGCGTCTGGCTCTGAAATCGCCGGCCGCCTTGCTCTCGTGTTGTTGACCACGTGTGCGTGACGTCAGAGCGAGCCGGACACAAATCTAACCGGCATGCATTGCACGCCAAGCGATTCTGCGCATATTAGAGCCAGAGTGAGCCTGTTACTTTAAGACTGTGTTGCATTATGGGCCGTTTGTAGCCTTAATGCTGCCAAGCTAGCAAACTTCTCTCCCCACCGTGTTTATTCAGGATAGTTACAGGACTCTTCTGCTTGCGTGTGTTATGTGCGTTGCATCCACGAAAGAAAGTAATCCCCAGTGTCAAATAAGAGACCTCTCTAACCCTTCCCGAAACGTCAGAAAAATGCTAACACTGAAAATGTAATTCTGCTAAACCGGCTACTTCCTAGACTAGCAGGAGATTGGGTGAGTAACTTTACATTACTTAAATACACACTGAATAAATGCTAATTATCAAGAGTTTCTTTTCTTTTATTTATTTTTCACAATTAATGTCAACTAGTTAACATTGGCAACAGTAATTTTAATCAACAACACTAGTAAAGTATAGGCTTTTTTTACCGCATCCATGTTACTGTAGCAGGAACAGCACAGGTGTTACTAATAGCATTAACGATGGCTCCGTTCTATTCCATTCAAATGTCTCAGTAAGTCACGGCAGTGTGACATAATATCATATAAAAATATACAGTAACCAATTAATTACATTTTTTTTATACATTCTTCCATCCGTGTTTTTCACACTGCATCATGCCAAAATGTCTCCTGTGAAAAAAAGACTAGTTTCGGTAATGTCTGTACGTTGCTCTTTAGTAATGAGAAAAATTGATTCTATATTTCGTTGAGTCACAGCACGCTGAATGCGAGTTCTTGGAACAAGATGTGAAATGGAAACAGGTGCATAAACCAACCTTAAACAAACAATGGGCTTGTCAGGGATAGAATTAAGAGATTTTAAATAGGCCTTAATCACGCCAGATGTTTTGACTTGGTGTAGCAGGAGAAGCACAGGTGTAACCAATAACATTAATGATTGGGTTTGTGGGTGTAGCAAGCCATGCCAGGAATCACAATCCCAGAACCCTCTAACCGAAAGCGGGAGAAAGGGGGATTTAACCTTTGTTAAAGTTATTAATTGCGTGTTGGATCCACCTGCTATAACGTGTCAAAATGACTGCTGTGAAAAAAACTTGTTTTCTCGAGCGAACCTCGCCCTTTTAATGTGAGTACAGCTCTTGCTGCTGTGAAACATTCTGTGAAGACCGATTTATAACCACTTTTGTGTGAATTAGTTCCATCATTAGGACTTAATTGTTGGCCTTGCTCATTACTGAAGGTTTAGCGTTAGTCCTTTTGTAACAAATTGTTGTCTTCTGTAACATGTTTTTTCCCTGTGGAACCGTGCTAAACTTCCAAAAAACAGTTTGAAGAAGAAGGTGGATCGTAAGATACCGTTTCAAAACTTGTAAGAGCGTAATAACTAGTTTGTGAAAGACTCAGAGAAACACAAATTTCTAACGAGGCAGAATCCCGGACGTTTTTGAATCCCTGCCGGACGCAGTTTTAGGTCTCGAAAAGAGGACATGTGTGGGAAAAAGAGGACGTCTGGTCACCCAGGTAATTCTCATTACTCACGAAAGTCCAGTGATCTGTCAGCGCCACATGATCCGTGGCAGCTAGGTCATTTTCCATTTTGTTCTTTCCAGCTTTATACAGCGCGTGGATTTGTGTCATGATTGTGTGTCTTTGCGGTGCTTTGATGCTCGGGTCCCCCGTTGCCACTGTTTCTGTTCAGTTTCAAACCTGCTGAATTAAATACATCATCCCACTAACGATGTGTGTCATATCTCTTTCTGTTGTTATGGTTTATATGCAGATTATATCTGATCATAAAAATAAGCAGACAACAGTTAATGAAACACCACACAACTTGAAAGTGCTTTATTGTATTGTAACAAAATAGTTGATTCAAAAGATGATAATTATAAACATGAGTCAGGCTAAAGAGCTTGTACAGTTTAACTCTTTCATTAATGCTTCTGTAACTAAAGTAAAATCAAAGAATGAGAGCTGAAGCTGCAGTTCAACAGAGGATATGAAATATAGTATTTCATCACTTTACAGCCGTGTTCAGCAACGTAACGTTACGTTCGTAGTTTGCCAGACGGTTTAACAGATTATTGGAAGTATTTACAAGTTACGCTAATTATTATTTACATGATCCGCGTTTGTCGCTCATGATCGTTTGTTCTCGTGAACGGCTGAATGAAATGTCACTTTAAATGTTGCCGCCGCAAGGGATTGTGGCTCGACATTATCTCCTTTCCTTTCGTTAAGGAAGGTCCACTGGTTCCTAAGCTAAAGGAGCTAAGTGAGGAGGCATGAAGCTCCTTTCCTTTGCGTTTCGAGAATTCGACCGGCACTTATCATGGCGGCCACTTAGGTACTTCCGGGTCATTTCCCTCAGTTAGGAAGGTTCCTAATCAAAAAGGACGATGCGACCGCAGCCTTTGCTTTGGAGGCTACCCAGGAAACAAGGCAGATGCACAAACATGATGATTGTTTAGAAAAAGCCATTTTAATGTGAAACTGTCAATTGACTCAAGTCAAATCCTCCCTAACCTTGGCCTCTAAGCAGTGTACTACAGGGGAAAGGACTCATCATGGATGCAGGGTCAGCCAACCGTTCAAACATGCACAGAATCTCCCTGCCTGAAAGACATTTGTCTATCTGGTTGTGAAGCGACGGTGTGCTCTGCTGACATTTCTTCAGTGACAGTGAGCCAAAGCAACATGTCACTGGCAAGTCAGTGATGTCTCCCTTCCCTCCTTCACGTCCATTGTGGATGTACTGTTTCACTCAGGAAGGCAGGTGTTGGCAGGACAAGACAGCTTCTAAAATGTTCGTGCCCTTTTAATGAAAGACGACGCTCTGACTGTGCAACCAAACACACACACACACGCACACACTATTGCAGACCAGTGTCTCGGGAGTATGTGCACGGCTCTGCCGTTAGTTATCAGCCAAAAACAGGGAGGGCGAAATATTATAATATATAATATAAAGTCCGATGTATTGTTGCTGGTTCTCGTTTTAACCTTTATGGGTGACGTTGATGCTTGGTGTTCGCTGAAGGTGTTAGGCCATGCTGCATAATCGTTGAGTTTTTACTGCTTAATAATGGCGCCGAGCCTCGGGTGGATGGACCACGGTTATGTAAATTGCAGAGCAAATGTATGTAATTCGGCCTCCATGTTTTGTTGGAGTTGTCTTTCGGTTTTCACAAAACTACCCAAGTACTGCTGACATTTAATATTTCTTCACGACAACCCAATATAAGTGTAGGCTCTAATACAAAACAACATTACATTCTACTTACTTATTGTATATGGTCTTCTACGACTTAAAACTCTATTTAATTTACATTTTAATGCATATCCGTTCATTCAGTGGTAATTTTTTTATTCAAAGATGCTTGTATCAACAGCAAGTTCATTTAAACGAATCTTATGAATACTTTGAGTGAGGTGAGTAAGGCTGACTATGATGATGTAAAGCACACGTTCTATGTGAGGAGTCTATGGAAGAAACAAAAAGGATTTTAATTATGGACAAGGTTAGAATACCTTTACACTGAGTGCAGTCTTGCGCTCTTTCACCCTCTATAATTATTTGACTATAGTTCAATTACTCTAGTAAATCTATTTTTTTTGCATGGATTAGCTTTCTACATCATGCAGCAGCTCATCACACATCCGTGATTATTATAACGCTTTGAAATATGAGATATGATCCTGTGTGTGTGTGTGTGTTTGTAAGACTGACTGTGCGTGTGTGCAACAGAGAGAATTTGTGACACGAAAAGACTGTTTTGTGTGTATGTGTGACATGTGGGTGCGCTTGATGGATTTTCAATTTCATTTCCTATGTACACGCTCAGTCCACCAGGGCAGTAGATGAGATTGAGCCGTTACCGGGGGTTTTGAAATTGGGCCGGTCGTGCCGGACTCACAGCTCCATTTAAATGCATTAAAGGAGAGAGAAAGTGGCTTGTACATCAAGGGTTTTGACATGTAGCAGTGTGACAGCCCACGGCTCAGGGGACGATTGGCGTTTGACATGCTTGGATCTCAGAAACAACCATTAACGGATGCTACATACATGTGCTAACTGATGACGAGGTCAAGCCTTAGATCAACAGTGTGAAAAAGGAAGGCCGCTGTGGCTAACAGCGTGTTTGATCGCTAACGAGCAACCGTCATTCTCGGCCGTTACTTTACTGAAACAGTGCGACAGGTGGCTATCGATCTCTATCACTTGACAAGTGCCTAAGGCCTTGAATTAGCTATTGCTTTCTGCTGTCATGGCTGCTGTCAAAAATGGGGCTCTTGGTTGATGAGTTAATGGTGGTAAAAAGACATCCAAAACATCAGTTTCTAGCAGCACATTATCTAACCATGAATATATATATATATATATATATATATATATATATATATATATATATATATATATATATATATATATATATATATATATATATATATAACCCTAACCCTAGTAAAGTAGATTACATTGTGTGGTTTCATGGAAGTTTTTCTAACCTTGTTGCTTTAACACTTTACCTTTTACTTTTCTTCTGCCTTTAGTGGATTATTCATTAGTATGCATTATGCAGATACATCTAGAATAAATCTAGTATGAATAATAGATTTATTACAAGATTCATCCGCATCTACATCTCAAAATCCAGCACTTGATATAACCCTTTTAATTGTATAATGTACTGTATCTTAAAAACTTGATTTAGTTATCAAGCGAATGGTCAGTAAACATTGAGAAAGTTCAAGGACAAATACTTTTCTGTCATGAAATATTGAATGCAATTGTATGTTGATAATGAAACATTTACCATAAAGGAATGTACATGCACAATGGCAGGGTTATCCATGACAAACACAGTTAGGCCTACACTAGAAAAAAGAGCAACTGTCTGGCAGACATTTTATGCACAACCATTTTGTGAAACTTGCTGTACACAGGAAGTTAAGGATTTTTTTGGCAATTTCTTTGAATGGCTGGTGATGCATGACCTCGCACATGAATGCATGTCATTGTGTAGCCTGTATCCCTCAAGGCAGAATTTGAGACGTTCTTATGTTCTTACGAAGCGTTGCAATACACCTTTGATTTGGAAAGTGCATTGTTGAAACTGGATCCATGGTGCAGATAAAGTTGCGATATGTTCCTTACTCTTCTTGTGCAGTGTGTTAAAATCTGAATTTTACTCAACAAAGGAACCAAAAGTTTGAGGATCTAAAATAAAGCTGTAACCCTCTAGCATCAAAAAGAAAATAATTTTTGCATCCTTTGGTATTTCAAATCATTTGGCGTTCACTTCCATGTGTAAATACAAAAACCTCAGTGAAGGTGTATCTAACATTGTAGCTGCGTGTAATGTAGCTATAATCTCTTCAATAGTGTATTTTCCCTCCTTTTCTACTGTTGTCATCACTTCATCACATAATTTTCTTTGGCCAACTATATGAGAATTCCTTTGTTGGCCAGCTTTTAGAGCTTTTGGTCAGAACAAAGTAAGACTACAGTTCTCTATTGTTACAGAAATGATTACAGATGCGCACTAGGCTCAAAGGCTCGAAGGAACAATATGAGAGGCCTCTGTGAAGAGGCGCCCCGGTTTTTTTGTCCCTTGAAACTGGGCAGAGAGTCGACACGCAGCGACCTAAAGGACTGAGGGAGGGGCCACTTCTGGGAATGTGGACAGACTTCACAGCCAAGAGTCTCAACAAAATACAGCCACACACGGACAGAGCAGGCAAATATCGAACCATTACACACTTGCTTAATGTCCCTCCCACTCAATCACTCCGTTTGTTTCCCTGCCCATTCCACCAGATGGTGCTTCAACCAGGTTTGTGTGCGTGCGTATGCTTGTGTGTGTGTGTGTGTGAAGTTTGATTGTATGCCCTCACAGTCAGCACTCAGTCTCATAATCTCTATGTCGCCTGCGGCCTCTTTCAAATTGCTCTCTTTTGATTTCATTCAGAGAACTTCCCAGAGCCACTCATGTCCCGGCACCGCCATTTACAAACAGGTCTGCCAGTACAATTGGCACTGATACCATCAACCATTTTGTGATTTTTCTTTTCCAATGAATATACCAGAGACTTCGTCCTCAAAGGCTCAAATATTTTTTTGTGCCAAGTTTGTTTTTCTGTGTTAAAGGTCTAAGTGTTTTTTTTTCTTTCTACTAAACTTAATGGAATGACATTTGTCTTGAATTGGCAATTGAATTTTGGCCTTTATTCTTCCCAAATCAAGACACTCACCCGGGTACTAAATATTTCAAAGGAATGCACTTTTTTTGGATTCTCAAAGAAAATTAAATATCTTTATACAATTATTTTGTCATAGTAATCATGTGAATTACTTTACATAAATGAATGGAGACGTTGAAGTGTAACCAATTTGTTTTTATTGGACCCAACAGTGGAAGCACCATTTATAATTCTAAGATTGGTGATGACCACCTTGAGAACACTATTTAACTCCATGCGTACTTGTTAAAAAAAAGGACAGTTTCTAATCGAATTTCCACCAAGCTATCCAAATTTTCACTCTTATCTCGCCACAGTTTTCCATATGAGAAATGAATGGCTAATCAGCGAGGATGCAGTGTCTTTACTTGTGTTTCCGTATTTGTGTTATCTTTTTTCTTCTCCTTGTCATACAGTGTCCCCCCCTTTTTTAAAAAAAAATCTCATGTCTCATCAGTCAAGGTAAACATTTTGTTAATCCAGAAATGTTTTACAAAATTGTATCAACCACCTTTCACTTTTTGCATTATCATGGGACTATATGTGGCTTTACTGTGCATTAGTCAATGATGGATTGGATGTACACGAGGTGTGGGGTTGGTGTTGACAGTATGGAACCCTATTGTGGTCTTTTCAAAGTGGCATACTTTATGTAGCAAATTGTTTTTTTTTCTTTTTCTTTTTGCAGAAATACTAAAGGAGGTGGAGTTGCGACTTTATTTTTGGTCATTTTAAACCTGATGGATTAGTGGGCTATGATATACATGTATCATTTACATCTTACCTTCATTGACATACTTGTTTGTCACTAATGTGTTCCATTAACCACTGTGGCCCCCAGTCATATCTAAATTAGAGATGTTTTCCTTATTAAAACACTCAAACACTTGGGGTTAAGTTTAATGTAATACCCAAAAAAAGAGGGAGCATCAAGGATCTTATTTTGATTTGAGATTTATCAAATCCATTCGGATTCCCAGTCTCCCTCATGACAAGGCCAGCAGAGCTCTGATAATGCTTCATATGGGCTATAGAGTAATGTCCGTAACTAAAACGACAAGGCCAACCGATTGCTGCTGATATTACTTCATTTGTTAAGTGGATTGGCCGCTTCCTTTCCAGCCACAGGCAGACAAGGTTAAAACATCACTTTATCACAGCATCTGTAATGGCAGTCTTTTACTTTTGGAGATGCAGGTTCATGTGGGGTTGAAAGGGAGAGGAATGGAACTGGCAGAAGTATCCATCACCAAGGCGTAGCAGCCAAATGCGCTCTCCGCCTCGCACAAAGGCATGAGTCCGTGCACCTCTGCCATCGCTGTCTACCGCTGGCTGTGTGAGTGTTGCTCCGTCAGTCTGCATGAAGGGCAGACCTGAGCCTGGTGGGATCAATCATTCTCCCGGACACACTGGCAGTGTAAACCTTTGATAAAGAGTGTCGTTCACGGCGAAACCCCCGTCAAGGACTTATTAAAGGCCTGACACTGTGTGATTAACGAGAGTGCCGGCGCCACCAAGCTGGGCCGCTCCGGGGCTTAGAGGTAGGGGGTAAGGAGATGAAAGGGGAGCACTGTACTGTACAGGGGACAGACGGGACTAATTGCACAGGCATAACTCGCATAACTACATTTATAAACATTGTGTCAAATGTCATACAGGTGCATACAGCACAATCCTACACAATGAAATAATGGAAATAATGCAAAAATGCATTTAATGATTCCCCTATATTTCTGGATCTTTTCATGATTCACAGTTTGCAAGACATGAGAACGTAACACATCAGCAGTTGCAGCTGCACATCGAGCATGTATTGCTCAGATTTTAGATTGTTTTCCCACCGGTATACCCTAATAACTGTTAGCTGAACTTCTACCTCAGATAAAAGACTGGCAACTTCGAGTTTAATCTATGTTTTCTTCCCGGTGTGAAGTAATGTATTTTGCTGCAATCCATTTTGACTTGCTTCGATTCGTAATGAATAATTGAAGGCAGCTCAGTCAGAGCATCTCAGTCAACACAATAGGGTTGGACAGGGCAGGCCGGGTGTGCAGCAACTTCTGTGAACTCCGGAGAACATGTTGCATACTTGAAACCTCACGCTCATCAGGCGGCACACAAAGAAACAGCTGCTTAACTAGCGAGCAGACAAGACATGGAGTGTCTGTGATACACAAACACGGCGCCGTGCTGACCTTGGTGAATAAAAACCGTGTCATCTGTACCCGGTGCTACTGATGACGAGCGGAGGCAGAGAGAAAATATTCAAGCTTCGAAGTGAGCAAGGAATGAGGGAAGACGAAAGACGCCCATCCCATCGCTCCGAGACAAGTCTCCCCTTTTCATTAATGAAGTGCACTGCAGTGTGATATTACTTATGATTCCCCACTTTGCCCCCAATGATTGAGACATAGAAATGGCGTACAGGAATCAGAGAGACAAGATGATTGAGAGCGATGAGAGACAGATCAAAAGAGAAATGAGAAAGTTGATAGAGAGGGGGGATTAGCCGAAAGAAAGAGTGTAGGGTGTGAAAGAAGAAAAAAAGACGGAGCACAAAGCAAAAAACAGATGGTCAAATTGATGGTTCAGTGGTCTGCATCACTGAGTAATGTTATCTGTCAAAACAGAGGCATTCACCCATAATTTACACGCCTTGTATTTTTGTAGCGCCTCCTTGCTAAACCTATAGTCATCCTTAAAATTAAGGCTAATAAAGTGGAATTATTGGAGCATTTTATTCAGCTATGACGCACACGCCGACCTGTGACAGCCCCCTCACATAAAATTGTTGGAAGGGCTCTCATGCGAGATGTTTCCAAAATAAACCGTGCTTGGAAACACAGCAGCAGGAACATTGCATGTGTCGGCCACCCTCAAAATGGTCACCTGTCTTATCTGTGTAGCCACATTACGAGCTGTGAGTTGCGCTGTGGTACAGTGAACGTGTTTCGAGGAGGAATGTGTACCAACATGGCTCACTGGGAGCTGCCTCCTGTCATCCCTGTGGGCCGCTCACCTTGTTCCTCGATAATCTGCCTGTATTGGCCACCTTGTCAGAATGCATGCAACTTGACAGGACCTGCATCGTTATCTGGCCCCTTCACTGTTGTGATGTTCTGTTTGTGGCATGAACTATTTTTGTGGCTCGAATCTGCAGCAAAGTTGGAGCAACACTGCCTCCAAAACACACGCAGACAGACGGAAAGTCCCGTATGCACACATTCATGAATGCACACATACATTCGTGAACATGCATACATACATTCATGAACACTGGCGCCGATGACAAACGCAGCTGCTTATGTATTCTTGTATTCTTGAGCAAGTGCCCTGTCTCTTGAGATGATACATTTTTTAACAAGTCCTCCCCAGCGCCGCATTGTTTCACGCTTAGCAGGAAGTGCCTGCAAGGCATCGAGGTTGCTTGGTGGAATGAGCTGCTCTGTGAGTTATTGATGAGCCATTGCATGAAGCTCCAATTCTGAGCATAAGCTCAGGCTGATGAGCTGACCATCCACAACACATGCAGCTATCGTAACAGCAGGAAAGATGGTTAACCTGTCAGGTGTCGTGTTTAGATGTGATGGTGCTTTAGGTTGGTGCCCGGCGACAGGATTGAGGTGTTCACTGTGGATCTGTTATAGTTATTTGAAATACACTGTAAATCCCCTACAGCTAAATTTTGTATTATGCTTAATGTCTTGCTTGGTTTTGTTTATGTGTAAGATGACGAGTACCCTTAGCTCAGCACGAGTCTATATTCTCCTCCTCGACGGAGGATATTCAATACAATACAATCTATTTATGAATCAACAACCCAATGTGAAGAGTCCTCTTGGCTCAGAGATAGTATATGGCTGTATATATGTTGTGTGACCTTGAAAGCAGTCTGAAAGAGATGTTGCAGCTCAAAAAAGGCTCATTAGTAATGTTGTAGGATACCTATTGGATTGAATTTATGGTTGATCTGCTGCAGGAGAACATTGACAGCTGTGATCTACTTTCCATCAGGGACATACAGGAATGACATCATATCTCTTCGATTTCTATGTCATGTAACCTGATATCAGAATAAATAATAATAATGATAAACAGATTAGCAAATTTTTTTAGATCGGGACCTGCCACTGGGCTTTAATGTGGGAACATAATATAAACTTTAACGAGTCACTTGCAGCTCAGTCTACATTTTAACTCATGTTGAACTGTCACATGCAGTTGATGTATCAATTAATAGCTTCAACTTAATATGTTCAACAATTTAATCAGAAAAATGGCTGCAGCCTCCATCACCCCCTTTCAGAACTACAAATATTACCAAACCCCCAACTTCTGCTCCTGCACCCCAGCACTTTATCATGCACATCTAACTACCGTCTAAATACCGTTCTAGTATTCATTATCTCATGTTACCCATTTATCCTGCTTGTTTATACCTTATTGTCATATTTGTCATGTTTTCTTGCTGAACTAAACAAATTGACGTAAGTAGCTATACATTCTCCACACTTCCACTCTGGAAAAGTGTGTCCAGTTTAAAAACATCGCCTGCTGATTATTTGTGGAACTTTGGTGTTTTAAGGCTTCCTATCTTTGTATTGGTTCACTGGAAAGACTACAAATACCAGGATAACTCAGTCATCTCTCTCTTCTCTGGGACAAAGAAGAGTGTTTGTGTGTCTTGAACACAGTTTTGATTGATCTGATCAATATCTCACAGGCTCCAATGTAGTTTTAAACTCAGCGCCTCAAGCTCCTTATAAAGGGACTAGACACTAACACGTATTTTTTTTAATTTTGACTCAGCGACGGCTCATTCAGAATATCTGAGCGAGCTTAGCGGAATGACTGACAGCTGCTTTGTGTGTGCATGCCCTGTGCGTGTTCTCCCGTGTCTGTGTGTGCGAGGGCTGCTGTGTGTATGTTTTGAAGCGGCTCGGCTGAATGCTCCGATGCGGCGATCCAGGAAGCCAGAAAATTCGCAACAGTACACTGAGCTCTCAGATTCTGGGATTTTCTCTTGCTCGTTTGTACTCTGTTCTGCAGCTCTGGTTTTGCCGTTATTGAGTGCAATGTTCGGCGGGAGATGGGGATGGAACGTCTCAAGTTCCCCTCTAGAGGGTGGACGTGTGGGCTGTGTGTTTTTCTATATTTGTATGGACCAGCTAGCTATTGTCAGTGTGACAGGCAATGACAAGAAATCAATTTTTGGTAGATTTCCGGCCTGCTTCCTCTAAGGCAGGCTGCGGGACTCTGCAGAAAAGGGAGGAGACAGAGACAGAGAGAATTGTCTCCCACAGGTGTGCTCAGATGGAAAGGATGCCTTCTCAACTAAGGCAGGGGGATTAGTTCAGAAAGCCTTCCCCCCTCCCTATGTGTCTGAAAAATGGCACCCAGTAGTGGACCATATATAGAGGACAAATGGAAAAATAGAAATGGTGTGCTGGCCTAGATTGGGAGGGGAGAGTTTATTTCTTCTGGTCTTTCTTGTAACTGTCAAAAGATGATATGTTCTGTATGCTCAGAGCTGTTATCTGCTCTTATTCTATCATCTGCCTTTAAACCTGAAGGTGAACGGCTTTCGGTCTGCTTTAGTTTAGTCTTAACTTCCTCACATTACCGACAGCGCTTCTCATCTCTTGCCTTTGCACACACACAACAAATTGTCCTGGTTATTTAGTTACATTGCGACGTTATCCATCGATATCCACTTAAAATGGCGGAAAATAATTACCCGCAGTTTCCCACCCTATTTGAGTCAGATATTGGATAGCTTGTTTTGAAATGCCCATAGTAATTTTGTTAATCAAGCCATGCATTATTACATTAATTGGTTCTGATTAAGTGGTTAATTAATAGATGCCACCCTAGTCAAGCGCAGTCTGTAAGAGGGTGGAGTTGATGTTTGAACTTGGTGATGCAAATGGAGACATCACAAAATGAGAATAAATGAGTTTGTTTGCAGGACTGAGAAAGAAAACACAAGGGCAGCCAAGCATTAAATTCAATTGAAGAGAGCGTGTCGATAGCAGGGCAGGGGGCCATTTATTCCAGTACCTTCCTATGGGAGCCTTGTCACCCAAAGAACATGATGAACGAGACGCTGAGAGAGACGGAGAGAACGTGAGAAACAAGAAATGAGAGAGAGGAACACTTTCAAAAGAAAGGCAAAGTGATTTCAAGATAAACAGGCTGGCAAGATGATGTACAGTAATTGATTTACAAGTAATTTTACCTCGCTGGAGTAAACAAACACAGAAGTTTGGTATAACACTCATAACTCCATTAAAAAATACCAACAATAACAAAAAAGGCTTGATGCAAGTACACTTAATTTTGTAATATTATGGATACAATAGATTCAGATTTTTGTAGCAATGGATTTATAATGGACTTTTACTACTTTTCAAGTTCTCAACTATTTATGTTCATAAAATCCTCCACATGCATCTAAATTCCAATATCTTTTTCAGATTTAGTCTTTTGTAATTTTCCTTGTTGACATAATTGTTACAATGTTATATGTACTAGCTAATGTATGATCATGTGATCCCTCACAATATTTGTTGTTCCCATGATAGATGCCATTGAAAATGACTTGTTGCTTTGTCGCTCTGCGTGTGAACACAGCACCAAGAGTCAAACTTGTTCTGCTCCGTGACTGACAAAGACAGGCGGCAATGCAGAGACATGAAAAGATAAATAAGATGGAGATAAACAAGCAGAGGGAGGAAGACTCGGAACAGAACTGATTCTGAAAATATTCGTGGATTTGAAGTTTACAGCAACGAGGACTGTTTCATAACTGCAGCACTCCTCAGACTCAGACAGGGTGTGAGACAGGACAGACAGAGAGAGACAAAGGGACAAGGTTAGTAGTGGAGAGGTATGAGGAGAGAAAACAGGAGAGGCTGGGTGAATAACGACAGCAGTAAATAGTTTCTTGACCGGAATCACCTCTTTCATAATCCTATTTACATAATGTGTTCTCTCACCGTGTTGCTTGCCACTTCCTTTCCTCTTCACTTCCTTTTCTCTTTTGTTTTGTTTATGTTCCTTTTTCAAAATCTCAATTTATTTCATGCAATGCATCTTGTTACTACTTACTCCTCATTACCACACGCGTCCTCCAATGCACATGGAGTTGTCGTCTGTTTCTTGTCCTCGGCCTGCGGGGATCAGGAGAGCCCTCGCTGTCCTCCAACAAGCCGACCCCTCTCTGCACAGGTGAACCAACCAGCAAGGCAGTAACAAGGACAGGATCCATCAACGCGTTAACATCCACACACACTGCCACGCGTGTCCAATTCAGCCGTGCCAGAAGCACAACCGCCAGTTTTGACCTCATCTGTCCTATTTCAGATTTTTAAATGCAAATGAAACTATCGTTAATGATTAAGTTGAGATCCGCAATACCCTCTGCTGGCAGAGAGCATATTAACAAGACAACAGCCAAGTTTCGTTTGGCCTTTGGGCTAGTTACTTACAGAGTGAGATTAATTGCTGTTACATTAATTAACTATCACAGATATACTCTGACGTAAATTTAGTCTGTCATTTCATAGAGCAAGAGGGATGGTTCGTGCCAACTGGAAAGCCTGCTACCTGAATCCTTCGTCCACTGGTTCTTTGGCATATAAAAGCGAGACTAGATAATACATTTTATAAGAGATTTGTTAAACCCTACTGCTGGGATTGTAACCAGACCTCTTGCAGTGGTAAAGAAGTGGCCATCTGCACCCGTCTCACTTGTCTGTCTTCTCACAGCTGCTTTTCCAACACTAAATCAAGTGCACGCACATAAAGTAGCAACTGCACACATGGGAACACACACGTATGCACAAACTCTTAGTATTCTCTTTTAAGTTTAGTAACCAATGTTTTCCATTCCCACTAGGCCTTTAACCGGCTTCATTATACAGCATTATTGATGGCTAGTTTGCTCATCTACGCAATGCCATTAAACTGGCGGGTTTTTTTTGTAACACAATGTATTAACGGCTTAATGTGCCCCCATAAATTACCTGACAAAGACTCTGACACAAATAACCATGCAGCAGGGTTCTGGAGGAAAAGACATGTTCAAGTACAGATGGATCCATCAGGAGTGCAGTAATAGGCTGAAAAGTCATTAACATAACATGAATCCCTTTATGAGGGATACTGGAAACAAATAGCTTTTCAGAAAGATTCTGAGTGTGAGCCAATCCACTGCCGTACATGCGAGGGGAAATCAGCTTACACTCAAGTTAAATACTTGTTGAAGGCTTAGAAGTAATGAAGCCTCCACTTTCTTTCCCCTTTCTCCTTCACTTTGTTTTCTGTGCGCTGCTTTGTTTCTCTGTACGGTCACCGCTCTCTATGTCTTTGTGTTGCTGCTGCAGACTTTCTTTCTTTCCATCAGGGCCTGATTGTGCTGTGAAGGCTGTGATTGTGTGTAATTAGCTGTTTGAATGAAGGGCAAGTTAATGAGATCAACCTCAGCTGTCCCTACACGGGAATAGCTCTGACACATAGCAGAATTGTTGAGCTGTGTTGTGTTTGTGTGTGTGTGTGTCTGTGTGTGTGTGTGTGTCTCATAATGCCCCCTCACACACGCCTGTGCACCCACAGGCATTCACTGCATTTGAAATGTATACCTCGCACATTTTTACCTCGTATTTAGTTTCTTCCAAATCTTCAAAAAAATGTAACGTTTCACCAGCTTTTGGCACAAAGCTGTGTCATTAGCTGTACCTGTTCTTGTGTGATTATGCAGACACGAGCATTTTGCTTTAACACGGTGTCCTTTTTCTTTAAGCGTCAGACTTTGTAAAAGTAAACTTGCAAAAGGCAACGTCAGAGTTCCCACTGTTGATGTATGTCATACAGAGGCAGATAGCTGCAATAATGCATGTATTTCAGTTTTCCCATCAGCCTCTCTATATGTCAGCCGATCTGTAGGACTTTACCTGCCGTGTAAAGTTTCCAGTGACTTTCTCCGATGGTTAGAAAATCCATTTTTAATTTGAAAAGCTATTGCATTTTCACATTGTGGATTGGTGCCCATTCATAATTCATAAATCATTTACCCATATCTATATTCAATTCAGTCAGCCTGATGTGCTCCGAGGCTTCCCAGGTGAGAGACCTTGATCAGAGGGTAAACCCTCCCAGCGGGTTGTTTAGAGGGATGGCTGTGCATGGTCGCCTGCAGTCAGATAGATAAGTTGATGGAATGCCTCACATCTAGCATTTCAATATTGGGTCCATACCAAACAGTTTTCAGCAAACAGTTTGCTGAATATGAAGCGTCTGCCACAGCCGGCTAATTTAACTGAACACACACACACACTATAAAATAACTAAGAGTGCTGGAAAACTGTCGGCGTGTGAGTCAGTGTGTAAACTGTTACGGCAGACATTTTGTGTCCTTATTTTACCGTCTGCCTTTGTTCCCCTCGTCCATACAAGTTTTGCTTCCGTGCATGGTCATGTGACCACAGTCTCCCTTTCATAGACAGCTGCTCAGTGTCCACGCCACATCCATATTGACTGCCGTTGTGATTTGTATTGCGTGTAGGACAGTTCTGTTCCAATGCACTTCACGAACAAGGTGCACTATTGATGCCTGTGTCGCTGTAAAAGAGGTTGTAATCATCATTGTCAGTGTGGCGTGGAGTCCTGCTGTGTGGCTGATGCTGTGGGAATGACATGAAGGTGTGACTGAAGGAGCGATCGACTGGGGAGTGTGGCTGCCCTAGTTTTAGCATTTTGGGTCCTTTTTGGTTTCTGTTTATCTTGGGCCTGTATATTCAGCGAACTCTACAGGTCAGGCTTTATTCTTTTTTTATTTCCTTTTTATGATTGCCCTTTTTTTAGAGGAGGGAGGGCTGTTGGTTGTTTAAAGTAGAGCAATTTGACGGTGTCCTGTCCCAGCAGATTAACTACTCTACTATAAAGTGTGTGTGTGTGTGTGTGTGTGTGTGTCATCAGTTTGTTTGCGCGACCATGCCTAGATGAATAGTCAGATTGCTCATGCTGTTCAGACGGTGTAGCCTGTCCAGACTGGTGGGGTGCTGCCATTCTCCAGTTGGCATGGGTGTGCACCATGGCAGAAGCTGGACACCAATACTCCCTCTGTTGATTTTTTTTTGACACACTCCCCAGCTCTCTCAGCATTGAGGGTGTTAAACACCATCTGTCCTGAGTGCCATCTCCTCCCTATTCCACACCCCTCGGCGTCCCCACTCCACAAATCCACTTTATTGATTTCAAGCATCCTCCGGTTTTCCTCACACCGAAACCTCGAGCTCACCTTTTGTGGTAAACCCTCCAGTCCAGTTGATACCCTCCTCACTTGACCAGAGCCCCGACAACCTGCTTCCTATGACCCACAGTAAATGTCAAACCATCCACATGATTACTTCTTAGTCATCATTGCACCCCACCCCCCTCTCATATCTACCTTGCTACTTCACTACACTTTGTCAACTCCTTGGAAGACCAACTTACCTTTCTTGGTCTCCTTTTCACACTACTTTATAATGCACTTTTTAAAGATTCTTCCTTTGGATCGTTAGGATTTATAACGACATATATTGATGGGAAAGAAGAGAAACGATGTGCCAGAAGTCCCATGTGATACATTTTTCACACACTCGTTATGCTATGTGGCCGGAAAGACGGATGCACCACCCACATCCCTTTCTTTTTTTAACTTGGTATAAGTCAATTTGTCCCCCGGTGTTCTACTCATTCATCGCACAACTCCTCCTCCTTCCATCTTCTCTTGTGACAATATGTCCTCAGATTTCCCTCCCTCCAAACACACAGATGTTTCTGAATACAAACATCAACAAGAGCCTCAAAGAGACTCACTGGAGATGCTTTAAATTAGCGGACACTCATCCATCATGAGGCACCTGGGAAGCACCTGCAGAAAGCTACTTAAAGCTCTAACACACCAAACTTTGAAGTGTGTGTGTGTGTGTGTGTGTGTGTGTGTGTGTGTGTGTCTGTAGCTGAATGTGGGCAATCTCATTCTGGTGGTTTCTGTGTGCCAAAACAGAACAGAACTTCATGGATTGTTTGGACTTTGATGTCGACACTGAAGTTTGCTGATAAGTCTCTCTCCACATCTTCTGTCCCACAAAACACGCTGTACTGACTTTAATGAGCTCTCTCCTGTACATCTCCCAGAATACATCAACACAAGTGTGTACAGTCAGTGTGTGTGTACACGGGAATGTGTGCATTTGTGATTCCTCCCTTGATGCAAGTGGAATTGTTGATCCGCGGTGGCTCCCCCTCACTAAACAAAGCACTCAAGTGATTCAATTATTAAGAATTAGAAATGTCAAGCCCCTTACTGTCCTGATCGGTTAGCGTTTATTGGCCTTCACCTGAGTGAGTTGAACATCTCTTCCCGCTCGCTCCTACCAGTGTCTTTCCTTGGTTGGCCCGCCTTTTTAGATTTCCCAAAATAGTGTGATATTAAAAATACCGATCTCTTCTCTGACTGAGCTTTTGCTCTTGCAGTACGTTCACCCTCTTAATACCTGCGCGGTAGATTCCCCCGTGTCAGGACGGTTATAATGGCACTCACACTTCATGTCCCGAACATAGAATTGCAGGAATTGGCCTGCTCAAGCTTATACATTTATTTCTTGCACTCACTTAATCCTTGTCAGGGTCATGAGGCAGCCTGGAGCCTATACTGGGCCCAGCACACTGCGAGGACCATCCGAAGGCCCAAACTGATGTTAAAATATGTCTCCAGAACAATGCAAATGCAGGGGAGTACGCACGCTAACTCCACACAGTAGGGGACAGCGATTACATTTATGTCAGGGACAAAGACACTGAGAGAGTTGGACACGGAGAAAAATGAATTGGGATTCCTGAAAGAGGTGCCTCTGCATTTTCTAATACATATGCTCTGATGATCGTCCGTAATGCAGCCGGATCAAATTAAAGCGTCTACTGCCAAGATGAATGTTTTACTCTAATTGAAATTTGACAAGTGCTTTTATTGTAATTTAGTTCATCACGTCAATAAGCACTTTTGCGAATAAATGAGGCAGAAGTTGTGGCCAGAATAACAAAAATGGTCACACACACACACACACACACACACACACACACACACACACACACACACACACACACACACACACACACACATATAGAGTACTTGCAGTTCCATTCAGGGCATATTAATGAGGTCAATAAGGGCATCTGGAGCTCCACGGTCACAGCTGTATTCCTCATAGGTGTAGATGTATCGACTTTTGTCAGGTGAAGAAGATATTGACCCCACTGCTACCTTGATAATGCCAGCTTTTCGGCTGGATGTGAGCAGGATACAAGGGCGTTCCTGTCTCCTGTCAGCTTTTGTTAAATTTGAACAAATTGCCCTGTTATAAATTGAGAAGTATCGGTGGTTTGAGTCACAGCTTGCGGACTGTGTCACACTCACACGGCAGAGCAAATAGAGCAGCGCCGCGTTTTCCAAGAAAGTGCATATGGAGGGAGATTCACTTTGTCTGCCAGCAGCTGTGGCTCTATTAAGGCCTTGGCTGAATGGATCTGTGGCCATCTGCTCTGGACCGCGATACAGCGAGCGGAACTCTCCAGCGCCAATATCTGTAATGTCTGTCTGGATCTGGCTCTACATGCTCTACACGCCAACAACAAACACTGTCCTGCACAGGCATGGGCCCAGTGGGGACACTGAACCTTTGCACTCCTGCGCTACTCTGTCGACCGCATGTGAGCAGTTCTTTTTCAATCACAAACGTGCCTCTTGTCCCAACAGAGGTGAGCTGTTAGGCGGTGAAGCAAATGGCGTTCATGACCGAAGCATCACTAAGTTGAGTGCTTCGTTTAAATTAGTTGTTGTGTAGATGGAAGATGGAGCGTGAGTACCATCATCATCATCATCGTTACTGGTTTAGACATGGGTAATGTTGATGGATATAACTCAATGTGTACTCAAAGCATTTATTTCTATCTTCATTTTCATGCCATTTGTTCATGTTTACACTGATGCATCATAAGACATGGATTGTGGTTATTTGAATCGTGGTCCATGCCTACTCTTTACAGAAATAATTTCTGTCATATTCATTGAATGTGCTGTAACTCCGTTACGTTATTCATTCTGGTCACATGACATCTATTGCTTCTGTCCATCTAGTGAGAGTTTTTCCTGATCCGATCTGAGGTCCCGGGAAGGGGATGTTATGTGTACAGATTGTAAAGCACTCTAATTCAAATTTTGTATTTGTGATTTTGGGCTATATACAATAAACTGCATTGAATTAAATTGAATGAGGCACTTTCATATTGAGGTAAAATAATATTTATTCAATGACAAAAAAGCATTATTCACAAAATGTTAAAGGTCAGGGAAATTGAAACTCTGACACCGAAAACCACCTGAACTGCTTTTAGCACAATCTTATGAACTGTTCAGGCAGTAAGCCAGGTATATGAGAAGTCAAATTCAAATGTGTAGATGTCTCACTCTCTCATTGTTCAAAAAACCATTTTGCAGGAACAAGCTGCAAAACGGCAATAGGGGAAGCCAGAAAAGACGAGGAAGAAAAGTACAAAAATGTCAGTTTTACCCCGAGGTGAAGAAAGGTTTTAGAGTGATCCTATACATTTCCCTGGATTAAACATGAGCACAATTTATGCATAACACATGCCAACTTGGATTAAGGTACCGTGGCACGCACTGGCACAGAGGTGCTTGCTTAGAGCAAAAAGATGCTTTGCTGCGTCTGTCTGTGAATCTCCTGCAGAGATTACACACACAGACACACAATATGACTTTTTAACACACACTTCAGGCCTTAAATTAATGTTTTCATACAAAGCAACCCATAATTTGACTAATACCAGGAGAAGTACACGTTTAAGTGTGAAATTCAAACGGACAGCACTCGGTAAGAATGTGTTAAAATGTGTTCTCTCCCCTTAAAATGTGTACTGGTTAAGACATACAAGTGTACACACACACACACACACACACACACACACACACACACACACACACACACACACACACACACACACATATGCATGCATGCAAAGCAGTTCAAATACGCTCAGACAGGAACAGAATCCTGATATTAACAGACAAAAGGCTACTACAGGAGGTATAACAGGGACCCTCATCTCCAGAAGCCCCAGAGGTATGTTCTGGAAACAAATGGCTTCTGTGTAAGGACTAAACTTGCATTCAGAAGACAGGTTTACTCTACATCATGTTTTACATAGTGTGTATTTTTATTCAGCTGCATGAAGTCAAAGAGCTACATTTCATGTGAATCGACATTCAAAGTATCATCCAATTAAAAACCCAATTACAGTGAGAACAGTGATGAATAATTGTGTGTGTGTGTGTGTGTGTGTGTGTGTGTGTGTGTGTGTGTGTGTGTGTGTGTGTGTGTCTGTGTGTGCGCTTGCGTGTGCGCTTCTGTGTATGTGTGAACTTCTGTGGGTGCGTGTGCTTCTGTGTGTCAAACATAACTTTTAATGCGGGACACTTTTCGATGCAGAACACTTTTTGCATGAAGACGTGCTCTTCAGCTGGCGTGAAAACCAGAGTCTGTTTTCTCTCCGCTTGCTCTGACATTTTTGGAAGAATAGAATGAATATTTGACCTCTCAAATCCACTTAGAATTGACCTGAATCTTTTTCTCCTGCATTCATTTGGCTTCATCTTCTGGCACCCTGGAGTAGCAAGCCAGTGGTTGCAAAGGAAAACACTGCACACTCAAAGAAGATATTCTCTCTGTGTGTGAGCATGCGTCTCCTTGTCTCTATGCATGTCTAAATGCCTGTGTGTAATTACAAGGATTTTGAGTGATTTCTGTATTATATTTCCAATCCTACTTCATTGAGAGGATGACAGATCCAATTCAGTGCCACAGAGGACAGTTTGTGCTCATGCCAATTTCTTGTATGGGATGTCTTGTCAGTACAGTAGCAGGCACAGCACCATGCTTTTATGCTCGGCTCCACAAAGTACACTATTTCATCATCTTCATGTCATTTTTAAAAAGAAAATTCAGCGCCACAAATTTTGGTTTGAATGCATTATGAAATTCACCATTGCAACTAATTTGCTCCTTCGTCTTCGACTGAGCAGTAGAATAAGTTATTCATCAATATCCATCATACAACAAATTGAAAAGGGAATCAAAATGTGTGGCGAAGAAAATGTTGTCACAAGTCATTTTCCCACTGAATGATGGTTGGACATGATGCGTTAAGCTCGAATGTAAACCAGGAAACATGACCTTGCGCCCCCCAAATTCTGCCCTTCTTTCTCTTCCCCGAGCCAGAGGGGGCAAATTGAAAACATGAAGTCTGACACAGCCTTCCTTCACTGTCTAACACTGAGTGTGATGAATGACTGAACACACACACACATGATGGATGGAGGGAGTGATTTTTTTTTTTAAATAAAAAAATAAAGTAAATGTAGCGTAGCTTCAATTGCGGCGCCAGACACATGTAAGAGCGCTCAATAATGGCCTTACAACAACAACAACAACGCACGGCAGCCCCACAAGGTGTGTTCGTTTGTGTGTGTGTGTGTGTGTGTGCGTGTGTGCGCGTGTGTGTGTCCACACTTATATGCAACGTGAGCACAGCTTGACACCAACGTGGTGTGTTGTTTTTGGGTACAGCCCAATTGTGTGTGTATCCGGCTCAGTGATGCTCAGTGCTTTTCAGACCTTCCGCGTCTATAACTCTACTGCAACCACAACAATCTGTCAGCTGCGTGTCCTTCCTCCTCCTCGTCCTCCTCCTCCTCCTTTACGTCTCTCGCTCTCTCTCGTCCCTCACTGTGAATGGGCCGCCCGGTGATGAGTTGACAGTGGGTGTTACTGCTCAGTCTCTGGTTCTTTCGCGAGGACTCTGAAAGGTGCTTTCTTTATCCAGATGCACTCCCTCAGAGGAGATCTCTTCAGGTTGTGGAGCGTCCGCTTTCATCCAGCGAACACCGCCGTCCTAAATTTGAATCACATCTCGACGGATGTCCCGCGAAGTCTGCGCGTGCGAAGCAGCAGGGCACAGTGAGCCCAGTTTCAATGATTTGTGGTCACTGTTATGAAGACTCACAACCTGTTTGCTGCCAGCTCTTCTTTGGCTCTGATATACTCGCTCTTCCTCGGTTTCTCCCTTCACACTCAAAAAGAGCTTATTTGTGCATGGAAAAGGCAGCACTCAGTGACAGTATCATGGATTGTAACAGAATGCAGACACAAGATTAGGTTGAGCGTGAGAGGGGTGGAAATCCCACAGGAGGAAAATCACATACATCCTTTCTCTGACTCCACCAACACTCATGTGCAGAATGGATGAAATGAAATTCAATTACACATGTATTATTTTTATGAAGCGGAATCAGTGAGCTTATAAATGAATACATCGATACGTAATCAATTAATAACACATTTTATAATCAATCAATTGTTTGCTGTTTTTTTTTTAACGTTTGATACAATATTGGTGTACATTAAATTTGTTTGTTCAGATAAAAGAAGCAATCCGAATGTGAAACCAGTCTGGGCATTTTTCACCGCTTTCTGATCAATTAAATGTCACTAATCACCATGTTATTTGGTAATGAGCCTTATAGTATTTGCTTGTATATCCGTGTCTGGATAGTGTGTGATTGCTCCTGCCATGATTCTATGAGTGCAGTTTTTTTGGATAAAAGCTTGATTCTCATTAGCCAAATGCCTGAGATACGCTCGAGAGAGGATGTCTTCTCGGACCCCCGGTGAACACACATGTTGAAACCTATTGAGATGCTATTTAGAAGCCTAACAAGTGGTTGCGATGGATTTATCGAAGTTATAGTCAAAGCCAAATGTGGCACTTTTGGTTGAACATTCAGACAAAAATCTCTCCAGCCAGCTCAACACACAGTTAAGGTATTCAGGGTTGTGTTGCTCGGCGCAGCAACAATCCGTTGCCCTCTGTTTAAGTTAACGGAGAGCATCAGCAAACTGGAATGAAATTAACAAATATACTAATTATATATAATGGAATAATTGGATCCATCTGTGGGGGTTTCCCATGGCTTCTAGACCTATAGTGAAGTTGATTTATTGCAGTGTGCCATAGACAGAGGTACACACATGCACAATCTCGCACTAAAATTAACCTCACATAATACTTGAAATGAGCCACTCAGTTCAACATCAGTTGTAACCTATGATTATGTAGTACTCCATCACAATGGCGCATGTTTAATTTCCCCCATTTCCATTGCTCTTATATCAGCAATTACAGTGTAGTGCTGTATAATAGTGATTTATGTCAACAATGAGGCTGTGTTTTTCATCATTTGATTGCTTGTTGAAGTGCTGATACCTAAACGCTCCCTCGCAAGAGTAAATACATATCAGCCTCCTCTCCCTTTTCCCCTCTCTCCACTTCATTCTTTGTTTTCCATCGCTATGTCAGACCCCCATCTACAGCAGCAGATTTCACCTGGTGAATGCTAAACACATATCACAGCTACCATCTCGCACATCTGATTTCTCCCATTCAGCGGTGAATGATTTATTTGGATGTGCTTTACTATATCATCAAAGACATTTCCCCTCTGTGACAGGTTTGCACTTCTTTTCGGAGTGAAAAGACAGCAGCGTAATGTATTATTACAAATTTCAACACTGAACGAAATGCTCATTGCAAAATTCTTTTGATGACTAGAGTGAGAGTACAAACTGAGAGTATGCAGCGTTTATCCTGAGCCAAAGACAGTGTCAGTGCTCATCAGTGCTTGAAACTGGTGATTTAAATTTAGCCGGCGGCACCAAGCTTATTTAGTGTTTTAGCATATTTATTATCTGTGTATGTGTGTGTGTGTATATATATATATATTTACATCCATGACAGGAAAGATAATTACTTTTCAGCATTACGGCCGTGAAAATACTTGTTATCTAACCAATATACTAACAGCATCACTGAAAAGAGTCCAACTGACCGTTGGCATTGAAACAGACTCGACTCTCCAATGTGTTGCCAAGTTGAGTGTTTGATTGAGCCTCACTGTAGAACCAGATTAATGAGGTCTACGCCTGTGATCAATGAATCACAGAAAAATGAACTGAGGACTTTTAAACAGTAATGTGACCCAGGTCTCGTCTGATTATTTGAGTGCATATTGACGTCCATTTGGTAGCATTTGATGAGGGCCTCTCACGGAGGCTCAAGCTCTGAGGACGATATCATGGGTAGTTGATTTGTCATTGCCTATGTAGCGCAGGGTGCTGCGCTGCGACCGAGCTCAAGCCTGATGATTAAAGGAGGATGTCGGTGTGTGCTGTCCCTGGATTGTCAGTCAGCTTTGTTTTAGTAGCTGTGTGTATTTATCACCACCCTTAAGTGCTCTTACAGAGTGCCTTAAGGGCTATAACTCTGACTAATGGAAAACAAAGACCGGGCCAAGACTGGCAGGACACTGCACCTCTCCATCTGGCCCACCTACCGACATCATCCTTGCCCAGATGTTCACGTTTGACCCAGTCCTCCAAAATTGTACATTTTAATATATGTTTTTGTCTGGAAACTTTAATTGCAGGTCATATCTCAGTTCATAAGTAAATAAGTGATAAGTGATATAACTGATAAGTAAAGCACGGGATTAATCGTGTCACCTTGGGAAAACCCTGTTCATGGGGTTGCAGCTCCAGAAACTTGCTGTTTGCCGTTGACACACGAGACACCAGGTTGTGCTTATCCAAGTGTGTATTGATCATCACGTCCGCAAAATGGCTTGCATTGGCTGTGACAGATAATAGATTGGTGTAAGAGAAAGAGGCAGTGTGGAGAATGATAGGATGTGAGATGGAGTGATTGTGCAATAGTGGAAATAAGGGGAAGGAGAGAGGTTGCATTGAGGCATGAATAAACAAGTGCAGTAGTCTCCACTTACTTATCCTTCACTGTAGAACAGATACACGCGTTTGACCTTAAAGCATGTTTCAGATATAAAGACAGAAAATGAAGAAAAGAGACCAGTCTGTCAACTGCGACTGTACAGATATCATCGTGGAAACTCTCATCTCTCTCTCTGCTCATCTGAAATGCAGCGTGCTCTTACACTAGAGCAGTCAGAGCGGCACGACATGTTATAGTAAAACTATCTGATTGCATTTGGTCAGCTTTCATCTACCTGCTGTCAAAGTAACACTTCTGGTATTAAACAATTGTTTTGTTTTAACATATGAAGATGGACAGCAGTCTCTTCCTATCCTCGTTTCCTCATCTGAATTGTTTGACCCGCTTCCTCTCTTATTTGCCATACTTGTATTAAATTACACTTCAAACTTCAAACACACGCAATACATTGGTGTTAAATGTACCTACAGACTCTGGGACCTTTACACAAATAAAACACTTATTCGTGAATGTATGCTTTTACATTATACAGTAGATTGACCTTTTCAGGTAGGTACCCTCATGAAAAGGTTGATATTAGTGTAGATGAAGTGAGTGATTTCAAAGTGAGCAACATCCTTCTTTTTTTTTTTACCATCACAGACTGTTTTCTTATACATTTCTGCAGCATCCGGCCCCAGTAGCTCCCGGCTCTCTGTCTGCCACACAGATACCCTGCTTAGATGAAACAACAAAGCATTTTACTTTTAATAAGCTTGCCGTCTACTTCATTTCCATTTACTGGGTACACTAGGCCAATCAACATCCATTAGAGGCCAGACACCCAGAATGGAGCAATGAAGTGCAGACTTGGAGAAAACATTTTTTGTGTGTGTAAATTCAGGAGAGAAATCAGTGTTTTTACAAAACAGCCTCACCCATCAGCAGCTGTCAAATGGCTCTTCGATGGCTGATAGCAGCATGAGTAGGTTGTGAGGGGTTGTTGTGACTCATGTGTTGTCTCTGGCTTCGACAATAAATAACTCAATCGCCTCTTTCTAATGGCAGTGTTAATGGAGCTAGTATTGGAGGAAGGGCTTTTGATGTCTATGGGTGTCATGGCATTATCTATCTGAGTGAAAGGCCATTATGCAGCCGTGAAGTCGGTGTGAGTATCTGTTCGTGTCTGCTGGAGAGACAATGACACAATCAGAATCAGAATCAGCTTTAATGGCGATGTACATTCTCACATACATGGAATTTGACGCCGGATTCTGCGCTTCGTACATCTTTTCTTCACAAACACCAGAAGCATTACTTTTTCTGTAAATAACACCATTTTGTGACTCCATATGTGCTTTTATAAATAACAGAATAAAGAAAATTGCAATACATTTAAATTAGACCAGATTGCTCCATCAGACCCCCCAAAAAATTGCAATCATATAGAACAATGAAAATAAAGTTCTATCTGTGCAGAAAACAAATAATATGTAGTTACTATTAAACAGCTCATTTTGGAAAACTAAAAGCAAACAGAATGAGTGCAGATATGTGAGCCATCAGAGTGCAGATATGTGAGCCATCAGGTTGTATCAGTGTTAGGGACTGCAGTGAGCTGCTTCCCTTTACACAGGTTTTTAAAACGGGGTTGTAGACTTGATATGGCCACTCTCAGCTCATGCTCCATGTTGAGATGAAATCTTTTTTCGGTTTTGAGAGACGGAATAGGAGAAAAGACGACCTGACAGAGACTTCGCAGAGATTGGCTTTTGGCTAAACGCCAAAAATTGGCGAGTCGCGCATGCGCAGCGTAACCTGTTAACAGTGTACCATAATACCGTAACCATTTACCCGAAAGTACAGGTATTTCTCCATGTATTTATTAATGACTTAGTTGTATGTCCGTGCACTTTGTACTTTTGTATTGTGTGAAACCAGCGAGCTCATTGTTGGTACAAGACACGAGCACTTAGGCTGGTTTCACATGGAGCAAGAGAGCTGCTCCGGGTTCAGAGAGTTGCTCCGGTGCTCCTTGTAGGAGAGCTACTGTTGCCATCTTCAACCTGGGAGAGTTTAAAACGCAGATATAGTTGTCTGCTTTTCACGCAATATATTTTTCAACTGCCGTGAGTGTGCTCAGTGCTCAAGTGCCTGTGCACATCGGGGTGGAACTCCTCCGTGCACAATACATAGAGCAGAGCAGAGGAGAAGTGTTTACGCGACCACGCAGAGACAGAAATGACAAGCTGTCGTGTAGATCCGATCAATAAAATATGGCCGTTTAGTTTGTTTAAGAACAAAACAAGGTGTGGAAGTGTTCTATAGAAAAGATAACCTTGGAGGACTTCTTGTGAATTTTAGTGCATTTTTCTGCCATTTATTTTTCAGACGACCGGAAAGGTCTTTTTGAAAGCCCAAACTTTTGCTCTTTCATCACACACTCCAACAGACGAACATGTATACACACATGCTCTTACTCTCAGGCCCTCAGTCCAGCTTGGTCGGAGCGTGACTATTTTTGTAACTATGTTTCCAGAGAATGAAGAATTCTTCTCCTCCCTGCTGTATTTGCACTTCTGCTCGTACATGTATAGAGCTTGAGAGGTTATAAAATGATACAAGGCCAATGCACCGAACATATCATATACTAGATTTCCCTTACCTGAAGCTTGCATCGCTGGCTAAGAGAGGGGGGATTATGATATGTTACATCCAGTAAAGGTATAACCTTTTTGAATGTTATTTTTAGATCCCTGCATACATATAAATAGTCAAGCTTCTTGAGAGCGAAACACAGTCTAGGATTCGAGTGCTGCCAGGGAAATCCCCCTCAGGGAAAAGAATGCCCATGAGGCATTATTTACTTTCAAGGAAGTTGGTTTGTTGAGGCACCGGTTTGATTTTTGTCTGACTAAAGGTTGTAACAATTATTGTGAATGTTATTTTTGAATGAAGAGAAGCATAGTTATACAATTTGTTTTATAGTCATTATTGCAAGTATTGGAAGCAACACTTATATATTGCACTTGTTGGGTTTGGCACTACCTTTTGTAACTTCAAGTCTGAACTATCTGGATTTCCTCAAAGGAATTTGCAAGGTTGACCAACAACAAGTATGTGGAGAAATGGTTCTGGGGTCACTTTTCCCATAGTTTCAGGTTTGTTCAGCCATTTTTTAAGGTATGTGATGTCCATTTATTATTTAGCCACTGGTGTCCAATGTGGTAAAATCCTGTGTGCAAATTGTTGTGAATTCTCTGCGGCAAACTCTCAGCCTGGTTTTAGACACAGTGCTTCAGAGTACAAGACACAACCATGCTTTTTGTCTTTCTGCCTCCTTCATAGTGATGTATTTTGACAAGCGTTTTTCAGAAAATGTTTTATTAAATTCTACTACCAACACCGCAGGCCAGTAACATCCCTCTGATTTCTTGATTTTTAACTCCTGTGGGAGAAACAAACCCGGCCGGACATCCAAAGTTGAAGCTCTGACCCTGGATATCTGCCGAGTTACTCATCATGTCGTTGGAGGATTTGTCAAGCTTTTGATACAGACAGAGATCCTTGTTTCGAAGGCAGCGAAAACAATGTACGATTTTCAGACTGACTCTTAACCCCCAAAATATCTGAGCATGTCTGGAGAACTCAATTATTGTCTAAGGCAATGATTCCACCAATGCCCATGCTACAAGTTGGAATAGTTACACGGCAAGAGGAAAGGGCGTATGGTAAATCCCTTTGCATGAGGTCAATAGTTACAATAGCCTCCACAAGAGACAGCCAAATGAGTCACAGTTCAGCCTTGTGCTCGGTCTCTGGCCCTCCGGGGCTTGAATGTAACTTTCTTTCCTGCCCTTTTATTGGACATTTTCTCTTGTGACCTTTTCCTCATAGAGAACAGTGCATTGGTTGTTCCATCCAATTCTCTTTCCTATTCAAATGAACAATGTTATACGTTGATTCTAGACTCTAGTGTCTAATTGGCCTTGTATCTTTCTCATCTCGTCAAAATACACACACACACACACACACACACACACACACACACACACACACACACACACACACACACACACACACACACACACACACACACACACTCTCTCACACACACACACACACACACACACACACACACACACACACACGGTCTACAAACGCCATCTACTGCCAATTGGTGTGAAGGTCACACCTAGTGGTAGATGAGCAAAATCACTTTGTCCCTGCACTCCTCCTCCAATCAAAGCCCCTTTCAGCCAGGCTGTGGGAACCCTTTAATTACAGTCCCCACTTCAACAATGTGAGCTTGTTAATGATGTTCCACATTCTCTACTCACTGACGTGCCCTCTAATTGCATCCCCACCCTTCAATAACACGGTTGTCGGCGGAGCAAGTGCCAGAAATTACCCCCGACCACATCAAACCGCACCACCCTAGGGGCTGTCTAATGGGCGGCCCCACTCGCGACCGTGGCCTTGGCAGTGGACGAAAGATGTTGGATGTGAAAAACACACGTATGACAGACTGCCCCCCATGTCCTCCTCTGACCCAAAATGTACTTTCTTCGCCCACTTCCCGTGCTTTCTCTACCTACAGTTAGCCAGATATGTGGTGGCTCTAACTCCCATTGGCTGAATGGGGTTGAGGCTGGAAACGACACTGCTGAGCAGCTTTTACCAGAGAGACTCCGAGATAAATCTGTCCCCTACACCTCATCAATACCGCTGTATCTCTTCCTCTGCTTCGTTCTCTAAGTCTCCACCACTGTTCTCCTTCCCCGGCTGTCTCTCTCTCTCTCTCTCTCTCTCTCTCTCTCTCTCTCTCTCTCTCTCCCCATCTTTCGCTAGGGTTACGTCTGTGTTGTGACAGGTAGTGCAGTCTCCTGGGCTGTCTGGCAGAATGGTGTTGACCCCAGTTCAACCTCTGCCTGCTGTCCCACATGCTATTCATTTATTTCCAGCCAGGCGGTGCGAACAGTTTCTTGTTCGATTAGGGAGCGTTGATTTTGAAATCAAACAACATCATAGCACCTTAGTGAGTGAGAACAGGAGCGTTTTTTTTTCTAGCTCTTACACACACTCACACACGCACACACACACACACACATAGACAGAGAGAAGCATAATAGATTTGCAGTGCCGGTTCACTCCAGCACTGACGCTTCTAATTTGTTCTACGTGTTGTAAAGTGAGCTACATGACTGACCAGGATCAATTTCACATATTGACTCTAATTATTGCAATGAATGAAGTCAATGATTCAGCCCCAAGTGTTGTAACCTCAGCTGCACATCATGTATTAGGTAGGGCAGGAATAAACAGTGAAGGCTATTTTTGGATGCTTTAAAGGTGAAAAGCCTCATGTATGTAGAGACTGGAAAGATAATGTGAATGTGCTAGCAAAGTAAGGTACTGTGGGATTATGTACTAATACAAAAAATAGGGCTGGGCAAAGTTGAAAAAAAAAAATCGCGATTAATCGCATGATATTTTGCGATTAATCGCATTATGCGCCAAATTCAACAATGAAGTAAAAAACTAGTGTATTGCATGCTTTTATTTTAAAGTAATGTTACCAGAACAATATAACAGGCACTCTGGAGCAACAGCAAAGTTAACATACATATAGAGTTTATAAATAAATAAATATGTATATATTGAACAGGTACTGTTAAGTAGTAAGGGTCCCTGTGAGGGACAAACCATTCCTACTTTTGTCAGTTTTTCTTCCTCAATGAGAAAAGTCCAGTCTATGTTGGCTTGAACAAGTGCACCGGACATCTTGTGATGTGTGGAAAGTTCTCCTCTTTGAGAGAAGAGTAAAGTTCCAGAAGTGATGCTGCTTTAAAGTGCTCTGCATGGATCAGACCGCGGTGTCAGGAGCTTTGAGCATGCGCGATTAACTTTCAATAGGATGCGGAACCGGCCGGTACTTGCAGTGTATTTGCCCGCCTGTGAGCGCGTGTGAAGAGGCTCGCGGCAGCACCGCTGCTTGTTGAGAACAGAAGCAACATAACAAAACATGCTTTACGTCGTTACGCTGCCAGTCGGCGAGGCTGCGGCAGCGCACGCGCATCAACATGAATCACCTTTAAAGTGAAAGCAGTGCTGCTGTAATGCGTTCATGCCGTTTATCTTATTTATTTATTTTTCATGTTTGATTGACCTCACGCGGGCCGTAAGACGCCAGGTCTGAACTCCGGAGTGATTTAAAGCGATAAGCCCCTCCCAATGCAAAAAAAAAAAAAAAAAAACATGCAAAAAAAACAAACACATGCAGTTAATGCATGATCAAATAGTTAACGCCGTTAAAGGATTGCCAGATTAATCTCGCGGTAACGCCTTATCGTGCCCAGACCTAAAAAAAAGATTTTCTTTTATTTAGATGTATGTTGTAAAGTGACGCAAATGTCAAGTGTGACTCACCCGAAAATATACCCATTGACCTGTGTATACTACCATACATTTACAAGCGACAGCTATCAATGTGCGCTGACCTCACATCTGCAATGTGTCATTTCATCAGAAATTGAGCTGCCGAGCTGGATACTGGCCAGCTGATGCAACTCTGTCTGAGTGGCCATAATGAGAATAGGACATGCGGTCAAGCACTGATACTCTGCTGTTATGCTAGGGATTCTGAGCAAGCGACATTTTTATCTATAATGCCAAGGGCTGGCAGATGTCCAGAAGCCCTCTGAGTGGCCTTAATGAGCAAAGGAACACAAGTGATCAGGAACTGGTGGTGAACTGCAATGAAGGATTTTGTGTCTATTTGCATCCTTGCATTGACTTTGTATGCAATCTACTCTGCTACGTGAAACGTTCACTTTGCAAATAGTTCAGCCTCATGCTCACCCTAGCTGCAGTTGTGAGGATTGACTGCAGTTAGCAGTAGGCTTCACTATGAGCAAAATGTGCTGGATATGGAGCTTGGACATAGTAGGGAATATAAGGAAATAAAGTGAGTCCATTGTAGCATGCAACGTCTGTGTGAAGCATCAGCTTGATTATCTGTTGAGATAACTCTTTTATGCTGTCAAACATGATGCAGTGTACATACTAAGGTCAGTTGGGGGATCCCGTGATAATACACCACTGCTTTGGTTTGAGACAGTGTTTAAATGTATGTGTGTGTTTATTGACAGAAGCTAATAGTGGTCGTTTATATGTCTCTCCTCGTCTCTCTGTAATGCAATGAGGCTATTATACTGTATCACCGACCTGTAAATCATCTACGCACACAATGTGTTATTGAGCTCTGGATATGTCATTTAAAGCAATAATAAAAAGCTCTCAGAGCGTTTGAGATGGCAGCGATTAGCATAGACAGCGAGCAAGCAGTGTGCAACTCCTTGACAAGCTTTCTATAGGGAGTTTGACACGATTACAACAGGTTACAACACATTTTAAACCAGTGGTGAAGCTTGTTATTTCCTGGCAACACTTTAAGCCTCTGCATCCACGTAAGCAGAGCGGCGTTTTACAGTACAAGCCACATTACTCTCTGAGTGGGAGTTGCATTGCTATGATTAAAACTGGCTGCTGCAGCTGTGTCCTTGTGTCAGCATCACTGTGGACTGCCGATACCATTTGGTGGGTAACTGTGACTCTACAGCTCCCTGACGTCTCTATTAGATACTGTTTGTGCATGCACGGCTTTATTATTCTGATTTAATACAACAATGCCCCCAATATCCCATTCTGCTTCCTCTCCTTTCACTTTTTATTTATACCACTGCCTGCCTGCCTCCTTTTTCTTCTCTCTTTCACTCTCCATACCAATTCGCACCCGAGCAGGACCTGCAGAGTGATAGATATTAAATCAGATTCATTGTCAAGCAATAGAAGGTGTCTGACCCATGGAAATGCTGTCAAACTAACACCCTCGAGTCATGCTTTCACCCCCCCGCCCCCCCTCAATGTCTCCTACGGTCTCTCTCTGTCCATCTTCGCTCTGACATGCCCGTTGTGACAAAACATTTCTCTGCTACAATTGATAGCCCCTCAATTTGCTTCCCAGAATTGGTTACATTCAGTTTTCAGAATGAAACCAGAGCGGTATGGAATTAGGGTCAGTGAGCGCGCTGCAGGCCGAGCATCGCAATAACTAGAGGAAGCGCTGAAGGCTTTTGGAGGCAGAAGCTAAGCAGCACCGTTTGACCATTCTCCACTCCGCACCCTGTCACCAGGACGTGCATTTTGAAAGGACGTTTGATGGAATTGCTTGACTGAAATGGGGAATGCAGATGGTGATCACCTCTGAAATACAAGGGTGCTGGAGAAATGGACGTTCTTGAGCTGTTCTAAAATCAATTTTAATCAACAGAAAGAACTGGAGAGAAACCGGTCCACACATTTTAGGAGCTCTGATGAGGTCTGATCTGGCTCTTTGTCGCTGTTAGGTTAGTGATGTTGGAACTGTGGCAAAGACAAGCTCATGAAGAGCTGCACTGAACTAGTGAGAAAACCACCAAAACAGCTTGCACATACATCTGACCATAAATGTAATATAATAACTTCATACCGACTTTGTACATATTAACTACTTTAATGTCTTTGGAATTTTAACTTATTTTCAGCTCTTTGATCATAAAGCTGCTCACTTATTTGTCTGACTACATTCTGAGCACTGCCTTATTATGTGCTTCCCACTGGCCCAGGTAGAGCACATTCAATTAATTTTCCATTCAAGCTGGATCTCAGGGAAATTATCCAGTCAGATGACAAAAAATCAAACCATGAAATGATTTTTAAGATTTATTTTTACAACAAGATCATGATAATTCATATGCAACGGCCTCAGCCGTGACCAAGTTGTTTGATAGATAGACACAATTAAAACCCAACAAGCCTTAAACCGAGGGGCTGCCAGGTTTTGTGCGTGTGCATACCTCCTTACACACATAATTGGAACCAACAATCATGATTTACACCTGCATGTCCAATGAGAGTTTGCATCTCACTGAGGCACATTTTCAAACTGCAGAACAGCCACTCAGATCCTGTTGATGTTCATGTCAGTGCTGAACTAGAGAGCCTTCTACCTGCCAGCCGTATTGAATCTACATGTAGCTGTGATAACCGACAGTGGAGGACACAGAGAGCCCAACAGACAGAGAGGGGGCCGAGACGCCAGGAGTACAAAGGTGTTAAGCCTAGTTTATGCTTCTGCGTCAGGTCGACTGTGTGGGGGACACCCTCCAATGAATGTAGGTGCACCTGTGAGCCCAATGCTTCGATCACACCAAATGTGGTGCGATTTTTGGCGACATGTTTACCCCATTAGTTTACTCGCAATGTGTGTTTACTCGCGCAACAATAAAAGGGTGAAAAAAAGAACCACTAGTTCTGCTTTATATTTGTTGTGGAAGTCACAAAAATGCCGTAACATCAAACGCCCTTGTGTTTGGTTCATAACACTATCTGCAGCCGTCACACGATTTTTTTTCCAGAGTTGGAAAATTTCAACCTGCGCAAATTCGGTCAGCGTCATTCGCGCCGCCTGACGGAAAAGTTGCGTCTTCGCAGCCGATTGCATCCGTGCCTTGACTTTGCATGTAATCTGCTGGCGTGAATAAATTGCGCCACGTTTGGTGTGAACGCGGCATAATGCTAGCAAGCCACCTTGCTAGCATTATGTTAGCTAGCTCTGTTGGTATGAAGCTAATTCCGGAATCAAAAAGACCAACATTCAGATGTCAAAGTAGATCATGACTAGGATTACTAACTGTGGCGTAGTTACTGAATTCCATATAGTTATTCCTTACACTACTCTCTACAGATCCCTCTAAAGAAATGGTTCAGGTCTCCAAATGCATGGCAGGAGCGGGGTAACAACCGCAGTCTTCCTGTCGGACAGCAAATGGCTGAAGATTAGGGGCATTAGGGTAGAGGAACTTTCCTTAGAGTTTAACAAGCTTCACTCCAGGTTTATATCATGATTGATTCTGTGCTCAGAGCTTTTTTATCAATCCATTAGAGCTCAGGCTGCAGCATGGCAGCCTTCCAGACACAGGCATTAACATCCCATCTCAGGGCCAGAGACACCGGGAAGGTCAGCGGGGTGGGAGGGGGCCGACGAAACATTTACTACTCTGTTACAATTATTTCCATACAGCAGCACTGCAGTATATCCAGCATATTCAATATTTACTACTGTGTAAAATGGAAGGGAACTGCAGTAACATTTATTGCTGTGATCCTCTGTAAAAGGGATGTAGAAACATTATTTGTTTGAATGTTAGGGTATGCTTTGTAGGTGCAGTGGGCGGATAAATAACTTGTGGTAATTGGGGTTGTAATACTTATCTAGCACATTACACAGAAGCAGAAAATCACCTTAACAAGCAAACTCTTCATTGCATTCATTTGTGTTATGAGTGATTGGAAATTGAAAACAGTTAACTCTATTTCCCATTTAAGCTCAATTGCTTCTCCATTGAACTGAAAATTGCATATAAGAGAAGATACATAATATAATAAGTTTTTAGAGCCATTACCATCCCCATTGGAGATATAAATATATGCAGGTTTTCTGTGCAGTTCGGTTAACTCTTTAACACACTTTCAGTCTCAGCACAATAGAGCTGTGCTTGTACAGCACAGAGGGAAAGAGTAATAGAGCATATTATGTAGGACATGAATATTTTAAGAGTTGTGCATTCATCATACTTTGTTAATACAACAACATATTCACTAGCAAATTGGAAGATGAGTGGGCGACACTCATGAAAGCTTCCCTCCCCTCTTGTTGGAGCTCTGTTGGGAAAACTACAACATTCATTATTGCTCAGTCATATTTATTGGCATAGGCTTGCCATCAGCAAAAGACAAATTCTAAAAAGCTTATGAGTTATCATTAAATCAAAGACTTATGGATTATTCATTTAAAAGTAGCAAACGGAGGACATTTAGAAAGTGCCACCTTTGAACCTTTTGGCAGTGAATCTAGAGACCACTTTGTAAACACTCAACAGAGTACGCAGGCTCCACTTCAGGGAATTTAACCGAGGACATGTTAGATTAATAAGTACTTTAGTGGGTTTTCATGCCTACAAAGAAATGAGCATATCTTTTTTCTTCTTGAAAGGACCTTAGTTACCTTGACTCTTGGGACTTGATTAATTAATGCACTGGAAATTACCAAATTTTATCAGAAGACTTCACTTTGTTATTGGAGCAGAGTGTAGGATTTAGGGGGATTCATTGGCAAAAATAACTTATAATGTTATTAATAGTGCAGTCATTTTAGCGCGTTATTAACGGCGTTAACGCAAACCAATTTTATCGCCGTCAATTTTATTAATGGAGTTAACGCAATTTTATTTTTTTTTAAAAATCTCGCGAGCACCACGCCGGATGTCGCTCAACCGGAAGCTAAACAATAGGCACGCCGTTTGTGCTTGGAAGCTAGGCTAACGTTACGGGTTGAAATGAATTAATGGTGAGCGCGATACAGCAAAATGAATGATAAGACGTGGTTCCCTTGACAAGACCGAAGTGGTATGAGCCATTTGTCATTGTGAGCTGAGCTATCATCGTAGCTATCCAGTCTGAAATACCACTCGATGGCCAAGCACACAGCTGATGCTAACTCTGCGCCCCCTCGTCTTAGCCAAACACAAATGGATGATTTCGGACAGAAACACATGGACATCACAATGAAGAACAATCTTACTGCAGCCAAAGCTAAATGGGTGGACGAGGATCGAGCTGATATGATACACATCGCATCTAACGACAGGACCTACGACGCCTGACAGCCTTTCTCTCTCTCTCTCTCTCTCTCTCTCTCACCTTGTTTACCTGAATTGTGCACATTATCATTTTATTTTGAACCACCTGTTTGGCATTTGTTTTTTAATAAAATAAAACATTTGCAAAAACCAAGCCAATCCACTTTTTCATTTGAATAAAGCATTGAAATAAAGGGAAAACAATGTGATTAATTGCGATTAATCGCGGGTTTACTGAGATAAATGTGATTAATCGCTATTAAATATTTTAATCGCTTGACAGCACGAATTATTAACAATTTTTTCCTTTGTAAAAATTGCCTGGAACTCAGAAACATTATATTTTTGTTAGCTCAGAACGAGTTGTTTGTGTCCTCTCAACAGTTTGCCATGTTTCTAAAGGAGCCCACAACTGACAAACGAAACCTGAAGGCCACCGTAGTACTCTGACACACTTGGAAAAGGAGGAGTGAGCGGCAGGGGTATTCAGATATTTGCAATTGGGTCCCTCACCTCTAGATGCCACTAAGTCTTACACACTGCCCCTTTAAGTGAATATAAGATGGAATTACTTGTTCAAACACAGTGTTTTTACACATACTCATTTGTCTACATACACAGACATAAATTGCTGCCTCTTCTCATTTTATGTGAAATTATTTCCATAATTTTGCCTTAGGGCTAATTGCATAATCTAATCATCTATACAGCCGTGTCTGGTCCTTACCTAATTGGTCTTGGGAGCTTCTGAATTCAAATGGGAAAATAACAAAGAGATATTGGGGTAGTCTCCTTGCTGTGTGGCAAGGATATTCTTCCACTGTCTGATTAAAGATTGTCTAACACAAGAGAGAAAGGACAAACGAGCAATTAGTGCAGCCATGTGACACCAAATACAATGAGTCAAATATATCCATTAGCTGTTAGCATAGCAACACAATCCCACAGGTCTGTCTGAAGAATACAGTTTAAGTCTGTATCATATATTATATGTACAGTTAAGTCTTTGCAATGATACAAAATCAGAGTCATGGTAAACCCATGAAATAATGGTTTTATGTGATTTTTATATGATGTCCTTGTTTTACGTCGATTTTAACCATGTAAAGCGATTTTGAGTATTTTGAAAAGCGCTATATAAATAAAATGTATTATTATTAATATTATTATTAAGTACTAGGTAAAGTACTAGGTATCTAGGTAACTAGTTTATCAAGATAAACTACTAAGTAGTGGTTATTGGTACATCACTTGACATATGTTGGACAGCTGCTTTTTGTAGCCTTTTGTCAAAAGTAAATCAAATACAAAGAAAATACATGGAGGCTAAAGGACCCGAGCAGGCAAACATTACAAGCTGCAGATACTGGAGTTTTAAGGTGCATCCATTGGGTCATAGGAGCTCCTGACGTAATGTCTTGTTGATGTCATATTTATTTCCAAAGTCACGAGGTGAAGTTCCACCATGAAGTATCGCCAGTTTCCAGTTTTCGGTTGATCCATGATATTTAGTGATAAAGTGCTGTAATTTAGTTTCGACGTACTGTTATCATCCTGCCCATTTTTTTCGAGGACTTCACTGATTTTATACTTGAAGGTCAGTTTACTCATCATGAGGAGTACTACTCTGCCTGTAAAACAGCTGTAATGATGCCCTCCGTAGCTCCTAAGGGAGCAATCTAAACTCTGAGAAAATAAGCCTGGTGATTACATCAGAAACTCAGGGCATGGATAGGAAAGATGGAACAAAGTGCAAAACTAAACATTTACCCCCTTAATTACATCTAAAGTAAAAACAGAAGGGTCACTCTTAAATTCTAAACGAGAGATTTACCTCTGTATTTTATGATAGTATTAAATGGTAGTTGTTAAATGCATTTTCCACTACACATCAGATGAGATATTGAAGTATATGTTGCATTAATAACTTGACAGCTACCGGTAGCTTCTAGACGTTTTGTCTTGTATGTTACTTGATGCACAAGTTGATGCTGTGAATCAATCAATACTAGTTTATATAGTCAACTTTGACCACTCTATTTCATTTAATTGTTTCTCTTGAATGACGTACACTTTAGTGATACTTTGGTTCTCTAAGAGCCTAAAACCACAATCTGCATATCTGCAAATATTTTATTTCCTCATAAAAGCGCCATTCAGGTGGGTTACAGACCTATGAGACACACAAATCAGTTGAGTAAGGCGGTCCTTCGATGTGGCCCAGAACACAAACAATGTGGTCCAAGCAGTCGGATCTCAGTGCGTCCTTGATGCGTCTTGGGTGCATACACACGTGTTTTTAGAGTGATTCACCTGGCATCGGATCACCCAAGAGTGGATGTTGATGCCAGGTCTGAACAGGCTCACTGAGGAAAGGATCAATGGCTGCAGGACTGTGACCTGCCTGCTGGCTCTGTGTGATTTAGAGCAGTGGCTGTAGGACTGATGCAGTGGCTGTAGGACTGATGGGGCGTCCTGTGCTGTCCTCTCTAGTTACAAGATGAGCACAAAGATAGAGGCGGAGAAGGAGTGGTGGCACTGAGGGACTAGCTTGTGACTGAGAACTGTGAGTATATAATGATGCAGCTCTCCTGTCTAAGGTAGGTATAGATGACCCTGAGCTTCCAGTCACTTCATCAAAGCTCACACCACGAGTGTGTACACAGCACAGCTGGTGACACACCAAGATGTTGTAAAAGGGAGAATGCTTAAAAACTCCCTTGTAAATAAGGTTTATTGAGCACTTCAGACTGTCCATAAACATTTCTCTCTCTTTAATATTCCAATCGCCCTAGCTGCCTTTTTACGTTCACTCTTAAAAGTAAAAATAATTAGGATCTGGTATAAAGGAAAATGCTGCATTGCTTTGGTGTCTCTTGAGTCAAATATCTGTATCTCCCCAATTGAGTGAAACTGAAGTCACTCAGCTGCAGTGGCAGCATGAGACCCTGCGTCGCATATTTATCCATATTGTTTTATGTCTTCCAAGGGCAATGGGGCCAGACAGAGCTGCCTGCTTGATGCTAATCTACCCACTTCTGCATCGGAGCTGAGTGTGAGCCCACAGCTGGGAAGCATTCTGCAATATGATTTCCAATTTATAGTGTACTTTTGTCAGGATCAAATGGGATTGGATGTTCGGCTAAATTTGAAAATGTGCTTTTGTATACCGTCCTAAATCAGGTTAGAAGCTCCCCTCTGACGTTCCATCAAACAAATTTAAAGCCACCACAGTGACTAGGAAATGTTTTCAAATTGACTTTGTGAAAGAATGTTGTCCGTTCTTGTAGACTTATGGGGCCTGACGTCTTCAAATTTATTTTAAAACTAGTATTGCTTATATTCCGTTTTATAGATTCAGCTCGTGTTTGAGCTTTTGTTTTGCTCCCAATGCTGAAAGTAGAAAAGTATACATAAAATCCTTGCTTGATTTCTTTATACACAAACTTGAATTGTTTGGCTTTTTCATGTCAGTTCTATGAAACATGGAGTGCCATTGCTTCTTGAGCCTTCTCCTGTTTGCTGCTTATAATTAGTCTTGGTTGTTTCTTTGCTTTTTTGTTTTGCAAGACATGAGGGACAAACCAAACTTATCCTGGATGCGATCCTTTAGATTGTGTAAATGTTCAGCACTTGAGAGGTTTTCCAAGAAAATGGAGATGAGATAAAATGTCAATAAAGAGATAACTTTTTTGGAGTGTTCATACTAATATAGAATTTCTGTCTTAATAAACATTCTGTTGATGAATCTATCTTTTTCATCTTTAAGTGTTTGCATTCTGCAACAGTTGTAAACAAGATAATGGTACTTGATATTTAGGTGAGCCTAAAATCTATTTACACCAGCAAGGCTTATAAAAGTTTCCATGAACGAAAAATAAAGAATACAATTATCCAAAGAAACTCTTTAAAGTTCAGCTGCAAAATCTATCTCTCTACTGCCCTATCCTGCGGCTCAGCCAGATATGACTAATAATTACACTTCCAGCAAAGCCTCGAGCTTGAGGAGTCTGATACATTTTGGTCAAATACAAAAGAGGCATTTTGGGGGAAGCGTCATTTAAACACCCTCAACTTTCTAGTGTGTGAGAGAAGTAGGTATTAATGGTGCTGGTGTCCCCACATCACTGCAGAAAAGTAATGGAGTGAGTGGGTTTTGGACAAAGCGTGTGTGAGACAAGGGCCAAGAGAGTGAGGCACACAAATGAAGAGATAAAATGTAGAACACAGAAAATAACAAGGGAGAGGGGTAGAATGAGAAGCACGCCTTTGCATACTGCATAATGTCCTTTTGTAGTGTCTTTTTTTTTTTTTTTTTTACGGTAATGGTTTACTCTGGGTGTTCTCATTGATGTTAGTGATATTTCCAACCAGCCCTCGGTTATTGTGTTCAACAGAAAGATAACTTGTGCAGACGTGTCTTTGATCCAGTGCTACCTTATTATAATGAGCCGCCCTCCACAGGGAGAAATCACTTGGACTTAAACATGTAATTCTTTTATCTGGATTCATTTGGGGATTAAATATTGTACTAAAATAAATATACATTATTTAAAACATATACAACAAACAAGATTAACATTCTGTTCACTGCACCGTTTAATGGCAATAGAGGATCAACAACTTTTTGCCCCTGGATTTAATGATTGTGTTGTTGCAATTTTTGGCACAGAGACTCATCAGGTTTAGTAACTTGTTAGAAAAAGCCTCAGACAGCTGGCTCTGGAAGAGGGGACATCTTCTGTTCAGACAATTTATATTCTCTACATTATAGTGTATCAAAAAGTGTTAGTGACCTCATTTGTGCGGATATGGGCAGTGATTTGTCCTCGTTCAAGTTGCTTAAGAGAGGACATGAATTATATCATTGTTATGTGATGGAATGGAGATGGAGGGTATCAGCAAAACAATCAGCTAAACAGGAGATGAGTAAAAAGAGGCAGAGGGGAAGGAAATGAGGAAAAGGGCTATGAGGTGGAATCTTTGGCTCAGAAACAAGGATAAGACAGAAGAGAGACAGGTTTCGGTGCAGGTCAATTCAAGTGAAGGAAGGATTGTTCAAAGAGAGAAAGTATCGCCAACAACTGGTTACTTTTGATGAATGGAGGTCAGAGAGGAGGAAGGTAGGCCGATGACAACAGATAAAGCCTTTGGAGAAACAAACACAGACCTCAATACTTTACTTGGACTGACCACCCCCACCAATATGTGTGTGCAGCCCACCAGCCGCCCAACAATAGGTATAGACAATAGCTGAGTGATAACACAGGCTTTGCGGTTCTACGTCCAAACACTTTCCTGTTCTTTATCGCTTCTCGCTCACCCCCGCGCTTCGCTGACTGATGCCAGCATCCGATAGGTTTGTGTTTAGGAGCCCGCTCCTGATTAGAGACATTCAAACTTGAATTGTATTGCAATTTGCTGTCTCTTGAGAGCAAACTTGTGATAGCATCACCATTCTAAAGTTGGCTCCAACTGACAATACCTGAAGAGGTGAAACCTCCCTGTCAATGTGGTACAATTTTAGCTTCAGCTGCCTGAGCATTGCATTGGGTTTCCATCCATCTCTGCCATGGCCAGCAGGTTCATTGTGGAAACTTTGCTGGGGCTATTGTTTAGACATACAAACTCTAACAAAGACAGGAGAAAGTCATTGGTATATAAATGAAAACTGTTTTTTTTCTTCTTTAAAGTAGGGCTGGGCAAAGTTGAAAAAAATTAATTGCGATTAATCGCATGATTTTTCGATTTTTCTGCACCAAATTCAACAATGAAGTAAAAAACTAGTGTATTGCATGCTTTTATTTTAAAGTAATGTTACCAAAACATACATACATATATAGTTTATATATATATATATATATATATATATATATAGTTTATATATATATATATATATATATATATATATATATATATACTACTGTTAAGGAGTACGGGTCCCTGTGAGGGACAAATCATTCCTTCTTTTGTCCATGTTCGGTCTGTTGCTTACCTTAAAGATGTATGTTAAACAACAGCAATTGATTCACTTTATACAAAAGCAATAAGTGCTTTTCATATTTTTCAGTTCAGTTTTTCTTCCTCAGTGAGAAAAGTCCAGTCTGTGTTGACTTGAACAAGTGCACTGAACATCTTCTGACGTGAGGAAAGTTCTCCTCTTTGACAGAAGAGTGAAGATCTCGGAGTGATGCTGCTTTAAAGTGCTCTGCATGGATCAGACCGCGGTGTCAGGAGCTTTGAGCATGCGCGATTAACCTTCAATCTGGATGCGGAACCTGCCGGTATTTGTAGTGTATTTGCCTGCTTGTGAGCGCGTGTGAAGCGGCTCGCGGCAGCACCGCTGTTTGTTGAGAACAGAAGCTACATAACAATACGTGCTTTACGTCAGACTCACTTCGTTACGCTGCCAGTCGGCGGGGCTGCGGCAGCGCACGCGCATCAACATGAATCACCTTTAAAGTGAAAGCAGTGCCGCTGTAATGCGTTCATGGCGTTTATCTTATTTATTTATTTTTCATGTTTGATTGACCTCACGCGGGCCGGACTGGGAGAGCCGTGAGACGCCAGGTCTGAACTCCGGAAAGATTTAAAGCGATAGGCCCCTCCCAATGCAGTTAACGCATGATCAAATAGCTAACGCCAGATCAATCTGGCGTTAACGCGTTATCGTGCCCAGCCCTACTTTAAAGTTTACTAACTGTGGCCATTAGTCAAAACACCTCTTTCAAGGCAAATGAACATGCCATCAAGATAGACCCAAACGTGCTCAGATTGACATCACAAACATTCCCAACAGGGAAGACGTAAAATGCATTCAAATCAATTCTGCTGGATAGCAGCTGGTGCCTTGCAGCTGACGCTCTTGTTGTTTTTCAATACCTCACTTCACACCTCTCTTAACGTTCCTGTGCTGGTGGCGAAGTGCTGTGTGTGTGCGTGTGTGAGGGGGGTGGTGTGGGGGGTGTTATTGACAAGCTTGCCAACTAGAAAAGGGATTTGAGCAGACTGACGGTGAGGAAATGATACTGTCAGGGTTACGCCAGCTCACTTACCACGGCGACTCTACACCCTCCCCCCGGGGGATGTCGGATTTGCATCGCAATGGGAACTGCTCGCCTGAATGAAGTGTGACACCAAAAGTTTCAAAGTTGAATCAGCATTATTGCGGTGTCAAGTCCTTGTTATTTGGTAGCCGGTGCAAGGAAGAGCTTCAAAATGAGTCTCTGGGGCCAATTCGTTGTTGTCCCCTGCTCTCCAAGAGGCAAGGGTTCTTAATTTGCCAGGAAATGTGCTTGATGTTGACTCAGCCGGGCATTTATGAATAGAAATAGTTGTGTAAATGCAGGCTTTGTTTCCTGCCCATGCATTCTCTACGACCCCACACTTCTTGCACTCAACGTGAGACGTCTTGGCTTCACACCAGCCCCGATTTCGGTTTGGTTTTGTTTAAATCCGGGATCTATTGGTTGAACTGATTACAGGTTTAATTGTACAGCCAATGGCCGCGTTTCCCAGATTCATTAAGACGCTCTTAAGCGCTAAGAGCGTCTTAGGAGCGCCCTAAGAGCGCTGTGAAAGAACGACACGTTTCCCAGAGTCGTTCTTAGCTTAAGACGCTCTTTCACTAAGAAGCAAAGGTAAGATCGGTCTGACCCACTCTTAACAGCCTTCTCAGCGACTAAACGTTCACTGCAACCGCGTCAGGGAAAGTTATGTCTGATATTCAAAGGAATACTAAAACCATGCGTAATGATGAATGTGCGCCCACAGCTGCAGAACACTGACGCAAGAAAAATAATAGCATCACGAGAAAAATAACGATATAAAAATAAAGAATTTCCCCTGTGTTCCCGAAGCTACATAAATAAAATGATTCATCATTAATATCACTCATTACGTTTTCACACACATTCGGCATCTGCATATGAGTTTACGTTAGCTATAAAAACATCAACAACCCTGTGGTATTCCGTAGATATCAGGGAAACTGACAGTGTAACTGAACTCGGCTGGAACCTCATCAAGAGAGACTCCACGTCTAAAGACGTTGCTGAAGTCCACGCGTGAGAGACACCACGGCTGCAATACGGCATAATCTCACTGCTAACCAACAGCGTCGCCGTGCACGAAGCCACATAGTTCACATAAATGCATGTGTGCGTCAGCACTTCCCCCCATGTAATGTGCTGTCGGACCGGGCTGTCCAGTCCAAGTACCGGCTTCCCCGTGTGGAGATCCAACGCCTCGTCACACTAGTGTCACCACACATCCAGAGGCCAAACCGCTGCAATGTTGCCCTCAGGCTGCGTTTTTACGCAGTGGGGAGCTTCCTGGAGGTGGTGGGGGACGGCACCGGCCTCAGCAAGGCATCGGTTTCACGGAGTGTGGCAGCCGTGACACCGATTCTCCTGCGTCATGCCCGCACACGCATCAGAATGCCCACCACACGGGACGAGGTCCGCCAGGTCCACCGTGGATTTCATGCCATGGCTGAGATCCCCCGGGTGATTGGTGTCGTGGATGGCACACACACGCGCGCGCCCGTAGCGTAATTGCACCTGTGTGTGGGGACCACAGCGCGTTGTGTGTGATTTATGTGCTGATAAAGTGGTGGGTGATCGATTAACCTGGCATCGATTGATTTAGTTTCAGCAACACGGCGGTGGACAGCTCCCACTAAGAGCGTCTCAGGAAGCTTCTTTGACGAGATCTTAAGAAGGCAGTTAAGAACGCATCTGGGAAATACTCGTATCTTAACGCTCCTTCTGAGCGAACCCTTCTTTCGAGCCTTCTTAAGTCCTTAAGAACGATCAAATCTGGGAAACGCAGCCAATAACAACTTCTGTGCACTATTTATCTCCAAAAATAAATTTGCATTCATGAGTATGTAGAAATGGGTTATTTGAGATTACTAATGGGTACTTAAGCAGGGTGCACTAGCTCAGATTAACTCAAAACGAATGCTGTGTCCCTGCCGTAATGGGATGCAATGGGATGCTGGGTTGATGCTACTTCATTAGAACAGGTTGGTCATGACCTCACTTGAATTACTATGTTGTTTACACAACAACAGCAGAAGTTAGGACTCACTCATGACCGTCTTAATTCAGTTACCTATACAATGTATGTAGACCACCTGCGCATAATGAAATGCCTTAGCAGTGTCCCCCAACCAATTAAACAGTGAGACACACAGCTGCTACACATTTCATAGTTAGTCCTCCTGAGATTGCATATATATATATATATATATATATATATATATATATATATATATATATATATATATATATATATATATATATATACCTGGTAAATTCATTTACGATGAAATTATACGTAATAATACCTTCCGTCTAAACCTAGTACTTTGAGAGAAATTAGTAGTTTTGTTTATGTAATACACAGCGCTGTATCTATATAAAATATATACAATTCAGTTTATGAACATCTACTTATATTTCATTGAATATTTATTAAATAACAATTTCAAAGGATTTTTGAATGGATGCTATTTTAAAATACATTGTCTTCTTTTATTTATCTCACATGCTTCTAAATATTCCTCCAAATTCTTTATTTCCCTCTCTTGATGTCTTTCTGCCTCTTCCTTTCCCTTGTGACTTGGCTTTCTCCTTTATTGGTTTCTGAATGTAGTATAGTATGAATGTAGTGACAAAACATCACCTACCAGCACCAAAGAGGTTTTATTTTGGTTTGGTTTTTCTCCTCCCCCATAGCTCGGCTGCTCCTCCTCTATGGCGTCGCTGTGTGTTTACTGCTTCAGTGTTGTTTTACAGGCCCAGCAGTTGTGGCCAAGGTTCGGCAGCCCGGGCCCGGAACCAGATGGTTTCATGACTCAGGTTCTCCACGCCTGGCTAACCTGCCAGCTGCAGGTGTCTGAGGCCCAGTCTCTCTCTCTCTCTCTCTCTCTCTGTCTCTCTCTCTCTCTCTCTCTCTCTCTCTCTCTCTGGCTTTATCGTGGGCCAGGCGTGAATGGGTCAGCCAGACCTATGCTGAGGTGTGTGCACTGACATTTACCTTGATGGAAAACCGAGGCAATGCAACACTGAGGGGGAAAGGCAAACGTAGAGTGGGGAGAGAGAGACAGTGGCTGGATGAAATGTCAGGCTACTGGCAGACTGTCTGGCTGACTGGCTGAATAGCTGGCAAACTATCCAGCATGCATACAGAGACATGGAAATCCAAAAACACACTCACTCACTCACACACACACTCACACACACACACACACACACGCGCGCACACATGTAATGCAGCATAAAACTGTAAACCAAGGTTGATCCACATCAGCTTTAAAAGTAATAAAGTATAAAGTTCACAGTGGTTCGTTTTCAGCTCCACAGAAAAGAAACAAAAGTCACATTTTTCAGAAATGTCTTCTATACATTAAATTATTCGAAGTTTAACACTTTTTTTTATCAGTAATTGTAAACAAGAAAACAAGAGACAGCTACAGGGTGAATAGACACAAACAGTGTTAAGATAAATCCCAATAGATGGACTGTCCATTGTCTGGCTTCTTTAGGCATCTGCCATGTGCAGCTCAATAAAAAAGCAGACTGAAATAAATTATAAATAATAAAGACATTAGAATGCATGAAAGACACAGACTCTGAGAGAAATGTGTTCTCTTTTCTTTGCTACGCCTTCCTCAATCTACCTTTCTTCTGTCTCCCACTGTCTGATGGGGTTCATTCACACATACTGAATGTACTCGTTGTCCCACATCACTGCCTCTCTCCCTCCAATCTTGGAACCCACCCGCTATTGATCTGACGGATCAGCCTTTCTGGGTTAAGGGAATATATATACTATCCATGCCAAGAATTCCTCTTTTGTGTTCTGTTCATTATTTACAGTCAGATTAACAACTTTAGATGCAAGACTGAAATTGAGTTGGGAAACAACGTATACAACCGATTTGTTTCTCAAGTAGCCAGTTTGCGATCTAAATCTAAACCAATAAAAATGGAATTAATCGCCAGACGACACATGCGTCGCCCTTTTCATCGAATGTTTACCTGCATTCTGTGATTCGTCAATGCTTCCCGCACCACAAACGGAGACCAGAAAGATTCTGATGCCAAAATCTTGTCCTGTTGCCTACAGATTCGACGTGAATGCAGAATCTGTTCAGAGATTGTAGTTCCTCTCAAAATCCCAGGCATAGTGGCGCTCTCCATTTCTATACATCAGATGCACTGGATTCTTGAGGCAGTATTGATTTCCGCCAGAGGTGACATTTACTGTGTGCTCTGCCAAGTCATTGCCTTAATCACCTGACTGGTCCTTCACACTTGAACTGCATCAGCTGTCAAACTCTCAGTCGATGAGCTGACGCGCTGCTGCTCCTGCCGCATGAATATGAGTGAACCGCTACAACAGCCACCAGAGGCCACCCAGACATGTCTTCTGGTCATCCTCCTCTCTCACTTTAATCAGTGCTGCTAAAACACTGACATTGTGATGCTCGTCGTCCTAATTCTTTTAAATATAGACTTTTAATTTCTTTTCTTTGCCCTTTTTCACTATTGCTTGGAATGGTCCTGACAGTGGCATAGCAGTATCTAAATGCTAGAGGTAATGTGTATGGATCTTCTCTCCTGATTGAGCATTCTTTTGGCTGCACTTACTTAGAGAGCTAACATAAACCTAAAGACCTGCACGCAGTAGCTGTCAATGAATAGCTGTATTTATTTATCCCCCCAAAATGCATCTAAAACCAGCCCCCATATCTTTTTCTCCCTCCGGGGCCCAATTCAACATACGTGGTTTGCTGATATAGCTGGATCATTTCCAGCACAAGATGACGTAGATCAGGCTTTTCGGTTCCACGAAACCAGTTTAAAACAATCACCATAGAAACACATCGAAATCCCCTCACCTGATCCGGCGCAAGTTTAGTGAAAGTTCACTGGATAAGTTGGCCACGCCCATTGAACAAAAAGCAGCTCTCTTCCTCATTGATGAAGGAGCGATTTTCGTTTTATATTAGTGTGATAGGGAGAGAGTTCTTCCAGATCGGCAAGATCCGTTCTCACAAAATGTATGACTTCCTGTATGAGCGCTATCGATTCTGCCAACAAGGACTCATTTATTTACAATGAGTAAATAAATGAGCCGCACATTGAACACAGGTGCAGCCGAGCGTTGTCCGTCTCACATAATGTACACAATACATACACAAAGTTCATGATACATACGCGCATACAATACATATATCCTCATAAGTATATATTAATTTGTATACTACTGCCAGCAGGCATATTTAAATAACTATAACCTGAAGGATTTTGGGTGTTACGCTGCGTTACTCTGCATTCACAACAGAAAGTGTTGCGAATATTCGCTACGCTTTAATGTCAAAGCACCATTAGATTTTGCCATGATTATAGACTTAAATCATATATAGTCATGATCATCTTCTGCTCGTCAGCAGAGAAAAGAGAGAGTCTTTCTCTGAGTTTATTTGTCATTTTAGAAAGACAACATCATGAATTTGGCGTTCGACTTTTCTCCCTTCAGAAGAGAAGCGGGCACGCGCAGTTATCCTGGGAACTGACGTCTGGTTAGAATGAACGAGACCGTTAAAGGGAGGATCCACATTCGTGGAACCGACATATCCTGTAGTCAATCATCTCTTATCTTATGTGTACTGCAAGTATTTATGTCTGACCCTATTGGACACAAATGGTTCAGATAGAAATGATCCTGCTCTCTGACACTTATCCTCTGGATTACCGGCCTTTTTGTAGTTTGCCTCACTCCCCTCTCTCACTTTGTCCCCACATCCCGCTAAATGCTTACAGATTTATTTATCTTTTTGGCTCTGTGTCGATCATCTCATTAAGCTGGTACACAATACCCAATTTTCTATGGGTCCAGCATTGCTCGAGCATGATGATTGTTCCTGCTGAATAGACTGTTTTCGTGCAACCGAGGCTCTTTGTTTACGCATGACTGGACCGTAGTAATCCCTCTATATAGCGCTTTGCTCTGTTTAAATCAAACCGAGCCAATCACTGCAGAACAACGGTGCCTTCACGGAGACATCAAATGGGCAAGATACTGATGTTGAAACGCACATAAATCAATCAATGTCTCCCATTGGACGCTTCAGCAGACATTGAAGTTCATGAAGCTGGAATTTGTGTCTTTCATACATTGTTTTTTTTGTGCATGTGTTACATGTTTCTGCTTGCATGTTTTGGCCTGCAACTGGCAGTCCTGATCACTGTCAGTATTTCAATGGCGGGATTCCAAACCATCCTTTCCATGTGTGTAATGGGGATTAAGGTCATGATCTTTTTTTTATCTGGACCATGTTACCTTTGATTTATTATGCAATTGTTTTTTTTACACATTTTAGTCAGGAAACCTTTCAGCACGAATCAAAAGCATTGAGATTGACTGTGCATTGCATTTAGTGGTACTTTCTATATTTATCGAGGCTAAACATTCAGTAAGAATTCCAGTAGGGATAAGAACCCAGCCAACACATGTCTCTGGGAAATGAAGTATGTATAATTACAAGAGACAAGCTGACATAAAACTACTGCATATAGGATTATAACCACACAGAAGGAGGAATAAACAGTCAGCAGGTAGAAACCACAGGCATGAGTGAGGAGCAGCTTAAAGGCTTGGAGCCTGTTTGGAGTGACTGGCATCATTTTTAGCGCCTACAACGAAACAGTGTTGCACCAGTTATTTGTGAAACCATTAGTAGGTTTATGAGTTCTGTGCTTCCTTCATCCTCTTTGTGGAATCCAAATACGGAGCTAACAGGAAATTGAAATATTGGATTTACATTTGCCAAGTGACCAGAAACATGAATCATAATGAATGCTACTGTCGCTCTGCAACTGTGGGATGTGTAAATAATGAGTTACAATGTCATTTTAAAAGTTGATGATATTTCAACTTGCTTTATTTGCCCCAAAATGGTCGAAACATCCCTTATAGCAGGTTTAAGAACAGCTGGTGCAAGTGCAGCCAGGTCATTAGGACTGAATAAATGAAAACGTATTAGGTAAAACCAAGTTGTGTGTAGAAGTTCGGATTCCAGCTCACATCTTTGTCTATAAGGAAATCACTTTATAATCATAAACATAATCTTCGTTGACTCAAAATTAACATGACGTTAAACCAACGCGTCTTTAACACAAAATACTCAACATTTTAGACATGGCAGCATTTATTGTACTATTGTATTTTCTGCGATATTTGTTTTCTAGGACCCCTATTTGTTGTTTACAGCTATCGCACTGTGAAAGACACACTTTAATTGACATTATCATCACAGATAATAAAAGTGAACACATAGAACATGTACATTTTATTGTGGATGTATGGATTCATTGAACGTCAATTCGTTTGTAGGGATAACTTAAATCCCACTCTCCATGAACAGGCATGAAAATCCCTCACCTTTCGGTGAAATTCGCCATTTTGAAACCAAAATAGGTGACCTACGTGAATCGTGTAGATTCGATGAGGTTTTTTTTTTAGGGGAGAGGGCGTTGTTTATATTCAGTGAACTGCGAACAGGTGCGCGTGCCAGAAGCGAGCGCTAGTGCACGGTAATATAATATTTTACGGTATATCTAAGTTAAGTTACCCAGGAGCTCTTTTGACATAGACTTAGCTAACGTTAGCTACAGCTTGATGAATTGAGTCATTGAACACAGCAGGAGAGAACCAGTTAGCCAGTTAGCCAGTTAGCTAACGCTCCGGTGGAAAGTTATTAGCTAACGCTTCCGTTAATGAGGAGGTCGATTCTGAGGTGAGGGGACTGAGGGGCCGATCACACAGGACGAGACTTTTTAAAGCGCAGCCGCTTAAAAAACTCCTTGACAAAAACGCACCGGCCGTTTTTTAAATTATTTTTCTTAAATAGAGTACGGCGTTCGGAGAGTAGGCCTATCTTTATTTTTATTCTTTCATTTTTTTTTGCTTTATATTCCCTGCAGAGTCAACTGTAAATATTCAATACCAATTAAATATCCACGCTCCCTTCTTTTTGCACTCTGTTTCATATTTAGCGTCAAATGTTTGTTGTTAAATGTTTTGCTCACGGTCCGAGCATGAAAGCAATAAAAGTCCACAGAAACCAGCATGCACAGAAACACAAATACAAAAGCTTGAAGAAAGCCCCGATATGGATCTGCCTCTGTAAATGAATGCCCACACAATGTGTCTCTCGTCGTTTGAGATTATATTTTAATTAATTCTTCTTGTATAAAAGAGATTCTCCCAAGCGCTTAAAAGATGGACATTGTTGATAAAGTGCCTCAGTTCATTCTGCTAGACTTGAATGGTATGACCTTCACATGTCTTGTCCATTTTTAAGTGGTCCCCTGAATAGAATATTGCCCATGATAAGAGTCCCCTTTCCTAACAACATTGTCATTAGCATTGCGTCACCCTAATACTTTTGCTGCCCTGCTGTGAGTTGCCGGGGCTGAACTGTAATATTTCCACCTTAATGGGCATTACGATGGATGTTGTCGACTCCTGCTGAGAGATACATGTGCTGTGTTTGGAGGAATACACTTGTGCGTGTATGTTTCTTCCCCTTGCCATGCCGGACCGGACTCTGGCCCCAAAGTCAACTTGATAGAGTTCATGGCACGACAAGCATTGTAGCCTTCATGTCAGGAAGTCTCGCGTTGGAAGTGAATTACCATCCTGACACCTGCAGGAAAAACACAGAGTCCCCTGGGTGCAGTGATTGCTTTGCAGGGACATTACACGTAATGACCTCTGTGGCTGAACGTCTGCCAAAGCTTGTTCATCACTCAGACAGATCTCCATAGATGGCCGAAACGCGGCTGCGTGAATGTCTTGGAACTTACATGACTTGTCATATAACTGTCATTTCACAGCCAATGCGATATTTCACATCGTCTTTCATTTTTCCCATTAACTCTGGAAAATGTTTAAGGTTTCATCAGTTCCTAATAAAATGAAGTGGAAAAGCCATAAATCATTGTTTTTAGTTGTAAACTTTCTTTTAAATCTGTACTTCAGTGATATTGATGTAATGACAATTACCATCTTATAATCGACAAGTGACATGAATGAGCAAAAACAAAGTCTCCCTTCGGTGTTCTTTGTCTTGCACTGAACGAGCTCATTGAGAAAGACGACAGTTTTGAGTGACTCCTGCACAGCTCGTGTGCTCCATGATGAGAAACATTTGATTCTGCATGTAATTGATGAGTCTGATATCAATCTTGGTAAGATTGCACTTTTACTGAATGACAATGCAATTCTTGCATTAGGCATGTGTGTTATTTATCATGAGTCTGTGACAGACAGTAGAATCCAGTTGCTATTTTCCTTGTCCATGCACTCTTGATATCTCTGGGGGAGTCGCTGAAAGAAGGGGTCAAGAGATATAAGAGGTGAGCAGGTGGAATGTCACACTGGTGGACACTATTGACAGATGGCTTAGTTTAGCAGATATGCCTCACGTACGCCATATTGTGTCTATCTTATTAAAGCCTCATCAGATTTTTTTTTTTTTTTTGTAAAAACTTTTGATTTGTAGGTTTATATTTTCCCCATCTTAAATTATCAGTTCTATATGCACCATTTCCTCATGATAACGTAGGACATTTTACACAATCTCCCGAGGAGTGAGGGTGGAACGTGATGTTGTAAATTTGACGGCGAGCGCTACGGCATTAATTCCCCCCCATCTATCATGTCCCCCGCCCTTCCCTGTGACTTCAGACCCATATGAAAACCTTTTTATAATGCTGATTGATCTGTTAATGATGATCCTTCACCTCCTTACTCTTGGCTTCCTTTTCGCGTTTTGTCAATTTGTCTCTCAACATACAATGCTAGACTGACCTACATACTGCAGGGACGGGGCTGTTTTAAAAAAAATCATGTTTGTTTGTCTGTGTGGTCAAATCATCAAGCTTCCCTGTTAATGTTGCAGTACCCGTAGCATGACACCACATGTAACTTTTAAAGTAGTTATTTGGATTGTACAATGATGCCAAATAGTTATTGCTTATGCACAAATAGATGAGTCACAGAGGAGGTTACCTTCATCTCTTCACCACTTTTCCCTCACAACATGAGCGAGGCTTTTCCCCGTAACAAACACCTCCCCTAGAAAGCCTCTGATCGTTGGTTTTCCAGCTTCCCCTCAAACAAAGTTTGGAAAAATCTGCCTCACAACCTCCATACTTTTGCTCAATTCTTGGATGCCTCCGGGAACCTGGTTATGTTTTGTGATCCCACAGACGCTCAATAAGTGAGCCGAGGTTGTAAAACTCCCTGAAACTCCTTAACCAAATCACACACATTGTTTTATATTATATGGGATCTCCTGATCTTTTGATAATGACTGTAATATGTTTCAATATTTTCACATTCACTGAACCGCCGCTTAAAGGCCCACCTCCGACTTTGAAAACCTGTGCTCCGCATTATTACTTCAGCCAGTGGTTACAGTCATGACGACTGTTTTAATGCAGTCGCTTCACAGGACTGACGCAGCGCCGCTTGTCATTTAAAATGAGGCCGTGTCCACTTTCCTTTGTGTGATAAAAGAAGACACAAGGATGACAACTGTCTTTAAAAAATATTTCAGTGCTTGGAGTAATACAGGCTTAAAGGCGTACAGTATTGATTGACGTCTTTGAGTTTTTCGGGACAACCTTGTGATGTCATTCAGCAAGTCACAATCAAATACATGTAAGTGTACACGTAAATGTGGTACAAAAGTTCAATAAATTCTCACTTTGAAAACCTCCCACTGGTGAGTTATCGGGGCTAACTTAAACTTGGTTAGCAGTAACACTGCTAACTGTAACTCAGTTGAGCCAGCATGTGCTCAGTTTTAACCACAGAGCACGAGTCAACCGCACTATATTTTCCAGTTCAACCTCGATATATTCCTCTTGAACTCTGACAGTACTCGTTTTTACAATGGGACTTGTTAACATTGCTATTTACAATTACAGACAAAAGTCAAAACTGAGCTGCATTTGCAAATAGGCCACTTTTGAAAATAACACAAAGTGAGATGGTAAACAAAAACAATCTGACAGAAACAGCACAAGGCATATAACTTTGACTTAATGCATCACTTATCTACTTACAGCGTGAGGTGCTATTTTTACCAAATATATGTTAGGTGTCTATCTGAGAATCTGTTGAGGCGCCACACTTTACAGTCTGTTTCCATGGAAACATCCCCCCCCTCCAAACACACCCCTTAGTTTTTTTTTTTAAAAGAAGGGTTAAAGTGCTCCATAATTTTATAAAATTAAGAAATTTATTTGTAGTAAAAATGTGTCAATGAAAAGTCAAAGAAGACAGTGTTGCTGAAAATTGAGTCTGTTTTAATTTGAATTATGTAATTGTAAATAACAGCCAAATGACATCTTGGCTGTTAGGAGGGGGAACAAAAATCTATTAGACACATCCTGTTTTTTATTATGTTACCTGAATCAAGTCATGGTTGTCTTTTATTTAACAAAAGCATACGCTTGATCCATCCATCACCAAACACAATTATGGGGTTAAATACCAACGTGCTAGTTTTGGCTTTAATACTGAAACAAGTCTGTCTTTCTTGGTTTTTTTTTACTGCATGTATGCAACAATTAACATTGAAGAAGAATGTGTGATCAATAATAATAACAATAATAAGAGTAAAGGTAAAGTAAAGTGCACGGAATGATTGTTGAAAGTGACAAGTGATGGGTGAAGTGGCGAGTGACTTTGAATGTGTGGAGGGATGTGCAGGGGAGAGAAAGAGAGAGAGAGAGAGAGAGAGAGAGAGAGAGAGAGAGAGAGAGAGAGAGAGAGAGAGAGAGAGAGAGAGAGGGGAGAGAAGGGAAGGTCCTGGGGGATACAGAGTCAGTCAGTGGGGGAAATGATGAAATGTAAAATGATGAGAATGCATACTTCAGAGGAAATCTTATTTATATAGTTAATTCTGTCAGGTGTGCACACCAAACCGGGTGTTCATGTGCATTGATTTGACCTGTTCTTTGCTCTGTGTCTTGCAGGTTGCCCGTGTTGGAGGCCAAGAGGACGGAGGCCATGAGGGCTGTACACCAGGCTTCCAGGTCAAACACTACCAGGTGGCGTTTAGTGGAGTTTTCCAGAAAGGCCAGGCGCTTATACAAGGTCAGTGAATTTCACTTCATGAATCTCCATGTGGGTGTGCACATATAAACCCTCAAAAAAAAGCCCCTCTGCCTGCCTGGCTCCGGAGCATTGCAAGAGCAGTATATCCAGTGGAGCCGAGTGGAGAAAAGCTCCAAGCTGCCTCCAGGTGTGTGTGTGTGTGTGTGTGTGTGTGTGTGTGTGTGTGTGTGTGTGCGTGTGCGTGTGTGTGTGTGCGCGCCCGTTGTTTTGGTCTAGACATTTATTAGAATTTATGCGACTTCTATTTACGATTTATTGTTGTCTTCATACTACAAAGACAACAACAACATTGTTTGTGTCTGCAAATGAATTATTCCCCTTGATTGGGGGATATTTCTGAAAGTCTTTTTTACTTCTTTTGTTCTTTGCCTGAACAAAGCTTTGGGCTGCTCACTTAAGCGTCTGTGTGTGTTGTGTGCTCATATGCATATTTGGCTTGCGACTGCTCCGCCGGAGAGCTTTTCCGTCCCGGTACACTAGTTACCACGCTCGAGTTGACTTGGCCTTCCTGACAACTCCGTCCCCCACAGCCCCAGAGTTGTATTCTTGTTTTTTTTTTTTAATGCAGAAACCCGTGTTTGAGCTCAGCAGGTTTATCATCATAAACATGAAAGATTTGAGAGAGGGAGTTGAGAGGACTGCTTTGAGGGTCGTGTCAGCTCACTTCCATTTGAGCTAGTCGGGAGGCCGCCTCGTCACCTTTTTGTTACTGTGGTGGCCAGCGGACTCCTGCATTGCGAAACTGATGTCCAATCTCAACTCCATGTGGCTGCCACAACTTACTGGTGAAGTCTGCCCCTCTGAAAGCGTCTGGCAGTGGCTATCTACTCAGCTCCGTCTCCACAGAGATCCGCACTAGTAGCTGCTGGCCGGCAGTCGCCTCCTCTAGCGTTGAGCATTATGGCTGCCGGCACGTCTCTCCGCTAAGATCGACAAGGTCCAGTCCGCTTAGCGTAGTTTTACTTCAAAGCTGAGGAAGTTTTCAATAATTCATATACTCAATAAGTCATTGGCTTTGACTGAGTTGTTGTTTTTTTCTGTACAATGTGATGAAATACAATGGAAATATGGAAATTGAAATGGGAATCATTTATAGTTTGTTGATGCAGTCTGTCGTTTACTGCGGAACTCGTTTTCATTCCTCTCTCATTATTATTCAGCCTCTTTATTTCATCAGCCCCGTGTGTCGCCCCCCATGTTACGAGGCTACATTGGTAGAATATCATTAGCTGCTTCAGTGACATGCACATTATGTCACTGTGTGTTTACATACACAAACGCATTTACTTTTTTTCATGGCCGGAAGGTCATGCAGTGCGTACAGGTGTTCTTATAGAGCACCACCCTTTTTTTTTTAAGTGGCACTCCACTGTCAGACAGCTTTTCCAACTGAAAATACATAATTTCCGACCTTGACGGCAAAACATGACAAATCTGAGCATTTTCTTCTTCAATCTTCTTTTTGGGCTTCATTGTGTTTTATTCGGTCACCCAGTGAGCCATTTTGTCATCTGGAGGTTCAGCGGCGCGTGTAGTAGGAGACAGAACTCAGTTCTGCTTTAGTGGTCCGCTCCGGGGCGACAGAGTGGTTCTATTACCTTGAATATGCTCCTGTCAGCAGAAACACCTCTCACCATGGGGGGTCCCACTGCTCACAAGTTATAGGCGGTCACATAGGCGTGCCCGTGCTCAGGCATATACACTGATACACTTATACACACACATACTGTACACACACACACTTTCTCTCTCACACACACACACACATACAGTCCAAATAGGGGTGTATGTTCTTGTGGAGTGGATGTTCAAGAGACACAGATGAAAGCGTGCATGCTTCATTGCTGGAAAGAAAGGCACAACAGAAATGCTATATGTTTTTTGATCACTTTAAATGTCTCTTTCAAATTCAGAGCACTTACACAAACACAATGCCACAGCGGGAGCTGAGCGGTGCGTTGGAAAACAATGAGACCATGATAACAAAGAAAAAGAAAACACCATGTGAGAGCAAACTACAAAGGAAGCAAATGAGGCACATGATTTCAGCATTCAACTTGCTTGATATATCTGATTATGTTGGTAACTTCTCGACAATACCTGGATGGATCGATCACTTATGAGTGTGTTAGCTTTAAAACCGAGATCAAAGTAAATCCTGTATGTGTATGGCTGTTTTTTGGGCATTGCTTGCCTATGTGTTTGATTCTAAATAATAATAAAAAAGCCATTATTACGAGCATAATAACTCATTGCACTCCCCAGTATGTATGGATTTCAGAGAGAGCATTGATACTGTTTTACCTTCCATCCATTTTGTTAAATTTGAACAAATTGTCTGCTGAGTGTGAGCATGATTCATACTGAGTGCCAGAGGCTGAAGCCAGGCCTAGTGTCACATGCAGATTTATGTAAATTCGGCTCAGCCCTGTGCCACCTGCTGTAGACCTCCCTGTGTAATTACTAGCGGAGGGCGGTCTGTTAGCAAAAGATACCTGTTGGCGTAGACCCGGGTTCAAGGACATCCATCTCGTCTAATGGCCGTATCCGAGAAACTAACATTCACTCTTTCTCTGGCCTTTTCACTCGTGGTGCTCCTTCTCCGTCTGTCACTCCATCACTACCGTGGAGCGTTTCCTCTCTCTGGCTCTGGCTTTTGCTGCTTGTCTCCCTGTTTTGTTTGTCCTCCATCTCCTCTTGCTCACCGAGTAACTGCTTGCATGAAAATTTGATGCATTTGAAAATAGAAGTATGCTCTTTTCTGCAAATGGAAAAGGGTCGTTTGGGAAATGCGGATGGAGAATACAACTCTCTTTTTCAACTGGTGACCTCAGACAACTCATAATTTCAAGCAGTATGAATTTATCACAACGTACAGGCGCGTTTTCGTCCTCACATGATTCGATGCACCGCCTGTGTTCTGTTAGTGGTGTCATCTTTCAATCAGTGATGCACGCTTGGGGTTGAACATCTATTTTTGCTCCTCAAACCATCAATGTTTTTCACACGAAACTCACTTCCATCCAAGTACCTGGATGTGCTATGAAGAATGACACTGAAAAACTACAATCGGTACATCTGCACTGTGAGATTGAAGTGTTACACAATTAACCTCACGCTGTCCACAGCCTACAGCTCGATTTGAATTGTGAACGAAGCGCCAATTCATTTAAAAGTATAAAAGGCTTAATAGAAAAGCTTGGCAATTGCAAAAGAAGTTGGGTGTATGGCTGCCATTTCTACTTAGTTATGAATAAATGAGTAAATGAAATTCAAATTTATGAAAAAACAGTGCTCGACGGAGTTGATCTTTTATTCCATGTAAATTCAATGATGTCAGTTTAACACAAGTCTCACTGCAACAACAACTCGTGCCATAAGGGGGAGAACACAAACTCTCGAGATGATGTCTAGGAATCATACAAATAAACTGGTTTATCTTGAATGCGGGCCTCACCTTAATATTTTGACAAAAATAAGTGCCACATTTCTTTTGGACTGTTCCAAATACCAAACGACGGCTCCACGGGGTCGAGGCACGTGAGGGTGGTCAGCCGGTGAATGACATTTACTGTAGGATAAATTACTTTCTCAGTTCAGAAAAGTTCTCCTTTCTTTCCCTCAGTGGGTTCTGCCGTGACGCACGGAAATACAGCAAGGAGACGTATTGATTTCGAGATGCTGTTATAGCTCACCTTAGTTTTGCAAGCTGTTTGTTTCTTGCCTTGCTGCTGCCTTCTGGGGGGTGGCTGTAAAGTTGATGCAGTTTGCTGTCACCAACCTGGCAGCCTGTCAGAAATAATTGCTCTTCATGATCCAGTAATGCGATTACTGTGGAGAAACTGGACTTCTCCATGAACGTTTGCAGCCAGCAGTATGCCTTTTTCAAGAGGCCCTCATAAGAAGACATTATTTACTGTTAATTTATTCAAACCTCAGGTGGAACCACAGTTTTGATTTTTATGGTGTGCTGAGAAGCTATAGGGCATACAGCAGTGACAGCCAATAAAATGTGGAGAAGAAATGAGTAGAGCCACCTTATCTGTATCCTGCAGAGGAAGACCACAGCTCTGTGAGGCTTTTCCAAAATCCCACCACCAAACATGATTACTCCTTGAAACGTTGAAGCCTTTAGCATTCTCTAAAGCAGCACTCCCATTTAAAATTCATTAAGATGTGACTTTAGAATATATACGTGAAGTAGATGGTCCTCTCCAGTCTTGGCATTGCTACCGATATGACTTCCTCTTCCTGTTTTCGGCAGCAGTGTGTGGACTCGGAGCTCTTCTGGCTGGCACGAGGCCCGAGGCATATTAACTGCTTTTAGCTCCGAAGACTCCACGTTGGCACGCTTCTTGTCTTTTGGTTGTGTTGCCTCCGACTTTATCATCGAGGCAATTTAAAAGTACTTGAATCCTGATAAAGCCGAGTGGTTATAGAGAAATTGGACAAATGGAACAGTGCTCTCATCTGTTGTAATTTTGTTTCTCTCCTGCTCGGCTCCGCTCTCTAAGTTTAGGTGATGAAGTTTGCTGTCCTTCCTGCTCGGAGCACACAACAGTGTCGTTCAGTGGATTTGTCGCACCACAAACACTCAAACGCACTACACTCACTCACACAAAGCACATCTTGCATTAAATACTCCATCATGCAGCAAAGGGGAATTTTCAGATTTCTTCGCTGCATTAAAGGCTTCTTACTTCCTCAGCTACACTTCATTCAAATGCATCTTCTATGTGTGCAGGCAGGACATTATTCATCTCCAGTCAGTGCATCAGCGACTGCATTCTGCGTTTCAACCTTCACATCCCCTCAACCCTTTTGAAGTGCCATTGAGTACCTCCTCATTATTTCCCCACTGTTACTTTTGACATGCAACTATCTTATGTTCTCCGGTAAAAGAGGGATAGCAGGAATGCAGGCACTCTATTTACATGACAGCATAGTAAGAGCATATTGTATCCATCTGTTTATCAGGGTAGATCAGTAAAATGCCTTTATATTTCGGGGCCTGTAGCTCAATGTATTTCTGTCTTGTGGTATTTGCATAAACAAGCAAAGATTCAATTATAACGGAGATTCCCTGCATGGAGATGGAGCAAGACTGTCAACCGTCTCCCTTTACTGTGAGTAAAGCAAAGCTGTGTTCCACACATTGTTGCCCTACTTACTAATTTTGGCAATATAACCTGCCTGACACTAGCCTCAACCCACCACCACCCCACTTATTGCCACCCGAGCATCCACCCACAACTACCCTGTCATCCAAAGACTGCGGGATGCGTGGATTGATGTTCTCCCTGGCTTCCCTGCGCACGGCAGGGTGCACATCCTGATCATGCCACTCTCACGCCTGTAATGGAGCAGCATTCATCACCTTCTATAGCTGGAGTCACCGGGACCTGCAGCTTCTTTTCCGCTGTATTTTTAATTTGACCATAAATCAAGGTGTGCTTTTGACAAATGACTGTAATTACAGGAAAGGCCATTACTGGTATGGGTATGCGCAAGTGTGTGTGTGTGTGTGTGTGTGTGTGTGTGTGTGTGTGTGTGTGTGTGTGTGTGTGTGTGTGTGTGTGTGTGTGTGTGTGTTAACTGGTACGTGAGTGTGTCAGCGGGTGTTTCCACATTCATTATCTTTGTGAAGCTTAGCATTGTTTACATATACAATATGCGTACTGGGCATGGTAATTGTTTGTAAGAGCAGTGAACCAGGATATATTTCCATGTGGGGTCCCTGGTGGATGAGGCTAACAGTTCCAGTCAACCTCATGTGGGTCAACTTGTGACTGGAAGCTGCTGCTTGTTGGGACAGAGAGAGAGAGAGAGAGAGAGAGAGAGAGAGAGAGAGAGAGAGAGAGAGAGACTTTCATAATATATCATACAGCTAATTATGATAAAAAAAAATATGATGAAATTGCAATACACTTTTCTCATGTCCCTGTATTCATGGGCGTTGAATCGGCTTTGGGATTTGCGAGACACGTCTGTTGTTCAGCTCTGGTTGATTACAACTTTTTTTTAAACTCTCTTGTTTTGACCATCCTTTCTGTTCTTACCAAATTAATGGTTGACATTTGGGAACATGGCGGCATGGCTAAAGAGAAGTCGAGAGGGGGAAAAACAAGTGGTCGGGCGATCATGTTTCGAACTCCATTGGAAGAACGGTGAAATTATAATGTTTGAGGTTCCTCTCTGGCTAACTGCCCTCCCCGTGGTCGTCCACATTAACAGATGCTGCATTCTAACCACCATTACAGGTGCTGTTGCTTCTGGGTTAAATAATCTGCTAAACTGTTTGGTTTTTGACCTTTTGAATACTTTTGGTTTCATGCTCCGTCAAACTTGATTGCTGAAATGTTGTAAACTAAACCCCAGTTGTGATAAACTAGAACTCTTATAGACCTGATATAACAGAGATGTTGGACACTTTCAGGCTGTGTACACAACTCTTTTCAACATTTTATGACCTTGTAAATTGGATGTGGAAACCATTTACTAATTATACATCAAGCAGTAAGATTAACAATTATTTAGAGACATGTGTCTGGCTAATAGATGAATGAAAGTCGAATATGCACTCTCCTTCTTTGCTCTGATTTGTTCTTTACTTGCTCCTGAGGGAAATAATTGTCTTAAAAAAACAATTGATTCAAATCGGACTAAAAAAACAACATTATGAGAAACTGTAAAGTTGTGGGTGGGAAAAAAAAAAAAAAAAATTCTTATCAGGAGTAAAAAATACATGCAGTCAAGAACAAGAAAACCCTGCATCAGCTCATGTTTGGGTTTTGTACTAAACTACAGTAGGTGACTGGTATTAATGATAAAAGTTGTTTTTTTTTCCTCACATTTTTAACTTTTCTGTCAGCACACCTGCTGTTTGCTGAATTGGCGTCGTGGTCAACTGGCGCACACAACGGCATCAGCAGCGCTGCGGAGGCTGCAATCACAGGGCATCAGGGGCACAGATACATTAGTGCCAATACCCCATCTGCAATCACGCTGCGATTAGCAATCAGTTGACAAACTATCTCCCTCGCTCTATTGCTTTCCCTCCCTTATGTTTCCGTGTTCGGTCTCTCCAACTTTCTCTTTACGTGTTGCACGCCTGAAGAAGATCACGTTCGTTTCTTTCCTCTACTCGTGCGTTGTCTCTGCCGAACCTACCTCAACCGGGGAAAACAAATCTACATTTCTGATGGAAATTGCGTTACATCTACGAGCAGGTTTAACAAACATCATTCAAACCCACTCCTCGAATGGAAAATAAACGACACATGTTTAATTTAATGCAGGCTGTTCACTAAGAGGGTGTTCATCAATTAGTAACATCATGTTTTTAATTGCATCTTTGAAGGACTTAACGGAGCAGCTTTTGGCAAGCAGATACGAACTGTCAAGATTAATATGCCATTATTCTGACCAGACGTTGGCACATCTTGATTCTGAAAGAAAGTGATGGTCGGAAATGATGAGGAGGCACCGTCAATCAGAGCAATTTGCTTCAGCCTGGAAGAGACATCTTGTAGATTTGTATCACCAGCTAACTGAACACATCCAGTCATATTTATAAAGGTGCACATAGTGGCTTTTTCGACTCTCACTATCACTCTGCTGTTGTGCTGATGAACCCAACCTCCTCAAGCGTTTGATAGCTCTGATTTAACTTATTTAAAAGTGGAATTGGTTCTCCCAGCAGAATCTTCACTGCTGCTCTGATTCTTTGATAGCTCCCTCAGAGCCTTTTCCGCCCGTATAACCATTTGCATAAGATGGCGAGTTCATCGTTGTAGTGTAAGTGTCTCTGATTGAACCAGCCAGTTGTAGTGTCACCTTTCAATTAGCTGTGCAGCCTTTGTGTTCTGCATACCTTTGCCTACTGCCATGCAGCAGGGCAGTCTTACGGGCGTCAATTCCTCAAGTGTTTTCAGATTAAAAAAAAATCTGCATGATTTCATCCCCGTTGTAGAATATACACTCCAGTGTCTTGAGATGTTAACGTGTTTTTCTTTTTCCACTTTCAAATATGTCAAACAGTTCATTGGGCTCAGAAGGAAAAAAGAGAGAAAGCCATATGAGTCACTCGGGCGGGCTGTTTCTTTGATATCAAACGTGGGATTCCTTCGATGCAAGTTTAGAGTTAACTGCCCTGCATGAGAAGAAATCCTTTTCCACAAAATTTTAAGCCAGAAGGGATGTCATGCCACTGCAGAATAAAGTGGTAAACCCCTTTGTTCATTGGGACAACTCCCACGGTGAACTCTATATTTTTTACTGCAATGTTTAAAGGGCAGTTTTATCCACTGTTGCATTAACTTCTCGTGCAACAGTCTCATATAAGCTTCCATGAATTCATCTGTTAACAAGATTTACTTCTAGTCTTAAGTTGTAATATTGTCTGGACCAGGGGTGCCCAAAACGTTGATCGCAAAAAATTACGATTCACAAAAAATTGTGGTCAAGTCGGACAGTTTTCAGCTGCCTTCAAAGTATACACAGGAATAGAAAACATAACTTTATTAGCTCCGGACTTTAGGCTTTTTGTAGTTTACAGATCATGTTTCAATTCATACATATGTGATTATAAATATATTATGTAGAAATGTGCGTGTAGCTGCATCCTTTGTTCTTTTTTTGTCTGCCTGTGTAATAAATTACTACAGGTTTGATATGTGTTGTATAAATAAGCTTTTGTATTATCAACCACACACGGTATGTTTTTAGATTAATCATGAAACTAATAGTCAAGCATCGAGCGTTAAGTATTACAACTACACATAAACTAAGGATTTCCTTCAACAAGTGGTGTTTGCTGTCAAATCAAAGAGCCAATTAGCTCCCAGATGTGACAACAGCCAGGTGTTCATTTTTCCTCCAACCAAAAACTAAGTGAGGAAGAATTGCGCGTAAACTCGGAAATACTTGCTTTGTTTCTCCAAAAAGGGATGGGATCCCAAAAAAAAAAAATATAAATATAGATATAGAAAGAACCACGTCAGGGTAACTAGTGAGCCTCAGGATAGACGCAAGTTTGCGGCTGCAAAAAAAAATGTCTCCCTCTCTGTCAGTTAGTCCTCAGAAACATCAGATGTGACAACAGCCAGGTGTTTCACATCATGCACTGCGCCTCCCAGTCGGTGGAGAGCGACTACGACGCCTGGTTCTGAAATCGCCGAAGTATCGTTGACCACGTGTGCATGACATCAGAGCAAGTCGGGATCAAGTCGGACACAAATCCAACCGGCGTGCATTGCTTCTGCGCATAACTGGCTCCTGTCGAACGAGCCTATTGTCAATCACAACGGATGGTGCGCCCACGATGGTTGGCCGCTTGAATGATGTTCTCCCCGACTTCCCAATTACCACTGCACAATACACAAACAAGCATTATGCGCTAAAACTTAAATTACAAATGAACGTTATTAATGTAGGTAGATTTTTTTTTTGGAAATGGTCATTTTAAAAGTAGCTCGCGAGCCAAACGAGTGTGGGCACCCCTGGTCTGGACCATGCTGAATGTTTAAAACTGTTCCGAGTAGAGCATTGCCGTTATCTGGGGATAAGCTGTTCGCTTGATAGGCTGATCTAAAGAGGATGTCGTCCTTTTATATATACATGGTCTACTCTTGAAAGGAAACAAGTGCTTTCCGCTCAGAAACATTGAATTAAGCTCTGTCTTTTTGCTGGGATATTTTTATAACGCACTCAGGAGATCAATTTGTCCTGACAGCTTCACTGAGTTCTTATAACACAGTTTGAAACCATTGGATATTACGTCACTAGCGCTTTCCTGGTGTGACAGTATTTGAGAAACCAATCAGATATGGTTCCATTTCTATAAGCATAAGCAAGATTGCATTTGTTTCTCTTTCTTTCAAAAATAACTTTGTTTTATGATCATACTTTGTTCTCTATGAACTATGCTGGACACACTTTCAAGACATGGGACTCAGTGCAGTGGCTATGATAAAAATCATATCAAAATATATAACTGATAATTCTATTTTCTCTCTGATAAAAGCCCCTCTAATTTCAAATAAAACAACGTATTTAAATAAGAAATTCCTCCTAACTGTCTGTCAGTATAAAAACATGCTATCAAAATTGTTTATCTGCCAAGTCCGTTGAACAAACAAGGAATTTGATGAGGTGAAAGTACATAACATTAAACATAAAATATAACAATAAAGGTAATACAAAACAATAAACATAGAATAAACCACTAACAATAAAAGTAATAAAAACAATAAACATACAATAACTGAGACACAATTTAAAGATGAATATGGTAAACAATAACAACCAGATAACATTACTTTAAGCGGCAAGTGTATTTTAATAAGAAAAGAAAAAGATGTGCAAGGGTGTTGAAGGAAGTTGTTCCTGGGGATGTAGGAGTCAGAGTCAGGGGGTCCAGGGCTTTATTGATGAACCCGACTGCAGCTGGAAAGACACTGTTCTTGTGGCGTGAGGTCCTGGTCCTGCTGGACTGCAGCCTCCTGCCAGAGGGAAGGGACTCGAACCGTTTGTTTTGGGTCTGAGGTCACCCTTGTACCAACAGGTGTGCGCACGTGTGTGGTCGCGGATGTTTCTTCCCATTTGGAGACATGTTGTAGTCTATAAACGAGCCTTTTGTTGGTAGTGTCTGTGGAGGACAACCATCAAACGAGCCGCCGAGTTTTCTTTTTTGTTCACAAACCAACTATCCACGAGACTCGAGTATCTGCATCTCATTATTTTACAGCCCCCTTTCCATACCTTTCTTGTATATTATATTTCATGCTGCAAAAAGTATTACTCTAATTATGATCTGGCAGGATATGTTTAAGTGACGAGGCACAGACAGGCGTCGTGTTATTTTATCATGATAAGACCACAAATATGTGCACCCAGCCAATCAAAACGAACACAGGTGTAATTCAGAATTGTAAATGCTTTGGTTCATTTTAGATTTTAATTCTTCTTCTTTGGGTCAAACCTGGCTTACTTTATCATTGGTTTATTAATCTCATTGAGACGGCAAAGCTCCTTAAATTTAATTTTTTTTCTCTGTCCCTGAAAAGACAAACTATGTATGTCAATAACCTTTGTTTATTCTCAGCCTCCGTATTTATCGTGTTTAAACAGACGCAGCTTTGTATTTGTATGAAGATGAATTCAGAAGATGAGGTATAACACAATTAGTGATGTGGCGTCGACCAAAACAGTGCAAATTACTCATTTTGTGTGTTTCTTTGTAATATATCGCTGTTATATTACACAAAGATGTAAAATCATTGTTTTATGGTTCCCAGTGACTTATTAATAGAGCACATAAAACAGATTAATATGTTATTTAAATTTGACACTCAATTAAAAAGCATGTCAAGCAACTGCAAATAATAAAATGATATTGCTAAAATATTAATTTTAATATTCTTGTTTCCATGGCTAATGTTTCAATTTTTTATCAGACTGTCTATTTTTTTTCCCTCAGCGATCCTCCTGCTTAATCTTTTGGTAGAAGAGAGATTCAGAATGAAGCAATAGTCCATCAAATTGTATTCCCACAACAAGGTAAAGCAGCGTCCAGCAGTCCTGCACCTCCATATTTCTTCTGTGTTAAGGTATTTCCAGTGAAACATGTGGTCTGCTCTGCCATGCAGTCTTTAAAAAAAATATCCACATTTCACTCAAACTAATGGAATAAAACACATATCGGAAACACGTTATTTGTGCTTCCCAGCATTAAGATTCAGAATTGCCTGTGATGGTTTCATTTGAATGATTTCATTTGTGAGACGTTCCCTTCAGTTTTGCTCATCAAATCAAGGAATCTGTAATACTATTAGGTCTAATTTGAAATCTAAACGCAAGCACTGGTATGACATTGAACAAGGGCGCAACGGAAATAACAATTGAATGTAATGGAAACCCACAGCATCTTGAACTGCACCGGCTGTGTGAAGATGCTGTAATGCAGACGGGTTATCCTTCAAACCCCCAAATCCTTGACTGTGCACTTTTGACTTCACACACCTCAACAGGACCTTCGACCAGACATGTCGAGTGAACCGTGAACTCCCTCTCTGAGGAGGTAATGATGGCTGCTGTCACCGAAGTGACATAATTACGTTGAGTCAAAAGTTTAGCTCTCACCCGTATGCTACTTTCCTGTCTTGGACTCTTGGCCCAGAGCCCAGCATGGCTCCTCTTGAGTGGCCAGGGAAAGTGCTGACTAACTTGGCCGGAGGCTCGGGGGCTCAACCTGGGTGTTACTGGCTTCCTGAAAGCCTATTGATCTGCCTGAATGCTTGAATGCCTTGCCGGGTGCCTGTGCGTTGCTGGATGTTGGCCTGTGTGTTAAATTACGTTTGCTTATAGACTTGTGTGCCTTAGACCATACCTGCGTGTGAGAGTGTGACAGAGTGTGTGTGTGTGTGTGTGTTCGTGGCGCCAAGCTGTCTGATTGACAGGTTTGGGCGTTACTGCAGTTGGCAGGAAGTTTTCATCTTGTTTTTCTGCTTGGCGGTTAAATGGGTTGGCAAATATCTCCTCCTCTGCGTTGGCCAGAATAGACCTTTCAAAACAGTCATGACCTTTTCTGGCACATATGCTACAGGTGCGCTGCCGCTTTTAGACGCTCAGGGAGTACAGCATGTATTATTGAAGAGGCATAGGCCACAGCAATTATATAATTTATATAGGATCACAGGTCTAATGTTGGTGCCATCTGGACTCATCTGAGAGATGCACAGGCCCACTCACATGCACATACTCAGACTTTCCCACCACACTAAAGGCTCCAGGATAGGCTACTTATTCCAAAATCAAAGTCAGCATGCTCCTGTGGGCTGTGTGTGGAATTGCCAGTGTACTCTCTGCGACTGGGGGGGGTCTGTCCTCCCAAGCCACAGGGTGGAGGCGGTGATGGCTGAAATAATTATGACATTGAAACCCAAATTGAAGAACACCATCTGTTACACCGGCTCATACAGAAGGAGAATAATTATTTATAACCAACCCGGTATGTTTGTTGGTGTAGAAAAATACTTTTGTCACAGCCTTACATATTGCCTGTGAAAATGCATCGGCTTCAATGTCACCCTCACCGTAGTGTGAGTATACGCTCTAAGCACTGGGGTCCAGCAGTGCTAAATAACCAAGTTGAGGCGCAATAATCATAATAATATTGTTTATTTATCATCCTGGATCATATCATCTGGAATCAGATCACCATAATAATGTCTCCACAGAACAAAGAAGCAGACAAGCTACTTGCGTTAACTCGTTCTTGCCAGAGTTGAATGAATTACTCATTTTGTCATTCCAGTTTAACATCAGAACGCAAAGAAATGTCATTAAAGCCCTCAAGTACGGTCTGCTGCACTGCTGACTTAAAGAAAGTGTGACTAAAAGGCCCAAAAGTCCTCGCAGAAGCCCTCAAGCACTTTCACACCAGGATGGCCCTGAGCCCTCCTGCACTCACTGGGGCGAGCGTCTTGGTCTTTCAGTACAGACACATGGGCCGGGCCATAGACGTACACTAATTAACATGGAGATCATGCTGAAACCCTGAACTTTGAAATATGTTGTACATTTTATGTAAATGTTATCCCAACCAAGCTTAAATACAGATTTAGGGAAGGGAGCCTGTCAGTGGTCAGCATGGTGAAGAAGCAGAAACTGAATATAATATTTATAGCTCGGGTTCATTTAGAAGTCAACTGAGTGCAATGCTGCAGTTGTCACTGAGTGGTCACTCACTGACACTCTTTCTATGACTCAGAGCTTCCTCTGTTGCTCCTTAGCGCCAGATGGTCACTCAATTGCGATCATATGTTTCAAAGGCTATGAAATGACTTGTGACCTCCAGACTTTATATTGGCTCTGAGTTGCAGGGTTTTATTGATCAGGTGACCATCACGGTGTCATGTGCTCTAGTGACTAAATGTCTGGCTGGTTTGCTGATACATCGATGGAATAGTAGTTTGTTTGGGTCGTTTTATGAGATGACCAACAGTGACACCTGAGGTCTGGCAAAGTAGTCTGGGGTATGTGGTTCATTGTACTGGCCACCTAAAACAAAGGTGCTTATGAATGACTGACTAGATCTTCAATTGTCTAATTTGCCATTTTCTTTGCACTAAATATCCTCTCATAATATCTGTTTTTATAATGGTGGAGGGATGATGTACAGTGCCTGCTTAGTCTGCATTCCTGTGTTTATGTGACTGAAGTAATGCTTCATCTGTGGGCATCCATCTATGCTCTGGCCTTCGTAAATGGAGCACTTTAAGCTGCGACTGAAAAACAAATACGGGTGATTGAAGTTCGTGGCTGTGTTGGAATAAACCTCACTGACTCACCTCAGATCTGTTACTATGGTTAACCTTGTCAAGCAAGGCTTCGGGGGATCTCAATCGCAAAGATATGCTGATGCTTTTTCATTTATATTTCCACATAAAAACTGGCTGAGGAGCATGATGATGGCATTTTGAGTAGAAATTGAAATTAATTCTCGTTTAAGCAGGTGTAACCTTGAAACCGTCAACTTCAAAGACCAAGCCTGTGGGCCTAAACATTCCCAGCTGGCGTGGAGACAGCAAGGTGTTTGCTGCTGCTGTCAGTGTTACGTATGCATGTTATTTACAGTGAATGACCTTGAACGGTGTATGTTTTGGCGCTGATGGGCGGACTCGCTCACGGATGGAGTACATGAATCCATTCATCAGATGCAAGTGAGCACTATTTGCCCGTGTTTACCTTCCTACTGTACTTAACACCAGTCCCTGAGTTACGCTGGCAGGTTCACTCAATCAAATGATGCACCTGAACAGACACTTACTGCATCATATGTGAGATACAAGTTCTTCTTTTATGGAAGGAATGTTGGACAGTGTACATTGCAGACCTCTTCATGAAGCACAGTTGGTAATAATGAGTCCGATTTTGTGGATGTTGTCTTCCCTTTGAGTTTGTGACTGCCAGTGAGTGACGGAGAGGAATCTGTCTGCGACTTATTTTGCATCCTGATGTGTGACGAGTGATTATAAACAAAAGTGCTGCAGCCCGTCGGGGGAAATACACATTGTAATTATGGCAGGGAAAAGCTGCTCAAAAAACCTTGTTAAAATCTAATAAGCCCAAGGTTCTTTCTTGTTTGCCTTTTTCTTGTCAAGGCTGGGTATTATCATCGCAAATATCCAAGTAAAATAAAACGTTGAGAAAACCAAAACCAGATAGCTAAGTCGAATTTTCCATTAGGTGGATAATGTTGTGGCGGAGGTGGTTTAGCAGGGAGAGCAGGTTCAATCCCTGGTCCCATTATCCACTTGTGGAAGTGTGCTTGAGCAACACACCGAATCCCAAGTTGCTCCGACACCATCGGTGTGTGAACCAGGGGCCAATTGTAACATGTTTTATTCCAGTAAGATACAAGGGCGCAATATACATGCATTGCAGTTACCATTTATTATCATTTATTCTGCAGTAATTTAATAATCTTTGCAGTAAAAAAATGCAACAACTCTCATGGTTGCCAATGTACACTGTTTAGGAATTGCCTGTGGTAATTTAGCATGGCGCGGCTCTGGCAGGGAAGCCACAGCATCTGGAGCGATGCTGATTTCTATACTGCCCAAGTGTGATGCAGCTGCAAATTCCCCTGTGCTTCACACACGTGGTAACATCTGGTCAGAACTAAGAGGCATGGCTGAAGCATGCTACAAGCATCAGTGCTTCTCACTGAGGAGTGACACTGTCTCGTTTATGTTCCTTTAATGTGTTTTTAGCATTTTAAGCCATTCTTGATCATGCATTCTTATGACTTCATGATCGGCTGACTTTTTCATCATACATGTCGTCTCTCATTTCCTACTCCAGCTTTGCATCTCAAGGTGCTAATCGGACTGTAACAATGAGCAGGGAAATAAAGTCTTGGTTGGGATATCTGCTGGCGACGCTAGAGTCGCATGTTGACCAAATATCTGCTCAACTGATCACTTAGGAATAATTCTCAACTGAACTTTGTGTTTAACGCGAAACAGCAAACTGTAACCTTGATGAATCAGTTAGCATTGTGCGTGTGAGCATTTTAGCGTGCTGATGTTACAGCATTGAGCTCAAAACACAGCCTCACAGAGCCACGAGCAGGGCTCTAGACTCTGGGTGAAGTCTAACACAAAGCACTAGCACAAAGCACTCGACCAACAGTTTGACTGTATGTGGCCATTATTCAGTTCATGTAGTGCAGATTTAGTATCAGTTGTGCCCGATGAGACCTCTAGTGTCAGCATTTAAATGGGATCATCATAAAATAGGATGAGAACAGTATTGATTCATTATTTTGTGAAATGTGTGTGTTTCTCTGTGTGTGTGTGTCTGTGTGTGTGTGTGTGTGTGTGTGTGTGGGCAGTGTCCTGGCATTCCTGGAGTGGTAAGGTCGCGATAACAAGGAGAGGATCACCCTGAGCCTCGAGCGAAAGAGCTCAGAGCACCCTGCTGGCCCTTATTATTTCATCATAATTACTCCGTCTTTCTCTTGCATTTGAGGGGCAGAAGGAGACCCACATAGAGACGGACAGCAGACTGAAACAGTGCTTTATAGAATTAACCATATCTGGTTGTTAACTGTGACAACAAGGAGCCTAGTGGATCAGTGTAAAAAAAAAAAAACAACAACATCAGATCAGTTGTAAAGCATCTGCTGTATTTAGCACAACGTGAAACAGAACCTTTGCATGTTCATGGCAAAATATGGTGATTTTGATTCAAATGAGACATCTGTGGTACCAGATAGCTCAAACTATGCACAGTTGGTAGAATGACTTCAACTCAGCTGGTAAGCTGTAAGTGACTGATCTATTTTGTAAGTGCCAGCTTATCATAATCAGCTTTTGCACATTTCTAAGCTGGTGATTTAACACAATCTCTGAACCTCAAGTAAATAATTTCAAGAACGTCAGTGCTGCACAGTCTAACTTCTCAACTGTTTTGACAGTTTTCATTGTAGTTTGAAATAAAAAAAATAAAAGACCAACAATAGAAATCTTTTTCTGAGGGCATAATTTGACAGTGACATTGTATCGCCCTGTTATTTGTAAGAACACTCAAGGGGCACATAATGCGTTATAATTATCTAGCTGTTTCATGTTCGTCATACATTGTGACACCACAAAAAATCAATGAATGTCAAACAATAATAAGGGACCGTGTCTCTAAAAAAAGGATACAAAGAACTTTTCTGCTCTTAAGAGGAGATAAATAATACAGGCAGGTATTCATGTGACCAGAATCTTAGTCGAAAGGTGAGGAGCAACTGCTAGTTTGTTCATTGGATTTAATCCAAAGTGGCAGAAACCAGAAAAAACAGCTCACACTTTCGTCTTGTCCTAGAATGCTCTTTTGCCGGATGCAGTGTGCGTGGCAGCTCCATTAGACCCCCTTGTCAGCAGTAAGCTCAAATTTAGCCAGCGCAAACCTCAGCATGGGGTCTATGTTGCTCCATTCCGTTACACAGGTTAGACCCAGGAGGCAAACTGTGCTATCGAGTGAAAACGTGCCTTCTCTCTCTCAACTCTTCCTGTTATATGGAAGTCTATGAGAAAATGATCCTACTTCTCACTTGATTTATTCCCTCAGTAAACACTGTAAACTTGAGTTTATGCACTCAATCGCTAGTTTCAAGTCTTCTTCAATACAGCACGATGTTCATTAAGTAAATTATGGACCCATTTAGAGTCAAATAGACCATAAAGCGGAGAATGCTTTAGGGCGGGCTTACTGTGATTGACAGGTTGCTGCCACTAACAAAGCCATATACCCCATCTCTGAGTCGCACGTTACAAATATGTTCAATTATTTCAGTTAATCGGTTGTCAGCAAACAAAGCCAAGATGGAGAGGGCGAAATAGCCGAACTTAAGGCTTCATAAGGGCAGTCCACAAACTAATGGGTGATGTCTCGTTGACTACGTCCACTTCTTATATACAGTCTACTCGATACAGTTCATGGCTAGACCCAAACTTTGTCCAAACTTTTAAAAACTTTTTTTTTAATACACCAAATGAACCGAGGAACAAACACGTCTGATCGATGTTTTTGCCGTTCAGCTGCGGTCTCTCTGCTCTGACGTCGACCTCCATCGGGGAAACAGATGTTTCTCGCAGGAAGTTTAGAGTTTATAGTCTGTGAGTCCTTTTCCTCTCTCGAAACTCTGCAGCTTTCTTGTCCCGATTCCAGCATTTAAAACAAGTTTGGTGGAGTAAATGAAGTGTTTCTCTTAAGTTCGGCTTTTCGTCTTTACATGCAATTGTTGTGTTGCATTTGCTGTATGTTGCATTGTTTGATTTTGTTGTTGTTGTGAAATACAGCCACAGTTTGGACAGTTTACCTTTCGGCATTTTCTCTGTTAAAAGGTTGATGGCTAGCTAACTACTGTAGCTAAACAAATGATAGGCCATATTGGCACTGGTTTTTGGTACCCAACCCTAGTCACCATTGCTTTGGACAGTGCCATTCATCAAAGCGTGGTGAGGGCCCACAAACTTAACAACACATCTGTCATGATGGGATTGGTTGGAGTAGCAGTAAAGGTTGAGGTGAGAGGGTCTTAATCATCTGTTAACCCAATATGAGAGATTCTGCCGTCGGGACCTCCCTATCCCTCTAATCCTTCAAACTGTTATCTTTGCAGCTAAAAAGCCAGAGCCTTGTTACTACTGAATCCAAATAATGGGTCTTACACAATGCTCTGTGATAGGAAACTGCAATTCGGGGGAATAAATACATTTTCAAAGGCAGCTCCTTCTCTAATGCCAAGTGATTATTTGAGCATGGTGTTCTCCTGAGCCTTTTCTATGAGGCTGAGCACACTCCGTCTGGTTAGACACGGCAGCTATCAGCTCAAACACACCCGTGCTGCCACCTTTGAGATTACTCCTCTGATTCCCATCTCTCCCATCATGGAGACTTGGCATTTAGTTACAAGACAGAAAGTTGTCTTCAAAACACCTCAAAGGAAAACTTTAGTGCCTGACAGAGGAGGGGAAGAAATCCAATTTATGTGGCTGACAAAGTGGAGCCAATGTAAATACGCTCTGATAATGTTCGATGTCAACAAATGTTGCTTCATCATTAAGTGGGAGGAAATCTAGATTGCAGTGTGTCGATGTTTTATGTTGATGTTTTCATTCTTTTTGGGACATTTGGATCTGTTAGAAGGTAAATTACACTGTGATGAGCAACTAACAAACTAACTAATTAACTCACTAACTAACCAACACTTCACTAGTTGACAGTTTTGTGTCATTTGCAAAACAGGAAGCAGATTCTTATTTCATTCTGTAAATACAATGTCATACAATGCGTACAAACTGTGGGGAATAAATATTTCTTCTCACTAAAAGCTTGAATTAGAACTTTCTTTGCAAAGAAAGTAGTAGCGAAATTGATGAAGCGATCGAGCCTTAAGTATCCAAGGGCCTTGGTGACTGACTTTCTGGAAGATTTGCCATTCACAGTCTCCACGGGAGGTTTTTGGCCTAAAATGAGCTTTAATGTCAATCATAAGGGAAAAGTTGAACCCGCACACACACACACACACACACACACACCCTCCTCCGCCTCCTGAGTTATCAGCGGGGCATGTCGGCGACCCTAATCCGTATTACGCATAGTTATTTTAACCCTGACCCAGCACTCCGAAGAAAGAAAGTGGGTGCGTGTGGTGAGCAGGGTAAGTTGCGTTCTGTCATTGTTGCCTGACTTCAAAGCTGCCAGCTCACCATGCTGAAATCCCCCAAAACCTGACAACATTAGAATACCATCAAACACTCTCTGGCTGCCTTTGAAATGCCACTGACACTGTTTGGCGTTGCAATTTGCCGGCTCTAAAGAGCGCACCCATGTTATTGAAATAAATCTGAGGCTTGTAATGGGAATGGAAATGAACACATCTTTCATGCTTTGGCTTAGAAGTGAAAGTGAACATTGAGATGGAGCCTTGTTTCCCGAGAGAGTAGGTTGTTGACTTTGTAGCTCTCCCTCAGTGTCCATTGTACCATTGCCTTTCCTGTCAGTTTCACTTACCTCTCTTTTTTTCTCCCGTCCTCTTTTCTTCACTCTGGTATTCTGCTCTTAACCTCCTCCAGATTGCAGAAAACATTTCTGTCCAGAGGGACGATTTGAAATTATTTCCAGTGAGATACATACACACAAAAAAGCCAGACTAAACAGTCACAAAGGTTGAGTGTACTAAATGAGTGCTTTGGTAGACTTCAGTCTATTGATTTTATCGTCCCAACTGTGGACCTCTTCCATTTCACTTGGTGCTTTCACACGGCGTAATGGAAGACAGACGTGTACAGATTGATGAGTCAGACACCCAGCCGTTGCTTGGACAAGGTAAACTGGTAACGGGGGTCGGAAGAGTAAGACGAGAAGAGAATAAACGCGAGTAGGTGTCTGGCCAGCAACATTGCTTCTGCTTTAATTGACAAACATGAGCCCTCTTAGCAAGCAGTGAGACATTGTGTCTGTTAGTAGTGGTTTCCCCTTTGCTTTTGTCTGAGTGGCGTGGGTCTTTGTGTAGCTTCATGCTGCTCACAGACGTTATTGAAGGTGGGCGTGTCTTCCTGCTCCGATCACTGTTTGTTTCAACAGGTACGTGTTTGGGTGATTTTTATCCGACGTTAGTGATAGTGTGGCTCGACAACACTGACAATGACACAAACACCAAGAGCATTGCTTTTTCTTTGTATCTCCATCTGTGCTTTTATAAATAACAGAATAAAGAAAATGTCAATAACTTTCAATTAAACCAGACCAAAAAAAAACTCCCCTAATATAACAGTAGGGAAAACACTGCACTTTTAATAAATTATTCTTATATATAAATTATTATTTGTGCATTAGAAAAACACACATACACCAGGACCATACGCCTTATTCACACATATACAACACACGTGCAGATGCTTTCATGCATATACCTATAAATTAACACAAACCTGTAACAAAAGTGTGAAGATGATTGATTTATAATATATATATATATATATATATATATATATATATATATATATATATATATATATATATATATGACTCAGCAGGGAATAATAAAGTTGATTACCTTGCAGAAAAGTTTGAGTTGTATGGCCTGTTTCCTGCATCGTTTAATCTTAACAGCTCACTGTGGCTGCTCCCTCTTGTTCCACGACTCCCTGCTATACTTAACAGATCTGCTGTCAAAAAGTACAAAAAAAAGACGCAAAAATGCATTTTTTTTTATGAGCAATTACTTTAAAAAAAAAAAAAATTCACAAGAAAAGTATTGTTGTCTGACATAAGTTATGCAAATATTGAAGCTAGGGTTTGTAATCTTAAGTAAGATTAAGCCAGATATTAAAAAGGTCAGACCTCCAAAAAACATTTTTTTCCAATGAAAGTAGCTCGCAGCGCTAGATCCAAAAGTTGCTAAATCTTGCGAGAAAGTCTCTAACACTGACAGCCCGTCCCTTCAGGTCTCCCTTCAAAGCCCCCACAAATGTAATTATGAAGCTCACCCTCACCTGAAAGTAAACAACTAACATGCTGTTGTTACTTCTCACAGCTGTCAAGCCAGCAGCTTGTCAAAGACTCCGGTGACGAGCAATGAGAGCAGGAGCAGAGTGTGCAGGTCGACAGGCAGAATTAAATGATTAGATAGGCTTATTACAGCCCTGCAACACCGACATAAACCAAGTTTTGTCCCTCTTTTTTTGTCTGAGCATTTGAATTAGAATTTCAACAAATATAAGTAATATTTTTGACGTTTACCAACCTGAAGATTCTTCCTTCAAGAACATACAGACCAAAGAAAAAGTAGTGCCAAGAACACACATTTTTTTGTTATTGATCCTTCCTTTTTATTTGAAACGAGCTGTTACTGAAGTTTACTCAAAATGTGTTTGTTACCATTTGTGTAACTAGATTTGTGTGGCTGATCGTGATACATTGTATTTGTATGGTAGTGAGGATTCAACCACTCCACATCAAGGCAGTTAGAGCTTGTTGGTTTTAGCGGCTTCAGCAGAGAAGGTGCACAGCCTTTGCATTGGAGATGGGAGATCTTCACCACTGATCCACAAGCTGCTTTGAAAAACTTTATAAATATGGGCTCAAATCTGAATCCACAGAAAGATGAATTCCTCCTCAGAATGACGGCCATTCTGTGTGACTCGTTTGTGAAGGGGTTTCCTTCTGCTGGGTATGAGCTACCCCAGAGCTCGCTGTGTTATGTTAAGCTGGAAGTCTGGCATCCATAATTGATGAGTCGTGTTGGGCATTGTCTTGACAGTCCTGTTCTGTTCTGGTCCCAGTGGAGTGGAGAAACGTAATCTTTTCCCATCTAGATTTGTCCTTGTTGTTAGCACTTTTTGTGGACTCGGTATCACGTCGGTCCAGAAACATGCGGCTGCATGAATAATGCTGTCATGTCACATGGAATATCCTGTTGCTCTGTCATATTTGTCATTGCAAACATAATTGAAGAAAGGAAACCAAGGAGACCATATGGTTGAAGCAGACTCTTGTCAGAGTCTTGACCTTTCCCTGCACTAAAAGCCCCGCACTGAGAGTTGTACAGTACCATGTGATTCATGTTGCACCTGCTCTCCCGATCAACAACATGTGCACACATCCCCACACACAAACTTGCTCTCGTGCCCCTCCCTCTTTGAGCCTTAAACAGCATGACGCATCATGGGAGGCCGAGGTAAAGTGGAGGTGAAGAATGAGTGAGAGGAGGGCTGTCGGGGCTGAGGGTGGAGGGGGACATGGGGATGATGTCCCAAACACCGACAGGAGTGTGTGACAGTGACAAAGAGGGGATGAGCGTGATCAGAGGGGATAAAGCCTGCCAGAGTCCTCGCCGGTATCTCCCCTAGCCAGACAAAGCAAGCTCACATGCGCACGCGTCACATGCACCAAATTTAAAGGTGACACTTTTCACCTTCTGCAACTTTCTATAATTTCTCCTGATTCAGTCTTGCAAGTAGGTGCATCCTCCGTGGTAAATACAACACGCCTGCAAAAGTAGGTCCGAAACAACAATAAGTCCACCATGCTTAGCTTGCAAAGGGTCATAAATATTGCAGGAATCCTGTGAGAATCAAGATTACTGTTTTTGACTGGAGGCGAGCTGACGGAGCCTTTCAGAACCTCCTTCTCTTTCCTCGGGGTGTCTGTTTATCTTCAGGGCATCTGTTTATATCTGAAGATGATATTGTTTATGTGGATCGTTGGCAAACCCTCTTCTTTACAGTGAAGTGTATACCTCAGTTGCTGTGTTTCATTTAGCAGATTTGTTGACATTTCTGTTTGTGACATGAACCCTTTCTGTGTGTTTCCTCCAGTCGAGTTTGATGACTGTGCGGGGAACGAGGACGTGAAGTTTGAGGTGTCGGACCCCGGCTTCTACGTGGACGGAGATTTGAATCTGGTGCCTCAGCGAGATGTCCTGCACAGCCGGCCAGTCGTGTTCATCCACGGCATCAGTGCACACGCAGATGACATGGCACAGGTGGAAGTCACTGGACTGCCGATTCAGTCACCACACACTCTCAGGGTTAGTGGACATTTCTTGTGCATGTGTATGTGGTTTGTGTGTGTGTGTGTTTTTTTTTTAAATTTCTACATTTACACTTGAAAAAGGTTGTTTTTTTGCTTTTTAATTTGATATTTTGGGGAATACATTTATTTGCTTCCTTGCCAAGATTTAGGGGACAAGCTGTATGTATTCACTGCAAATATGATGCCCCAGCATGCAGCAGCAGCTAACACAATCTACCTACCAGCACCTCGAAAGCTAATTAACATGTTATTTCCCATTTGGTCAATCCGTACTTCGAGAGTGTAAATGTGACACCTTGTTGGGGTTATGTGCTGGACTGCCTCTTGGCCAGGGGCAGTGTCTTCCTGGAGGCTCCACTGGCTACCTGCCAAACTCACAGTGACAGCCAACTCAGGAAAATTACTACAAACAGCCAAGGCTAGAGTTTGGCAGTCCAGCTTGTAGCCATTCAGCGTGGTGTTATTTTTTTACACAGTTGTTTCTGTACGTTTTGAACACGTTGTTAATTAGTGTAGAAGTAGAAGTGCCGGTAAGTGCATTTTTTTCTCGTGTTTTCAGTCTTTTCATTAAACTAAGCTAACGTGCCGACACTCTCTTCAGTCGTTCTCTGGTCCCTGGTCCCGGTGACCGGTCTTCATCTTAGTCAAAAAGGACATGCTGTTTGCTGAGATAAGAAAAAGTAAGCAGGCTTTTCAGCTAACTGCTACAGAGACAGTTACCTGGTTATGTTGATGTAGTTTGTGTTCAATTAGCTCGCATTGCCTTTTTCTATCAGTTTCCAGGTGGTTAATTATGCTAGCATTAGTTTTGGTTAGAGAGCAGAGCCATGTTTAAATGATAAGAGATCTATTGAGCCAGTGCAAAAAAACCTGCTGTTAATTACTTAGAGTTAGCTCCTTCACCTTTTGAGCTATGATTATTTGTAGCACCATGGGTGGTGTGTGATTTCCAAAGACTGGATCACAAGCTGCCACCTTTACACCCCTGCAAACCGTAAGCAATGTGTGTCTAACTACCCGCCTCCTTAAGCCTTCATCAAAGTTATACAAACCCACGTCCAGTGTCCGTGTCCTGACCCAGCACAGTGTAGCTTCACATTTTCTTGTACAGGCAAGAGACTTGCATCAATTCGGAAAAAAAAAAACAAATCGGTTTATTTCTCAAAGTGTAAAACTGTTTCTTTTAATGAGGAGACGAGATGGTTAGTTTAACAAGGGAAGCTTGCTTCAAGATCTAAACACAGTCACTGAGTGTGATTCGCAAGACGTTCATGCATTAGTGATCGTTATTGCAAATTGGAAAAAAAAACGTGACACTCATGAATGTAAGGCAAGCTCATGCGCCCTTCATTAACACCAATTAACATAATTGCACCACCTCAAGGATGCCATATTAGGCAGCTGGGAAACACCAACATACATAATCTTTGAAACCAAATGGACATTTGAAGAAAGTGAAAAATAACTTAAGTGGTGCAGGTATTAATGTGATATAGTCTGTGTCATATAAAAGAAAAATAGCCTTCATTTTTATAACAAGTGGAGGCATTACAGCCTCAGTAAAAGATGACAGAATAGCAGGAGCGCACAGAGAAGGTGATTGATGTTACATCCACCAAGAGAACCATAGAAGAAGTTAAAAGAATGGGTTTTGATTTACTAAAGAGGAACTTGTGAGCGCCACTGGAGGAGGCTGGGTGAACAGCTGCTGCTAAGCTCTGCCAAATCTATGAGCATATCATCGCCATCACCAGGGATGTATATTTCTAGTGCTGTTACAGATGGCAGCAACAACTGAGCCCAGCACTATCTGTCCGCAAAGTGATGAAGCTAACGTTTGACAGTCTAGATTATTGATCCAGATCACTGACACTTCAAAACATTCATCCTTTGAAAAGGTGCTAAACTCTTTGAAATGTCCGGGTGAAGTCTTGTAAATGAGTCCACGGTGACATTCAGATACTCGTTACACATCTCTCTGAGTCAGTGTGGGAAAATGCTTGAAAATGCAAATAAATCTAAACTACTTAAACTTTAATGAATACCCAAATGTGGAGATATTTCTTGTGTTTACAACCATTACTCATGCACAAGGTCACACGGAAGGGAAGAAACACTTTCCTGCAGGGCAACATAAACAGCGGTAATGTTTTTGTACTTGGTGCATGAAAAATTACACTATGACTGGCCAGTTCTTAATTATATGGAAATTTGGCCAGTAAGCCTGCAGCCCAACACTTTGTTTCTCGGCAAATGTGTCCTTTTGTTTGTGTACTCAACAGAAATGTGTTTCTGTAGCGAGCATATCGACTGCCTTACAAAACTCTGTGCAACCTGAATGAACACTGTTGTCCCTCATTCACATCCGGCACACACCTCAATCCCCCCTCTGTTCAGTCCAAATACAGTAAGTTAATTAGGGAAAGTTTCCAGGGGCTGCAGGTACAGTTGGTATTCCCCTCATTCTCTCAGAGATCATCCGTCATCCTGCCGCAGTGCTCAGAGTCCTGCTGCTACAGTTCCTCCGGCCCAGAGCTTAATGAATGTCTCCATCCCTTTCGGCATGGTTGCTCTCATTTGTTTGTGCCCCTCGCCATCGTTTATTTGGTTAGCTAGTCCATGGGTGTTACCTTGGCAAGGCATTGGTGATATAAGTGAATTAGTTTTTGGGCAAGTTATATATGCGGTGTGAAGTTTCCAGTGATAAATATGACTGTGTAGTCTTTTATCTGTCTGTGTTTGCTTTCCATGAGACTTGTTTTGTCTGTAGATCTACATAACACTTTTTTAACACACACATTTTTGTCCATTTATTTTCGTGGGGGAATAGCAGTTACATTTTTTTTTTTATTAATGGTAATATCTTCATTTTTCCTCTGACTTTTCATTTAGGACCACTATGAAGTTAACATGATGTCAAATACGTTGGTTTATGACTGTATATCCAGAATCCTTAGCTGTACTTTGCTTTACTGCTAATTATCAAATGAGAGCGTTCTTATATATTAAAGCACTTAGCATCAGCATGTTAACATTGTCATTGCGAGCGTGCTGCTTAATGCACTGCTGTAAACAGAAGAGCTCGCGTGGCTGTAGACTCCGGGTCTTGTTGTAGTTTATAGATTGACATAATTAGAATAAACAGTTTCTGTAAATCAACTATCAAGTCGTTAGACATGCCGTCACTCTCTGAAGGGAAATTCTGGTTCATTAAAACTTGGGTCTTATTTTTATAGCTTTGGCCATCAAGTCCGTAGGCCAGATAACACCGTATCGACTGAAGAAATTGTTGAGATCTGGAAACATGGTGACATCGCTAACGTGTCTGATAGAGAAGAAAGCGGTTCGATATCAGACACATCGATAACGAGAGTAAATGTTATTACTGCCAAGAAAAGATGGCAAAAACTACAACAATTTTAATGTTACATGTTACTCTGAGGCAACAAGCACCATTTAACGTGAGAACACATAGCACATTCTTTGTTTAATTTAGTTTGAGGTTATTTCTTAAATTGCTGCTGTAAGATACGATCAGGCTGTATCAGGGAAACTTGATTAAGTATTTTATCTTTTCTGTGGACAAAAGATTTAATGTCTCCGTATCTTTCAAAGTAGATTTACGTCACCGTTAATTGCAGAGCACAAACAGTCAAGAAGTGCATGAATTAGGCAAAGGGTAGAGGAGAAACTAAGATTGAAAAATAAATAAAAATAGTTTGAGGAGCCGGGCAAAACATGATATGAGAGAGGACGGGTCCTCTTGTGAGGTTATAAACTCTGATTATTTCACTCTCAATTAATCTGCTGAAGCTTCTCAAACTCTGGGACTCATATCATCAGGAAATCTATTGTCCCTTTCTCTGTCCATATCTTGTGCCACCACACGCCTCTGCACCGTCTCAAGTGGCTATCACACAGGAGTTGAGAGCTGCAGCAGCAGTTACAAGAATGTAACTAACTCATGGCATATTTAAAAGCGTGTTTCAATGAGCCAGGGGTTTGACTTGTTGAATGCCTCTGCTGACTGCACTGGGATGCAGAGTTTTACATCTACGCATCTGAGATGCTACTCGTGGTACCCTGTTTTTCAATTATTGTACCATGGAAAAGGTTTCTTTTGGAAATCGTGCTCCATTAATGAAATCTCTTTGTTACGCTCCTGTCAAAGTTAGATTTCATATTTGCCCAAACCTCCCTGTTTCCTCTGAGACACAGAGCGGAAACATTCCATGTTGATTTTACTGGCATAACTAATGTTATCATTGCAGGAAATATTGGCTGGTGATAATTGATAAGTGCTGTGAGAGAAGGTGGAAAGAATCAGTTTTTAATTCCTCAGCGTGAGCTGTTCGCTTGCTGTTCCATAGGCCCAGAGGGGAAGGTTGGCTGATGAATGATTCCTATTTTTAAGAATAATTACCCCCCACACACATCCCCTTTATTGAAACTGATCAATATGTGAATTAATGGAAGAATGCGTTTTAATTTAAAAAATGTGTTTTCCAAGATATGGACTTGTTTGCTGTACCTGCGGGGGGCATTGACAGACACCATTCAAATGTAACAACTGATAAGAGGCAAAAAACCTATTTATTTTAGCTTTTGTTATGTTTCATGCATTTTCGCGCACTGAATGAAATGTAATATTGCATCGTGAGCGAATCCTGCAATGGCAAATAGATTTTTTTCTAACCAAGCTTTACATGTTTAGTAAGTCTTTCTGAGGATGACTAAGATGTGACATCTTGCAACCACAGCACAACATCTCATATTGTACCACACAATACAAATAATCTTCCCACTCACACTATTTCTCCCTAGCTGGTTCTAGAGCTGTCATTTGTTAATTCTGTTTACTGCCTTTGTCAATTGTCTGTCTTTTTTTTTACATCGGGCCCTCTTTCTTTTGCCAAAATGGTTTAGTATAGGACTACATATATATATATATATATATATATATATATATATATATATATATATATATATATATATATATATATACACACACACATACACACTGACTAACACATAGCTTGTATGCGTGGGAATGGAGAGGAAACCAAAAGGCTTTCACCTTCACCTTCCAAGTATTAATGTGCATAATTCTACAAAAAGCTGCGCTAATCGTGGCAATGCTTTGTTGCACATCAGATAAAATACTGAAGAAGCCTATGAAAAGGGTATTGCAGGTGTCAGTATTAATTAGTATGACTAAAACAAGTCTTACAGATCAGGGATTAAAAAAATAAACATAATTCTTTCGTAATTGTCTTACAGAATTGTACACAGCACAACGTTGTCCCTGCATCTAACCCATGCGAGTATTGGAAGCACAGCCACTATCAGGAAACAATATAAGGGTTTGGTGCTTTGTGCACCTCTGCAGACCCTTAAAGGCACAATGACACATCTCCAACTGCTTGAACGCCGACTCTCCGTTCCCCAGAACCAAGTCCATATGGACCGAGCTACTGCTCATTCTTAAAATTGTTTGAATAAATAATAATAATAATACATTTATAGGAAAAAATTCTTAAATTAGGTGACAAGTGAACTAGAAAAGCTAAAATTAGAATGAGATTATGAAAATGATGTTCAGGTCCCTTAGATTTAGTTAAAAGCGATCCCTCTAGTGTGCCGTACGAGCTGCAGATGAGAGAAAAGTCTCGACTGTGACAGAAGTAAAGAAACATGGATTGTCACATGGATGACTTTTTCAGGTCATCAGAGGATGACAAAGACATTATTTTGTAAATGGTTACCAATGTTCTCCTCTCAAAACGGCTAAATTATTACCAGTGGTGTGAAAACCTTAGAATGAGGAACCTTTGTAAATGCAGATGACATGCCCCTCTGCAGGGCTCTGAACTGATAAACCTAAAGCATGGTGGATCGGTGGTTAAAATTTAAATCAAGACCTTTTCCCTCTAGACATCCACACAAATTGACATATGAGAGACTTGTCCCTACATGAACATGGATGGGGTGTAGTAGTTGCTGTCGTGCCTTTGAACATGACATTGCATGCAGCACTGTAATGTGCCCTAACATCTGAACCATGTAATATGAAGATCATTTATAGGACTAAGCATTATTGTGCACAATATTTGTGCAATTAGGTTAAATGTACGTATAATAGGGGCAGTTTTGCATGGTTTCATTTCATAATTAGCTTGTTTTGAAACCTTTTTGTCTGGAGTAATTTCCGGTGCACACTCTACGCCACTATTTGCAGGTGTGATTGTACATACACACACATATAAGCACTTTAGCGTAGTATTAATTAATTCAGCTAATTGAATATCTGAACTAAGCATTTGTCATCAGCGTCTCGCTGTATTCCACTTGACTAAGATGAAGAGTGTTTATGCGCCGTTGATAATACGTTAACAAAGTGTGACGCATTGTGCTGTCAACACCCACATGGTGGGAACTGTTGTTTTTTTTTTTTTTGCCTACCGACAGCAGACACTAACATAAGTTAGCTTAACCGACGGACTGGACGACATCCGAGAGTTTATTCCACTTAGCTGTGCATCCCCGTCACCGCTGGCTGATGCTTTGCCTTGATATTGTCCATTTCTCACCAGGTCTCCAACATATTGTCAAGAATGAGTAATGGCACTTCTCAATATAGCATTGAGAGGGAGAATGGCAGAATAGACAAGGACGTGACTTTACTGCCACAGCAACTGCACACTCAGATGACAATGACAAAGGCACTGTCTATCTCTACCTCACACATGCATATATATACACACATGCATATATATATATATGTATATATATATATATATATATATATATATATATATATATATATATATATATATATATATATATATATATATATATATATATACGTGCCCTCCTTTTTGACACGTCCAGTTTTTTTTTTTTTTTAACTTTCTTGTCTCGACACTTTAAACTCAGCCTGCACCAATATGCCCTAATGATCATTTGACAGACAGAGACAGAGGGAGAAGCAAATGTATTAAGGGTGGATCAGGGTTGATGGTGCGGCAGTAATTTATGAACAGGACACATTAAAGATTCATAGCTTCCTTCTCTTCCGGGTGTCACCAAGATGTACGAACAAGATTTATCACACAAGCAGACTGCACAGAAAGAGAGCGAATGTGTGAAGAACGGCTATTGCTAAGTGAGAGAAAGTAATGAGAGAGAGCTGCAAAGTGGCAGGTAAGAAGGTGAGAGGATGCAAAAAAGGCTGCAAGTCATCTGCAGAAACCCCAGTGGCGCGCAACAACTCGACGTGCAGATCAGACGGCCAGCTGAACATGTTTGTTAGCACGTCTCGCCGTCCTGAGCCACCTGCAGAACCTTGATAGGTTTTTAAGCGCCATCACTCCTTCTCCTTATCCACTGTATCTCAGCTCAGTGAAGACGTGGATTTGACAGCATGATCTATCTTAGCCCTAACCTCTGTCACCAGTTCTCACATCCAGCCCCTAAGAATCCCTCACAGTACCCGTTTGCCTCACAGCTCTTCCTCCCCTCCTTTACAAATATCCTATAGCTGAGACCTGTGCAGGGTGGGATTGATTTGCTCATCCTTGGACTTCAGACTCTGGCCAATTTTTTACAAGCAGTGCTTAAAAGCTTCTCTGTACTGGATGAGAAAACTCACAACTGAAAGTTGACATTCTCTGAATAGTATTGTTGTTGAGTCACACATCGTCATTTTAGGATGTTTTCAGGCGAGAAGTTAGTTGTTGAAGCACCAAATCCGTGGTCGGTTTGTCATGAATCCGCGATTTAACCCTTTTAGTACAGAGCTTGTTGTGAGAAGATCGCATATTGAGAAACGGCCGCTGTAGACATCTTAACGTGGATCGGTCAAGACTCGACGTGTCACATCAAAGATGTTCTATTGTGAAGAGCACAACATCATCTTTTCTCTGCGACTCACTCTCAGTCGCGCGGCTCCAAAAGGAGGACAAATACGAGTCTGGCTTGACGCTGCGCCAGACGCCGGACAAGGCAGTGAAAATCCAGACTGTCTGGCCTAAATCCAGACGTAGAAATGACACAAATATAACAAGTACATACATGAAATACCACCACCTATTGGGAGAAAGGTAAACCCTTTACTCTGGTCTCCTCATACAACTCTGCTCTGTGTTCACTCAAGAAACAGCACAATACGATGGAAAAATAAATATGATGCTAACGGCAACAACTCTACAGACACAAATCCATATATCCATCCATTATCTGAACCGCTTATCCTCACTAGGGTCGCGGTGCGCTGGAGCCGATCCCAGCTGTCAAGGGGCGAAGACAAATTACTTTGGTTAAACTATATTACCAACTGTGTTGCATTCAACAATGCAAGGATTAAGTTGATTCTTGCTGTAAACATATATACATGCATATTAAACTGCCTGTAGTCTCTACTGTTGCTAACTTATCCAGGTTTTTATATGTGTATTTATTAATTAATGTTCTTCGACTCTGCTATGTGTTTGCATCATATACGATTGTAAATAAGAATTAGAAGACTGTAAAGCAGCTGGCGTAGTGACCATTTTCACCTCCACTGATGTACACACACCACTGTCTGTGCTCTGTAGACACAACATAGCTCTTATAGTCAGTCACAGTTTTCTGTTTAACCGCTTCAGGTCCAGTTTTATATTTGGACATTTGGAAGGTCATCCCTCAGTAGCTTTGATAAGAGTGGTCATTTCAGAGACTGCTGTGTGTGCCTTTGGTTTGTTCTGGTCGGGTTGTGTTTATGATTACTGTGTCATTGTGTTCCCTCTGACCTTTGTAGGTTGGAAGCTGTGTGTGTGCGTGTGTGCAGTTGCCCTCTGTCTGGGTGTCGGCACTATGCTGTAAACAAACGGCTTCGTTTTTCCCCTTTACCTGTTCTCTTTCCGTCATTCTGACAGGGGTGAGAGTGGTGCCAAAGTCTCTGTCAGCCAAGAACAGGAGTGTGAACAGTAAACATGCAAACAGTCCACCGCACACACGCACAACCACGGCCGTGTGCAGTGCACGTTGTCAATAAAGGATTGTACAGTAGGCTATAAAAGATGAAGGACAAAGGAGACTATTTGCATTGCAAATGAAACCAGACAAACATCCGGTATTTTGAAACTGTGTAGTGATTGTAACCAGGGCTCAACAACGAGGCTTGTTGCTGTGGTGTTTCTTTCACTCTTTAGGGACTGCCTTCGTGTGGACAATGCACTGTGATTGCATCGGGCAGATTAGATTAGTGTTCAGAATATTCACTGTTAAAGTCCCACTGAAATTCGATCTCGTCATCTATTTTACTTCTTTTTTTTTTAGCTTTAGCTTTTTTTATGATCAAGGAAGAAAATAGTGTCTTGCTGAAAATTTGATAAATGTTCTTTTTTTGCAAAGCCTCCGGAGGACCATTTTAATGTCTGAGCTCTGGCAGGAAAAAGAAAGAGAAAGTAAACAAAATGTCAGGAAATGAGCTTACAAAGTCATAGGGAAGAAAGTGTGTTGTTCGCAGTGGTAATGAATGGCAAGAACCATTAGAACATATACAGCTAGCTATTTACCTCACTAGCCTGCAGACTGAAGTTAGTCATGAGATTTCCCCGATGAATGTTAGTTTGGCTGCTAGTTCGGCAAAAAAAAATCGGTTTTTGGGCCGAGGCGCGTTCGTTCCTTTTCAAAATCCCCGGCGATAGATGGCGCTAAGGAGCGCATCTGTAAATCTATTCGCTGCGTAGACATCCTATGTACCCCGAAAAGTCCCGAAGTCAGCAACAGAAGACACAGCCGCGGGAGAAACTCAGGTGGAGCAGAGAGATTAAGGTATCAGGGCTCTTAAGTGTCAAGCATTGAGCGTGACTGTTGGTCTTAACTCACGGCCTCCCGCTACACAGCTGTCCGGCGACGGTTTGTTGAAAAGTTGGCAGCTCTGGTTTTGGTGTTTGTGTTGGTGTGTTGGTCATAAATGTGAATTCACATGCAACACTTCCGTTACTCCTTTATGCATTTTATTAGCTTTATGAAACAACCTCTGCTCTTAGAGTTATAAAGATGGCGAGGCTGCTTGTTTAAAAGGGTTGGTCCCCACTCTTTATTCCCATTCAACTTTATTCTTCATTCAATCTCCTTCATGTTACCTCAAACAGAAACATGGGACTCTTGCAGAGGATGTACTTATCCTATGGGATTATATGGTGACCACCATTTCATTATTTCAACTCTGTTTCCTAGATATTACGTTTTTGTCCATCATTTTGCAGCGGTGGATGGGTCTGTAATACCCATCAGCCTCAGTTGTCTCTTTTGTTGTACTGAGGTTTTTTTACAGTGAGTTTTATAATGATACAAACCATAGAAATGCTTCGACCATGAATTCCTTCACACGGTGCTATAGGAAATATGAATGTAACCTTCACTTCCTGGACCCAGAGCCGCCAAAATAAAAGGAAAGTAGAGAACATTAAAATATGTGAAAGACAATTTTCTGTTGTTTGGGTTTGGAACTATCTTAAAGAGAGCAGACATATAAAGTATGCTGTAACACAAACCAAAACAAGACAGAGTTTGATAGGTGATTATCCCTTGATCAATAATAACCAATGTCATGCAAATGTATTGGGGGGACTGAGAGAAGGGGATCAATAAAGGATATTTTCTTCTTTTCTTAAGAGACACTTTTACCTGACACAATACATACCTAAACCATGAAAACTATAGCAGATAAAAGTCTGGTTCTCTGATCTAGTTTCGTGCTTTGGTTGTGGTTGTAGTTGGTACTTTTGGTAGCTGGTAGCAGATTGTCTCTCTATGCCTGCTATGGATTTTCTTGTGACTACTACTACTACTACTAGTAGTAGTAGTAGTAGTAGTAGTAGTAGTAGTAGTAGTAGTAGTAGTAGTAGTAGAGCAGAACCGAAGACAATGAAACAAAACTTATGGACACATTTGTACGGGTATGGCAGGGCATTTGTGTGTGTATTCGTTGTCTCCCCTTGGCTCGTGGCCAGGTGTGCACACAGTTGACAGCCTGGCCTCCCCTGTGGGTCATCAACTCCTTGTTAACAGCCAGAATCCCAGCTTCCAGCGTCAGTGACAAGCATTATTTTCATCACCATCCTAGCAGAGGGGCCCTAAGTGTATCAGTGATCCAAAAGTAAAGACGAATGAGCGAAATCTCTCGCTATGTTATACAGTAACAACCACATCTTTGTTGTCAACAGCAGGATGGTGGAAGATGAAATTATATAACGCTATTGTGCTCTCAGGAGCAAATATAACATTTCAGATTGGCTCCTTCTGCATGTACAGCACAACTGCTCTGCCAAAACCCTGTCATCTCTCATTTCTTCAGTTTCAACCATCTGTTTTTGTCTTGGTGGCTCTCGCTTTAGTGCCTTTTCTTCTTCTCTCCTCTGTTCTTATTTAAAACACAAGCTGAATAAATCCAACACAACCTTTGTATTCCTTAGCTACCGCTCTGCCAACAACAATTTGGGATCGTTTTGCTTTGGAAATGTTAACAACATTTCAAAATGCATACTTTACTGCCTGCTGTGTGTGCTTATGCCTGGGATGAGGGTAATAACTAACAAGATGTTAACCAGTAATTTTGCTAAGTGTTCAGTATCGCTCCAGAACGTGTCCTGCTATTTCAAAGTTTAACAATACGGTTTTTCTTCTTTGTGTTTTAGGAAATCGTGGGTGTTGGCCAGACGCTGTCATTCCGATCAAAGAGATCCCTGCTGATCCCTCCTATGATCGTAACTGAGAACCAGAGAGCTCCCTTCCCCAGAAAAATTGGCAGGGTAAGAAAGACATTGTCCTATCATAAAGAACTGTATCATGACAAAACAAAAACAAAAAGCTTAGAAAAGAGAGAGCCAGAAAATTGTCCAGGGTATAGGACCAAAGATTGGATATGTACATTATTTAACGCTTTAGAACATATCGTTTTTATGGTCTGTCGCAGTTTGGTCGTTTTTTTGTAAACTTTCCCAATGGTGTTATTCAGCCCTACAAAAGAAAGGTATGATGTTCTGCTACATATGTTAAACAGTTCCATAGACAGTGTTCAGGGAAATATAAAGATGATAAGAGGAATAAAAGATAATGAAAAGAAAAAGAAGTTCTTTCATTTTGATGTTATATTTAATCACAGGCAAGCTTCAAGTGAGTCCCTTCAGTGATTGCCAGCCACTGTCATGAAATCAGATGCTTTAGAACTTCGTCTTTACAGTAATATTTCATTTCACTGATCTGGTGTTCACATAGTCTATTTGAATTTTTTTTTACAGAAATACGATGCTTTCCAAATATAGGACACCTTTTTTTCCTTATTATATCCCATCATGTATTTTTTATAATCATTTTCCTTCGATGAGATTTAGCTGAGTGGAATTCGAGCAGAGTTTATCTCTTTTATTCAGATAAAAGGCTGAAGATCGAACACTGAACATGTTAGTTTAAATAGTTTCTATTGTGTCCGACTGAGATAGAAAGTACAGGAACATTTCCATCAGAGTTGTTTATGCCCCTTTTACTCACCGCCAGCGCAGGCTGAGTTTCACTCTAACTCCATTATCTTATAGACGTTTATCACTTATGCCAGTCTGTCAAACGGTCGGACGCAGACTACCGCTGCGAAGCTCCTCCTGAACAAAGGATTCAGTGGCTGCAGCCCTGCATACTCTTCTGCTGACGGCTGCTGAGTGCCAGTACATAATGGCTAAGGACTAATCTATGCACAGGGTACTTTACTCTTTATCTCAACCTGACAGTGACTGACTTGCTGTCCCAGATCAGTGTGCATGTCACTGACAGGGCTCGTGACCAGGCTCATGAAAAGACAGCAATAACTTGCTGTTGTCGAGTGATGACGATCACTATGCCCGCCGGAGATCAATGAAGTCTGAACCTCTGTATTTTCTTCCCAGGTGTATATAATGCCTTGAAATAATTGACTAAAAATAACTTACAATTTGGGACTGCCCAGCGGGTCGTAGCTAGCACTGTTGTATTACATTACATTCCATGTCATTTAGCTGACGCTTTTATCCAAAGCGACTTACAATAAGTGCATTCAACCGTAAGTACGAAGAAGGAACGACAAGAATCAAGACAGAACAATTTCTCAAATAAAGTCAAACTACAAAGTGCTATCAGTAAGAGCCATCTAAGTGCTGCCTAAGTGCTGCTGTCATTGTCTTTATTCAAGGTGTAGTCAGAGCAAGAGGGGCACGGGTTCAATCCCCAATCCCAGGCGGTCCTTCTGTGTGGAGTTTGCATGTTCTTCCCGTGGCAGTGTGGGTTCTCTCTGAGTTCTCCGTCTTCCTCCTTTAGGTTAATGGGAGGCTCTAAGTTGCCCATGGATATGACTGTGAGTGTGAATGGTTGTCTGTCTGTAAATGTGCTCTAAGATAGACTGGCGACCTGTTCAGGGTGAACCCTGTCTTCGTCCAGCTGGGATCAGCTCCGGCCTCCCTGAATAGGAGAAGTGGTTTGGATAATAGAATGGAACTTTGGTGCAGTAAATTATATTTTACAAAGCCAAGATTACCAAGTTGCTCATCTGATCTCTGTCATTCCTTGTGTGAGTGTGTTGTGAAATGACTAACAATGTCTGCTTTACTCAACTTCTTTTTATTTTTATTACTATGTCAACTACTTGAGGCAGCCAAAGTCATGCAAATTGGGAGTCAGGAAACAAAAAAACATCAGTGAATACAGAGAGTAAGAGAGAGAGTGAGTGAGTTTCCTTGACCTAAACACTTTTTATTTAAACATTTGACACCTTCTAGACTTTTTTCATTCTCAGTGCAGCTTTTAGCAAGCTCAATGTTGAAACCGAGCATCTGCAAAAACAAGCCAATCTTAAAACACAGGGAAGCAATTTCTTTTTTCCTTGTTTAAGTTGCGGTGATGAGTTCTGAAGCTGTCTCCCGTCTCATTTAAAAACATTTAATGACTGTGGTAGAAATGGTGTTTCCTGCTTGTACATATTGCAGCAGTCAAATACAAGTGGGATTTTGTTGCCAAGCTGACGGGGAAGAAACCTTTTAGCGCTCTATCTTCTCCACTCATAATTTTATCTTTAATATGGGAGTCACCTCAGTCATACAGACGCTGATAGAAGCAGACTCGCAGCATGGATTTGACAAAATCTGCCGGAAGATTCATGTTTGCCAACTATTGACAGGGAACTATTACATTCAAGTTTGTCTCGGCCACATTAAAAAGATGTCTTACAACTTTTGTTTGTGTTTTACAGATAATCTTAGTTTAGATCAGGGGTTGGCAACCTGCGGCTCTAAAGCTGCATGTGGGTATTTAGCGCCGCCCTAGTGGCTCCCTGGAGCTTTTTCAAAACTGTATGAAAATGGAAAAAGATCGGGGGGGGAAATAATTTTTGTTTTTATATGGTTTCTATAGGAGGACAAACATTTTTAACATTTTCCAATGCTGTAAAAATGTGTAGAAACATACAAAAATTTCAACATTTCTGTCAATGAAGATCTGCGTCACAGCCTGCGACACATGTTGTTTCTTTCAGCTTGGCGCGGTGCCAGGCAGGTGGCTGTTGCAAACAAACCAGCAGATGTGTGATGGGCCATGGATCCCAAAGGGAAAAAGAGAAAGTTAGCTGAGGAGAACAGAGGATTTAACAGTTCTTGGACCAAATCATTTGCTTTCATTGCCAACGCGGAAGGATTGCCTGCATGTTAGCTTTGTAATGAGAAGATGATCCGAGTGTCTGTTGAGTTCATTGCAGTAGTTCACTGCGCTGGATGAGTTTATCACCCCCTTTGGGCTGCATCCACAAACAACCCGACTTAGAAGACCGGACCCGGTGCGACGCGGGCCGTTACCGGCCCGGACCTCGGTGCCGGTGCGTTACCGGCCTCACACCGCCCCTTTTCTTTTCCTCCGCAGAGTTTAGAAAGTCAAATATGCTTAAATTCAGCGAGAAAGCAAGAAAACAATAACACAAACACACGATTATAAACGTATTTGTAATAAACAAGGAAACTAAAAATATGTGTATAAGCAACGTATTTGTAGCCCAATACGTATTACAAATACGTTCCTTATACACACAGAGCTGCCAACTTTTCAAAAAACCTTTCCTTGGGATTTTGTTGTGGGTGGGGAGTTAACAGCAGGCTAATATAGACACTTACAGCATGTGTTGCTTTGATTATAAGGCTTATATAAGGCTTTTAATTTTTTGCGGCTCCAGACAGATTTGTTTTTCGTTTTTTTGGTCCAATATGGCTCTTTCAACATTTTGGGTTGCCGAACCCTGGTTTAGATGAAGAGCTATTATAATCATAATTCACTTTTAAAAACTAGAAATATGCATTATGTCTGATGACATCAGATTACAAACACATTTTGTTAAAACAGGGATTACTTGCAGTTTATAAGGCATTTGCAGTGTGTTGTTTGTCCAAAGGGGACAACAATTGCACTGTAAAAATGATTATCTGTGAAATATGTACTGTGGCAGCGGTCCCCGACCTTTTTTTCCCCACAGACCGGTTTCGTGTAAGACAATATTTTCATGGACCGGCCTTCACGATGTGGACGATAAAAACGACGTAGTAAAAACGACGTAGTAAAATGACGTAATAAAATGGCATAATGAAATGATACGACCGACATAACAAAAGATATAAAGTGCATAAAACTACAACTCACCATTACACCGAATTAGTGGGAGCCATGAGCTGGTTTCTCTTCTCCGAGCCGGTCCCACCTCGGGTGACGGGAAACAACTAACTAGACCTGACTAGTGTTCTGTAAGTCCGGTCTACTGCTTAAAACCAGAGACAGGATGTTGAAATGGGAGCAGGGTTTCATTGTGTTTTTGGCGATCTCAGTATAATCTGCCTTGCTTTTAATCCAGAACACCGGCAAAGTTGAAACAGACTTTTAGGTTTAATTTTTTAGGGATATGTATCACGTACCTCTTTACTTGTGTCAAGAGGCCCAGACGCACAAAGGGACGGATCCGTTCACTTTTCAAAATAAAACATCGTTCTGACAACCTGAGCTTGGGGTTCGTTGTACTGTATATGGTGATCCTGCCAGGGCGAGAGCAGGGAAAAGAGAGGGAGAAGCAGGACTGCACACCGGTGACCACTCCTTTGGCTATATCCTAGTGAACTACCTTCTCCACTTCTCAGTGAAATATTATAGTAGTCTCAAAGGCAACAAACATTCTCAGAAAAACTGTTTTCCTTTTTTTTTTTTTAGATCCTATTACATGCTCATGAACTAATACCTGTTTAATATTTCATGAATAGATGATGAAACACTCATGTCACACATGCAAAGCAATGTTTTAATAATATTTGAGGTTGAGAAATATCAGGAAATCGGGATATAACTACAATTACCTTTTGTGAGGACAGTTTGATTTTTTGATTTGTTTTATTGCTAGGTTAATAATAAAAAGGAAATAAAAAAAGGAAACTATGTGTTTTTTTTGTTGTTGTTGTAATGAAATGCTTGGAAAAAGCCAAATGTTTTGTTATTGATGAATATCTGGAATGTTGAATGCAATTAAAAGCAGAAATACATTAATTGGGCATATTAAAAATACAAAGTTGTTTGTGCTTTTGTTAGGGACCAACATTCAGGGTATTAATTTAACATCAGCCAACTATGCTTCATGTACAGATAAAGTGGAGTAACGTCTCCTTGAACAGAATAAGGAAGTCACTCTCTCTGTGTGTCATTATCCGAGCTTCTCCTTGCTTTTGCTACACAGCCGGCCACGGGCGCTTTTAGTGCACGTTTGTGCTCGTGAGCGTGCCCCGCTGGCTTACGCTCCGCACTGCTGTTATCCGGCGGTTACGGCTGATAACTCCGTCACAACCCACGGCGTCGACACAGAAAGCTCAGCACCCACCCTTTGGTTTTCCCTCAGGTAAACAGCGCTACCTCTGTCGACTTTGTTGCTGTAATTTGCGCCGTTGGCGCTGTCAGCGCAGTCAGCTGCGAGCCAGTGGCTCAGTCATTGCCATGTTGAGAGCCGTGTCGAGGCAATAGATTTCCTCATTTATACACATTTTTATGACAAAATGTGATGTTAGTAGATGAAGACAAACGTTCCCAATTGGAAACACCTCTTACTCTCAGTTTACCTCAGTCAGCTCTGAAGAGAAAATGTACACAAGGGCTTCCAGTTGACAATAAAAGGTGTAAATCTCAGTTGCCGAATTGTCGACCCCATGTTGAACAGCTCCAAGAATTACTGACACAGTTCATTATTTATGAAGCAGATCATTAATTGTGTGTCATTACGTAACGCGTGGAACTCCTCCAATAGCTCTTCAGATCATTTTCCTCTGCACTTTTTCTGACGAGAAGTCTGTTTCGCAGGTACACCGCGTCACCTCACTGCTACACAGATGGTCCACCAACAACCATACATTTTGGACCTCGTGGGCTCCACATTTATCTTACCCTCTCTTTAATGTAGCTCTTCGTTTCAAGCAGCTTTGTTCTAGATCAGCCTGGGCACTATGAAACCAGTCACATCTATCAATGCCTGCAGAGAATGACATAAAAAAAAAAGATATTCCATACAGAGCCCTGCACATAATAGATAATTGTACCTCGGAGACCAAGACCCAGTGTGGAGCCGGGGGTTCCAGCTCACGCCAGCACCGTACTCAGTACTGTGAAGTAACACGATGGCCTAGAGACATCACGTAGTGAAGGACAGTGTATCAAAACACTGGGTGATGTTTTCGGGGGACAAACCTGTGGTCCACAGAGGTTTGAGCAGGTTTCTCCCCTAATAAACTGCAGTGGTGTAGGGGACACAAATTATCTCTAAATATGTTCATTTGAGGAATTGGAACAACAGTGCACACATTTCTCTCCCTTCCTCGTGGCCCGCTCTTCTACCCAATTCCTTTTTTCTCCACTTCCCAGTAGCCAATTTAATCCATCCTCTCATCCCGGTATCCCTCCATCCTTCTCCCTTAACTCCTCATTCAGCTTTGCATGAGAAGACAGGCTAATGTGGGCTATTTTACCCAATAGAGGCTATATGTCGGCGACTTGGCAAAATTGATTTTCCACACCAATAGCTTTTCTCTTCTTAGTAACCGACCATTTCCATATGGCAGCCATTCATTTTTCATGCTCCCTCCTTCTCTCTGAGAGATAAGCAGTTGGAAGCAGGGGAGAGGTGAGATTGCGAGGGCTGGGTTTAACATGTAAGTGTGTGCGTTTGTGTGCTGCCGGGGTGAGGGTGGGTTTGGCTGTCAGCGGGACTCACAGGGGAAGGGGAAGAACCTTGTTCTTTATGTCACACCTCCTGCCAGCTGTGGAATTGTTTGGATACAGAGGTCTCTCCCCTGCCCACCCCTGGGGGCCCACAAACAGCTCACAACAACTCACACAGCAGCTGGAGCGTGCAATGAAATTGATATGCTTAATTTTTTCTCTTAGTATACGCCACTTCAGTCACTGCTGATAGGAGCATTTTGTGCTATGCTGCTCAAGTATTCAGGAGACTAAATGTATCATAGCTCAAGTAAAATGAGAAGCTACAGCTCAAGCAGCTTTCCTTTCAATTAATTCAAAATCAAGTGTCAACGTTTGAAGAAAATACATCGTGGAAAATCAAGTAAATGATTATTGCTCAAACCTGTTTTGCTCATGTCTGGTGTTATATGTGAGCCAGGTCTTTCTCAGGGGGAGGTAGGAGGTTGAGTAACCTCAGTGGTCAGAGTATAATAATGTGTTCTCCTCAGTACCATTCAGTGATTCTATGTAATCAATCTGATCATGCATGCATGTCTCGTGATTGCAGTCTGCCTGTACCATCGACATACTCAGAGAACCAGATACCTTGTCTCAAGATGGCCCGCCATTCATTCCAATAAGCGTTGCTCACAGGGATCTTAAGCCAGGCAAGTTTTGCAGGCGTCTCTCGGGTTCTGAGGCCCATGTGCCATGTATCCGAGAGCATGACGAGAGGACGCACACTAGAAATGTTCTCTTGTTTTTCCTGCTGACTGGATCATACAGGAAGGGTCATTCGTGCTCAACAGTACGTTTTCAAAGTGGTTGGCAGGCCAGCATACCAGGCGTCAGCTGTTCGACGTCGAACCTGAAATTATTGCTGCTTTTATTATTGCTTTTTTTAAATGTGTCACTGATAAGATATAATCTGAGCAATAAACCTTTTGGTTATTTTCTACAGTCTCTTTGTAGCATTGTCCTGCAATGCGACGGCAAAATCACCTAACTGCTCAGAGTTGTTCCTGGGGGCTTGGTCCTTTCTTTTTACCTCAAATCCATCACTCTCATTAAGAAAATATCCACCCCGTCCACCAGTGCTGATACAAGCTTGTGTTTACCTAAATGCATGTGGCAGTCAGTCGACTGTTACATAATGAGTGGAGAAGATATTGAAAGAAAAACTGTGTTAGTCATCTTTGTAGAAAGTTTAAGATTGTATACCTTTTTTTTTTTTTAAAGCATCAGTGTTCTTTGATACCTGTTTGGATTTTCAAATGACAAGCTGTCAGCTGGCTCTCATTCTGTACTGCTTTCCCTTCGTCTCATTTTATGAGGTTTCAAATTGCAATTCTTCTGATGTCAAGTAAACTAGGATTCTATTAAATCTTGTGGCAGACCAATCACAGGTGATGACCAAAGTCTGATGGTCTGACAGATAGCTGTCAGCTCCTATTTATGTGATGAATATATTTGTGTTTGTTGATGTGTTTTGTTTAACCTGGGCGCAAATGCACAGTACAATTTAGACTCCAGCCGGAAAGTACAGTAAATGTAGAAAGGAGACTGTCAAATAAGTTTTTCTACTCTGAGCCAAAGCCAAAATCCAAAACGATTAGTAAAGTTGGTCATGAAACAAAACAAGTTGCTCAGAAAGTGAACTGCAGGCCACCAGATCGGCTTTATTCCACGTACGTGGATTGCTGATATAGCTGGATAATTACCAGGATAAGATGACGTAGATCTGGATTTTCGGGTCCACGAAGCCAGTTTAGATCAATCACCATAGCAACACATCGAAATCCCCTAACCTGGTCCGGAGCAGGTTTAGTGAAAGTTCACTGGATAAGTTGGCCACTCCCACCGGACAAAAAGCAGCTCTCTTCCTCATTGATGAAGGAGCGATATTAGTTATATATTAGTTTTATAGGGAGAGAGTTCTTCCAGATCGGCAAGATCCGTTCTCACATCATGATGACGTCGTATGAGCGCTATCGATTCTGCAGACAAGGACTCATTTATTTACGAGACTTTCTGGAGCCAGACATTGAACACCGGCGCAGCCCAGCGCTGTCCGTCTCACATAATGTACACAATACATACTGTACACAATACATACTGTACACAATACATACTGTACATGCAGAATGGATCACAGAGGGACTGTGTAAAAAAAAAAGAGCGCGAGGCGCAGCTCGCTTGTTTTGCGAGTGGTAGCGACATGTTGGTGTCCGCGATGCGGAGAACATCGTGAAAGCCGCTGCGTGCCGTGCTGCTCATAACGTTTATTTATCGCTTAATAACCTTAAGGATGTGTTGAAAGGTGGACTCAAGATAACAAGACTTATCCTGCTTCAACTGATTGAATTTCTGATTATGAGTATATTGATCAACCCATACCAATATTCAAACTCCTAGTTATATGGTAATCTAAACACACATAGGTTACATGAATATACACATAGTTCATGATACATATGTGCATACAGTACATATATTCTCATACGTATATATTAATTTGTATACTACTGCCAGCAGGCACATTTAAATAAATATAATCTGATTGATTTGGGTGATGAGGCACTTCAAATTAGCCGATACATTTATTTATTTTTTGACTCATTTACTTGTCTGATATTTTGCACTGCTGAAGTGACTCGTGTTACGCGGCGTTACGCTGCATTCACAACAGGAAGTGTTGCAAATATTCGCTACGCTTGAACGTGAAAGCACCATTAGATTTTGTCATGATAATAGACTTAAATTCATCACATGCAGTCATGATCAACTTCTGCTCGTCATCAGAGAAAAGTCTTTCTCTGAGTTTATTTGTCATTTTAGAAAGATAACATCATAAATTTGGCGTTTTACTTGTCACCTTTCTGAAGCGGAGCGAGCACGCGCAGTTATCCTGAAGACTGATGTCTGGTTAGAATGAACGTGACCGTTTGAGGGAGGATCCACCTTCGTGGAACCGACATATCCTGTCGTCAATCATCTCGTTAGGTTAAGCTGGATAACAGGACATTTGATCGGATTTGTTGAACCACATACATGGAATAGGGCCCAGGTGTCACTTTGGACTTTTGCAGTTTCTATGTGTGTATCAGTGAAAGCGTTGTCTCCTCACAGTGAGATGGTTTTAACCCCTTAGATCAGGCAGGGAGGGGCTTTTCTGTGCATGTTGGTTGTTCCAGTAAACACACAACAGAAATGCACATGAGACCATTTAGATTTGGATTCTAATAATCCAGAGGTATGAAACCAGTCGTCAATCCCTTCACTCATTCTCTACTCCCTTCTCACTGTCTCTTTAGTTCTGTTGAGGATTATGAGCTCATCAGCAAAATAAAAAAAAAAAACACTTTCAAACACTACTCTGGTCATTTTCTCTGCTCTGTTAATTATGTCATTGCCGACGAACCATCTCAATAAATTGTCTCTCAGCCAAATGCTCTGAGTGAATTTAGGTTTACAAGTCATAACTGCCAAGTAGGCTTATGCAAACTGATTTCATGTCTTCATGGGATGCTTCTTGATTCAATTAACCATTAATTATGCATTCAATTCATTCCCAAAAGCCCCAGATATGAACTCAAATTCACAAATGGAAGCAGGAAAACGTCAAATGCACTTTGAAAAACTAAACGCATGCAGCCCCATTAAATAACAAATGGAGATCTCGGATGTATCAGCATGAAATCTCAAACAATACAATCTCGAAAGCGAGTTTAACTTTTCATGCTGCACTGGAGCAGTCAGCTATTTAGCCTGTATTTATCCTTCCTTACCAGCTCACAAGTCATCATAACGTGTTGGACTTGACACGACACCGCCAATAAAGTACTGTTGCTGAGAGGATGGAGAGCCTTGTTTCGCTGTAGCTCCAGCTAATGTAGTACGGCGAATAGACGTGTCGGGCACCTTTGTTCCATGGTTTCCTCTGCCTGGCCGTCTGTCTCCCTCCTCTTATTTCGCTGCCCTCTAGATGGTGTCTGTCACCTTTCTTTTCTTTTCTCTTCATAACTGTGTTTCTATCTTTCTACTTTCTCCTCTCCACGCGATCTATCTTTGTCTCGTTTTCCAGCTTCTCCTCTCACTAAAACGGACGGTCAGTACCAGGGATCTGAGCTTCCAAGCAGAAAAGTGAGCGATTTGTGTTGTAAGACGTTACAACATTAAAAAACGGGGCGCTTGGGGGCCTCGTCATTTAGCCTAATTGATTCTCTTAATTGTCTTGTCCTTGCCTTTTTCTCACTGTCTGTCTCTCAGCATGTTAATCATGCCTGTTTGTGGCGGATGTTCGTTGGCGTTGAGTTAAAACCGTATAGACATGCATGCCTATCCATGCCTGGACTCACAGACACATTGAACAGATGTCAAATCAATTTGGATGAGGGGAGCCTGAAAAAAAAAACAAGCAGAAACAATAAAAGAAGAAAAAAAAAACACTTATTTGTCAGGTAGGAACTTCCCAAGACATGTCCTTGCGTGAGCTTAAGCAAGACTGAGTGATTGCTCATCCTGCTGCCTGAAGAAGCTCACACAGGCAGCCGTAGCCGTTCTCCATGGCTGATGGCATTACATTCATCCTAATTATTCTTCCTTGGCTTCTTTTACGATGTCCTTTGTTCGTTATATTGTGATTTGTGGTTTTCTTTAAAAAAAGTGCCTTTTTAGCTTAAATATCTCCTTGTACTTTCACTTTCCTCAAAGTAGTCATCTGAACGATCTTCATACAAATACATGTCTCTTAAGTTACTATCAATCACGGCACAAGGTCACAGAATGGTGATGGAGCCTATGACCCGCTGATGAAAGCCCTTCCTTTCCGTGTGTTTTAACGTGGATGTCTGTGGCAAACAGTTGGAACAAAAGCACAGCTGCATATCACCATAGGTGCCACGTGTTTGAGCGGATATCTTTAAAGGTGATGCATTATAGTATTATAACAAACTGTGACACACTGTAATCAGTCAGTTTTCATATGGGCTCCCTAGTTCAGAAAACATGTGAAGCAACAAACCGTTCAGACTTGGCTGCCCATGTCACATGCATAGAGGCATGCCCCAACATTTGCAAAAGTCTGTTACAAGCCAATCAAAGCAGACTCGGTGACTACAAGTATGTTCATAGACGGTAGAAGAAAAATATTTTGGAACAAACATTAATATGAACCTGAAAAATAAACATATGCCACTTTAAAGTACTGCAACTTTCAAAGTTATTATTTTTTATAGTGTATAACAATATTGTTGAGTTGTTGCCTTGAAAGATGTTATAACACACAGTAGACAAGGACAAGCTGGACTGTGTGAATACAATTCTTTTCAAAAGCAGCATTTTCCACAGCAGCAGTCCCCGCTGGCCCTCTTTACACAGTCGAGCCGATTAAAAATAACTCCTCTCTTCCTATTTTTTTTTTCCAACAAGGGTCCCTCTTGATTGTTGCCCCTCTCAGGCTTGTTGTGATTGGCTCAGGATAATGATTAGGCAAACCAATCAGCCAGTTAATTAGTGCTATTGCTCTCCCATCGTCCCGGGCTGAGGACTCGGTTCTGCCCGTTCCCGTCTTCACCAGGCTTTCCACCTCGCCTCGTCCCTCTTATTAGCACGCTGGAGCAGGGCACAATCAGGCAGAGCACTGGTTCAAGCCTGGCATGCTTGTACATGCACACACACACACACACACACACACACACACACACACACACACACACACACACACACACACACACACACACAGAGAGGTCCCAGGAGTCCTTTCATTGCCAGTGATTGTCATTCTCAGCTGGCTGTATGACCTTGATGGGGATAACAGAAGCGACACTGAGGGATGCTACAGAGCTCTCTCTCTCTCTCTCTCTCTCTCTCTCTCTCTCTCTCTCTCTCTCCCTCTCTCTCTCTCTCTCTCTCTCAATCACACTCACGCACACACAATACTGGAGTTGGACTCCTCGCACGTTTTCCCTCAAAAACACAAGGACATGGGGTGTGTGTGTGTGTGTGTGTGTGTGTGTGTGTGTGTGTGTGTGTGTGTGTATTTATCTGGAGTGTGTAGATTAGCATTATAATAAATTAGTGTAATGGTGTTTTATTTGGCTCAAGTTACACTTTCCCCGGCACACTTCGCAAAGCCGATTTTCTCAAAACGTACGACACAAACACACGTGCACACAAAACAAGTTACATAACACGTTATCTGAGAAGATGTGTGTACCTTCTTGTACCTATCTGTGTTGCTACTCGACAGGTATTTGTTTGTTGTGGCCTCGTGACACCTGACAGGATCGCAAACAGCAGGAGATGCTATCAAGCTTAAATACACACAAACACACACGCAGACACACACAAAAGGTGCTGGGGCATTGTTTTGGTGCTCATTTGCTCTGCGTGTTAAGAGGTGTTTGGTGTTGCGGAGCTGCGCCACACCTCCTGTCATCCTTCCCGCAGTATCGTGAGCACCGCAGTCTTTCATGTCTGCTTGGCTGGTAATGAGAGCTGATAGAAAGAGGTGAGATTCCCCCATCAGGCCTCCCACACACACAGAGGGAGACAGACTCGGCAGAGACAAAGCCACTGGGTGCACGTTTCTTTGCCTGTGTGTGTGTGTGTGTGTGTGTGTGTGGTGCAGATTATCCCACTTCTCCCCCACAGAGACATCTCTTAAACACCAAACTTCTCCTGACACTTCAGTTACTCTTCAGCTGCAGTTACTGTTTTTATCAGTGATCGCTCCATCAAAACTCTCTACTTGCTCCTCACACACTTCCTCATTCCGCATCCTTCTCCCCCCGCCACACACACACACACACACACACACACACACACACACACACACATACCCGTGTACATCCGATCTTGTTTTTCCCTCTACTTTACACCTCCTACATCCATCCAAGTTTGATGCAGAGCATTCCGTGGATGTTGCACTTCATTCTTGTTTTTTCTTTCCTTCATCTGACCCAGTTTGTCACTCTCAGTACGTGTTGGTTGCCACTGTGATTAGTGCTCAGAAATATGTGTCCTTGCAACTGTGAACGAGTGTGTGTGTGTGTGTGTGTGTGTGTGTGTGTGTGTGTGTGTGTGTGTGTGTGTGTGTGTGTCTGTGCGCGCGCTGTATTTTTTTTTACGTCAATATTTATGTCATTACACGGATAGAAAGACGTGGAAACTATATAGGCTTACTGTATGATTAGGGGGTTCGAACAGAATTGGTAATAAGGGAAAGTACCCATGATAATACAGCTGTTAAAAAAAAAGAAATCTGTCAGATTACAAGAAAAAAAAGAAGGCCGAGAAAGACAGAAGAGAGTGCGAAATGAAAAGAGAATGGAGAAAAATAAAACATGTGTACGAGTGGACAGAAGAGACGGATATTTCCAGTGCATGAGAATCATCCACAAATGACTGCTTTGGCTACACTTGACATGCTCTCATGGTTTGTATGACAAACAAAAAGAGCGGCGAAAGTGACCACCAGAGGATACAGTACAGAGAAGTAGAAAACGATGAATGGAGACTGAGATAAGGACGCTTAGCAGAAGAAAAGCAAGGACATATTGAAGAAAGTAACGAGCCGGCGGAACAAGGAACCCGAGAGGGAACACAGGGGGAAAGGATGAAGCAGGACATCGAGATAAATGGCACAGAGCTTTGGAGAGGCTACAAGGGCTTGAGCTCCAACTGGCATAGGGTTGTAATGCCGCAGTTTTCATCTCCCATGCTCTTTCAAGTTAGGAGTAGAAAGACTGTCATTTCAGCTGCCATTCCGTGGAAGCGTGCTCTCATTAAAGGTGACCTCTTGGCAGCCGTCTGATCATGAGGGGCAGTGCAGGGGAACAGTTTGCATCCTTTTGCACGCGGCGACCGTGCTGGAGGAAGGCACAGGGGCGACGTGCCCCTGCATGCACACCTTGACTGTCCGTATGTAGACAGTCTATCAGAGTTCAGCCAGGAACACGTCATTGTCACCGACCTGAAACAACGGAAACATGATTACGAGGTTGAAGGGCTGACTTCCTGCTTTTGGTGTGAGGCGGTTCACATCCAATGTGGGGACAGTGTCAGAACATGGAAAACCTTAAAGCTTGAAGTCAGCCCCGCCGGTGTGTGTCTTTATTCTCAAAACACAACGTATAATCCTTTGTGTTGTGGTTTTATTTCCAGCTCGAAGAAGTTGTTTGACGTTGCTCACTTTTTAGCCAAGAGAAAAATCTATCTCTTTAGAGTCTGCGCATTGTGTTCACCACTTTGTGTCCAAGTATTGTGCATGCTGGGTCACTGGAATATCTTACTGGAAAACTTTTAAAATGTGAAAAATACCTATATAAATAATACCTACATACAGATTCACAGCATAAAGTACCAAACGTTATAAAGTCAGTCTACAAATGGCTTTTTTTTCTTCTTTTAAAAAAACAAACAAAGTATTCCTCTTACCACAAGCCTGAACTCAGGACCTGCAAAGATCTACAAGGTCACAAAACTGCTTTTTGCTGTTTTTCTGGTTCTATGTTAATCTAACATGCTGTTTTTGTCTGTGTTTCTGTTTCCAACCTGCCCGTTCCTGTTGCTGGGTTATCTGTGGATGCTTCTGGCCACGGCAGTCTCATGTGAGTATATCGAGCCAAAAAGTCCCTGGGTCAGATCACTCCTGTCTGAATAGAGTAGGACGGTTGGCCAACTAACTTGGCAGCACTCCTTAAAAAATACAAACAAAGAAAACACGACTGTACGAGGCTATCTCACAGCCTTAGGTGCTAATCCTTCCAAAAACGCAACGTAACATTCACACTTAATTATTAAGGAATGTTTTTTATACTTGTACTGTTCCACTTTCCTTATCTGAAAGTAATCCTACCACGCGTTAACAAGTGGTAACAGCAGGCCTCCAATGCTCAGGGAAATGTCGGTAACTTTCTTGCCAACTGATGAAATCAAATCAAAGTCTTGTCTGATATACATTTTTAATTGCTAGCTATCAGGGATTTGCATCACCATTCAAGGCACAGTAAGCTCCTTTTGCTGAAATGTGTATCAACACATTCCAATAATAAGTATTTTCCAGTGCGCTTTGCTTCAAAAAAATAAACAAAAAAATAAATGGAGGCATTAATTTAGAAATGCTTTGCCTCCAGAAATAGGCTTACTCAGAATGAAATGGGAAAAGCTTGCAATTGTTCATGTTGTTGATGTCTGTGTGTGTGCGATTGTGTGTGTGTTTATGTGTGTATGCAGGTGATTTCAACAGAGAGGTTGGGGAACCATATCTTCCGTCTGACAGGCCCCGGTGCTGACCAGGACCCCAGAGGTCTCTTCACCATTGACATCGACACAGGAGAAGTGTCAGTCAGCCGCTCACTGGACCGTGAAGCCATTGACTCCTACCAGGTCTGTGTGTGTGGTTTTTTTTAAGATCTCGTGCTTATTATGTTTCTGTATATGTTTTGTTCTCTTTTTTTCTTTCCACCTACCCACTCTTTCTCTGACACATTTACTGTTTCCTTGTCTCTCAGTCCATGTAGTTCCTATTTTGATCACTGATTATTTCCTTTACAACTCAGTGACGTTCTTCATGAGAAACTGTAGTTCAAACTAAATTCACCTTGATGAGCAAAGGTATAACAGACTTGTAATTAGAAAAAAATAGAACAGTTAGCGGTAAGAGGAAGAGCGCTTTGATTTCAACGATGCACAGACTGGCAGCGTTATTTGGGAACAAATGGGTTTTGCATTTTGTCCAAGCTGAATTGATGCTTTCAGTTAGAACTGAGTGCTTCCCTCTGTGCTCAAAGAAAATTAGCGCCTGTTTGAGGTGCATGCTGGTGTCTGATGCCCCTCGGGTTATCTGCCTGACGGAACCATTTCCCCAGTCACAGAAAGAAGGGAAGGGACAGAGAAAATCTACGTTTCAAGTGAGTCAATTGATCGTATCCTGTTTTCTCAAACCAGACGCGAGTATAATTCCTTCTGTAAATACCAACAGATGTGAAAGGAGAGCAGGCATGCGACGAACAGAGAGGAAGGCTGGGAGGGGAAAACACACATTTGCCAAATGTATTTAGTCTCTCCCTGGTATCATTGCTTAGTAGTACGTGACCAGGACATGCGCTGTCAGTGGCGACGGTCTGATTCAGGTTGTTTACAAGCACCTTTGACACCTGGTAACTGAGCATCCCTGTCCGTCATGAATAATCTGATTGAACAAACATCCACTGCAATCGTCCATAATAAATTAATATTATATTACTACAGAATTGTAAAAAGAATGATGACCCAACCACAAGCAGTGTTTTTTACTGTCACGCTGTCTGTTGCTTATAACATACACTGCATGTAAAAAAAAAAAGTCCTCCCTCTGAACGCCTGCAAACGTCACTAATTCCCAGCAGTAGCAGATCTGCGTTTACACAGGTGTTTAGGAGGCAAATGTAAAAGGAGTAAGAGGTTTACATGCCACGAGTCTGAGAAGAACTTGGTTATTCTGAGTCTCCGCATTTGTCATAAATGAGCGTGTCTCGTCTTTTTTTTTGTTTTTTTGTGGCCTTTAATGGGAGCAAAAACAACAGCAGAAGTGTAAACAGTGTGTATATCTGCTCGACCATAAGCTGCAACAGTCAACATGTCTGGCACACTAGCTTACCATCAGTAACCAAGCATTATGTTCCAGGTGCACAGCATCACCGCTTCTATATACGTTAGCTGTGAGCAGCAGGCTCAGCCCAATGCCATTGTAGAGCTATGCGGAGGCAATGAAAATGCTCTGAATGCTACGGCAGTTAATAATGATGTGGTTCTTTTGTTGATCCGTCAAGGAAATAACCTTGTTTATGCTCTTAAGAGAGATCTTTATAAATTCAGTCGTTGCTGTACATATTATGCCTCTTTCAAGCATTCACAGTATATATATTTCAGACTTTATGCAGGTGCTTTTTTTTTGTTAGCATTTCCATTACAATTTATAAAACAAATATTACAGAGACACAGACAGGAAGCACAGACGTTCAAATTAACCACGCGTATCTATGAGTGTATTCTAACACCCTGAAAGGCTCATTGAAAGATAGTTTTTGAGTCTTTGTTAGCTATCACAAAAGTTGGTTCATGAAACTCTCGGGAGGAAGACAAAGATAATTGAGAAAGAAAACAGGGAAGAAGAGCAGAGAATGGGTGTCTGGAGACCTTCCCCATGAAGATGTTACTATGTTCAGTATGGAAACATGTATCTCGGTACTGGGATATTTAATGGCACAATGACTGAGCTCAGTCAAATGTGCGGAGTGAGACTGAGGAAAAAAAAGAAGGTAAAGACTTGACACACCCACCTGCAGAGACAAATCAGAATTGTAGATTTACTCATCAACGGAATATTTTGTTGTAATTTATTTAATTTTGATTATAAAATGGTGGATTGTTGCCTCGAGATCAAACACAATGTAATCCAAACACAATATACTGTATATTTATATGCATATCAAGTTTGTTGTAAGATAAGGGTGCATTGATAGAACATAGCTGCTCTATCATCAGCTAGCTGCACATTGTATTATTACCAAGTGCATTACCTCTCCACAATCAACGGATTCAACCTTTACTGAGATCCTAAATACGCAGCGTGAAGGTCTCTGAACCAATATTAACCCTCATTTTGGAGTGATTGGTCTCTCTCCCACTCGGCCTCTTCGCTGTCTCAGATGCTGCTTCGTGTTTCACAGAGAAGAATGTGCTGGAGCCTATTACTTATTGGAATCAGCTTCTCAAAACATGGCTATCCAGTAACTGCATTTTGTCTGTTGATTTCATAGTGCAAGACAAGAATGATGGAAAGGACTTCTCATGCGACAGACATAGACTTTATTGAAAATGTCAGGTGGAAAGATGGCGGTCTACGAGCCGGAACAAAAAGACAAACATGTAAACACAGTTCACCATGCACACAACTTAACATAACATGAACTAATTAGAAAAAATCATGGCTTTCAGTTTGATTATGTATCTGCCTACTGACATGAAAGTTAAATGAAAAAAAACAACCTCATAGTGATTTTACCCTTATAGTCTAAGCATAAAATCGCAGAGATTTAATTGAAGGGTTCTGTTAGTGGCTAAATAATTCCATCATTGTGGGGAGAAAAAAAAAATCCCAGTCTAATTTTCCGCTATTTGAAAGGCCTGCAGTAAATTTGCTTCGTAAATGCCATCACTGATCATTATTTCCAACCGGATAGTTCTAATCCCTGAAGACAAGCTCTGTACACAAACTATATACGTTTGCCCTTTATACAGTTATACATGCGGGTGTTTCATTCTCTGGCTGCTTTGCTTCCTCCCTTCTTTGTCCTTTTCCCAACCAGTCCTGCGCAATCTCCTGGCCTCTTTCCCCTTATCTTAAGAAGATAAAACAAATCTGTGCCCATGTCATAACTTAGAACAAGGGTCTCCTATCAAGTGCCTTTCTTTTTTAGCAATGGTCTAACAGCGTGTGCAGAATGAAGCCTGCATCACTTTTATAGTGCCCAGTGGTCCTTGCAGGCTGTCCTAGTCACATTTGTTAAAGACGTCTCCTTTCTTACTGTAGCTAATGGCTTGTGATGGGATGAAACATGACGTATTCAGATATAAATCACCATTACTGAAATGGCATTTTAGAGACAAAGTGAAACAGCTTAGGGTCTTTCACTTGTGTATGGCCAAGCATAGATTTAATGTTAGATATATCTGTTTCAGCTGCTATACGCAATAGTTTTAGATTAACATTGGATCACATGACGACTTGTCATGAGTGTAAAAAACAGAAATTCATCATCTGACTGCAGTTTTTTTTTTATAAGATACCAAAAGGTAGTTATTAAAAGTTAAGATACACACACCTGCCAAGCTGTACACACTTTGCATTGCAGGCATGCATTTTGACATCTAAGTGCACTGATATAAAGTGTTACTTTACACAAAAAGACAGTTTTTGACTTTTCTTTTTTTTGCCACCGATGTAATGGATAAAAAATATAGCTTAGCCAATTGAGACATTGAGCTGGGTAATAGAAAAAGTTGTATTAACCAGCTTTAAATTGTTTATAACACCGTAGCCCCAAAATAGTCTGTGTTCGCTAGTTAGATTGACACAGTTACATCGTCGTCATAAAATGATATAATCTGAAAATACTATTTAAAAAAATAGAATTGACCATTCATTTTGAGCTTTGCGGAGGTGTAAACAGTACAAACTATAAGTATGCAGGTTAATATGTTGCCAAAGTGAAATTGTGTTCTTCAGATGGCTTCGGCAGAAGAAAGACACATGTACGAATAAAGGCACAACAACTAACTGTATCTGCAGATATCTTTGCAAAGAATACATTTTTGATTTCAAGAATTTTAAAATCACAGCATCACTTTTTTTTTTTATTGACTGCTGCATGTAAACTGGTATTTAAAATGGTATTCTAAAAAAATTGGCCAGTTGGCAGGTCTGGATATACAGCACTGTTTGTTTAATCACAGCGCTTCAACGGTAACCCTGCATTTAAGTCTGGTATGTTGACATGTTGTTTGAAAATTGGTCCCACTAAGACACAACCATGTAGGATGGCCATGATATAAATCTCCAATCCATGATATTTTTGAAGTAACATTTGAAAGGAAATGTCAGTAAATGTCAAGTCTATTATCCATCGAGAGGGATGATGGAACACTATCATCTCTGCTCGTGGTGCTGATTCAAGATATAACAGTAGATGTTGTTTTGGATTTAGATAACCTCTTTCTCTTCTCAGAGTGTGGCTCCATATGCTCAGGGTTACACGGCGTGTCATTTCGTGTGTGTGTGCAGGCAGCTGCAAGTCAAAACACATCCTTTGGACTCCATGTCTTGCCTTTAGGTTTAAGGTGTGGCCTCTTCCTTCTGTGTCTGTTTCAATACACAAAACTTTGTCCATATGCTGTTGTACAGCCAGGCAAAGGTTGTATTGAACAGACACATTTACTGTATGTGAATGATTAATAATCAATCTTGGCTAATAAATGATTCACCTTCCACACAAGGTCATTGTATACCAAGACCATGTGCCTAACAGCTTGGAAAAACTTAAATAATTTAGGTTGACTGGTTTTATATAAAAATGCAGTGGTCAGAGTTCTGGAATATTTTCAGCACAAGCTAGGCTCTCATACAGCTGTAGCAGCTGATAACGTTGCCGCGCAAACGTCGAACCAACCCTCCGTTTCTGCCTCAGCCAAACACTGTTCGCTCCGTCAGCACTTACGGCGTGGTTTGCACTGTCGGCGCTTTTAGCATCGTCAGCTGCGCTGTCACTCTTGGATCTCGCCCATTTCAGAAAAGCACGGTCTAACTCCAGCATAATGACAGTGAGGGGGTCAGCTCAAGACCGACTGGAGCTCAGGATCGTAAATGGGCTATTTGGGACGGCAAGCAAGGCAAACAAACAAACAAACCCCTGACAAAGTAAACATTTGCTGTGGAAGAACAAACAGACACAGCGATCAGCTTGGGCACATGTTCACAAGGATTTAATGTCAAACATTATTTTCGTATTAAGCTCAATTAGGGTGAAAATGAATGTTAATGAGATGGAAAATGGGGAGGAAGGGAGCGGGAGGAGTACAGGGCTCATCACTGCGGTTATGACAAGCTCGGGTCGGGTCGAGAGTGGCGGGGAAGAGCCCTAATTGGCTTAGAATAGAGGAAGCATAGAACGTGAAGCGATAAATAACAGTCTTGTTTACACAGGTAGAAGGATGACCCTCAGTAATGCAGGTCATCACAACAATAAGTGCGGTGAGTCCTTTGTACGTGCTTATCTTGGATATGCTGAAATTGATGGTGCAAAAAAAGCATACACCTACAAATGTTGCTATACACCGGCTGTGGACAATACTTGTACATTATAAAGTCCCACTGTCAGCTCAGAGCGAAAGAATAGTCAATTCTACGAACAAAAGCCTGAGCGGCTTTGGTTCCAGCCCAATTATTTTTATACCGTGCAGTCATGTAATAATAGAATTTGATTCAAATTCAAATCAAACTAACAGATGTCTCAACCGAATGCTTGAGGTGTTTGGTTGGCTTTCTTTGGGCTGTGCCACACAGCCCGGTGTTGCAGCCTGCAGTAGAAAGTAGCCTCCGCCCTTGTGATGTCCTTTGACAGCAGATCTAAAAGGCACCACACTCCTCACTATATTCTGTCCGTCAAGCCGCAATCCGCAGTGACAAAGGGAGGGCTCGCCAGAAAAAAACAAAAAAACACATACGTACCTATCTCAACTCGGCAAAGGCCAAGCTGTGAATTGACGGCTGTTTTGAATTTCATTTATTTTTTTATATTTCAGCTTTCAAAAAGTCCCTCACAACAGTTTTGTCAGGTTGTCAAACTGCATAGATACATTTTTACCTATATTTACCTATTTTTGACAGCATAGACATCAAACTGTGGCATACTCTAACTGAGAGATCACTCCAGTGGAAAGACTCTGGCTGTGACCTCTGACCATCTTTAGAGAGACAACTTTTTGTTGTTTTGATTTTGCAGAAACAAACACATCGCTATATTCTAATGATTCTAATATTTCTTTTTCAATCATTCATGTGAGATTGAAAATGTATAGAATTTTGAAAGGTTTTGACACACAATAACAAACAATTAGAGCAGACAGCTGCTAACAGCTGTGACATGAAACGACTATCTGTTATGTTCACTCTTTGCACACGCACACTACAACCTATTCAAACCTACATACATAATATTTGTATTTTTATCGCATACATAAAGCTTGACTGCACATCAACAGACTTTGACCCGGGCACATCCAGGTCAAGTTGTCATTTATGTGCATTGATACTGCTATGTCCTATAGCAGGGGTCACGGAGAGGCGAGCCGTAGTCCGGGTCCAGACGCCGTTGTCTCTTGACCTTGACCCAAATCCAACAAATTATTGAGAATTATTACATTTTCATGGATCACTTATATTTGACCGGTCACCGGTGAAGCTTTTCTAGTCTTTACGGCTCTTGTTCACCGGTCCAGGAAAGACACCGACCAATTGCACGCCTTGTAAATAATCTTACGTGATCCTACACGGCCAATCAAATGAGTGTATTTCGTTAACATTTAATTTAAAATAAAAGCGTGCAATATACTAGTTTTAACTTAAATGTTACCTTATAATGCAATTAATCGCAGAAAAATCATGCGATTAATCAGTTAGTTTTTTTTCAACTTTGCCCAGGGCTAATTTTTCATAAATAATCCAGTCATGTGATAATAACTAATGTTTAGATGTTATTCAATTGAACTTTCTTTCTTTATTTTCACATTTCGTTGTTGATTACATACAGATGCTATTACAACTTACTTCAATACATATGGCACAAAATCATATTGGATGTATTGCATGATGAAATTCTCTTATAACTGGACCTTGCTGCATGTTAGTTGAATACCCTTGTCTATATGCTACACAGTAGTGGGACGGGGTCTGTTGACATCATACTGGTCATCTCCTCAGTCCCTAAGACCCCGGTAATGTTCTTTCCCCTTACATCCATGCCCCACTGTTGCCCCCTTTTGTCTGAAAACAACAAACCAATTTCTCTCTTCAAACACAGCATACACACACAAAGTGCAACAATAATAAGCATTCTAGGGCAGGTTCTCAGAGAAATGTATAAGTTCCTAACAGTGTAAGCATTAAATTGGCTTTTCCTTTTTGCAGACATGCAGAACAAATAATTCCCATGATTTGCTAATTTGGCAACTTTGCAAAATTCCATCCGTATACCTTGCTAAACAGGGCACAAATCTCACAGTTTTGTTGTTTAATCAAATTTTACCGCTTTGCTTTCTATCTGTCATTTTGGCTTATACCTGCTCCACTGTGGCGGTTTACTCCTGCTTACGTGTTGGAGAGAGAGGATTGTCTATTAATCCGTCATGTTGCTGAGGTGGAGGAAAAGAGACTGGAGGTGAAACCAAACATTTGACCCTTGAGGTGGATACATTCTATATTGTGTGTATTGTTTGGGGTTGTGTGTCTGTTTACGTAGCTGCGGGTGATGCATATCTCAATGCATATGTCTTTGGATACTATTGCTCACCCTGATGTTCATCTTTATGGATGCTAATATCCTTTTGTATAGCTCCTGGGCTATAAACTAAAAATCAAATAAGGCAAATATTGAAGGAGCTGCGTTGCTTGTTTCTTGGAAAACATCGACCTAATCACACAAATAGAAGCATGACCTCTTTAACAACATGTTTTAAGCTGCCAGACTAAAGAAAGACCAGAAGGAAGGCCGTGTGGGTGCGAGAAAAGTGTTATCATGCGCAGAGAGAAAAACAAATGAGATCTAATTTTTGAAGGTACATGTTTGTGTGTTAAATGATTTCAATTGATAAACAACCAGAAACAATGTCTTTCTGTAGGAAAGCTGTAACTGATTGCACCGTTCACATTACTCCTCAGCTGACTAAATGAACTAAATGAACACCGTTCTTCCATTTACAAACAAAACAGTCATGAATAGTTTTAGGGCGGCGGTGTGCCTCCAGAGAGAAAGAGAACAGAGAGGAAAGAACCATGGACCATAGGGAAGTTAGACAAGGCCAATGAGGTAGCAGAGAAATTGGGGGATAAAAAGCATACAATACATTTAAAAAGCTATTTTTTTTATAAGAATTGCATGTTCTGTGCCACAGCTTCCACATATGCACATCTACACACTTCAATGGACGTACACCACTGTTTCATGGAGAAATCTAATGTTTTCCTCATTTACAGTAGGTGTAACTTCATGAGCCTGGGGCCTGAGACAGGTGAAGCTTGTTGTCCAAATCCCATTCCTGTTTTCTGCTTGGCTGGACTGTAATTTCCTGGGCTTTAGAAAGCAGGATACGCTGCCCTGCACACTGGAAAACAGGCCTGATGTGCACTTAGTCCCTGTATGTGGGCAAAAGATAAAGGACACACACACACACACACACACACACACACACACACACTATCAAATACCACCACCATCACCTACCCACAGAGCAAACCAACGTCTATCTCCCATAATAGCTCTTACCTTCAAGAAATACAGCAACAATACTTTCACGCCGCAGGGTCACACGCTGTTGCACACCGATGATTATGCCTATAATTTATTTCACGCGCATAATTGTCTAGTTAACTATGTTTGCAACTTTCTTCTCTGTGTCAGAGGTGCACTACTGTACACACAGTCTGTCTTCCTCCGCATCCAAAGTTTGTTTTTTTTCAAACACCTGCTTTGCTAATATGAGACAAATGATGGAAAACCGTAAGTAACGTTGAATAAATCCGTTGGCAGAAAGGAACTTTCTTTTAAACTATTTTTGCGGTGGCATTTCAGAGAATTTTTTCTCTAAAGTTTCTTCCAATTTGTTTCTTATTTTTAAGCCCTCCTTTAGGTCAGGATCAATCAACTCTAAGAGCTGTGTCACTCTCCTGCTGTCCGGCCAGAAGCCTCCTGAAACCCCTGTGGACAAACTGCTATGCCCCTACTCCCAGATAACCTGATTAAACAGTGAGTGCCCTGTTGCTCAGCCTCAGGCCTTACCGATGCTAATTCAGCCTGTCCGCCGCCTGCTGAGCCACATGGCACAACCCCTAATGCACTCTACTTTAGTTCCAGGGCAGCTCCACTTTCAGCTGTAGAGACTGGAGACAGAAACACTCTCCACTGAAATGGTTGACATTGACCACAAAAGATGTAAAATGGACTGAAATGGGTCAGTAGATTATTAGAATCTATCCTGAGGGAAATGCAACAGTAAATACAGTAAGATGAGACAGGGTCATTGCAGAGACAGACCATCTAAAAATGAAAACACATTAATTATTCACCCGCTCCTGTGTCACCTGAAAGTCAAGGTTCACTGAAAATACAGGAAGTTGCATCTAAAGTTGCATTTTGATATTGTCTTGTATACCACTGCATTCTGCAGAGAGACGTGTGTGGTTGCAATATGATGTAAACTTTGATCCATCGTGAAGCTAAGCCTTTTCACTAAGGGAAATATAAAAGTTATTTTATTGTATACTCTTTTTGGCCCAGACTCCATAAATATTTAATACACGCTGACACCGAATTAAATACAATACTTATATTTACCTTATTGCAGCTGGTGCACATTCATCCCACAACCAGACAGTCATAGAAGTTCATTCCTGATTCAAATATATTAAGAAAAACATCTTAAATTTATGATATGATATGAATACAAATGTACCTGATGCAACTCCTGAAATTAATAGGACATTATCAGCAAGATCATTTTACTAGGAAGGACTTATCTCTCTGTGGAGTTGTTGGAACTACAGCAAGAACACAGACTTGGAACGAGCTCAAAAACCCAACGGAAAAGTTTGGGTGTGATGAATTTTGTAAAAATGGAACTTTCAATTAAATGTGAGAAGCTGTAACCTACATATTTTATACATACTGCGATTTGAGATATACAAAAAACAGACCCGGCAGACCTGATTCAATCATTGAGTTTAGTAAATCTGTGTATTTTATCCAACAATGTAGAACTCCCAGTAACCCAAATCAGTTTTACATTTTCAGAATGCAAAATACTGTCATAAAGGTCAGTAGCTGCAAGCAGGCTGAGACACTGACAGGTACTGTAAGTGAAAAGGATCAGGTTTCTTTCAGATGATTTAGTCCAGAATAGATCCTGATCGAGGCTCAGCTGGATGTCCATATTGTAAAATGTAATTATTGATACATTTACTGAAACTAGGTCTTTAATTTTAAAATGATCTGTAGGTGCACACAAAACTCATCTTGATCATTATGTGATAATGTACAGTGTAATAAAGTGTTGTTAACTATGTGAACTGAACACACCACATGTTTTTCTTCATCTGATGCCCTACACACCTTTCTGTAGGCACTCACCACTGTTTATGTTATATTTCATTTAAACGTTTTGTTTTCCAAAAGATATTACAGTCTTTTATTCTGTAAAGAGCTATAATTGCATCGAGTTGTCATGTTGATGACATATCATGTTCCCTGAGTGCACCATATATAGGCCTCCTCCAAGGACAAATATAAAACATTACAAAAGCAGCGAAGACAGTAGCAGACAGGTAAGCCTAGTTTTCTACTGGCCCTCCAAAAGTACCTTCAGTGCCAGACAAAAGGAGAGTGAATTATACCTAGAAGCCTATAGGGAGGTGGGAGGGGTTGGGACGGGGTGATTTTGTCCTATGATACTCCAGGGAGAGCCTTTGTGACTCTTTCAACGTCTTTCTGAAGCTGGATTATTTTTTATCTTGCCAGACGGCCAGCTGAATGGAAGATCTTTTCTATCATTTTCTATCTGCTCTATGCTTTTAACTCCCCCACTCCTTCTTACCTTCCATCTTTTGTTCAATCGCTCTCCCTCCAAAGACAACCTATTTATATCTTCTTTGGCATTCCAAGGGCTTCTTTTATTTTGATGTAATGAGGAACATTTTACATCAGTGAAATCTGGGATAAGAGACAGAAAAAAGAACTCCACATGCAACACAATCCAGTCTTCCAAGAACAGTTCTGTTTGTTGAAGAGCACGTTAAACTATTGTTTCCAGAGAAAATGTATGGCTTCTGAAATGTTCATGCTGATAATGACAGTTAATAAAGCTTCTAAAAGGAATAACACTGTCTTTATCACTACAAAGATTGAGAACAGGTTGCTCACACATTGATTACACAAACAGCCTAGCTGAGGATTCATTTTCAATAAAAAAAAAAATCCATTAATGCAACGTTTTGAGTGTAGGATGTGCCAGATTTATGTTTTAGCAACCAGCGAGTACTTGAGGTGTTATTGTCATCGACAATATATTACTAATATGATAAAGATTTGGGCATTGGGGAGGGAGGGTCACATTCTATATCAAACAATGTGGGACAAATACATGCACCATTAAATCCCTAACATATATGTATTACAAGTCATGTCAGTCAATTTGGGAGTGATAGCAGGGTCAAGTCAGGTTTTGTCAGGTTTTTTCGGTGGTTGTCGACATTTGGATCATCATTTCATGTATTTTAGACTACAGCCATGTTTTAGCGTTCAACTATAATGTGCATACCTCTTTTTTGCTGGGACATGATAGAACTTAAGCCTCACATGGTTTTGGAAATACATTTGTCGTAACACACTTATTATATCTACCTAAAACCAATGCAGTCCAATACAACAGCACTGCAATAAATCCTATAATTATTTTATTGAATGGATATGAAAATATTATTAGTTTTGCAGTGTTTTGATAAAAACAACTAATTTTCTGGCACATTTAAATGTTGCCCTGATTAAAAGTTAAGGTATTACAAAAGTTATTACAATTCAGTGTGTGGGGGACATCAACGTCTGTGGCAAATTCCATGACAATCCATCCAATAGTTATCAAGAAATTTCACTCCAAACCACAGATGTCAAGCAGCTAGTGGTGCGAGAGAGAAGGTCAGTGGATCAACAAAGTCATCACGATACATTATCTAGGAACATGAATATCTCTGCAATTTTTCGTTCCAGTTCGTCTGGTACAGTAGATCTTAATAAGTGTAAACTTTCACCTACTGCTGGCTCTGTGTAAAGTCATAGGATCCCCAAAGTAATAGTAGTTTCTTCCCTGAGTGCATCTTGGATATCTGTTTCAAATTCCATAGGGATCCATCCAATAGTTGTGGAGATGTTTCATTAAAAACCCCAAATGTCAACCTTATGGTGGTTCTGCAGAAGGAGTTAGAGGCTCATGTAAGTCCGTAGGCTTCATCCCCTGGGAACAACAAGTGGCTGTCCAACATTTCATCGCAATCCATCTTGGAGTTGTTGGGATATTTCAGTCTGGACCAACTAACCCACAGAACAACATTCTGTCCTGAGACAGACGCAGCTCCGAGGCTAACACTGTTCTGGTGAAGCCCTAATCCTATAATTGGGGAGGATGTGGAGTTTTTGGTTCATCTGCTTTAGCTTTGATTCCACAAAGTTGTGGTTTTGCTCTTCAGCAGAAAAACTCTCACTCAGCCCCCGTTGGTAGTCAAGTGTTTTCCAGTGAGCTATGGTGAGAGCATGAAACACACTTGGCAGCAGTGATTCCTTCTTGACAGCCTCCTTCCACGGCTTAATTTCATTGGTATAGAATGATTCAAGCTTTTGAAGGTAGACTCAGCAGATGTGTACAGGACCGGTGAATTAACAACCTCATATCCCTGAGGATGTTTCTAAGGGAGGCTGATGCCTTGAGGTCTATGCTTTGAGAGGAATAGAGGAAAAAGTGAAATTCTTTTGGGAGGCTGAGAGAAAAACAAATTCCCTTTGTTGTTATCACATCTCACTGTACTATAGAAGGTGTATTGAAATTGAAAAAAAAGGGTTTTTCTTATACAGACTGGGGTGCTACATAATACAATTAAGCTGTCTCCCTGTGATTTGTGTCTTTGTCGAGTTAGCAAAATAAAAATATAAGAAACACAATGCAATATGCTGTTTCCTAAAGCAAATACTGTATTTCATAGTGAGTGTTTTAGATCCAACGGCCAGTGGCACTGCAAGCTTCCTGTCCTTTGATGCCACTTACCCATTTTCAGGTTCTTCTCATATGAGGTATTCCAAATTGAGCTGCCAAATCCCTCCGCAGTAAAAGCAGATCAGCAAGTTTCACAGTGATCAGATTATGCCTCCCTTGCTTTGTCCATGGGAGGGCATTGAGGAGAGTTTGAAGGAGAGAAACCCCTCCTTCCTAGGGGACTGTCTGATTTGTGTTAGGGCAGGGACATGGTTCTGCGGGGTGGAGGGCAGCCTGCTGATAAAGGCTGAGCCACAGGAGTGTTTAGAAGGTTCTGGGAATTATTCACCTTGGAGCTACTGCAGAGCCGTTTCACTGGGATCTTAAGAAAACGACAGGCAGGCAGAGCCCCTTTGAATGCATCGCCCCGGTAAAGGGAGGGATACTTGAATGGCTCAGGAGGAGCTGAATGCTGAGTGAATGTGAAATGAGGCGATGGCAGTGGAAGGCAACGGAGATGGTTCCATATGCATGACTCGGCCTCTTTTCACCACTTCCCCTTTTACTCTCGTCGGGCGTTTAAAGCAGTGATAAAGCCTTCTCAGCTCATCTACCTTTTCCTCTGCTTCTGTTACAATAAGCCAAACGCCCAATTGACTTGGGCTTCAGCTCACACCTCTGCCTATATCCCGCCCCTGTAATCAACCTAACTTCTCATCTCTGCACAAAGGCCTTTCAGGACTCAAAGTTTGGAGGTCTCCTTGGAGACAGAGGAGGACAGGGAGAAGGAAAGTTCGGAGGAAGGAAATGTAATATTTGGTTCTATCGTACATTTACATTGAAACAAGCCGAATGATGTCAGTGTAAAGTGTAGCACTCTTATTCCCCCTTGAAAAGTTACAATTGCACTTCCTTCTCAGTGTGTGCCTGTGTCAGCATGCATATGTGTCTCTGACAAATTTACACAAGGGATCGCATGAATTCCCCCAGTCCATGTGTTGAATAAGAAGAGCTCTGAATCATTTCATGCCTGAAAATGATAGAGTCCTTTTACACCATGGTTGTCATTTTATAAAAGAAAATTACATAATATAATAGGTCTGGTTGTATACACGTAAATAACACCTATGAATTAGAAGCCTCACATGGTTGAGAAAATCTATTTGTAGTTACACCAAATAGAATATATTTACAGGGTCGCATCCATTCGGATAACATTGACCATAATGTATTTATGAGGAGTTAATATCCGAGCAACACTTGAATAATGAGCTGCCTTTTTTTAGAACAATACTGTGACCTCTCCACCATAAGAAGTGTCACAGTCACTGTGTGATAATTCTATCGGCTCAGAACAAAAAGCCCTGCTTAAGCTTCTCTGACAGTCTCAGAGCAAGAAGGAAAGTGAGAGGAGAGCGTTTACTAAGACCTGTGATGCTAACAGACAAGATGGATTGTTGTCACAGATCTACACTTTTAAGGTGGAGGCAGGTCAACCAATAAACACAGAGTTTATCATCTCTGCTGTGGCTGTCTGCTGCTGATCCGGCTCCAGCAGGGCCTGTTTACACCAATTCTCCCAATTATTTAACACATAATTTACCCCCTAAATGAAATCACTGCATTCTTTTGCAAAAATAGGTCCTAATTTTTTTTTTCACGATGACTTCATGATTCATTAATTTATGATTGGTAGTTTTTTGGGATGTAATGAGTCATTCTTTCTGCATAGCATCAATAAGCTAGAATTAATACAATTTCAAGCATCCACACAAGTATGAAATGCATATGTTATGGATTCCTTGATGTTGTCAGTTCCCCAGAAGTAGAAGTGACTGATGAAGATGGTGTGTGAAAGTGCAGTATCGCTGCTATGCTGGAGACTAATTGAATCTCAAAAGAACATATTCCATATATTACCACATGTTAACATGTACTGTATGCACAGACAAAATAATATCCACATATCCAATGCAGCCTTCAATTATGCAAACATCTCCGAGAAGAGAAGAAGTGTGCATAGGGGAGAATTTACAGACGCTTCCAACCAACAGAGACAATTTAGAATTATGAGTAGCACAAGTACAAAAAGAGCGATTAGAGGACAGCAGGCACCTGCAGATGGAGAAGTTCAACGATTAGTGGAGCATGATGAAAGGTTTTTGAAAGGCTAAACGGCAATTATTAGTATAGTATAGTATATTGATTGAAAAGGGATACTTCCTGAGATAAAAACATGATGTGAATTTTGGAAATGGTTACATCTATCATACATTTTGATTTTGGACTTCACAATAATTGAATTAATCCTGGTTTAATCAACAGTAAAATCGATAAGAGACACGGTTTGGAAATAACAGTTTTATATTCTGTCAAGGTATGTCGTAAAAAACTAATTATTACTCCGCAAGGTACATCAAGGTAAGAAACACCAAACAAACCACACAATTCTGAGCAATACTTAATTTTGCGACTATGGTGTCGAGTTTTACTCCCAACTCCAATCTGTGTTTAGAATTTGCTACAACTCTGATTTGCACCTCTGCTTGTTTCTTTTATAGGATTTACTTTCACAGCACCGTTCTGTCCATACATATATTTGAACATACTGACAACAAGCCATGATTTGTATCCCTAGCAAAAGCATACATTTAAAAAGTCATGCTATTTCTCGAGGAGAAGGAGGAGACCTAATATTACTATCTAACTATATTTTATGATAAAAAATGTAATGTAAAAATGTCCTCACTTTTTATCGTTATCAACCTGAAGGAAACTAGAATGTACATCTGCCAGTAAAATATAACACAAGTTACTTTCACATTGACAGAAGTGACTGCACACTCTTTGTCACTCAGACTGAGCGCTGACAATTTGAATGCATACTTTAAACATAGTGCTTGTTTCAAATACAGCCATAATCCTTCTGCCATGGAATGAGTTAACATTTTGCCCATTAGTGACTTTGGGAAACTATGTTCATTATAAAAGTGAGGCACATTCTAAACATGTGTGCATTTCACTAGAAGGAACACTGAACAAACACTTTCCCAAAAGGTAGCGTGTCACAACTGTCTATGAAACAGAAAAGCATTTCTTATGCGACACAAATAGTAGACAAATAGAATGATATAAAATAAAACATTTGGATTAAGGGGAGTGTTTCAATTTATTCCACCTTGGCTGAATGCCAACGTACATGGAACAAACTGCCAAAATATCTTAAGTGTGCACTTAGTGTAGCAGTTTTTATATAACATTTCTCTTTGCATGCCTTTTTCTTTCAATTGGTATGTTTTAACTATATGACTTATCTTAATTATGTGTTTTTATTTAAATGTCCCTATTTGTTTAATGTATGTAAAGCACAAAGAATAGCCTATGTGTACTAAAAGCTTGCTTGACAGCAACAGTAATCAGCAGATTCAGTTCAATTAAATGTATTTTGTTTCGCCCAAAATCACAAATTTGCTTCAAAGGGCTTTACAATCTGTACACATACGACATCCCGGGACCTTACATTGGCACAGGACAACACCTCCCCCCAAAAAACCCTGAGATGGGCTCAGTTTTGAATGACTTTTCCCTATAATCTATACATCCGGCTGATGCCGTCGATTCAAAAGTCTGTTAGCATTTAGATACTCTATAATGTTGGAGCAACGCTGACATGCCATCTATCAACTCGCTCTCCGTTGCTCTTGTAGCAGCTGGAAAACCCACAGAACGGTTCTGGGTCCAACTTCACCGTTATGTTTGCACTCGCCGTGTTGTGACTGGCGTGCAACCTGATGTGCTACCTCAGCACCTGTCGCTAACGGCGAATGGTTAAAGGTTCACAGGCAGAACTTGCACTTTCATTGACTGTGAAATCCTTTTTTCTTTCAAAGACTTTGACAGACTTTGACAATAACTCACATTTAAAGGAAAGCCATCTGCAAACGATGCTTTTCCATCCATGTGACTTTGTAGTTAATGCACATGTGGTGCATGTGCATTCACACTCAAACCCCAGTTGAAATCATGTAAATCCAAAGCTGTTCACTGCTAGCTTTGTTCGAAAGATCTCCCTCATTTTCTTTGCCGCGAGACGATATGTGTTTGATTATGTATTCCCTCCATCTGCCAAACAGGTTATTGCTGTGTTGCTGGTGTGATTCCCCCATTCAAATGATCTGATGCTCGGCACCTCACAGTCAATGTTCTCATTAAAGCTCAGACGTGCTGAGAAGAAAAAAAGCTAGACTGTGTGCATACAGAGCTAGCCACCAACTCTCACGGTTTTGCTGTGTGACACGCGCTTTTTCATGTTTTCACACGCCACACAAGCAATATCTCGCTGCATATACATCCTATTTACCCCAAACATACACTGTCGTGGGAGAAACTGAGGAGGAGTAGAGAGACTAAGGTATCGGGGCTGTCAAGTGTCGTCGCAACTCCCCCTCCCCCGTCGACAAAATCTCACGGCAAGGTTTTTGGAAAAGTTGGCAGCTCTGGTGCATATATTAATGTGTTTGTGTCAGTCCGAGTGAGGGAAGTCATGTGTACATGTGTTTGCTGTCATTCTTTTGCAATGCAGATCCTTGTACGCTTGTTTTCCCCTTATTAAGCGAGTGTCTGCGTGTGTGTGTGTGTGTGTTTGTGTGTGTGTGTGTGTGTGAGAACCAGGGATCGGATGGAAATACGTGTTGGGTTGAGAGCACCATTCGTTGAGAGTCAGCAGTTCTGCAAGATGGAGACAGAGGGGGAAATGGTCCCTCTCATGAATAGCCACCTGCAGTATATTCTTAAGGCAGAGAGAGAGGGGGACGAGATGATATATGAAACTATTAGGCTCCTAACACCTGAAACACTTAGTTCAGCTGCATGTGTGCCATTACTGGCATTACGCTATACGCTCCAGGCTTCATGGTAACGCACTGATAGGAGGAGAAAAGAAAGGGCAAGACAAAGGAGCAAGATAGACGGAGAGCATTGAGATGACCCAGCCCTGTGATAGAGAGGTTGCGTGATGTCATGCATTACTGATAAGAAGAGGAAAGGCCAGTGATGCGATGGCACAGATAAAGGAAGAACCTCTCTCGCTCACTCTCTCTTTCTCTGATGAATCTCTCCAGCCCTGCTTCAGCGCTAATAAAGGAAGGGAAGTGATCTCTTTAGCCACAGATTAGGATTGGAGTTGAGGTAATGTCTTTACATATGGTGTCTTTATAGGATACAGATCACTGACTTCATAGGGTGCACAGCTTCATCTGCTGAGAGGAGTTCTAGTAGCACACATGCCCAGATGATATTGAAAGTGATCTCAATCTTGAGACACTTAGTCTTGGCAACATACAGGCAGTTATGTGTCCAGTCATAAGCATTTTGAGGTCTGTTTTAGTCTGCATTTTATGGGTTTGTTATTTTTTCCCCAGTCTGTAGCCTCCATTTATTCACTGTTCCCTAATATGCTAGTTAAAGCGTCTCAAAACCATTACCACATTCTTAACTGAGACACTCATTTGTATAATTACAGTCAACAGAAAAGACTTAATAAAAGAGATAAAGCCAGAAAGTCATCTCAACGATGGTTTATTTTTGTATGCAATTCACACAAAGCCATCCCTCTTGATTTGATGGTGTTACTTCTTAATAAAACTACATGTAACACCTTAACCCTCATTCTTCTACTTTTTGTGAAGGAGAGAGACGCAGCAGACAGAGATTGGCTAATGTGCGCAGACAGAAAAATAATAATAATAATAATAATAATAATAATAATAATAATAATAATAATAATAATAATCAGTTTTATTTTTGTACAGATAACATGTATTACAGAACTAATAATGCTTTGAGAAGAATGAGGTGAACATTTTGCAACGATGGTTGTGTTTTTTACGGTAGATTATTCTTGGGTTCCCAAGGAGGCATTACGTGTGTGTACAATATGTTGGATGAGGGGGAAAGGTACAACTTGGAAAAATGTTTTAGCTCAATTTTATAATTCATATGTTATGTATACATACTCCAAGTAATATTTAAAAAAGAGCTACACTTTCACCTGAAGCCGAGTTGTTTTTATTCTAACCATTGTTATGCATCGTGAACGCTAGAGCTTGGACAAGGAGTTCAAAAGAGATGTATCTGCTGAAGTTGTGCTGAACCTAAAACTGTTCCAGCACAGGACCAGAATTACTATTAATATACATAATTGCACAACAATACAGTTGGTTAGAGTTAGTTGATACAGAGAGCATATTTTATCTCTATATTTTTAAACTACACAGTGATCTTAACTAACTATTTAGCAGGCCGGGCTCAGTGTATATTTAGATTGACTAAACAGAGCAAGGTTGCCCCACTCTGGATTGAAAGCTGCTTGTTTGTTGAATTGATATTGTGCGTATGTTTGACTGTACTCTGTTGAACTGGCAAGGTCCCGGAGGTAAACCGGGGGTATGACGAGCAAAACTGCAGAGTAGGGAGAAGCCGAATGCATAAATATGGGATGTGGGTCGATGGAGGTAGAGAGGAGGACGAGGAGGAGGAAGAGGAGGAGGAGGAGATGAGGGGGATCAGTAATCCTAACCGCCTTGACTCACAGGTTTTATCTGTATATCTTTACGTGCCTGTAAAGAAAGTGTAGAGAGTCTTATGTATATGCAAGAGCACGATTAGATAAAGTTTGGAGGAAATGTGTGAAATTGTCAAAGAAAATAAACAAACCAAATGCAGTGAAACTTTGCATGGATGTATGAGGTTGACTTATTGCATGGCCAGTATTAAAACTAGCCTAGTTAAGGTCTATATACTAAATGCTCAGACACTTGACACCCATAAAGGAACAAATAAGGAAATCATTTCAATCCAGGGAAATTGCCCACCACCTGCAGCAAAGATAACATAATTGCAACAATCTGTTTTAAGTTGAAAATTCAGCTTTTAATTGTTATTGTCCTTTGTAGAGGGAGACGCGATACATTACAGTGATGTTTGTTGAGACCATTTTATCTATTTTTAACTGTGGCTGTATTTTCATTAAGGAAAACAATGTAGCAGGAAGCAGAACAGCACAGATTCACAACGTGTCCCAGCTACAGTTTTATGAAAATTGCTGTAAATAATAGTTACACCCAGAACACCATCTTCATCTCTGAAAATGAACTATTTTTATCTTTGTATCCACACAGCTGGAAGTTTCAACAACAGACTTGATTGGAAAAGTCGTTGAGGGACCCGCCATACTAGTGATCACTGTCATCGACCAAAATGACAACCGGCCCATCTTCAAAGAGACGAGCTACACTGGAGAGGTGCTCGAGGGATCCCCTACAGGTAGGTGACATTGTTAAACTGAAGGACTCTGGAGAGAAACAGGCTTTTATTGGATTGACTTGGACAGCAATATCACACACACTATGACTGCGACACTTGAGACGACTCTGATCTTCGCCTCTGTGTGTTGTAGCGATGGAGTCAAATGCACATGCCTTGAAAATGAAATCACTTCACGACGGAACAAAAGAAAACACAAACATTTCCCGTGTCAGCAAATACTTATTAAATGTGACAACGTTTTATCTCAAAGACACATAACGCAATAATTACCCCCGGCCAATCAGCAGGATGTGCGGCCCGTTCTTTGTGTGTGTTGCCACTGCCAGTCTCTCGCTTAAATGATGTGTTATATCAAGTATGTGGTCAGCGACCAGGCAGAGACACAGACAGGGCCCAGAGGATGAAGCATGCTTTGGTCTTCATCCAATCAGAATCCGGCACCTCTCTGCAGGTTTGTGAGGAGGTGTGGTTCTGTTGATTTGCACTTCAGAAAGTAATCCATCGGGAACTACATTTGTATTCTTCAGATTCACAGATTTGTTCTCACTCTCTTCATCCTAGCTTACTCTCACTCAATCACTCAATCACTCGTTCACTTGTTGAGTTGCTGAAGAGGGTCTACATTTAAAGGCTGCGTCAACCAAAACATTTTATACCTTTTGGAAATGAAGACATTTCCTCAAAAGTTTTTCACAATGTATATTGCCGTGAGGGGGCTGAAAGCAACACATTTCTTCTTTATTTTTTACTGAGACTTCTCATACAGCTTACAAAATTAAACACATTTTGAATTTACACCGAATATGTTCATTTCCTTCTCTTCTCTCTTTCCCTTCCCTGCACTGTGTCACAAACAACTAGAGATATCTGGTTTGAATGATTGATATGTAGAGACAGATTGTACCTTTATGGACCAGTATGAGGCTGTGTGCTTCCCTCCTCATCTCATGGTCAGGTGTCTAAGAATTAATCATTTTGAGGCAAAGCTGGCAGAGCATTTGAGAAGACTCTTCACCTTTGGTTTCTTCTGTGAATGTCAACATTCTCTTAGATGCCTTTGTCACTTTGTCACAGTAGCTTCTTTTCTTGGCTCTCTGAGCTGTTGTCACTGCTATCACTGTTGCTATCATGGTGACAGTTGTGCCCTCACTGGGCTAAAATATTCATCATTCCTGCCTGAATGTACAGCGTTTCTATTTCAGGAAAGTTCTTGCTTTGCTCACCTACTGAAACCTTTATACCAGCTTATTGTGTGTGCATGCCTGTCAGTTATTAAAGCAGGTTTACATTAATTAAGGAAGATTATTTTGTGTTCTTTCTACGGAACTGTGCTTTGAATTACTGTCTTTCATGACCCACTGGTTATATGATATGATGCCTGGGTGAAAATTGGGGAGGCGGTCACATCCGTTGCTTACTGCCAGGTTTTCTCTGCTAGGTTCCCTTTGGCTCTTATTGCTGAATGCGTCCATACACCAGACAATAGATCTGGATTTACATTTCTGAACCTACCGCACTCTCATTTGGTTATTAACTGGCAATGCTGTGAGTTTGACCTGCTCTGTAAATTTATAACAGACTGAAATGCTTTTAGAAGAAAGAAAGCGATAGTTGATAAATCAATATATTTTAGCCGTTTTTATGTCTTGAGTACTTTTACATAGAACACCAATATGACATGATGAAAAAGCAATGTCTTTTTTTCAATTTTTCTGAACTGAGAGGCATCAACAAAATCCGGTTGTGTGAAACAGATATATTCAAAACATAAACTATATTGTAAAAACCATGGACGCTCCTTAGTCTACACCGATATCGCAAACTTCATTACTCCTTTCAACCTTGAGAAAGGCAGCGTAGACCACATCTCTTCTTACCCTTCACAATAAAAGCTTACACAGGAGACATAGTTTTGGGGCAAAATATTTGCAGCGGAGTATTTTTCATTTTTGTGTCGTTTATTCGTCACGGTAGAGGCCTTTATCTACCACAACCACTGAAAAGTATTTCTTTAAGTCCCACAATGTTTCCAGCTGCCACAGTCTTACCACACGGCGCTAATGATGAAATTAGCAAAACTCCGTGGCTTCTCCCTGTTTACTCCTGCTGTTCACCTTGAATTGGCTTCCACTGATTCAGTGACAAAAAAGGTCGCCGTAGGGCTACCTGTCAAGTCTCTTAAGGGCAAACATGTTGCAGCGCACAGATTGTTTGGAGAAATATCTCGCACAGGGATCCTAGATGGTTGGAGGTTGAAAGCAGACAGTAAAACAAGAGTGAAATAAAAAAAAACAAAAAAGCTATGCACTGCCGACTCTGTGATGGTTCTCCCCGTTTGTTCTCACATCATTAGCACAAAAAGCCAACAGACAAAAACCTTAATCAGCAACAGAGCTTCACAGATAAGAGGGATCAGTCAACAGGCTGGCAGAGGAAAGACACACACACACACACACACACACACACACACACACACAGCTTCCCATAGACGTTTTGAGCAGTTGTCAACTTCACGCTGAACTTGTGTTATGGATTTCTAATACAGACATTGCTTATGCGATGGTATGCATTAGGTTAGCGAGCAACTTGCCATTAGCGGCTATGCAGACCAATATAATAGGCTGACACACTCACACAATTGCATCTTGTTAAAATAATGCAGTTAAACTAACAGTGCATTTCATTTGTTTTGGTCCTTAACTAAGAGGGATTAAATGGTGGAATCCAATTGTCACGGAACAAATACACAAGTGATTTATTCAACTCTTCTGGTTCCTGACCTATGCAGTGTGTTTGTGCTTTTACTATAATTGTCTACATTTTGCCTTGCTGGCACATTCGCAGTCGGCTGCACATGCAACGTCAACATGCTTACATAGAAAATGAGCCCACTGGGAGCGAATTAGAGTCATGTAATTCCCAGCAGGAAAAGCTCTTATTGAGGGCCAGACCTCACAAAACACCTGAATCATCATCGTAGCTTTTAGCTCAAACTCTGTTTAGCAGACAAGTTAACTCTGAGTTCTGCCCGCTCAGCACCAATACATTCAAAAAATATTAATTTTACATGATTGGGTTATCTGATATCATCTGCCACAGACCTTTTTGCTTGATGCTATACAATTGAATTTGGTTTTATTTGCAATTATTTGATGCTGTGTTCTTTATTTTTTTAATAGGTCTCAAATATGCTCTGCAAATGCTTTCACAACCCTGTGCTCCCTGCAAGGTGTTATTTCCTTGGTGGATTATGGCCCGGTTGAATAAACCAAAGCAAGCTAAACATAGTGAAGTGAAGTTTGGATGTATTCTCAGTATGTTGTGATATGACATCCTCGTGGTACTTTAGTTGTCATGGATGCCAGCTCTGATTGAGCTCAGAGTTAAGATGAAGCGTGCAGCTCGAAAGATGTGTTTCTTGCATATGCCCGCAACTCTTGGCACTGAACGGTTTACTTAGCCAACATGTCAGCTCGGCTTCAATGATCTGTCTGTCTCTCTGTCAATCATTCAAATTACATTTAACAACCTGTCAGTTCCCCATAGGTTTGCTGGTTGGTAGTCGTAGATTTTGAAAGGATTGTTTGGATTGATGAAGGAAGCGAGTCAGACATCTCCCCATCCTTGTTAATGTCGGTGAAGTTCATGGTTGTTGTAGTTATTTATGACATCAGTACATCTTCTCATAACAACTTTTCTCACTTGCCTTTTTTAGTTGATATGGAGAAGTTGCTTATTCACACTGAGCAGTGACATAACCTTATCATTTCTTGTTTTTTCTTTTGAAATTTTTTGTATCCATCTGACGAATGTGAGTCTACCGTCCACTCTCTTTAGCTGTGTCGTCCTGTGTTGCTCTCCACCAACTCCCGAGGGAATGTTTTTGCCTCTTTAGCTGAGATATGCTCCACTGATGTTCACCAGCTAGTCACGAACTGTCTCTCTGCTGTTTGGTGCTGAGCAGGTAGTGTACAGTATGTCTTTTTGTTTTAGAACCGTTTTTGTGTGTTTCTGAGAACAGCTGGCGGCTTTGCAAAAGAGTGAAACCTATAAGGTTTGCACACCAGAAGAAAACAAAAGCTCCTCTTCAAACCGCCCGAGGAAAAGAAACACAACTTTTGTTTTTGTTTTTACAAATCCCTGTATGTAATGCATTTTGTCAAAAACTGTTGTAGTTCAAGTTCCTTTTATTACCACACGGCTAGACTGGTGTAGTGTCTGAATACTCTCATCTCTAGGGGCCACATGTATTGCACCTTTGACATGCCTTTTACCACAACACAGTGTATTAATAAATACTATCATTTCTGCATTCATGATGCTGTATGAGTATTTGTATTCTTATGCAAAAAAAAGTATATCTTTGGTTGGTTGCAGTACTTTTTTGTGTTGGAAAACAACCTCTGGCTCTTCTTTCAAACATTTTACCCGGCAAAGTAAAAAATGCATATATGTATATGAAGTTACAGTATGCTGTATGTTAATGCATGTCCATATATGTGTGTGTGTGTGTGTGTCCATGTGTATATGAGCTCTTTGCAGTTTGTCTATGTATGTGGGCATTTATGTGTGATTCGTGGCGACATGGTGTGTGTGCAACACAGTAGCAGTTGGGCAGCGGGGGAAGCTCTGCAGGGGGACGTCACAGTGCTCTGACATTTCTGTGCAAACTGATAACAAAGACAGCCAAAGCCTGAGTCTCTTGGCATGCCCTCTCCATCCTCTGTTTACTCCTCCACTCTTTTTTTTTTTCCTCCATTGCTTGTCATCTCTCTCATTCTCTTTCCCCTTCATGCCCTGCATTCCCTCGGGCTTTGCATACACACCATCCTACTCCCCCATATTTGCTGTTTGGCTACTTTCTCCATATTTTCCCTGTCTACCAACTTTTTCACAACTGTTGATATTGACTGACTTGCTTTTGCCCCACTTCACCTGGGGATGTTAAGTTAAGTTATTCACACCAAGTTCAGATTGAACTTGCAATGACATCAGTGTTTGAATTTGAATTTTATTTCAACACAATTTTCTGAAGGATGAAGCAGGAGAATCATGTGATCGCTCACAGGTGTGCATGTGTGAGTGTGCACTTCTGTGTCTATCCACAGCTAATCTCACTTTTACTGCAGTAAACTGCATACTATTTTGGGCAACCATATATGGCTAGAGGGCCATGGACCTCTGGTGGCTCCTATTGACTGCCTTCTTACTCCTCACTCACTGCTGATAGTAGTATTTTTTTGACAACAAACAATTTTTTTTTGCTCACATAATTTTGCTTTTTAGTAAACATTTTAAACTGATGTTTGATGATGAAAGAGGAAGAGCACGAACCTTAAATGTGATATAAAATATATGTCACAGTCAACCACAGATGCTGAGCTATATAGCTACTGAACATATTTCAAGAAACATATTTTTTCTGTTGCAGCTGCCGACCTCAGATGTTTAAAACAAACATTTAATTTGTTTGTACAATAATGCACTTGTAAATCGGTCCCAACATGTGTTCCCTCTAAAGGCTGATTTATACTCGGGTTTTACGCAGAGACGCAAGCACGAAGACACGCATGGACACCCTTGCGTAGTCAAATCAGTCATTTTGCGTGCTTGCGTGCATCACCCAAAATTTCTGACTATCCGTCAAAGCTATGCGAGCCATTCGCAGCCCGCAAGACTGCGATTGGTCTGCTAACCACGTCCTTTCTGAGTCTCGCATTCCCGGTTTCAAAGCATAATACCGCTGTTTTTAAAAGTAATGGCAGAAACACAAACAATGGATCCCGTTGAAAAACGTTTGGCTAAAGAGGTCTGCAAGTATGAGCATTTATAAAACCCATCTGACGGAGTATAAGGACACGCAGATGGCGGTGAATTCCTGCAGGGAGATATCAGTGAACGTTGACGTGCAGGTTGACTCTATGGCCGTTGCGCCACCTACTGTTCTGGCACCTAATAATCACACCTGTTGTCTTCTGGGGTCAAAAATGACCCCGTCTGGTTTGACTGCTATGTAAAGCAGCGGTCCCTAATCTTTTTTGCGCCTTCACGGTGTGGGCAATAAATAAGACGTAATAAATAGGACATAATAAAAAGATACCACCAGCATGAAGCAATTGTAAATGTGCATAAAACTCAACATTCAGCCGAATTAGTGGGAGCCCTGAGCTGGTTTCTATGCACGGAGCCGGGTCAGGGTGATTAGAGACACTCAACGTGTGGACTTTATATCCGGTCTACTCCGTAACATAGACCTTTATGTCCAGTGTACTGCTTAACTTAAACCTTCATGTCTGGTCTACTGCTTATCTAAAATCCGCTTCACGAAGACAGGATGTTTGAAATGGAAGCAGAGTTTTCTTGCTTTTTGGCAATTTCAGGATATTCTGCCTTGATTTTAGACTAAAATAGCAGTTAAAGCAGACTTTTAAGTTTTGTTTTTGGGATATTGTGTGTCAAGAGACTCAGACGCAAAGATGAATCTATCCAGTCCCTTTTCAAAATAAAACATTTTTCCGACTTATTTCTTCAAAATATTATTTCTTTATTTATTTTTTAAATTCATACATTCTTTCTGTGCGGCCCGGTACCAACCGACCCGGGGGTTGGAGACCGCTGATTTAAAGAATTTAAGGTGGATAATTGGTACGGAATTAGGCCCTCCTTCTTCTGAGTGATGGGCCAGAGAGGCAGCAGAGGTAAAATATAAAACTAGAAAATACAGTCAGAACAGACTGCTGGGGAACGCTGATTTAAAGAATTTAAAGTGGATAATCCCCCCAACGTACATTTGAAAAGCTTTTTTGTAAAGCTGTTACATGGTATGCAATAATCTTATGTCCCTTACACTTAAGTATGTTATTTCTTTTACAATTACACTTCATCATTTAAACCAAATGTCACTTATTAACAGTGTTTGTGTTTAATATTCTTTATTTATGTGTATACAATAGTAAACAGAGGCACTTACGTTCATCGGTATACATTGGTGTGGTCATCAAACATGCTTGTATACGCCCCCAGATTTAGATTTGTATATTTTCATATTTTTAAGAACAAACAATGATTGCAAAACAAGAAGCCAAATAGATTATTTAGTGAAAAGTATTTTAGACATAGTCTGTATAAAATGATTAAACTGTCCACATAAACATAACAGATAAAATACATAAATAATAGTAAAAAACAATTTAAAAAAGAGGGAGGAGTTGGTGTGTGTGTTATGTTGTCGCAAAAAAAGTCCATAAACGCTTGCCATTTATTGTAGAATTTGCTCAAGTTTCCCCTTCTTGCATATCTAATTTTCTCCACTTTCAAAAATGACAAAGTCTCTTTGATCCATTGTGTGCTGGAAGGAGCTGTTGTGGACTTCCAATTCAGAAGGAGGTTGTGTTTAGCAATTACAGAGGTAAAAGCTATTAATTCCAATTCTTTAGTAGAATATACGGTATAGTCTTCTGGAAGACCAACAATGCCAGTGTGTGGTAAAGTATCACTAGCCCTTGGGAGTACTTTAGACATGGTGTCGAAATACATTTGCCAAAAGTTTGTCAGAGCTGGACAGGAGAAAAACATATGCGTAATATTACAGGGTGAGCCTCCGCATCTGTCATAGACATCTACCATATTTGGGAAAATCTGTGCCAACCTTGTTTTCAAATAATGGCATCTAAATATGACTTTAAACTGCATCAAGGTCAAACGGGCACAAACAGAGGTTTTGTGAATGACTTCCAGTGCAGATTCCTATCAGCATTCATCAAAAATCAGTCCCAGCTCACGCTCCTTTGTGTTGGTGGTAAAATGATCATCATATGACTTGATAGAATTGGACATTTTTGATATTAAAGACTTTTGTGAAGGATTCACTCGTAGGAGTTCACCCCATGGCTGCTTAGGTGGACAGTGAGGGAAGTTAGGAAATAAGGATTTTGCACAGTTTCTCACCTGGAAATTTTTAAAAAAAAGATGAGAGGGTGGAAGATTGAATTCAATAACCAGGTCTGCAAAAGAACAAAAGATCCCTTCCCTATAGAAGTCCTCAAAACATTTCAGTCCCTTATCATGCCATAAGGAGAAAGCGGAATCAGTAAACGTGGGTTTAAACACAGGGTTCTTTCACAATGGGGTTAAAGCTGTGGGAGCAGTAAATTTACACTGTTTCCTAAATTGAAACCATATCTTGAGTGTGGCAATAACCACAGGGTTACAGGTAAGGCCAGAGGGGTAAGTTGTCGTCGGGCCGGTCAATAAAGCAGAAAGAGAGGCTGGGGGACACGACTGTGTTTCCAGATGATACCGAGGTACATCAATTGACTTAGACCAGAGTAAAATTATAGCTACGTTTGCGGCCCAGTAATATAATTGAAAATTTTTCAGAGAGAGGCCGCCGTAGAACTTACAGTTCTGCAGTATTTTTTGTGGTATCTTGGCATTTCACAAAAAATGACAAATAATCGAGTCAACTGTTTTACCAGCTTCCAAGTTATGTGACTAAGTTAAGTTGCATTTCAGCATTTAACTTAAACAGGTGGAGCTATCTGAACAACTATATAATTGTAATACAAAGAATAGGTTAATCCTCATGCATGTGCATTGCATGCACTGTTTCATCCATGTGATATAGCTCTTGTCAGAGGACACTGGGTTTATTTTGTTTTGAAAGTCACTTGGGAGTCATTGTGGCAACATCAACATAACAGTAACATCAGTGAAAGTCATGCATATTGTCAATGACTCGGAGACAGAAAATCGTTTGATACAAATTTTAGGGATGGGATGGTGTGCGGCTGTAAAATTACTCTGTTAAGACTGTCGTGTTTTTGGTAATTTATGTTTATCTTTCCTCTGCCAACTCCACGCAGACGAGTTAAACCTATCATCTAGGTGATATATCTTGGATAATTGGACATGATGGGGTATAAATGAAGATATTTCTCATAGCTGAGTCTCTGTTTGTGTTCCAGACTAATTTGTGTTTATATCAGAGGTAATTAAGGCCCAAGTTCCTGCTGTGAAGGGAGAGAGGGATGGATCTGGTCTGCTGTTCTGCTCTGCTCTCACGCGCAAACAGACACACACAGAGACACACACACACACACACACACACACACACACACACACACACACAGGCTGGATAAAGTCATCTCAGGGGTGGGCATAATAAATACAACTTCTTTCACATCTAGGGTTGCAAAATTCCTGGAATATTCAAACTTGGAAACTTTCCACGGGAATAAATGGGAATTAACAGGAAATTTGGGGGTAAATTAACTGTATTTACCTTGTCATAAGCAGACATGCATGCAAACATTGATAATACAACTTTTAAAAATTACATTTTTGACCTTTTTAACATTTTGTGAGTCAAACTTTATTCTTTCATCGAACAACGAAAACATGAACGTTGAATAAAAAAAGAGGTGTATTCCGTTTGATCACCATCCCCCAACACCAATGTCTTTCTTTAGTGTTTTTCCCTGAATCTTTCAGGTCTTAATGCTTTCTTCCTGGACCTACATAAACTAGTTCAGTTCATAGTTCAGAATTGAAAAATTTGAACTAAGTTCACAGCTCCAAAAAATGAGTATAGTTATGTTTTTAAATATGTTGCGAGCTATAATTGAAATCTCTATCTGTCTGCAATACCGCTCTTGGCCTCTACGCAACTCAACGCTCTCACACCTGCCAGGCATCGGGCTGAAACGTTCAGATGCAACACTGATGACAAAGACATTCAAAAACAACACAACATTTTATGTTTACGTTTATGTTTCTGGCAGACAATGTTCCCAACAGCTGCATTCAAGGTCCAGCTGAGCTCAGTGTGCATATTTTATACCCCATCATAGTCTTGTTCTGAACTACGTTTAAGTTCCCTGTTATATGCTTTTGCAAAAAAACATTACCACATTTTTTGTTCTTTCAAAATTCCCGAGCCAAAATTCCCCTGGAAACTTTCCAGAAACTTTCCAGACATTTCCAGAAAACTTTCCGCCCCCTTGTAAGCCTCTTCACATCATATGCCGTTATATTTCATGATTTAATAGTTGTTTCCAACAGGTGGTCTTTTTTCTACAGCAAACATTTTCACTTACGATAGAATGAAAATCAAGTACTCGGTGGCATAGAGGAAAGGATGGCTCTGTTTCATTGAGGTAAGCTAGTTTCAGGGTCTTGGTATTGTGCATGCTGGCTCACTGACTGACTTGGCTTACTGGGACACTTATTTGGAACAGAGGCAACATTATTGTTATTACTGTAGTTAAATTAAAAATAAAAAAAACAATTCCACCATCTGCCAAAAACTGTCCAGAGGCACAAAAATAAACCTCAGTCATAAATTGCAATACATTGCAACTGACACACACACACTCTAGTGCTCCTCCCCCGCTGACCCAGTCACCTTCAGAAAAAGTGTTGGCAAAAGAAATGACGTCAATTAAAAAAAACACCCAATACGCCAGCATAAAAACAGGTCCTATGCAACGCATTGTTTCCTGAACTTCTTCATGGGAACCATTCATCACTTGCTTGCATTTTCAAAATTGCAACCGTCAACCTGTCCTGTGATTTGTCCCTATGTCCCTAAATCTCAAAGCACACGCGTGTTTTTCTGCTGCAGCGTCACAACTGGCACACACAAAGCCGAGTAGGACCGTGCCGGCATGCCGGTGAAAATGACAGCTAAACCACATCTAAAACTAATTGCTAATGTAGGTACCTTTGAGGGATTTTGAAAAGACGAGTAGAAAAAAGTTAAGGCGCAGGGTTGGTGGGGTGCCAACAGTAGCTAGTGGGTGGAGAGAAAGCAAGGCAGAGATTGATATAGGAGGTATATAATGATTCAACTGAGGGATTACACCAAAACTGGCAGGTAATTTGTAGCATGATGGTGGCCGGTTGGCCCATTATTGTCTCTGGCTCTGCCTTTCCCCCCCTCTCTCTCTCCCTTTGTGAGCAGGAGAACAGTCAGTCTAACACCCCACCAGGTGACCCGCTGTCCCACAATGCCTCATTATCAGCTTGACTGAGAAAGCCAGTCCAATAATGGTCAAGGTATCTGAGGCCGCCGCCCAATTAACTTTGGGATTTGTTGTGTTAGGATAAATTAGTCAGCTATCTTGCTCTTAGGAATGTGTATGTACATGATGCCATTGGGTTCAGTGAAGCAATACGCCCACCTAGTCAACCTTTATTTTCCTTTAATTACGAGGGGACTCATGTTTAGTCTCGTTGAGTAGCATGGTCCAAACTAAAAATGATAATGATATTTGTGTGACATTTGCAACTAAAAGGTTGTCTGTTGAATGATAAGTGATTGAAAGTGTAAACATTTGCATTCTAAACGTACCAAGGCAGTGTGATCTAAGTTCATATGACCAGTAGAGAGAAATGCAAGCTCCAATCCAGCGAGAAACTCACTCATCTATATGCATCTGGTCTCTTTCCCCCAGTAAGGCATCATTGATTTTTCTGAGCCTTCTTAACTGAGCTATCTTCTTTTGAATTACCATAGGGAGCGATATGCATTACACCACTGAGAGGAAAAAATTGCATTCTAAATGGGCTTTATTTTCAACAGTGATTTGATCTAAATATATGTGAGTAGGACTTTATTTGAATACATTTATGTGGTTTGGAGTAAATTATTTTGCTCCCTTGCGGGCATTTTGTGGGTCCCTCCGTCATTCCAAAGCTAAATAGCATCAACATCCATCTCTCTCTGAGCCGTGTCACTTTTTCCCCCTCCCTCTCTCTCTTCTCCTTGTTCTGCATCAGAGTTATGTAGATGAGAATTCATTCCTAATTTCAGAGAGAAAAGCAGAATGTGAAGCCCCAAAGCAATAGTTGTATGAAGGTGTAAAGAGGATTGGGAATTCCAGGTGTGACAATGGCTCAACTCTTGGCTTCCCTAGTGGCCGTTTCAGTACTTGAGTGCTGCTAATCTATTAAAGAGTTTCTATTCTTTTTTGCCCTTACACAAAGTCCCACATTAACTTTGGCTTGATTATCTGTCCCTCTCTCTGGTTCGGCAGGGACTTGCTCCTCTCACACACTCTCAAAAGCCTCTGAGTCTGACCTGACAAACCAATCTCTCCTCATCGCCCGGTTTCCTCTCCCCCTCCCCGACGAGAAAAGACAGCCATGGCCCCGTCCAAAACCCCCATAGTACTCCAGGTTCTCCAATTTATATTATCTCCCCTCTTTGTTTCACAAGACTGATCCCTGCCATCATAGCCATTCTCTATCGGGAACCAGGCCCTCTAAAATCTTCTCTTTAATAGCCTTCTCTGATAGAAAAAAGTTTCCGAGGAGACTTTTTCTGAACAGTGAATTCTGAGATGTAAAGTTAGCTGGTTTGTGGTCAAAACGTTTATAGCACTTTACTCAGTGCAAGTGAAGGATAGGCTCACATTTTTTCAAGTCCATAGTGTTGTTATGCCCATATGTACATAAACAAGTTTTAGTCATTGTAATTGTTCCTCCTGTATTACATTACCTTACATTTCATTTAGCTGACGCTTTTATCCAAAGTGATTTACAATAAGTGCATTCAACCATGAGTATGAAGTCAGAACAACAAGAATCAAGAGAGTACAATTTCTTCAATAAGTGCCATTACTAGGAGACATTTAAGTGCTACTAAAGTGCTACTTCTGCCTTCATTATTCAAGGTGTAGTCGAAAAATGTGTGTTTTTTGTTCGCGAGGGAAGATGTAGACCGGGGATGTCAAACATATGGCCCACGGGCTGGATCCGGCCCGCCAGGGGGTCCAATCCAATATATATATATATATATATATATATATATATATATATATATATATATATATATATATATATATATATATATATATATATATATATATATATATAGTTATTACAGTTATAAACTATATTATTATTAACAGTTATTACAGTTATGAACTATATGTGTGTGTGTATATATATATATATATATATATATATATATATATATATATATATATATATATATATATATATATATGTATATGTATATATATAGGGCTGATGTCTGAATGTTTGGTCTTTATGTTTCTAGGTAATTGTTGAAAAACCTTAAAATTGAGTTTATCATTTAAAAACCTTCACCAATGATTTCAACATAGAAAAACATTGTCGTTAATTATGCGTTATTATGCTGTGATTTTACTGGTCCGGCCCACTTGAGATCAAAATGGGCAGCATGTGGCCGCGTCACTTAAATGAGTTTGACAATCCTGATGTAGACACTTTCTGCTGTCCTGATGTCAATGGGGAGCTCATTCCACCATTGAGGAGCCAGGACAGCAAACAGTCGTGACTTTGTACTGACCTTCAAGATCACTTTTGGACACAAATATAACCTACAATATGGCGGACCAAAATCCACATTCAGATTAAAAAAGTATTCTCAAGTCTAGATAAAGCTACTATGAGCTTCATCAATGTGAGTTAAATGAAGTGGGTATTTCCAAAAGTTAAAGTCTTCAGTTGAGTATTCCCACCTTTTGCTTTTTTTTCAGTTGGTTGGTCAGTCAGTCCATTACTTTGGTCCCGACCACAGAATGTATGAAATCTGAAAGTAGTCTATGTGACTTCAGCAATAGGTATCTGAAGAGTGGTGAAGCTCTTCATCTTGGCAGTGACAGCACAGCCTAACTTCTGGTTAATTCAAAAATGGGCAAAGAAAGAAGATACAGAAAATGTTTAGCTGGCAGCAATTAGATCAAAACATTGCTGTGCACTGCTAATTACAGGATGAGCGTAGATTCGTAGTCTAGTGTTGTACCCAGACCAGAAATTTTGACGAACATCACCAGATATGTTATCAACCGTCACAGAGCAGATTATATCAATGAGCAAATGCATCCTCCATAATTTAATTTACCATAACCACAAAACAGAAACTGATCCTAGGTAAGTGCTCCAAAAAGTTTCACTAATAGAATATCCAGATGGGCTAGGTCATAAAAATGGAGTCTCACTCCCTATCATTACCTCATATCTCAATTTGATATCCTCTTGTCTTTCTCATCTTTCACTATATATAATTACTGCAAGACTGACGCCTTAGCAAATGGAAAATGGAAGAACAGTGTATTGATAGCTTGTTCGGGACATATCTAAGGATAAGTAAATGAGGACTTAAAGTTCTGTTCTTTAATTGAATTTATAAATGGCAGTATTAGTATTTCAATTAGGCTTATAATTGCATATATCCATCACCCTGACTGAACCAAAGCAATGATATTCTGGTGACTACTTTCAAACTAAAGTTGGAGTTTTTTCACCAACATTCTCACAAAGAGTACCATCCTTCTTTTTTTCTCAGCAGTATGACATTTCAATTATTTCATCAAAACACTGATCTGGGCACAGCATACTGGTGGAACTGATGAAACAGTATCCTCCATCTTGTCAGTCGGTGACTCTCCCGCTGCACCGTCTCCCACTTATTACAAATTTCTACTGCCGCCCACTGTGTGTGCGCGAAGCTGTACTGTTCACACTCAGCGACTTATCCAGTTCCCCCTTTCCCCTCTCATCTTCTGCAACAGGCCGTCTAGTTTTCTAGATGGTGGCATGTAGTCCAACGCTTGGTTTCTTCGCTTTCGCACCGAGGAGCTACAGATCAGCTAAAGGCTGAAAACCCTTTGATAGAGTATTGATCTGAGATTGTCAGACAAGAAGAGACGACAAAGTTCACAGCTGAGAACAAGGTGGCTGCCTGCTGTGCATTTTCTGCCGTAATCAACTCTGCGGGGCAAAGAGATGTATCCATCAGTCAGGAATTCCAAGGTCTTGTCATCTCTGCCATGTGCTGTGATCATGTGGTCACCAATCTTGTCAAAACACATGTGCTACAGTAACAACCGTAATGGAATTGTCAACTCTTCCGTATCATAGCACATGGAGTACATCCCCTTTCGGCAAAGGAGTTTGGTTTATGATGTTTTACCACTGGGTAATGAAAGTGTGGCTATAAATCAATAGGTATGGGCCGATGTGAAAGACGAGTGTTCCTCACACAGTAACTGTTGTAGAGGGATGACTGTATTGATGAGAGGTTTGAGGTACGTGTAGCCATCTGAAATCTGAAGTGATGCATTTGGGTGTGTTTCTTTTCTTCATTTATTATTATTTTCTCTCTGACACCTTGAAAAATGGTTTATAGATGAAAATAAAACATATAGCGCTTGATAAAAATAGAATGCTGTCAGAGTCATATTTCCCTGAAGCTTTACAAAAATGGCTTTTTCTGCATTCATTTATCAAGAAATGCACTGGTTTGTTTAGTCCCGTGAGGAAAGACTGCAGTATTTATGTTCTAGACACACAACAGAGAACCGTCTAATTGCCTCCATGAATGCTTTTATGGTTTTGAACGCTGAGGTAATTTCAGCATCTAAATCGATTCCCGGAAGACTTGGACAGTAATTGGTTGAAACGGCAACTCCAGTGAACCCAGCATATTTTATTTATGATTATTGACAGGTAAAGATCATAGATAGTGTTTTTCTTTTTGTGATATCTCTTATCTGACAGTGGATGTTATAAAACAAATAACCCATTTCATATCATTCTGGATCCAGGCAATTCTAATTCAAATTGTGCATTACCTCTGTGCTCGCACAACAAAAATGTCCTTATGAAAATAATATATTTGCATTTTGATAAGCAATAGAGTCAAATAAAGATGATATATTACTGCTGTGAACAACTGTATATTTGATACAAACTCACATTTAATATCTCACTTCTATTTGATGTGGAAAATAGACAAAATTTCCCCAAATGAAAAATATGCTTGTTTTGGTTGCTTTTAGAATAGTAGCTGTCACCAAAGAGCTCGTCACCAAAATGTACATTAACATGTACATTTTCACTTATCCTGTGAAATATCTCATCATCTAGTGCAGAGGTAACCAACATGGTGCCCGCGGGCAAATGGTCGCCCGCAGGGACCACGTAAGTCACCCGTGGGGCATCTTATAAACATAGAGAAAAAAATTGAGGTTATTAAAGAAAAATAAAATCTAAGAATTTTTTTTTTTTTTTTAATCAACTGAGCATGGTCTCTACATTGTGGCGTTAAAACTCTTCTCTGTATCACGTGCGGCAAAGTTCCGCCCAGATGCGATGCACACAGCCACGGACGCACACACAGTGGACAGAGGGAGAGACAGAGCTGCAAAAAATATGTTGCATGCTTTTCACAATGGGATTTGCTGCTTTAAGATATCTATATTTTAATCTAAGAGCTTTCACTTTTGAAGCCAAACAGTTCATGTCTGTGCGGGTCAAGACCAACATCAACAGGATGCAGCCTGGAGCTCCATAAACAACGTTTCTGACTCTGCATATCGAGAGTCTCCAGAAATATTCTTCTAAAAACCCCAAAAATGCACTGTGGTGACAAAGCCTGCACACTTTGTGGTTGTCATCAAAATAAATGAACACCATGTTTCCTTTAAGTCAGTATTTATTAAACTGTGGCGGTATTTATTACAGGTGAGGCTCAAGAGGAAATGATGATTTTAATTGTTTACCGTACGCCGCTAACAGGCCGCGCTGCGCATGCGCAACTCGCCGATTCTTGCCATTTTGCCAAAAGCCAATCTTCATGAGATCTCTGTAAGGTCTTTTCTGCTGTTGCGTCTTTCATCAGAAAACAGATGTGGACGTATTAAATCTATAACCCTGTTTTAAAAAGATGTGTAGAGGAAAGCAGCTCACTGCAGCCACTAATACTGATGCAACCTGATGGCTCACATTGCACTTATTCTGTTTGTTTTGCAAAAAAATAGCTTATTGTTTTCCACAATAAGCTATTTACCGTATTTTCTGGATTATAAGTCGCTCCGGAGTACAAGTCGCACCAGCCATAAAATGCGTAATCAAGAAGTCGCACTGGAGTATTAGTCGCATTTTGGGAGAAATGTATTTATTGTACGGTATGCTATCGTTGCATGACACAAAAACAACGAACTGAGAACGTGCCTGGTATGTAAACATCACATAATAAGAGTTATTCAGACAACTATAGCATAAATAACATGCTAACAATTTTACCAAACCATCCATGTCACTCCAAATCACTAAATCCAGGGAAATCTTCATCCTCGGTGTCACTTTTACACAACTCCGCTAACTCCGGAGGTAGAAGATGCGGCGCTTCATCTTCTGCGTCGCTTATGTCAGACTCATCGTGAGTTGCAGTTCCCAGAGCGCCCTCTTGCGGTTTAGTGTGAAAATAACATGTGAAATGATATAATAATGTGTTAATAATTACACACATAAGTCGCTCCAGAGTATAAGTCGCACCCCGGCCAAACTATGAACAAAACTGTGACTTATAATCCGGAAAATACGGTATGTTGTATATTGTTGATGAAGGGGGTCTAACTGGACTGTCTTGTTTGTGTTTTTTTTAGTCACACTTCTATATGCCCCCTGTTACAATATGTCATACATTTAAAAGTATTATTAAGTGTGGCTTCAGCCGCATGGGGTCAGAGACCCCATGCTGGAAGCACACTTCATGTTCTCCTGCGGGCTTATTAAGTGTGGCTTCAGCCGCATGGGGTCATAGACCCCATGCTGCAAGCACACTTCATGTTCTCCTGCGGGCTTATTAGTTGGAATGCTTCGAGCATTCCAACTATTGTTCTTCGAATCTTTAAAAAACTTATTAGTTGGAATGCTTCGAGCATTCCAACTATTGTTCTTCGAATCTTTAAAAAACTTATTATTATTATTATTCTTCTATTTCTTCCGTACGTATTTTGGACTTCTTCAACTCCTTCATATTTTCAGCTACAGAAAAAAGTTCAATTATTCAAATATTCAGCTTCTTAAGCACACGTGTGCAACTTCCTTTTCAAATTTCAGACTTTTCAAATTTTTAAATTATTAAACTTTTTATGATTTTTTTTAAAATGGGACCCAATGGGGAAATCTTCAAATCATCTTCAACTTCAAACGTTTACAGGTTCTTCATACGTTCAGCTAGAGACACAATTTCAAATTTCAAATGTTGACAAAACGTTCAGCTATTATTCTACGCTTTTACATTTTTCATATTTTTTCAAATATTTAAATTATTAAACTTTTTATGAAAATAAAAATGAATGGTTTCCAATGGAAAAACGTTTTAAAATCCGCTTAAACTTCTTCAGCTCCAAAAGCCTAAGGCTCTGCCATGCTTTCAGCTAGAGACACCATTCCAAGTTTAAAATGTTGCCAAAACTTTCAGCTATTACCGTATATCTCCACTTATTGATATATTTTATACTGTCATAATTGTCAGCGTTTTAGTTTTATGTTTTTTTGCCGCCTTTTCTCTCTTTTGCATGAGTGTGTGTTGCGGAGCTCAGAGCACGTGATGTCATGTTAGAGGGCAGACCCACGTCAGATCTTGAAGATTTTTTTTTTTTAAATTTGCCGTAAACTCCGTACCGTGTACTCTTTGGGCATAATTTATAGCTCAAAACGTTGGAAATCTTGTCTTCTGTCATAAACTGCGGTCGATAGGAATCCAACACATTCAGACGTCTCGTAATCGGACTGAATGTGAGAGCAAGTCCACCTCGCTCTGCCATCCGCTTCAATGTTAAATCTCCCTCCAAAGCCACGTCTCCCCTGAAGCTCGTACCTGATTTGTAAATCGCCCGTACAGACACATGTTTTATCGTACAGACTCACCAGTCACAGTATCTGTTCATCAAGTCTTCCTAACGCTTCATATGCGATATTGAAGCAATCGGGGCTTTTTAAGTATGTTTTTTGGGTGATTTTTGGATAGGTGTTTCCCAGCATTGACTCCATATAATCATCGGCAGTTAGTAATTGTAACTGCCGATATTTGAATTCATCACCATGGCAACCTCTGACATGAGGGCAGTTCAACAGACACACAGACACTTACACACGCACACACACACAGGACTTCTCTCTCTGTCTCCCTCCCTCCCTTTCTCTATCTGTTCATATATATATTCCACTATTTTCATATCTATTCAGCTGTTTTGTTATTTTCAAGTATATTCAGCTTTTTTAAGCTTTATTCAACAATATTTTACTATGTTCAGTATTTAGATGATGCAGTTTTCCTTTCAACTTTTCCAATTATACATTTAAACAAGAAGGATTTTCAACAGTTCAGTTTAATGCTTTTGGGCTTCAACACTTTTCATCAGTTAGTTTTCTTTACATGTTCATATATATTCCACTATTTTTATATATATTCAGTTGTTTTGTTATTTTCAAATATATTCAGCTTTTTTAAGCTTTATTCAACAATATTTTACTATGTTCAGTATTTAGATGATGCACTTTTCCTTTCAACTTTTCCAATTATACATTTAAACAAGAAGGATTTTCAACAGTTCAGTTTAATGCTTTTGGGCTTCAACACTTTTCATCAGGTAGTTTTCTTTACATGTTCATATATATTCCACTATTTTTATATATATTCAGTTGTTTTGTTATTTTCAAATATATTCAGCTTTTTTTAAGCTTTATTCAACAATATTTCACTATGTTCAGTATTTAGATGATGCACTTTTCCTTTCAACTTTTCCAATTATACATTTAAACAAGAAGAATTTTCAACAGTTCAGTTTAATGCTTTTGGGCTTCAACACTTTTCATCAGGTAGTTTTCTTTACATGTTCATATATATTCCACTATTTTCATACATATTCAGGTGTTTTATTCAGTTGTTTTGTTATTTTCAAATATATTCAGCTTTTTTAAAGCTTTTTTAAGCTTTATTCAACAATATTTCACTATGTTCAGTGTTTAGATGATGCAGTTTTCCTTTCACCTTTTCCAATTATACATTTAAACAACAAGGATTTTCAACAGTTCAGTTTAATGCTTTTGGGCTTCAACACTTTTCATCAGGTAGTTTTCTTTACATGTTCATATATATTCCACTATTTTCATATATATTCACCTGTTTTGATAAATATTCCAGTATTTTCATATACATTCAGCTGTTTTCATATATATTCAGCTTTAAGCTTTTTTTTAAGCTTTATTCAACTTTATTTCACTATTTTCAGCTACATTCAGCAATTTCTTTCAAATATTTCAGCTTTATGCTTCAGCTTTTTGCATTCCAACGCATTTTCAGCAGGAAATGCTCTTTCTAGTTATTATTATTCTTCTATTTCTTCCGTACGTATTTTGGACCTCTTCAACTCCTTCATATTTTCAGCTACAGAAAAAAGTTCAATTATTCAAATATTCAGCTTCTTAAGCACACGTGTGCAACTTCCTTTTCAAATTTCAGACTTTTCAAATTTTTAAATTATTAAACTTTTTATGATTTTTTTTAAAATGGGACCCAATGGGGAAATCTTCAAATCATCTTCAACTTCAAACGTTTACAGGTTCTTCATACGTTCAGCTAGAGACACAATTTCAAATTTCAAATGTTGACAAAACGTTCAGCTATTATTCTACGCTTTTACATTTTTCATATTTTTTCAAATATTTAAATTATTAAACTTTTTATGAAAATAAAAATGAATGGTTTCCAATGGAAAAACGTTTTAAAATCCGCTTAAACTTCTTCAACTCCAAAAGCCTAAGGCTCTGCCATGCTTTCAGCTAGAGACACCATTCCAAGTTTAAAATGTTGCCAAAACTTTCAGCTATTACCGTATATCTCCACTTATTGATATATTTTATACTGTCATAATTGTCAGCGTTTTAGTTTTATGTTTTTTTGCCGCCTTTTCTCTCTTTTGCATGAGTGTGTGTTGCGGAGCTCAGAGCACGTGATGTCATGTTAGAGGGCAGACCCACGTCAGATCTTGAAGATTATTTTTTTTTAAATTTGCCGTAAACTCCGTACCGTGTACTCTTTGGGCATAATTTATAGCTCAAAACGTTGGAAATCTTGTCTTCTGTCATAAACTGCGGTCGATAGGAATCCAACACATTCAGACGTCTCGTAATCGGACTGAATGTGAGAGCAAGTCCACCTCGCTCTGCCATCCGCTTCAATGTTAAATCTCCCTCCAAAGCCACGTCTCCCCTGAAGCTCGTACCTGATTTGTAAATCGCCCGTACAGACACATGTTTTATCGTACAGACTCGCCAGTCACAGTATCTGTTCATCAGGTCTTCCTAACGCTTCATATGCGATATCTAAGCAATTGGGGCTTTTTAAGTATGTTTTTTGGGTGATTTTTGGATAGGTGTTTCCCAGCATTGACTCCATATAATCATCGGCAGTTAGTAATTGTAACTGCCGATGTTTGAATTCATCACCATGGCAACCTCTGACATGAGGGCAGTTCAACAGACACACAGACACTTACACACGCACACACACACAGGACTTCTCTCTCTGTCTCCCTCCCTCCCTTTCTCTATCTGTTCATATATATATTCCACTATTTTCATATATATTCAGCTGTTTTGTTATTTTCAAATATATTCAGCTTTTTTAAGCTTTATTCAACAATATTTCACTATGTTCAGTATTTAGATGATGCAGTTTTCCTTTCAACTTTTCCAATTATACATTTAAACAACAAGGATTTTCAACAGTTCAGTTTAATGCTTTTGGGCTTCAACACTTTTCATCAGGTAGTTTTCTTTACATGTTCATATATATTCCACTATTTTCATATATATTCAGTTGTTTTGTTATTTTCAAATATATTCAGCTTTTTTAAGCTTTATTCAACAAAATTTCACTATGTTCAGTAATTAGACGATGCAGTTTTCCTTTCAACTTTTCCAATTATACATTTAAACAAGAAGGATTTTCAACAGTTCAGTTTAATGCTTTTGGGCTTCAACACTTTATCAGGTAGTTTTCTTTACACGTTCATATATATTCCTCTATTTTCATATAGATTCACCTGTTTTAATTGTAACTGCCGATGTTTGAATTCATCACCATGGCAACCATTGGAATGAGGGCAGTTTAACAGTCACACAGACACTTAAGCTTTATTCAACTATATTTCACTATTTTCAGCTACATTCAGCAATTTCTTTCAAATATTTCAGCTTTATGCTTCAGCTTTTTGCATTCCAACGCATTTTCCACAGGAAATGCAATTTCTAGTTATTATTATTCTTCTTATAGTCAAACCACTACTCCTCCCAGAGCGTTGCCAGCACATGCGTAAAAAATACATCGAAACGTGCGGTTTGCGCGGGAATCGTGAGGTATGACTTTTCTAAGAGATTCGCCCGGCCGTTTTCCCGAAAAATGCAAAAAACGTCAAAAACTGTCAAAAAAATTTCACGAAATGTTCGTAGAGGGTGGCGCACCAATTAACAGAGTGAGCAGAAGCGACAGAAACTGCTAAAAAAATAAAACGTATTTTGTCTTTACTCGCACAATGTTCACTCTTCATACACCATTGTTGGATAGAAACGTTGGAAATCTTGTCTTCTGTCATAAACTGCGGTCGATAGGAATCCAACAGACTCAGACGTCTTGAAATCGGACTGAATGTGAGAGCAAGTCCACCTCGCTCTGCCATCCGCCGCCATGTTAAATCTCCCTCCAAAGCCACGTCTCCCCTGAAGCTCGTACCTGATTTGTAAATCGCCCGTACAGACACATGTTTTATCGTACAGACTCGCCAGTCACAGTATCTGTTCATCAGGTCTTCCTAACGCTCAATATGCGATATCGAAGCAATAGTGGCTTTTAAAGTACCATTTTTTTTAAATAGTTTGAAAGGAGTTCCACAGTATTTAGGTCTATTAAGCTCAGCGTAAGGAAGTCCCTTTGAAGTCATCACCATGGCAACCTTTGCTCTAGCGACCCACAGGTGTTCTCGTTAGGGCAGTTTAACAGACACGCAGACACTTACACACGCACACACAACACAGATGACTTCTGTCTCTCTGTCTGTCTCACACACACAGACACACATACACACATACACACACACAAACAAACAAACACATACACACACACAAACAAACAAACACATACACACACACACACAACACAGATGACTTCTGTCTCTCTGTCTGTTTGTCTCACACACACAGACACACGTACACAGACACACATACATACACACACAAAGACGTTTACGTGTGTTTTATATTGTGTAGTTGTCAACACTGTGATCATTAATAAGGTCATATGATATTTCATATACGTTTGTGTGTGTTCAGGACGTTCAGTAGTTTATTTCCTTAAGTCCACAGTCCAGTCTGCCTCTAATCAGTCTGCTGGCGCTCACTTGGTCACCATGACGACGGCAGCACACAGGTGCTTCATATCAGCCAATCAGTTTAACACACAAACCAACTCAAGTGCTTTGGAGGAGAGACGGGCGTCAGAAACAAAAGCTATATATTGCGACGTCTTACGGCAGTAGTAGCCACACTTTCAAAATTTCTTGCGAAATTTTCTAGTTATTAGTTGGAATGCTTCGAGCATTCCAACTATTGTTCTTCGAATCTTTAAAAAACTTATTAGTTGGAATGCTTCGAGCATTCCAACTATTGTTCTTCGAATCTTTAAAAAACTTATTATTATTATTCTATTTCTTCCGTACGTATTTTGGACCTCTTCAGCTCCTTCATATTTTCAGCTACAGAAAAAAGTTCAATTATTCAAATATTCAGCTTCTTAAGCACACGTGTGCAACTTCCTTTTCAAATTTCAGACTTTTCAAATTTTTAAATTATTAAACTTTTTATGATTTTTTTTAAAATGGGACCCAATGGGGAAATCTTCAAATCATCTTCAACTTCAAACGTTTGCAGGTTCTTCATACGTTCAGCTAGAGACACAATTTCAAATTTCAAATGTTGACAAAACGTTCAGCTATTATTCTACGCTTTTACATTTTTCATATTTTTTCAAATATTTAAATTATTAAACTTTTTATAAAAATAAAAATGAATGGTTTCCAATGAAAAACGTTTTAAAACTTCTTCAGCTCCAAAAGCCTAAGGCTCTGCCATGCTTTCAGCTAGAGACACCATTCCAAGTTTAAAATGTTGCCAAAACTTTCAGCTATTACCGCATATCTCCACTTATTGATATATTTTATACTGTCATAATTGTCAGCGTTTTAGTTTTATGTTTTTTTGCCACCTTTTCTCTCTTTTGCATGAGTGTGTGTTGCGGAGTTCAGAGCACGTGATGTCATGTTAGAGGGCAGACCCACGTCAGATCTTGAAGATTTTTTTTTTTTAAATTTGCCGTAAACTCCGTACTGTGTACTCTGTGGGCATAATTTATAGCTCAAAACGTTGGAAATCTTGTCTTCTGTCATAAACTGCGGTCGATAGGAATCCAACACATTCAGACATCTCGTAATCGGACTGAATGTGAGAGAAAGTCCACCTCGCTCTGCCATCCGCCGCCATGTTAAATCTCCCTCCAAAGCCACGTCTCCCCTGAAGCTCGTACCTGATTTGTAAATCGCCCGTACAGACACATGTTTTATCGTACAGACTCGCCAGTCACAGTATCTGTTCATCAGGTCTTCCTAACGCTTCATATGCGATATCTAAGCAATTGGGGCTTTTTAAGTATGTTTTTTGGGTGATTTTTGGATAGGTGTTTCCCAGCATTGACTCCATATAATCATCGGCAGTTAGTAATTGTAACTGCCGATATTTGAATTCATCACCATGGCAACCTCTGACATGAGGGCAGTTCAACAGACACACAGACACTTACACACGCACACACACACAGGACTTCTCTCTCTGTCTCCCTCCCTCCCTTTCTCTATCTGTTCATATATATATTCCACTATTTTCATATCTATTCAGCTGTTTTGTTATTTTCAAGTATATTCAGCTTTTTTAAGCTTTATTCAACAATATTTCACTATGTTCAGTATTTAGATGATGCAGTTTTCCTTTCAACTTTTCCAATTATACATTTAAACAACAAGGATTTTCAACAGTTCAGTTTAATGCTTTTGGGCTTCAACACTTTTCATCAGGTAGTTTTCTTTACATGTTCATATATATTCCACTATTTTCATATATATTCAGTTGTTTTGTTATTTTCAAATATATTCAGCTTTTTTAAAGCTTTTTTAAGCTTTATTCAACAAAATTTCACTATGTTCAGTAATTAGACGATGCAGTTTTCCTTTCAACTTTTCCAATTATACATTTAAACAAGAAGGATTTTCAACAGTTCAGTTTAATGCTTTTGGGCTTCAACACTTTTCATCAGTTAGTTTTCTTTCCATGTTCATTTATATTCCACTATTTTTATATATATTCAGTTGTTTTGTTATTTTCAAATATATTCAGCTTTTTTCAGCTTTATTCAACAATATTTCACTATGTTCAGTATTTAGATGATGCACTTTTCCTTTCAACTTTTCCAATTATACATTTAAACAAGAAGGATTTTCAACAGTTCAGTTTAATGCTTTTGGGCTTCAACACTTTTCATCAGGTAGTTTTCTTTACATGTTCATATATATTCCACTATTTTCATACATATTCAGGTGTTTTATTCAGTTGTTTTGTTATTTTCAAATATATTCAGCTTTTTTAAAGCTTTTTTAAGCTTTATTCAACAATATTTCACTATGTTCAGTGTTTAGATGATGCAGTTTTCCTTTCACCTTTTCCAATTATACATTTAAACAACAAGGATTTTCAACAGTTCAGTTTAATGCTTTTGGGCTTCAACACTTTTCATCAGGTAGTTTTCTTTACATGTTCATATATATTCCACTATTTTCATATATATTCACCTGTTTTGATAAATATTCCAGTATTTTCATATACATTCAGCTGTTTTCATATATATTCAGCTTTAAGCTTTTTTTAAGCTTTATTCAACTTTATTTCACTATTTTCAGCTACATTCAGCAATTTCTTTCAAATATTTCAGCTTTATGCTTCAGCTTTTTGCATTCCAACGCATTTTCAGCAGGAAATGCTCTTTCTAGTTATTATTCTATTTCTTCCGTACGTATTTTGGACCTCTTCAGCTCCTTCATATTTTCAGCTACAGAAAAAAGTTCAATTATTCAAATATTCAGCTTCTTAAGCACACGTGTGCAACTTCCTTTTCAAATTTCAGACTTTTCAAATTTTTAAATTATTAAACTTTTTATGATTTTTTTTAAAATGGGACCCAATGGGGAAATCTTCAAATCATCTTCAACTTCAAACGTTTGCAGGTTCTTCATACGTTCAGCTAGAGACACAATTTCAAATTTCAAATGTTGACAAAACGTTCAGCTATTATTCTACGCTTTTACATTTTTCATATTTTTTCAAATATTTAAATTATTAAACTTTTTATAAAAATAAAAATGAATGGTTTCCAATGAAAAACGTTTTAAAACTTCTTCAGCTCCAAAAGCCTAAGGCTCTGCCATGCTTTCAGCTAGAGACACCATTCCAAGTTTAAAATGTTGCCAAAACTTTCAGCTATTACCGCATATCTCCACTTATTGATATATTTTATACTGTCATAATTGTCAGCGTTTTAGTTTTATGTTTTTTTGCCGCCTTTTCTCTCTTTTGCATGAGTGTGTGTTGCGGAGCTCAGTGCACGTGATGTCATGTTAGAGGGCAGACCCACGTCAGATCTTGAAGATTTTTTTTTTTTAAATTTGCCGTAAACTCCGTACCGTGTACTCTTTGGGCATAATTTATAGCTCAAAACGTTGGAAATCTTGTCTTCTGTCATAAACTGCGGTCGATAGGAATCCAACACATTCAGACGTCTCGTAATCGGACTGAATGTGAGAGCAAGTCCACCTCGCTCTGCCATCCGCTTCAATGTTAAATCTCCCTCCAAAGCCACGTCTCCCCTGAAGCTCGTACCTGATTTGTAAATTGCCCGTACAGACACATGTTTTATCGTACAGACTCACCAGTCACAGTATCTGTTCATCAAGTCTTCCTAACGCTTCATATGCGATATTGAAGCAATCGGGGCTTTTTAAGTATGTTTTTTGGGTGATTTTTGGATAGGTGTTTCCCAGCATTGACTCCATATAATCATCGGCAGTTAGTAATTGTAACTGCCGATATTTGAATTCATCACCATGGCAACCTCTGACATGAGGGCAGTTCAACAGACACACAGACACTTACACACGCACACACACACAGGACTTCTCTCTCTGTCTCCCTCCCTCCCTTTCTCTATCTGTTCATTTATATATTCCACTATTTTCATATCTATTCAGCTGTTTTGTTATTTTCAAGTATATTCAGCTTTTTTAAGCTTTATTCAACAATATTTTACTATGTTCAGTGTTTAGATGATGCACTTTTCCTTTCAACTTTTCCAATTATACATTTAAACAAGAAGGATTTTCAACAGTTCAGTTTAATGCTTTTGGGCTTCAACACTTTTCATCAGTTAGTTTTCTTTACATGTTCATATATATTCCACTATTTTTATATATATTCAGTTGTTTTGTTATTTTCAAATATATTCAGCTTTTTTAAGCTTTATTCAACAATATTTCACTATGTTCAGTATTTAGATGATGCAGTTTTCCTTTCAACTTTTCCAATTATACATTTAAACAAGAAGGATTTTCAACAGTTCAGTTTAATGCTTTTGGGCTTCAACACTTTTCATCAGGTAGTTTTCTTTACATGTTCATATATATTCCACTATTTTTATATATATTCAGTTGTTTTGTTATTTTCAAATATATTCAGCTTTTTTAAGCTTTATTCAACAATATTTCACTATGTTCAGTATTTAGATGATGCACTTTTCCTTTCAACTTTTCCAATTATACATTTAAACAAGAAGGATTTTCAACAGTTCAGTTTAATGCTTTTGGGCTTCAACACTTTTCATCAGGTAGTTTTCTTTACATGTTCATATATATTCCACTATTTTCATACATATTCAGGTGTTTTATTCAGTTGTTTTGTTATTTTCAAATATATTCAGCTTTTTTAAAGCTTTTTTAAGCTTTATTCAACAATATTTCACTATGTTCAGTGTTTAGATGATGCAGTTTTCCTTTCACCTTTTCCAATTATACATTTAAACAACAAGGATTTTCAACAGTTCAGTTTAATGCTTTTGGGCTTCAACACTTTTCATCAGGTAGTTTTCTTTACATGTTCATATATATTCCACTATTTTCATATATATTCACCTGTTTTGATAAATATTCCAGTATTTTCATATACATTCAGCTGTTTTCATATATATTCAGCTTTAAGCTTTTTTTAAGCTTTATTCAACTTTATTTCACTATTTTCAGCTACATTCAGCAATTTCTTTCAAATATTTCAGCTTTATGCTTCAGCTTTTTGCATTCCAACGCATTTTCCACAGGAAATGCAATTTCTAGTTATTATTCTATTTCTTCCGTACGTATTTTGGACCTCTTCAGCTCCTTCATATTTTCAGCTACAGAAAAAAGTTCAATTATTCAAATATTCAGCTTCTTAAGCACACGTGTGCAACTTCCTTTTCAAATTTCAGACTTTTCAAATTTTTAAATTATTAAACTTTTTATGATTTTTTTTAAAATGGGACCCAATGGGGAAATCTTCAAATCATCTTCAACTTCAAACGTTTGCAGGTTCTTCATACGTTCAGCTAGAGACACAATTTCAAATTTCAAATGTTGACAAAACGTTCAGCTATTATTCTACGCTTTTACATTTTTCATATTTTTTCAAATATTTAAATTATTAAACTTTTTATAAAAATAAAAATGAATGGTTTCCAATGAAAAACGTTTTAAAATCCGCTGAAACTTCTTCAGCTCCCAAAGCCTAAGGCTCTGCCATGCTTTCAGCTAGAGACACCATTCCAAGTTTAAAATGTTGCCAAAACTTTCAGCTATTGCCGCATATCTCCACTTATTGATATATTTTATACTGTCATAATTGTCAGCGTTTTAGTTTTATGTTTTTTTGCCGCCTTTTCTCTCTTTTGCATGAGTGTGTGTTGCGGACCTCAGTGCACGTGATGTCATACTTAGAGGGCAGACCCACGTCAGATCTTGAAGATTTTTTTTTTTTAAATTTGCCGTAAACTCCGTACCGTGTACTCTTTGGGCATAATTTATAGCTCAAAACGTTGGAAATCTTGTCTTCTGTCATAAACTGCGGTCGATAGGAATCCAACACATTCAGACGTCTCGTAATCGGACTGAATGTGAGAGCAAGTCCACCTCGCTCTGCCATCCGCTTCAATGTTAAATCTCCCTCCAAAGCCACGTCTCCCCTGAAGCTCGTACCTGATTTGTAAATCGCCCGTACAGACACATGTTTTATCGTACAGACTCACCAGTCACAGTATCTGTTCATCAGGTCTTCCTAACGCTTCATATGCGATATCTAAGCAATCGGGGCTTTTTAAGTATGTTTTTTGGGTGATTTTTGGATAGGTGTTTGCCAGCATTGACTCCATATAATCATCGGCAGTTAGTAATTGTAACTGCCGATATTTGAATTCATCACCATGGCAACCTCTGACATGAGGGCAGTTCAACAGACACACAGACACTTACACACGCACACACACACAGGACTTCTCTCTCTGTCTCCCTCCCTCCCTTTCTCTATCTGTTCATATATATATTCCACTATTTTCATATCTATTCAGCTGTTTTGTTGTTTTCAAATATATTCAGCTTTTTTAAGCTTTATTCAACAATATTTCACTATGTTCAGTATTTAGATGATGCAGTTTTCCTTTCAACTTTTCCAATTATACATTTAAACAACAAGGATTTTCAACAGTTCAGTTTAATGCTTTTGGGCTTCAACACTTTTCATCAGGTAGTTTTCTGTATATGTTCATATATCTTCCACTATTTTCATACATATTCAGCTGTTTTATTCAGTTGTTTTGTTATTTTCAAATATATTCAGCTTTTTTAAAGCTTTTTTAAGCTTTATTCAACAATATTTCACTATGTTCAGTATTTAGATGATGCAGTTTTCCTTTCAACTTTTCCAATTATACATTTAAACAAGAAGGATTTTCAACAGTTCAGTTTAATGCTTTTGGGCTTCAACACTTTTCATCAGGTAGTTTTCTTTACATGTTCATATATATTCCACTATTTTCATATATATTCACCTGTTTTGATAAATATTCCACTTTTTTCATATATATTCAGCTGTTTTCATATATATTCAGCTTTAAGCTTTTTTAAAGCTTTATTCAACTATATTTCACTATTTTCAGCTACATTCAGCAATTTCTTTCAAATATTTCAGCTCTATGCTTCAGCTTTTTGCATTCCAACGCATTTTCCGCAGGAAATGCAATTTCTAGTTATTATTATTCTTCTTATAGTCAAACCACTACTCCTCCCAGAGCGTTGCCAGCACATGCGCAAAAATTACATCGAAACGTGCGGTTTGCGCGGGAATCGTGAGCTATGACTTTTCTAAGAGATTCGCCCGTACGTTTTCCCGAAAAATGCAAAAAACATTAAAAAAATTTCACGAAACGTTCGTAGAGGGTGGCGCGCCAATTAACAGAGTGAGAAGAAGCGACAGAAACTGTTAAAAAAAAAAAACGTATTTTGTCTTTACTCCCACAATGTTCACTCTTCATACACCATTGTTGGATAGAAACGTTGGAAATATTGTCTTCTGTCATAAACTGCGGTCGATAGGAATCCAACAGATTCAGACGTCTTGAAATCGGACTGAATGTCAGAGCAAGTCCACCTCGCTCTGCCATCCGCCGCCATGTTAAATCTCCCTCCAAAAGCACGTCTCCCCCGAAACTCGTACCTGATTTGTAAATCGCCCGTACAGACACATGTTTTATCGTACAGACTCACCAGTCACAGTATCTGTTTATCAGGTCTTCCTAACGCTCAATATGCGATATCGAAGCAATAGTGGCTTTTAAAGTACCATTTTTTTAAAATAGTTTGAAAGGAGTTCCACAGTATTTAGGTCTATTAAGCTCAGCGTAAGGAAGTCCCTTTGAAGTCATCACCATGGCAACCTTTGATCTAACGACCCACAGGTGTTCTCGTTAGTGCAGTTTAACAGACACACAGACACTTACACACGCACACACAACACAGATGACTTCTGTCTCTCTGTCTGTTTGTCTCACACACACAGACACACATACACACACAAACAAACAAACGAACACACACACACACAAACAGACACACACAAAGACGTTTATGTGTGTTTTATATTGTGTAGTTGTCAACACTGTGATCATTAATAAGGTCATATGATATTTCATATACGTGTGTGTGTATTCAGGACGTTCAGTAGTTTATTTCCTTAAGTCCACAGTCCAGTCTGCCTCTAATCAGTCTGCTGGCGCTCACTTGGTCACCATGACGACGGCAGCACACAGGTGCTTCATATCAGCCAATCAGTTTAACACACAAACCAACTCAAGTGCTTTGGAGGAGAGACGGGCGTCAGAAACAAAAGCTATATATTGCGAGGTCTTACGGCAGTAGTAGCCACACTTTCAAAATTTCTTGCGAAATTTTCTAGTATAAAATATGATAATACTTTTGGAAAACTACAATGAATATACTTCTCTTAAATATAAAATAATGAATTCAACAATGAGCATGTTGTTATAATGATTATGACGGAGGTTGGCTCTCTAACTGCCGACCTCTTTTGCCATCTTCCTTAGTAAGCACATCATAATTGTGTCCTCCAGGATGTGTCCTCCTGCTGAACTCTGTAATCTTTACTTTTCTACTCACGGCCTTGTGACAGAAACTGAATAGTGCAGAGAAAGAAAAAGAAAGTCAGCAACTTCAGACTTGACGTAGTTCACAAGTATTTTTAATGCTGACACACAGGATGACCTCAAGATACCTCATGCAAAATTTGTCAGAGGAAAGTTGTAGGAAGCACTTACACAGTACAGACGTGCAAACATGCACATACTGAAAGTAGACAAAATACCAACACACTTGAGTAAAGGCTCAGAGCTGTGAATGTATTAGAGTGTCAACAACTGCTTGGACGATTTAGCCTCTTTTTAGCTCTGTTAGTTTGCTGTCTTTCACAGACATGCCCACATTAAATTGCCAGCTCCCCTGTTGCTTAGCTGTAGCTCAAAAGGTCTTCTATTACATTGACTTGACTGATTGTTGTGCATATTTGCACATGGATGCCCCGTGTGCCTTGGAGATAACTGGAGACAAAGTCACTTTACAAAAAGAGTAGATCTTGCTCAGCTGTGAATGTGGCAGATGGTTATTTGAAGCCAGTAGTCATTTTGTGACATGCCCACTACTATTCAGCTATACAGCGTGCCAGTCGAGCAGTCTTTGCAGTGCTAGTGACGAAGTGCTGTGGCGGCTACTACTTTACAAACGGCATTGAGGAGATTGTTGTATCTGTATGCATGAGGAATGATCATGTATGCTTCTTTCTGACCTGTGATGTCTCGAAGCCTCTTGATCGCCCTGTCCCACTGATCACAGTGGTGACTGGCTTTTTCAGAGACAAAGATTACACCTCCTTTACTTTCCTCTAAAGCCAGAGGAACAATGACCTCAAACTTGTAATGAAATTACAGAAAGGATGGCATTTCAGATTAGCTCTATTCTGTCACGTATATAATTGCATTCTTGCCCATAGTAATGAATCACCCATCGTCTACTTTCTGTGTATTTCCACCCAATGTAATTCATTTATTTATTTTATTTTTTTTGTATGTGAACAATCAAAAACGTCTGAAAGCTCACGGGCTGAGGGGCCTGTGCTGTCTTTTTGATGGACCCGGAGATTCAGTCCGCCATGGCTGATATATTTTTGAGTGACATTTTATCTCTGCAATCTCGTTGATCTTAATGAGATTTCTGTCCTTCATTGGCGCGTGTGCATCAGTGTATGTGCGTGTCTGTGGTGGCTGCGATTAAATGGAAAAGGAGCCCCTATCAAACAATTTGTTTCTGCCAGTGAAGGCTTACAGCCCACAGGAGGCGGGCCCTCTGCTGACCTTGGCCTGCTGACTGGACTAAGGAGGTTTATGTCACAAGATTGTCTCACTAATACCTCCTTCAGGTCGATTACTCAAGTCAGGAAGCTGAAAAAAGAAATTTTAAGACGACTTTTTATTTTAAGACCAAGTACAAGTACTTTTATTTGGGTACAAGATAATACGAGTACTTCAATATACCATTACAGATCTAAAAAATCATTAGAAAATTAACAACATAAAACTGTAGCTGACCTGTCAACATTGCATTTTGTAACAGAGAACAATGAATTGTTTAGCTGCGCATCAGTTAAACAGATCCAAGAGATATTAAAGATTACAAAAAGAAAAACTCAGAAGAGCTGCTCGTCACTCAAAGAAGAAGAGCTGCTCCACCTTAAAGGTCAGCCCACCTTAAGTGCTTCTGGGCTGCTAACTTCAGGGCTAACTCCCTTCACTTTAATCAGCATGTGGCAAGACACGGGAATGTAGCTTGGGTCTCTACACGGCTCTGGGGGAGTTTTAACATTTCCTCACAACACATAAACTGTACACACACTGCACTGACAAGTTCACAGCTATGACCTTGAAGCTAAATTAAAGGATGAGGGATGAGGTGGAGACAAAAATACAGCTGTACGTCTCCACAACACTATGGCTGCTAACTCTCCTGGATGGGTTAACTGGGGACTGCCTGTTTGTGGCATACACCGCAGATGAAGTAAATGAATCACATAAATTGTTTGTGCATTAGGTTATTGTTGCGGCTGGGCGGCTTATTGGGCTCAGAGGTGACAGTTGCCTGGAGTGGCATCGGGTGAGGTTGTTTTGGAGTAGACTCACGAGGATGAGCATGTGCGCACAAACTTAAATCCAGGACAAGGGTGAAATCTAAATTGTATCACTTGATTCATCCTTTTTCCACACTGCATGCTGGAAGGCAAATAAAAAAAAACACAGTTCTTGAATAGTCATGAGCTCCAGTCTGTTCAAGTGTTTTACATGTCTGTAGTTGTAATATGATTACTGCTTTACTGGTGTTTAGTGGACACGTCGTGAAGGCCCTGCAGAACCACACGTCAATGCTTAGTTTATATCTCAAACACAGCTAGGGACCAGGTAAATGGGAGCCTGTCCTGGCCACTCCGCACTTCGGTCTTGCCTCTGGTTGCATCAGAAGTGAAAGCAAAAAAGGGGATTGCAGAATCTTCACATTTCACATAACAGGTTATTGTGTTTTTTTGAGTTAGCCGGCTTTGATGAAACATTTGCTTTTCTACAGCAGGTGTCTTAAGATGAATTTCTAAGATTTAAATCTGTATGATCAAAACAGGTCTTTAGCTCTGCCACAGAAGATCTCACAGACTCCTAAAAAGGCTGTTTAGATTTTCTTTTGAGGAAGAAAAACAAGGGTCTATAGTGTTCCTGAAAAGCAAATAAATCAAATGTATTCTGCGGAAGAAGTGGTGCATATATATATAGTGAATATTGCAAACAACATTCTGTATACGTAGACAATGAAAGTGATTTCAATTTAAGGTATTTTAAGACATCAAAGGAGAATCATGCAGATGAACAAGTTTTATGCTTCACATCCCATAAAAAGGAAATGTTGTGGACCACTTTTGGTAGAAATGACATGGGAGGAAACTGAGGGAAACAGAGAGCCGGAGTCTAGTTGTTCAGTATATTTTGCACAACACTGCACACCAGACTCCCACATACCTGGTATTGCATCAGTGAAGCTGTTTCAGAAAGTGGTATGTCAAACAAAAACAGGAGAGCAGAGAAAACATTTTGCTTTTGCTTTGCTGTTTTGGCAATAGCTTTAAATAAATGGAGATACAGAAAGAGACGCAAACAAAAAGATGTCTGTTTGATTAAGCATTGTTTATATAAAGGGAGTTCTTCCTCCACATTTTACCTCCCAGTCAAGCATCTGTCTTTGACTTTTACCAGTTTATCCTTCTGCTGTGTGCAGGACAGTGTCTAAGACCCCCGCTGTGATCAAAAACGTGATGTCCAGTAATACAAAATGACCCCTGTTTCTCGGTTCCAGTCATGGATTACAGAAAATGTGCACAATCCCATTTGTTGCAACAAATACCCGCTAAATCTCTGTGGGGTCTGTGGCCGTGCAGCACCCATCACTGTCACTGCCTGAGCCTCTCCAGCCCGTCTGACCATCCCAGGGACTCTCCCACCGCGCTGCAATTTAACTCCAGGCGGCAGTTGTCTCTTGCCTCCGCTGCAAAATCTACTCAGCATTGTGTTGCAGTTCACGGCTCAAGTGTGGAAAGATAATGCTGTACCCTACACTGCCGACGATGTTCAATGTCTCTGACAACGTATTAGGGCCATTGTAGGTAAAAAAACAACAAAAACAATGTATGTTTTTTACATTGATAAATAAAACAATTCAGATATTCTTTGAGAATAAAGATGCAAATTAACGAGAAACAAATTTACCAAGTGTACAGGGAAAGAAACCATAAGTATTCTCTGACAAAGTTATAAATACACTTGAAAGGATCTGAACTCTGGTCTCCGATTTTAAATTTGGAGTCCCTATGCGACAGGACACCACACTTTACCTCAACAGCTTTACTTTGTGTGGTGCTCGATATAGACTTCTCATTTTGTGTGTTGCACACTTGTGATTGTAAAATGTATTCAGTCTTAAAATATTAGTAGTACATTGATATGTAATGCTGGGTACTTGCCAGCATTACTTGCTGGCTTATCATAATTCAACAAAGTTTCAATCCATGATTTATTGTTTTCCATTAAATACAAAAATGTAAGACATGTAAAATTGTACAAGTGGAATTTCCAATGTAATTTCTAAGAATAGTGGGCTGGACGTGATATACCAGGTCAAGAGCTTAAGGCCAACATGTTAATAAAGCGCCTCCAGAAAAAAACACAGCCACATAGACTTTTTTTGTAGAGCTCTGCATTGTGTCATGGGTTGACTTGCAAGTCTTATTTTCACTTGCCCTCTGGCTCTGGTTTGATCGTCCAGCTCGAGAGCAATATCCTGGTGTTTCTGGCTTGCTAGATAGTTAAATATTTTCCCCACCCACACATTTAGTCTTATTCTACACTATTGTTTTACTGAGTGGATGTTCTTTGAATTGGGGAATGTGGCGTACAATAAGCTTGTGTTTTTAGCTGATGATTCTCAGCGGGATGAGCAGCATGAGCAACCAGATTTGTGATGAATAAATTTGGCTCGACTAGTTTTACTGTCTTATTAAAGTAGTTGAAGAATATGAACATGTATATTCTTGTAGGTCGTTGGAAGCAACATGTGTTCCACTTTCAAAGCGATGTGTACTATTCTTCTCTACATGGACACAATGTATAGTCAGGGTTTTGATGGTAATAGACCTCCATTCCTCGTATTTGTTTGCTGATTGAATCCAAGTTGTGCGAGTGCCTTAAACTAAATCAATTGTTTCAAATGGAAATTAATTCAACCATGTCCCTTTCACTTATAAGACTCCTTTTCCATTGTGTTGTTCTTCTGTGATACACAAGGATAAATAAAGCATCATACATCACTCTATAGCCCTGAGCAATACCTCCATTTGAAGAAATCACAGCATCCATCAGAGCAATATGGTACATCTTTGACAAGTGAAAGGTCAGACTGAAAGATATCTGTCGCAATTCAAGCCCTCTGGTCATCTCTTTGAACATCTCTTTTCACAACAATAGCCCAAACGAACAAAAAGCTTATAAAAATTGAATTCAACCTTGTAACCCCTTTGGATAAATGTAATTATGTTGCCCCTTTCATACATCCTCATTTTTCTTTGTTATTCAACATCCATCTCTGTTCCACTTTGTCTCTACAGTTTTTCCCAATAGCCATGCTCATATCAGTGTTGAGTTTTGTGTTAAGAAATTGAAAGTTGTGTTAAATGTCCGCCAGATGTCAATAGCAATCGTTTTACTCTTACTTAAGCTGTTTTTTACAAATGTACAGTGTGTAACAGAGAGACACTTGCCCAAGACATTACAATGGAACAAACTAAAACTGATTAAGCAGCTGTCTCTTTCTTGGAAGGCTGAAGAATGAGTCCTAAAACCAGGAAAGGACTTTGCACTTCTCCGCCTTGAAGACAATGGCCGTGTCGACTACCGAACACTTTACGAAGTACACTGCAATACAGTGCACTCTAATACAGAGCACTACCATCTGTAGTGCACTGTGTCGCTGATGAGCGCTGTATCAAATGGCACACTTACGTTAACCAGTTGGCGGAAATGACGTCCGCAAATCTGCAAGCGATAACCGCGAAACTAAAACTGACAAAATAAACGCACTTCTTACCCTATTTTTGTCCCTTGTGTTCTCCTTTCTCCAACCCATGTGGAAACTGCGACACCTCCACAATTGCGGCGAGAGGATATAAATAAATTAATGAAAAGCTGGCGGAAAGGGCTCCTCCTCTTCTGCTTCGTAGCCAAGATGGCGCCCGTTTAGTGCGAGTACTGTCCATCGTTTTACAATTAATTTTTTGACCGTTTGCAGTGCGCCATCCGGGAACTTTCAGTGCACTGAATTCTGCTGGTTTTGTCAGTGTGGCGCACTAAACACTGAAAGTCAATGCTCGAAGTGCGCAAGTGTTCGGTAGTAGACACGGCCAATGTGTTTTTGGTAGGATTTTGTTAGATTTGGGTTGAAATAAGGTCTGTGATTACAAAAAATGAAGATAATTCAATGCATTGTTCAATGACCATAAATAATGCCAGTCAATCGTGGCTAAATAACGCTACAGAGGTTGTATGGACATTGAATGTTATGGCGCCAAACAGGGAAGCTCCTCTTCTCAGTGGTGTGTCTTTCCAGCCTTGTTGTGTTCATACTTACACTCCTGCGAACGATCAAGCTTTGCACTAGATGTCACAATAAAGGGGAAAGATTTTTATAGAATCAAAGTTGGAAGCTTGGTGGCGGTGACGTTGAAGTCATATGACCGTGGTGATGTTCATTTATAGCGTGGCATCAGCTTTGTACCTCTGGCGGTTCCATTTAGTTCAGTAATTTGAGTTGCTGGAGAAAAAAATCATGCGAGTTGTCATTTGTAAAGATTATCCTGCTGAACGAAACCTGTAAGTTCTGTTTGCCACATACTCCAAAATACAATGTAAAAATCCCCTTGGCTTTTTGTCAAAGGAACCACACACCATTGCTGCAGCACTCAATAACACTGTCTGTGGTAAGTTACCAATACTAACAGCACTGTTTCTATCTGGCCAACTTGTCTTCTGTGGCTAAGATAATGCAATATTGCTCTCACCTTGGGTACCTGATGCAACTGTTTCTACAGCATGTATGGCTATGTAGCCAGAGTTGGGCAAAAATACATCAAAATGTATTTTGATACAAAATACCCCTCAAATAAATACTGGTGCCAGAAAATGTAACACAATACAATACATGTATTATGTATTAAAATACAGGAAATACGTTTTTATCTCAGAGCATTCAGGTTTAGGCTTTATAATGTACACAAAGCTCCCCCCCCCTCCACCTACAAAATCTCACGGCAAGGTTTTTGGAGAAGTTGGCAGCTCTGAGCTCTGGTGAATCCCACTAAAAAGGAAGAACACTCTCAGAATGTCAGATTAACCAAGCAAAGCTTATTAAAAGGCAAATGCTTGATTAATTATGTTACGCAAACCATTTTTTATTTTTAACAAATGGAAATCTACTGTCATATCCTGGCTAACTGTGAACTGTATTATCTGCCAGTAATTGATATGGCATTATGACATTCACAATGAGAAGATACAGCATAACTTGTAATACAGTGCAAGATTAGATGTTCAGACGTCTCTTGATAAGGTTATCATGAACATACAAGCTCCCAATCTGCCTCTTCCTACAGGTAGCTACTCGACTGGTAAGTTAACTTGCTAAACACTAGCTATGCATCAGCCTAGACAGCAAACTAGCATCATTAGCATGTTAGCATTGATCGCTAGCTTGACATTATAACTATCACCATGTATATAATACAATTGGCTATGTAGCTAGACCCAGACATAAATTAGACATCAAGCTAGTTGACATCTGTCACACTCAGATACAATATTTACCTTGACGATACATTTTTTTGTTCATATTCGTGAAGAAAGTATTTGGATTATTTTAAATACAAAATTACTCCACTCTAAATTATTTTGTTCCAAATTACATTCAGTGTTTTATCGGCCCTATCAAATACAAATTACAACAAAGTCTCTGAAATATGTATTTCAAATAGAAGTAACAGAAATACTGCCCATCTCTGTATGTAGCCAGTCGCCATGTCAGACACTTAGATAGAGCTCCAACACGTCCACCAGATGAAATAAAACAACACATGAATGTTTTCTGATCTCACATTTAGTCCCGACTGTAGCTTTATTTTCAGATTCTACAAAGCACGCTCAATGTTTCACACACGAGTCGAAAAGGCATTTTATTTGTAATCGGCTGCTATATCATCCTCCAGTCACTGTCACTGTGCTATCCTCCAACATCCTGTACTCGAGCAGCAGTGAACGCTGTGAATGGTCATGATCATAACCCTCCAAGTGAAGGACAAACAAATAGCAGTGGAGCATGAGCAATCAGTTACTTTTAGCCTGCAACTGCTCCTGTAAGTGCTTAAAGGATGAAGCCGACAAATAGATCCAAGGACGCGCAGCTCACTGAAGAGAGTGTGAATCTGAGGGATGTACTCCATACAAAGTGCTTCATCAAGTGGGGATTGTTTTGATGTCACTGATTGTGTCGCTATGATGTATAAATCAAGAACAATGAGTGAACAAAATGTTGCTCAAACAGCCACTTAATTTATGACTTTGTCCTACTCTCACCAAGTCATCCATTGTGTGTCTGTCTTTCAAAGTTTACTGTTAATTAAAGTAGGCTGATCATTTGACTTGGGTTTTGTCAGGATACTATACAAGTTTTGTTTGCAGCTTTGTTTTGCACTGTATTTCTCACCTTGACTGTGTGTGCTCTTTTGAATAAATACCAGCTGAATGTGGAATGCTTTAGTGAAGTTTATTGGTTTGAATAAATGCTAAGATCTCTGAGCGTAATGCGAGTGAGTTTTTTTATTTTTTTTTTAGATATATATCAGTTGTTGAGTCATATCTGTATTCCAAATATCTCAGCACAACTCTACAATCACGTCAGACATTGTTATCACGAGCAAAGGAGTGCATTTTGGATGGAAACCAATAAGATGTCTGGACCTAATTGCACTGATCACATGGCACACATCAGCAGAGCGTTGCCACTGTGATCATGTTAGCATCAGAGGCATCGGCTTAGCTCAAAAGCACCATTGTGTACCCTGAAAGAGCTGCTATGGCCACTAGTTAACATTGCTGGAGACTCTTTGACAGTATTAGCATTACTTTTCTTATCATATTAACTTACAATAATATTGTAAATACACGGACAGATTGCTCAATAAAAGGACAATGCAGTGTACATGTTTAACTTGTATCTTTTGCTCTCAACCTGGGAGGAAATTTAAGTTACAGTACCTCAGCAGTCATTTTTCCATCTTAAACCAAGAAAACCTTAGTATACAAATAAACTCAAACCAGTCAGGTGGAACATTTCTACTTGTACAAAATCTACATTTTCTTTGAAAAAAGCTAATGGTCAGTGCACGTCTCAGGGTTTCCACTATTGAAGTGTAAAGAATAAAGCAAATTGTAAATGTAACAAACAGAAGTCCCCTTGTACCTTCATACGTAAATGGACCGTACCTGTATAGCACTTTTCTAGTTTTCTGACCACTCAAAGCGGTTAATCACTACATGACATCATTCACACACTGATGAGAGGAGCTAACATGCAAGGTGCAACATCAGGATTACCATTTATACATTGAAGGCTACATGAGCAATTTAGGATTAAGTGTCTTGCTCAAGGATACGTGGGCTCATGAAGCCGGGGATTGAACCGCCGATCCTCTGACTGAAGAATGACCCTGCTCACCACTGAGCCACATGTCTCCATCCGGGCCCTGCATCCTCTCCTCCTCCTCCCTCTGCTGTACAGTAGCTAGCTGTTCCACACTGATTGCCTCTGTTTCCAGGGTGAGATCAGATGAATGCCCACTAATAGGTTTTCAGTTTTATTCACTGAGCCCCTGGTACAGAATTACAGAATTAGAGGGATTTTCCGGGGGTAATTAATTGAAGTGTCCTTTTAAAAGGGAAGTATCTTTTGTCTTGATTTAGTGAGTAGAGTCATTAGCTGAAACCTCATTGGTGGAGGAACTAAGAGATTATGGATTGGTGAATCACACATTCCCAGCTGAGTTACAAGGCCATTTTGAGAATTATAGAGGGTTATCACCCCCGGAGGCAGACTGCATTGAACATTATTGTTAATCTTATATTTCAGGGGAGATGTGCAATGACATGAGTCTATGATTTATCTACAGTTATATCTTCCCGTTAACTTTACAATATATTTTTGATGCCGAGGGAAGCAAAACAGTACACAGAGGGGCAAATGAAAAGTGAAAGTTGGCAGCTCCACATTATGCTTTTGTGTGACCCATTTTGCGACTGCATAATGTATATTTTTACATCTGTATATCTTTACATCTGCGTTTCATCACGGCTGTTTGACCGTGTGCAGGTGCATGTTTGAGCACGTGGATTTGACACAGATGTGTTACTGTGTGAAGGTTGAGCTGTACTGCAGATGTTCCTTCTCGCTGCACTCCCAGTGCCCTGAAAGCTGTGAGCCAGCAGTGTCCTCTCCTCGCTACAGACCAGTGGCGCTTAATCAGACTAACACCTGTTCTTATAACCACACGCGCTTACGATGCAAATTTGCATGACATTGCTTGTCAGGGACATCATCAGTCACTCAGCCTCGTCTTCAATACATAGTGTACTTGCTGTATGCAGCCACACTGTATGTAGCCACGCTGAAAAAAATAACATATGTAGGTAGTACACTATCTTTTTTTCCTAAAATTGCTTTGAATTAGCTAAATAGATTGTGACAAAATCTAGTGATCAATCTGTCCACGATCATTTCAACTTCAGTTCAAGAATTGTCCAGACAGACACCTCTCAGTAATATTGTAACAGTAGTAATAACCTCTCATAATGTAAATTCAGCCTCATTTGAAATCCCTACTCGTTTTCATTCTATAACACTGTATAATAAAACATTAACGAAAGAGATGGATTGTTTTTATTTCACCTACTTCAAAGACACTATTTTATCTACTAGATTCATTATGTGTAGTCTTAAACTATTTCCTTATTCAATGTTTTTAGGAAGTTTTCATTCTCACACTTTTAATTTGAATTCTTGCTTTGCTTCGAAACAGACGTTACCGTGCTGGTTATAACCATATAAATAAGCAGCAGGCAGTTTGTTCATTGAGCCGAGCCTCCTCATTAAAACCTTCAAAGGAAAACTTAAACTGTATGTGTCTCCTCTGGTTACCGAACTAATAGATATACATATTCTAACTTTAAAAAAGAACTGAATGCAGGATATTAACTTATTCTTCTGAATATTATTATTGTATAAGACAATACAATAATAGCACACTTATGAACAGCTGGTTGACAGAGTTGTTAACTAATTATGCTATGGATTGAAAAATAATTAGGAGATTTCTTAATTCATTAATTTAACATCCAGTAATTATTTTCCCGGAAAATTGTTAGTTGTGAAAAACATGTTCATTCCGACATGCTGGCATTAAAGTCGAGAGTTGGAAAGTTGAAAGAAAAACCTCCAGCTGCAAATCTCCTTGACAACATCTCTGAAACTGTTCTGGAGAGATAAACACCATTCTTAAAATCCTCACAGTGTGTTCATGATGGTGGTGGAGAACAAGTTACAACAAGTTACAACAAGTTACATGTCCCTTCTAAATATGTGTGTGTATTTCAGTTAAAATCTATAGAAACATCTTTGTTTCTGCATTCATTTCTTTAAGGTTTTTCCTTTAATTCCCCAGCTCTGTGATTTCATTAAAAGCATACTGACTGAAGAATAGTCCAATGCATTGTATAGTAAAAGATGTCGAGCTAATGCAAATGTATGACTTCGTATGAAATTACCTCCCTCATTGACGTTTGCTGAACTCCATAAAATCACGCATCGACTGGCTCTTTGTGTAATCTGTTTCTTAATAGTTGGCGTACTTCCTGCATAAAATCATATGTGAGAGGTTGCGATCTTTCATTCAAACAGCTCCCCTGTGTCTTGCATTTTAATAAGTTTCCTTGAGCCTTCTGTTCAAATTCCACAGTCGAGTTAAGATGGAAGTCTCTCCTTACGATTAAACCTTTGCTCAGAAACTAACCCTCAAAGCCAAGCGTGAAGACAGACAGAGGTAGATAGGACACACCAAATACTTTTATTATGTCAGCTAAGGCCGGATAAGCAGTTACAGAAAAGGGGAATTGAGTCGGAAATGACTGCAAATTAATGGTAAATACTACGCTGTGTGATATGACCGCCCACTCTATTTCCAGCTCTTACTATCCACCCACCTCCTGGCAATAAAGATGGTATCTGTCCCAGTGGAGACATCCCCTGCTCCCCCAGAGTCTCCGTCAGTCTCTGTGGAGATCGCCTTTGTGGATCCATCCAACGTTCCTCTGAGGAAGCTTTAGCTGCATAAGCGTGAGAGCGATCAGACACGATCAGGCTGTCTAATTGTGCCCACACCGAGATGATTAATTACGCTTAGGAAAATGAACGCAATGTTCTGTCACTTCCCTGCCCCCTCGGATTAATGACTTGTTTTTTTGCCTTGGCACAACATTGAAAGCTTGAACCATTTGGACATGTCTGGTGGCATCACAGCCACAGGGTAATTAGATTTTCTTTAATGATGGCATCATGTGGTGTGGATGCTGACGTTTTTCCTTCATCAATACACCCTAGTTTGTCATTGAGTGTGCTGATTACTGGTGTGACTGTGCACTGTGCACAGCTGGGTCGACTGCTTCGGTACTTTCTGAAAATATCACAGTTCCTTCACCCTCAACCACTATATTTGTTCTTCTTGATCCTCTACTGTGCCCTGCACACTTTCTTTTGACATCCGTTAGACATCCTTTTCCTCTTTTTATATATTTCTCCACTTGGTGGAAAAAAACATTTTTGTCTGCCTCTTTCTTGTTCATACCTACTTAGGCTTGAACTTTTCAACCCTTCCAACTTGTCCTCTACAAAACTACATCTAACTTAACTAAACTGTAATTTGAAGTGCATTTAGAGGGTTTTTAACACTTAGTTAACAAACAAAAAAAGAAAAAAAACAGCCGTGGAACCAGCCAAGAAACACAAAGATAGAGGTTGAAGGTGAATGAAAAGGGATATTTTCAGAAAGTACCGAAGCAGTCGACCCAGCTGTGCACAGCCAGTAATCAGCAAACTCAATAACAACCTAGGATGTATTGATTAAAGCAACACTTCAGTCATTTTGAGTAAAAAACATCACGGTTTGGTTTAAAATTAATAAGAAATAAAAAATAAATAAACTTGCTTGAACTACAAAACTACTAATTAGTTATGTTTAGGAAGCAAAAGTACTTAGTTCACATGGGACAGCTGTCTCCTTCAAGAAATCCCTGTGTTATGTGTATTTAAAACTAATTTGTGATACATCAGAAGCAAATGCAATCCGCGACAAAATGTGTCACTCGGAATGTCGTTCACAGTGCAGCATTTTTGTACGGGAACGTGATTTTAAGCTGACATGGCTGCTTCTTCTGCCTCGCGATTTCCATGCTCAGTAACGCTGTTCGTTATCTTCTCACATCTAGTTGACTTTTCTCTCCTCTCTCATCCTTTGGGCTCTTCTTGGGGTCACGAGAGGAGGTGGTTCAGCCGGTCATTATGCTCCGTGGACTGTCTGCCAGCCTTAGGGCCTGACATTTGGCTCCACAATGGGACTTAGACCATTAATTATGCAAGTGGGGGCATGCAGAGATATGCAAATACAGGAGAAAAAACCTGATCAAAATCCCTAATGCAATAGTTGTATGTTTTTTGCAGTTGCACACATGGTATTAGTAATGTTTTTAGATAAAAACATTACGTTATTTTACTAGGCCTAGCACAAATTAAAGAGACAGGAACACAGACAAGCTTATTATCTTATCTAATTGTTCTGAATGGTGTAATATAATATTGTTTTCTCGTTTTCTCATTTAAGACAGCATGATGGCTCTGTTGTAGGGGTTTGCATGTTCTTCTGTGTGTCTATGTCTGCACAGCTTTCCCCATCTGTCGCTCAGGGGTATGAATGGCACTAAATTGCCAGTGAAAGCATTGTCTCGGTAGACAGTGCTTAGCTGGAATAGATATAAAAGAATAAATAGACTAATGAATGATAATTGAATGATTTAAAAACTCTGTCCGAGTGGAGTTATTGTCGACAACGTGCAAATTCTGCACAAAACATAAAATGCAAATGTTTGGCTTTTGGAAGTTAGTTACCAGTTAGTTACCAGCAGCAAACGCCAGGACAATTGTAATGGACTTTTCACATGTTGTCAAGTCTTTGTGTCAGTAACCATTAACAAAACCAACTTTATGGACACTGTGAACTGCAACTGGATGAATGAGTTGTGAATGAGGGCATACATTATTTGGTAAATAAATTGACTTTATTTGAGAAATTGTTCTGTCTTGATTCTTGTTGTTCCAACTTCGTACTTACGGTTGAATGCACTTATTGTAAGTCGCTTTAGATAAAAGCGTCAGCTAAATGACATGTGATGTAAATTGTGTTTTAATTAAACGAGCTGGTGTTGACGGTGCATTTCCTAAAACAGTGGGCGAGGTGACAAGTGTGATTTTCCATTCACAGATTTCCCCAGCGGTACGCGTTTGTTTTCAACATATATTACTCTATTGTAGTGTTAGAGCAGGGTCGTCCTTCAATCAGAGGATTGTCGTGTCGATGTGTGGCAAGACACTGAACACCAAATTGCTCCTGCAAGTGGTGCCATCAGCGTATGAATGGGTGAATGATGACATGTGGTGTGAAAGCACTTTGAGTGGTGGGAAGACCAGGACAGTGCAATACAAGTACAGTCCATCTACTATGTAATGTCCCATAAGAAAGATCCAACCAAATCAGAATGAATGGCGTGGTGATTGGATTGATAAAGAAAACCAAGAGGCACACAGTAAAAATGTATTACGCTGATTTCACATTTCTCTGGCGGCGCTCTTGATTTGATGATTTCAAACAGTCCATTGTGGTAAATTATAATGCATTCTTAATGAAAAACTAATACCTGTGGAGGTCTGCTGATATTTTAACCAGGTTGAACTATTGGAGCAATGTATTTTTTGGGCTTGAATTTGCATTCACGCATTGTCCTATGTTTGGCCCAGTGAATTTATATGCGCATTATAAGCGGTGGCTCCTTTTAAAAATATGAATACACATATGCAATGTTTCATTATTCTGACTCTTTTCTTATGAATGATCCACTCACAGTCCCCCCTCCCCTTTCAGATGACTTAATACAATTCAATTACTTTTTCAATTATCAAGTTAAGATGACATTTCATTACCCAGCTGTGATTGTCATTGTTTGTTTTGCAGGTTCTTCTGTTCATTAGCTTTTGTGTTATTTATATTCTCATTAGCCAGTTATTTATATTCTCATGAGCAAATGTGTAATTGGTATGCTGCAATGACAGCCATAACCGTCCCTCTGTCAATCCGTGTTTGTAAACTGTGCATAAGCACAACCACCAGCACAAATGTATGTATTTATATATTCACTATGTAGCACAGGGGAAGGCAAACATTTTGACTAAGGGGCCATAATGAATTTAAAAATTTGACAGACGGGCTGGGCCTAGCATAGTAAAGCCGTGTGACACCAAACGCGTCGCAAATGTTACTGGCGCCTCAAAGGGGGCGTGGCTTATCTCAGTAAAAACAGTTCCCGTTTCCGCCATCCACCATTTCAATAACCACTAGTTCTGCTTTATACTTGTGTAAATTATATATACGTGGTAACATCAAACTCCATGGTGTCTGGTTTCCTAATATTATCTGTAGTCCCACAACAGCATCTGAAGGACGGCCGCTACCAGCGCTACTTCAGACGGACCAGCAGCAGTTTGATAGCAACAACAGGACGGCGGTGATGACGGCGGAGCTTCTCAACACTGGCTTACGCAGCGCATTTAAACGCGCTATTTGCACTGCCCTGCTGAAAATTTGTTTTTTTCCAACCTTTGAGAACTTGACTTTGCATGTAATCTATTTGCGCGTTGAATTTGCAACGCTTTTGGTGTGAACGCAGCATTGGCATGCTTAGTGGAATAGTGGCGGCTGATATTGTAATCTTTGAACCGCAACGGTTTCTTGGCAAAGAAGACACACAGCCTTTGATCGTACCTTGGTAAAAAAAAAATATTGACCAGTCCACTCCTCATTAAACACTTGGCACTCACTGTGGAGTTCTCTTTTCTTTGGTCCACTCATTGTTACAGGAGAGCTCAATGCTCGGCTGCATGTGTTCACACAAACAGCCTAAAAGACCGCTGAGCAATAAATAAACATTAAGAACCATTGATGCTGGTCTGGAGCAGAGGAGTGTGACAGCTTCCTGATTAGTGGGAGGGGACTTTTATTTTTTACAGCCTCGTCATAGACGTGATGCACCGACCAAACAAGTAGCTCTTTCATAGTCAGCAACACAGTATTTTTACAATAATCAGCTGAGGGTGCAGCGGCGCTACTTACGTGACAAGGTAACAACTTCAATCATGGTTGCGCATTTATGAAATTACACCACCAAAGTCCATGCTGGGTAAAGATTGCCCACTTTTCATGATAATCCGTCGCACGGGAGACTCTCCACGACAGAGTTTGACAGGCCGACCCAGCATGCTGTTTTGTGGTGTAATTTTATGAATGTGAACCATGACTGAAGTTCCTATCCCTGACACATAAATCGCTCCGCTCGCTGAGTTCTGGGCTATCGCTGTGAAAAGTAAATGTTACCGCCTGCCGAAAGTTATGGCAATGTGCCACTGGTTTGACGATATGTCCGCCAGGCCCGCACATAGCGCTGGGCCTGGCGATCTTTACGAAAATATAATAAAAGTTATAATTAAATATTTAAAAAATGATAATACTCGGCGAGCCGGATTAAAACACCCAATGGGCCGTCGAGTTTGCCCATCCCTGATGTAGCGGATGGATTGTCATGGATATTGAATCTAACTTCAATACACAGTTTTTCCCTCATAACATGCTGAATGCCTGTATTTTATTCTGATTCCTTTGTGGATTACATTGTGTTGTATCGAGCATGAATCAATTGTCATGTAGCTTTGGCCACTGGTCCAGCTGTGGCCGGAGCCGACGGGTCTAAGAAGATAGAAACGGGAAACTGCGTTGTTGAATGTCACCTCAATGCTCATTATCTCAAATTTAGTTTCTGTGCAGAAGAGCTTGATAATAGTTCAGCACATTCGCAGCTTCAGCCATTAACGCCATTGCATCTGAATTTATTTATTTCGAGACAACTAACTGAATGGTTAAACTTCATTCAAACAACGGTTGCTTAACCCCGGAGCAGTAAATATAGATTCTTATTTGTGTTGCAAAAGACAAATATCACAGTAAGAATCAAGATGCAGATAGATCTGAGCACATAATGAGAAGGTACACGCTGTGAGGGAAATAAACCCGAATGCACTGGAATAACGTTCCTAGGGTAAAGGTTTCAAAGACTGACTTTTTGGTAAACATTTTGACTTAATAGAATCAATTTATCTGAGCAGTAATGTCTTGAATGCACTTGCAAGTCCTGCTTACAGTTCATAGAGCCAGACGGAAGTGTGGTTATCAATCTTCAGAGTTGGCTTGCAATCACAGAAAGCCAAATCATCCTTTTGGCCAGAGTGTTTAATAAGTGCACAGCATCTACAGGAAACGTTTGGAGATGCTGTTGGTACAGTCATGTAGGATAGTGCAGATAGCACCGTTTGGGACAGAAAGCAACCAGGAAGGCGAGCAGGTGAAAAGGTCCAGTCCACTGGAACAAATAATCTGGCAAATAGCAATGTATATATGCTGATAGTGCCTTAAGATGTTGGCAGTTTAGTTGAAGAAATTAAGAGTGTTCTGACAGGTAAGGCACAGGCTACAAGGGCAGCGTGGAGCAGGCCTACGTACTAATAAACCACACTATCACACATTCACTGTGTGGTTTGGTGTTACCCTGCATCCAAGTGAAAGGAAAAAAAAGATAAATTAAAATTTGAGAGCACTACTGCAGATTATATACAACAGCCACTGCTGTCAATGCAAGCGTGATGTGATTGGATCTCAATAGAAGAAGGTCTTTAGAATCATGTTTTTGAAATGACAGTTTGAACAAAAGATGCAGGCAAACAGACGATTTGGATTAAAAACACTGAGTGGTGTAGCGGTAACAATGGGCAGGCAAAAGCGCAGACAAGCCATTACAATGCAACGTTCAGTCACATAGGCACCCCGGCTGCTGAAAGCTGCATTACCAATGTGCACCTTTTTACTTAAAGACCGGACTGCGTCTATCAGATGTTAAGAAGAGGTGACTCATTTAAGACATGAGTGGAAATATATGGATATGCAGAGAATGAACATCTCAGAAGCCCATTCTGCCTCTGTCACTCATAGTTGGTTCATCGACAAAGCCTTGTAATGAAAAGTGCATCAAAGCTTCTTATGCAAACAGGATTTAGTGACTCGCAAAATTCTACCAAACTTCAGCCTATTTTGTTTTGACTCTGCCGCTAACAGGGGCTGCACGGTCCACGGACGTTTTGGTAGTTGTATTAGTTTAAATCCAAAGTAGAAGAAACAAGTAAACGTCTCCGATTTTGTGGGTGTGAGGCTAGCTTAAGGAGCACAAGCTTTAGGGAGTGGAGCGGTATTAACACAAATTCAGCAATTGCAAAACCCAGCACCGGAGGTTCCATCCCCAGGGGATTGCCTTGATTTCCCGCAGGATCAGCAAACTGTGTGCTGCAGCTGTAATAGACCCAGTGCTGCTGCTGACCACAGCCCACTGTGACTCCCGGCGCTGTGGTCTGCACTGGCTGGATGCTGGTTGCGACAGTTGACTCGCCCTCCTCCCTTCAAAGTAGTCTCTTGTTCGAGGCAAAGACAAAGCAACATTTTTTAGTCGTTTTCTTGTTTCTAAAAAACATAATCAGCTAAAAGTAAAAAAAGTAGGATATTGTTGTTTAGCTGTGGAAAACATGGAATGGCTTCCTTGTAATGGTTTCAGAGACTTGCAGATTGAGAAGTACTTCACAAAAAGGAAATATTTGGGAAAAGTCAGAAAAATAAATGTAATTTATTTTGCAGAAATATCATTTGATGTCCAATTCCCATCTTGGTAATCTTCTCACAACACCCTGGGATTTATCATGCCACCCACCCTCTGGTGTCGTGACTCCTATGTTGGGAACCACTGCATGAGGCTGTATAATTTTCGGTCCAACTATTACGCCCCTGAAGTAACACAAGTAGCAGAAGGCCGCTGAGGGGAGAAGCAAGGTTGAATCATGTGAAAAATAAACCATTCCATTGCTCGTCTGAGTGTGCTGCTGAAGTGAGAGCTTTAGTAAAATGACATTGTACCATATTTCAAAGCCACTGGAGTCAAAAGGGCTTCTCCATGACATTAAGGATTAAGTACTAAATACACGACAATCAAAGTTAAAGTCATTAATAATAACACAGCTAATATGTTTCAACAGGACCGGTTGAGTGTGGTTTATTAACAATTGTTTTAATGTGCATAAAAGTTCAAATATCCTCAACTTTAGCACAATACGTAGAGTTGAAGACAAATCATGTACAGATATAATGTGACTGTGAAGGGCCCCAAAAGAAGTACTGAGAAATCAATGCTTAGTGGTGTTTTTTTGACTACTTCTGTAGATTACAACTGTCTCTTTCGACCACTGTGTGTGTGTGTGTGTGTGTGTGTGTGTGTGTGTGTGTGTGTGTGTGTGTAATTCTTATGTACAGTCTCAACAGGATTGGTATTAGATACGATGATTCATCTTTGATCTCCCTTTGATCTCATGCACACCTGAGAACAGAGTGGGTCAGCTCTTACTTGCTCAGTCATTTGAGTCTGATTAATAGAAATCCCATTTCAGCTTTTTGAACATCCAGCGCACATTTTGAATAATTTAAAATAAAAAAAAATGTCCAATCACTCCCACTCATGTGGCTCTCTGACACATAGACAGTGTGTGTCCACACACACAACACACACATTGACGCAAACACATTCGAGCATCACACATTTACCCTTATTTTAAACAAATCAACTGCGCACTCTTGCTTCATCTTGGCTCTTCACACTGTGTCAGTTCCCTGGTGGCACCCACAGATCTGCCCCCCACCACCCTCCCACTGATTTCCCTTGGTGTTTTAGAAAGATATAGGAGTTAGCTGTAAGCAACGGCGCTGTGTCTCACCAGCCCGTGTGACGAAATCAATCCACAACATGTGCGTCTGTGTGCGCGTTTCATTTTCTTTGTGAATCGGTGATGTGAATAGTCCTGCTCTCCGTTTCTCACTCTTTCCCTTGTTTTTGATTGAGTGCCGCACGCGCACAACGCGCTACACAGTGACTTGACAGACTGTGTGTTTGCGGACCTTCTCTGCCGTCTGCATCTTGATTGTATCACTTTCCTCTCGTTCAGTCTGAGCTGGTGTCCTGCAGCACGGCAGATGGGTCCGTGTGACAGCGAGGTAATGGCAGTCCTGCCGATTGACACCCATCCCGGCGTATAACCACCCAATGCAGCTCAGATGGACAGGGCCATGGATCTCACCAGCGGCTAAAGCTGATAGGACAGGGCCATGAGTCCTCGCCACGGCCACCTGCACGATGTCATGTTATGATTAAACACAACACACATTGCCATTAGCTATACCCGGCCCCATTGTCCCATTACAGCATGCTAGATGTTTATCATGTAAGCTGATTAATGTTGATTCTGTGTTGTATTCTGTGCCGACTCAATGCTTATTGGTTACATGATACTCATTTGTGAGTGGAATTATGGTATCTGATGAAGACAGTGAGGATCGAGAGGGCCACTCCAATATCACATAAAACATGTAATATGATTGTGTTGCATTCAAGAGACCTTGGTTAGCCAGCGGAATGAGAACATAATTCATTGAGATCTGTTCAAGATAACCAATTTAGTCATCGTTTCTTAACACTAATTTGCTGCTGGTTGGTGTGTCTGTGTGCAAAACGGTGTGTGTTTGTGCGCAGGCTCACTGAGTCATCTCTGACAGTGTGGCTTCCGAGGTGTGAAGTGGAACAGAGTATAGGTAATGGAGGAGATGGGACTGTGTAATTATTCTGCAGAGGAAGGATTACTGGTTTACTTAACCATTAGTGGTTCACCTTGAAGTGCAAATGCCATGGGGATAAAACTCACACCTCTCTGCCCCTCATTACCTTCAACTGGACTAAAAACGTTTGGAACTAAGCCATTATTATTTAATGTAGACTTTGCATATTTTTTTCCAATAGCCCTTTCTGTGTCTTATTTGAATAGTTTGGCTAATGCACTGTGCAAAAGGACCGTCGGGTATTAACCAGAAGCATGAAAAGAGATCGATGTTTATGAGCCATGCAATGCAGTGCTGTTATTTGGTGCTTCGGAGAATGTTTCATTAACTTTGTAGGTCAAGTAAGAAATCTCCAGGAGTTTGTTGTCAGAAAACACTTAAAACTGTGGTGGGCTTAATTATTTCACAAGTGAATCAGCTTTACGTAAGGTAACACAGGCAAGACTTTCATAAACCAAATGGCCACTTGAATATTGATAAAAACTGGAATAGGAATAATCAACATTGAGTCGTTATGTCATTTTAGAATTATGACCAAATCTACTCAAATACTTTGTCTATAGTAAAAAAAAAAAAAGGCACACACACACTCATCAGTTCTGCATTTCAGAGGTATCCATCTGTATCAGAAGCACACCGTCTCACAGAATACAGTCACGTCTCTCTCTGAGCGCCAGTCGAACCTCAGAATCAGAAACGTTTTATTGCCACGTAAGTTATTACAAACAAGGAATTTGTCCTGGCGGAGGGTGCATCTTAAAACACAACAACAAGGAACATTTAACTGTACAAGTGAAAGTATAACATTTGGATAAAAAACAAGCAAATGCAGTAAATGTGCAGTAAATAAGTACCAATGCAAGTAAAATCAAAAATAAAGGGCTAACGATCAATAATGATAATAATAAGAGTAGAGGTAAGAATGAGGTAATGGATGTTGAAAGTGACAGGTGATGAGTAAAACCTAAAGCCTAAACAAATGCAGGGGGTATTCAGCCAGGTGATGTTTTACCCAGAGGTGTCTGACTGAGAGCTGGTGACATGAAGCGCTGGATGAAGATGTAGTTTATAGACACTTCTGCCCGCCGTGGAGTACACCACTCAGAAGTGACATGACGCGTGCGTGCGTGTGCGCATTTGCATGTGCACATCTCTGTGTGCGTGGGTTGATTGTGTCCCGCTGAGACTGTGCGAGTCTCGTCCCTGACAGGAGTGAGAGATTGAGGGATGAGGGTATGTCGAGGATTGCCTCCTATTTCAGCTCAGCTGCAGCGGGCAAGTTTTCCATTTTTGTTCCCATTACCAAATCACCAGCGCCGTGCTGTTGGAGCTGGCACCAGGGAGAAAACACGTAATTGGGAAAGGCTAACTTTTTAAGCGGCTATTATTAGTTTGAAATTGCTGTTTTCAAACATCTGCTCCTATGATTGCTCTCGTTGTGGATCCCTTAACACAATGCATATCGTAATACACATTTATACAAAATAATATATTGAAAACAAGCCGGTCTAACTGCGGCTAAACTGTATTAGCATGAACATGTGTTCCAGTAATGGTTGAAATTAATTTTCGAACTTAAATTGTGTATCTATAAAGTTGTAAAGCTTCAGAAATAGAAAATGCCAACTTGTTTAATTTCATTTTTTTTTAAATATTCCAGTAAATTTTTAATATCGTGTTTGGGTTACACAATGGTGTTTCAGTCTTCAGTCTATAATGCTGTACTCACACCAGCAAAAGTAAATGATAGTTTAGACTCAACCCCATCTGTCGCCGTTTCCTCCAGGTACCACGGTGATGACAATGACGGCACTCGACGCAGACGACCCCAGCACGGACAACGCAGCACTGCGCTACATCATCGTCAGGCAGTCGCCGGACAAACCGTCCCCGAACATGTTCTACATCGACGCGGAAAGAGGCGACATTGTCACCGTCATCTCCCACAAGTTACTTGACAGAGAGGTGGGTCGACTTGTGTGTGTATGCGTGTGTGTGCGTGTGTGTGTGTGTGTGTGTGTGTCTGTTGCGTCACACTGTTCCAAGTGGAACCCTATTTTCACAAGCCTTACACGTGTCGCTGCCATTTTTGTGGTACATCTCTGCTCTCACAACATGTCATCAATGCTGCCAGTGAGTAGAGTGAAAAATGTGTGTGTGTGTGTGTGTGTGTGTGTGTGTGTGTGTGTGTGTTTGTGTTTGTGTGTGTGTGCATGTCTGCCTTTGTGAGATGAAGCATCGGTGCATTCCAATGAGCGGGCGCAGAAGCCAGATGAGAGTCTCTCCATTTCCCCGTCTAACCGGAGCGAGACAACGGGATGATTGCTTTTTCAGCAGTGTGACGAATGCCAGAACATCGATTGGGTTCGCTGGTGGAAGAGGAATATTAGCTGTTGTCAGACACTTAGCGCATAGTTTAATTGAGGTGATACACACTCATCCGCCGGCTCTGGTGGTGTCCAACAAGCCCGGCTGAAAACCTCCCATCCGGAACTGCTGGAACCACGGTGGCTAACCGCTCTGATGAGCCGCTCCCCGAGCTACAGTAAACTGTTTGATAGAGGTGTAATTGATTAAAAGTACGGTAGTGAAATGAGATGTAGTGTAATCAATGCAGTGAGCACTGTTGGTGCTGCTTTTCTGAGGCGATTGAGAGATTGAATATTTCAAAGAGATGTCTGCTTGTCTTTCTTCTCTGGGATAGTGGGCCCTTTGAAGAATATAATTTCAAGGATTTTTCAAAAGATCCATGCAAAGAAAAAAACAAAAACAAGAGCAGTATTTCTTCATCCGTGGGCAGCCAAGATGTGTTATAACCACTAACAGGCTAGTGTAAAGTAGGCACACACAGACAAATTGTCAGCCTTTTTGTGGCCTCAATAAATCTCTGATCACTTTATTCTCCAGTCAATAAACCCTTAGTTATTAATAAGTCCTTCAAAGTCAACAAGACCTGAGACCCAAGTCATTGGTCTCTGTCTGTGGGCAGAATCATATTGGAGTCAAGTTTGATTATTTCATTCACACAGTTGATTTAATGAGCACCTTAGGTAGCGGCCACACTGAGTTTGTCCGGATGCATCACTTTCAGTTGATTCCCATCAGGAGCTGTCTGGACAGAGCTGATTGCCCACCTGTTCCTGTCAGACTTCTATCTGTTTTGATACACAGATATAGAGAGGTTTTCATATTACCCGTTTAACCTGTTGGAGCCAGGCAGGAGTTTGAGGCAGACTGACTGTTCTACACTGATTTGACAGATTTACTTAAAGCTGTATGAAGCCTTCTGTGAATTCAGAAGGGGTTGTGTAAAGTATGATAACTTTAAAGTAATGTCACTTTGTCAAGGGGACAGAGGAAGGACCCAAAAGCCATGAATAGTTGAAATAATATTTATTCAAAAAAAAAAAGGAAAAATTTCCCCAAAAACAGTGGCGAAACAGGACCAGAGACAGGACGAGACAGGATACACAATATCACACAGTATGAGGAGACACGAGACAAATGGGGTTTGAATACAAGAGGGAGGTAACGAGAAACAGGTGGACACAATGAGGAATCCACAATCAGGAACCAGGTCGACAGACAATCCCAGACAATTACCAGCGCAGGAAGTGCAGAGACACAGGGGACACAAGACTACAAAATAAAACAGGAAACAAAACTCAAACCATGACACACTTGTGAAGTTAGTGTGGCTCAAGACGTGTTAAAATAAAAAAATCAGGGGTTGTAAAGTTGGGTGGACTTAGTGAAAAACATTAATCTTTTGCTTTATGAAGTATTACTGCTGTTACAAAGACCTCCCTGACATTAATGTTTTTCCTCTGCTGCGCCAACTCATTTGTGTTCTAACACAACTCAAAACACACAAATCTTTCATTGAAAAATCCCTTTTAAAGTATGTGGCCACCAAACAGCTGCAGAAGCCTGAAGCGCCATGTTGTCTTTATGTTGTATCTACAAGTATCTGTCCCCCCTCAAACCGCCATAATTTATTAGTGTGCTGGATTTTTTTCAAACATGTCCTTTGGGATTTTAGCAGTAGTCCAGCCGCATTGCAGCATCTCTTTAAAAAAAATAGAGGAAAAAGTAATACTTCTTCAGTCAGCAGATGGAAGTGCAGAAGGCATAAGTTCTAAACTGTCCTCATCGAGGTCTGGAGAGATTTAAGCACAGCCACTTCAGCACATTCTCATAAATATGGCTCCGGCATGTATCATATCCATTCCATCTGTCATGCACCACTATATATATATTTTTGGGGGGGGAGACAGCATGTCCAGCATATGTGTGCAGTATATGTTTGACAGAGAGAGACCGAGCGAGATTGACACGCCAAAACAAAGACGAAGAAAGAAAAAGCGAGAGATGACCAATTTTTTACCCACCCCTTGTCCAGCTAATTTAGGTGGAGCTATGAATGTGTTTGGATCGACGTCTCACCTTCTCTGGTGAAGCAGAAAGCAATCACATTGAAATCACTTTGATTTCACATTTCATTTTTTCTCCCTGGTGTAAAATCCAGTCTTCATATGTACATTTGCTCCACCGCTCTGTGTTTTTCTCCCCACTGACACACGGAACTGTTGGATCAATGGTAGGGTCGGCTGTCATTTTTGACATTGAATACTGCTGGAGGGGGAGGGAAGAGGCCAAAAGACAAAGTTACTATCTGAATACACATAAAACATACTTACTAATCACCTGGACGCTGTTCAAAGAAATCAATCTGCTTTCACAAAATTGTCTGCCTTCACATGTTATCTCCTATCATCTGAAAGTGTCTGCCGATGTTGCTGGGCTGTGCAGTCTAGCTACCACATGAAAGCACACGCCTGTACTACACTCACTGGATTTAACAGGTGCCAGAGCCAAGATGGGGAGAATTTCGATTGCCTCTCAACACGCCGACAGCGAGTCGGCATCCCATAGCTGGAGGATGGATGCTCGGGCACAGTCGCATGCGAGCTAACCAACGGGGCACACCCACATCTATGTAAACAAAGAAGGAGAAGCTCTGATAACAGCACACACACAGGGAGAGTGACTTTTTGTCAAAATGTAGAATTGGATCCGAAAAGTCAATATACCGATAGACATCTGATTGGCATTGTGGCGGAAATCTCTCGCCAACAGGCCACCCCTGTGCAAAAGCAAGCGTGTGGCAACTTGACAGCGGCCGTGTGTGAGGTGTTATGTTATCTTTCTGAAAGATAGGAGGGAATTATGTTTGTTCAAGCTTACATTAACAAATATGTTTATTTAAGCTCTGACAAATAATGTCTTCAGCCTCTTTCACTATAGAGGCTGAAGACACCTGTGCGTTTTGGTCATCCCTCCTCAAATCTCCTACTGCATGATACGGCAAGCCTAATCCCAAGAACTCAGCTGGCTGAATTATCAGTCAAGTCCTAGTTCTCTCAACGAACTTTATTGCACCACTTCACATTCACACAGCCCTACCGCACTACATCCTTTTTAGAGGTGATGTGGCGATGTGAATCAGATCAGAAGTGAGGAGAACTGGCAAGATGGAGGCATGCATACAGGGAGCACAGTACATGTCCCTGTGGTCTCGAAAATAACAAGTCTCCTCTGAATTCTCTCCCGTCTCGTCATGTGACTTGTATACAGTAACTTGTAACCAGCATGAAACTTCAAATGAACACGTGTACAATCATTCCTATCTTCCGATTTATGCTGCCCTGATGACATGATGAATACCAATTTACCAGCACACAGACACACGCGAATAGATGCATGCCGTCGCGTCGAGACGAGAATTGGGCGTTATAAGAGGCAATAGCACACACTAAGTGAGAAAAATCAAAGTGGAGTGCTGAGGTTATTGGCTTGAACTCCATGCAGAATATATTTAAAGCTACTACAGAGATAGAGTGATCACATTTCCTGGTCATGAGCACAGACATCTGCCGATGCCACGCACACACACACACACACACACACACACACACACACACACGCACAGCAATCTTTGTGATCTATTTCAGTCTATGGACTGTCTGTGTGCAGGCAGCCTGTAACCAGAGAGGACAGACTGCTAATGGCAGTGTGACTTTCTGACTCTCTAATGCTCTCTGGCCAATCTGGGAGCTGTCACTGCTAAGGATAGCCAATCGATGGAGTCGGCCGACCCCTCCATCCCCTTCCATGTTCTACAAAGGTGAATTACATGAAGATAAAATGGATGTGTGTGTGTGTGAGTTGGGGGTGGGAGGACCTGAATGTTTCTCTTCCTGCAAGTTCAGTTTTTTGTTTACTCCCTTCCGTCTGCGGAGATACGTTGTGAGTGCTTGTTAAATCCATTTTTCCTCTGTCAGACAGAAAGCACATCTCAACAACCAATACACTACATGTTTTTTATTTGTATTCATTGTTAGTTTTTAGGTTGTTTTTTTTACCTAAAGGTGACCATCAGATTGAAAAGCAGTGTTTAATAATCATTATAGGATGAGTCACAAGATAAAAAAAAATTGCACCTGAAAATGATATTCTGACAAAAGTGCTATTCTTGGCTCCGTTTTGCTGTTTACGTACAAAATGACCAGGATGGGCTGCATTCTTTGCTGAGGTACACACATCATCGTCAGCAGTGTATTAAGGACTTACCTGCAGTTTAAATGTGTTTCCTTTACATCACCTGCTCTGTTATGCTTAACGGGTAGAAATACAGATTGACAGGTAGATAGATGGATGTGCACAATTATCTCTGATCAGAGGTGTACTATGTAATGGTGGATGTCAGTAAAGTGACCCAGTGTTTGTTTAGTGCGACCTTGGCAGTGTGCTTCCTGACAGTGTTTGGCTGATAAGAAAGCTTATCCTGTCTAATGGCTTATTTGGCTCAGTGGCCCGTGTGGCTACATGCCTGCGCCCTTTGATGAATGACAACCGAAGGTTCCTGTGCTGTGGAAAAGCGGACTGATTTTCTCGGCTTACACTGTTGTTCTTCTTCCTCCCTTTATTTTTTTTCCACCTCTCGTTGCGCCTGTCCCTTGCATTGTCTTCTCACTGATTTTCATTGTGTTTTATTTTCTCTCTTTGTCTCCCTGTTTCACTGTCTATCGTTTGTTTCTGTCAGCCTCGCCTCCCGTTCTCTGTCAACACTTCACTTTGGACATCCAATTACTCGCAGGTCATAGCATAGTGATTCCATTCAGAGCAGCGCCATTCAGCACGGGCCTCAAACAGCCATTCAAATTACATCCTCGGCTGCCTTCAGAGTTGCCGCTCTGCAAAATGTTGTTTTCAAACATTTCTCGGGGCACCACCTAATCTGATCCCCCAAACATAATTGAATGTCAGTCGTCACATAAAGATGCTTTCCTCTCTTCAATTAGCGTCTCGTTTCCTGGCGTCGCAGCAACGAGACAAAGCAGACAGAAAGATATTTACTCCTCCCAGGTAGAGGCCTGAGAGAGTTATTATATTATGTCATTTATATGCAAATCATACAGCACGGGGAACACATTGATAAGATTTCATTACAGCAGATCTGATGTGCACTTCAGTTTATAAACTTCCTTTCATCCCCCTATTATGATCTGTAGATTGGAAAGGTGCGAGTAGATGAGGTGGATGGTGAGAGATGCTGGCAAGTGTGGACAGAGTTAGGAGGCCGAGAAGACTCGAAGAGTGGATCAGGAGAAAAGAGGCGTGGCAAGCCGGTGTGAAGAGGTGCCTGTGAGGTGGCCGACTGGAAGCACGAACGATCAGAGAGAGAGAGTGAAGTGCCGGTGCGACGTCTGCTAAGCCTCCAGTCTCCAGCTTCATGGAGAAGTGGGACTCGAGAAAGTTTGTGGGTAAAGAGACGGTCGCAGGATGGATTATCATTTTTAGCGACAGCGGAGGGATTTTTATTCACAGCAACAACAAAGTAGCCGAGGCACTTTGTATTCCCTGCCCAGCAAGATGTCTTTTCAACCATGTCTGTAGTCACAAGCTCCAGAGTTGTGTGGAAGTCATTTTAAAGATACAGTGGTGTGTATCTGCCAGAACTGAGAGCACTGAGACCTTCAGTATATAAATGAACTACAGCGTGTGTGTATAAATGAACTACAACCAGTGTGGACTACAAGTAGTGTGAAATATATTCATAGGTCTTTCTACCCTTCAGAAAAGGTTGATACAAACTATTTTTCTATACTCTGTTGCTTCCAGTACAAAATGGCTGCGAAGTTATATCATGCTTTAGTTTGGACCTTAAACTGATCAATTTGCTGATGATTAACACAATGATCCTGAGATTCATTTGCATTTCTCTTTTAATTTGGCTTGTCTGTGTGTGTGTGTGGGGGGGGGGGGTGTGTGTTGTTATCTTTCTCACTCGCTGCTAAAGTGAATTGAGTTAAGGACTATGTTAAGACATATTAAGATAATCCTGAAGAAGACAAGGTTTACATTACACAAAGAAACGTTCACAGTAAGTAACATGTTGACATATGAGATTGTCTTTTTGTGTAGGACTTATTATTAACATTAAAGGCATTGAATGTTTAATTTGTTAGGGTTCCGCTCCAGGCATTTTTTTAAGACATAAACTGTGCTTTGAATATTAGTTTGGCTTATACAGTATTTCCACAAAAAATAAAATGAATACCTCATTGAAAAATCTTAATATGGCATCTACTCCTTCTCTCTCAGAGAAAAATCCAGACTCTATGAATGTGCAAATAAGTTTAATTTTTCTTTTCATTTTGTGTAATCTTTAAAAACAGTTACTGCATTCATATGTAGAATCTGTAAGATTGTGGTTTCAAAAGCGCTCTGGTTTCCCTTTCTTCTTGAAGTGGTGTTGTCTAATCACGTTTGAGCAGGCTTTGGTTGAATGATTGAACTTTTTAATTGGTTTAATATGTACTTGTTAACTGCCGTGTACGTCCCCTGTCGACTCCAAATCCAGTCTCGCAAGTTGCTAATCAGACTGTAAACAATAAGCAGCAAATCTTGGCCTGCATATCCGCTGGCTATAAGAGAAACCCAATGATGAACAACAACCTCCCTTCTTTCTCTCACATTGCGCTGCTCATTGTGCTGCTCATTGCGCAGATTGACCACTGCCATTGATTGGCTAACTATTCCTCTTTATTCAAAAGGATTCTGAGGGCCCTCCGCTATGCATTCAGCATATATTGCAGCCAGCGCTGACGCTCGGGTTCATGGAGCGTTCGTTATTCAGTTCAGCCGGACGGCGCTCCTTTAAACATACTGCAGATGATGGCTTTAACGCAGAAAAGAAGTCCAGTAAAAGAAAGTGAAACACTTGAGTACATTACCAAGAGATCCCATTATAAAGACTGTTACTGCAGTGTCTCCTTCTGTGATGGCCAGTAGCCAGCGTTCTGGCAGCTGTAATCAATACAGTGCAGTTGGTCTGAACCCAAGCACCTCACGCTCTCTTGTTCTTCCTTAAAATGAACAAGGTGGACACCGTTCACAGGCATTGATGAAATACGGTCCTCCTGCCTTTCTTATTCCATCTGAATCCCTCCTCCTCCTCCTCCTCCTCCTCCACTTCCTCTTCCTCCTCCTCCTCACCCCTTCTCGCACCCTCTTCTATCATGCCTCTGTCCAGTTGCATTAGTGAGGAAATGAGATTCCCCCTAATTAATTAGATCTCTGAGTGCTAAAGATGAAGATTACATCCCAATGAAGGTTAGAGGTGTCAATCACAGTTTTTTTTTTAAGCAGTGCATTCCTCCAGACAAATTGAGTCTCCTGGGCATTGTGGGTAAAAGTGTGTGTTGTTAATCTTTTTTTTTTTTTTTTCCTTTGCTTTAATTGAGTCTCACTGACAGAAGTCAATGAAAGCCTGAGACCAGAGAGAACAACAAGGTAGATGCTCAGTTGGAATGAAATGGAAATAAGAAGAAGAAAGGTGAAAAATGTGATCGTTAAAACACTAAGAGGATGAAACAACGGGGGGAATTAGGCAGAACAAATTTGGTAATAGAATGAAAGAATTAAGAGAGATGTTGCAGTCAGAGAGACATTATTCCGTGATTACTGTTAGAAGAAATGGTTCTTTACACATCAGGATTATAACTTTCCAAAATGTATTGTACAATTCAATCGTTGCCAATTTGATAGGTCTGTAAGGGAGTGGAAGGAGAAAGAAAAATATGCTTCATGGATTTAGTCAATTTATGAGTTAAAATCATTTTTCATTCCCCGTCTTTTAACTTTCTGTTCTAAATCATTTAGACCTTGCAGTCTAAGCACAGCCTCCCCTCCCCCCCTTTACTTTTGTACTGATACACTCTAACAGGCATGCGACCACAGTTCCGCTCCTAATTTGTCTCCAGTGCTCAGCAGTCAGCAGGTGAAGAGGTAAAGGAGGTGAAGAGGTAAAGGAGGTGAAGAGGTAAAGGAGATGAAGAGGTAAAGGGGCTGAAGAGGTCTCACGCTGTCCGTCATTGTTCTGGCGGTGCCGCCTTCCTGCCTCTCTATTTCAGCACAATAACTTTATAGCCATATCTGTCATTTACTCGTAAAATTGAAAACAAATTACGATTTGGTATGAGAATATATATTGAAAAAATCACTCACCAACACGCACTAACACGCACCAAACGGACAGACGGCAGCTACAGTATGTCAACGAAGCACGGAGAAGCTGTGGTTCTAACTTACACAGCGTGACTTTATTTTCTCCTCAGGTCCACATTACTCCACTGTACATGTAAACTAACTTGGCAAACATTGGTTTGCTGCTTTATTATTTATTATTGACCGTGTATAGGTTTTTTGTGTATGAATATTTGCTCTGAACCTTCACAATTTACCCAAATGTGACTAATGTTTCTTTGGAGAGAGATTTCTGTGCTTAAAACAACAATAATATTGTTCATTTGTGAGCAATTACAATTACAGCTAAATCTGCCTCGTGGTTTGCCAGAGCTCAGTGAGTTCCTGCTGTGTACATTCAGTAACCTGCCTGGCATCATAGAGTGCTCTAATGACTTTTCAAACATCCATTATGTATGTCCATGTGGCACAGCTGTAGAGACACTGCAGCAACACAATCTGTTCAAAGCCGAAAACTTAAGAAGCTGGCAGATGATGGAAAAGTTTGTTCTGTCAAGCCAATTGCTTCTCATCAAGCTGTGATTAAAGAATTAGGTCTGTGGAGATGCTGTGCTGAAGAATACATGAATAGTTCTGTAATCTCCTGAAAGGGACAGTCCCGCAATTTTACACATAACATTGTTGTTTTCATCACAACCGTATGTGATCATTTTTTAATAATGTCTTCTGTGAAATTCAACCGTGGGTATAACATCGAGGTTATCTTGGGTCGGGCTTAAGGACGACAAATTTTAAGCGAAAGCCTGCATTACAAACTGTTGAGGGGATTAAAACAGGTAAAAGATGTTTACTAGTAAGGAATGGTCTATCCTATACATCCTTTGTTGCTTCAATCTTGACAATTCTTTTCAAAATATATATTGTGAAACAACCAATTGTATGGATACTACATTGCTGGATCCCTCTAAACTCATGTGCCGCTGCCTCACACCTTATTTTCCTTTCGGATTTTCCAGATTTTTTTATTTGAAATCGGATGCTACTCACTAAAAGCACAGCCTTTATTTCTGCTCCAACTTCTTCATGTCATTTCCCAGTCACAGAGAGTGGAATAATTATAATATTAAATAATGAATTTTTGCTCAGTGAGATAGTGAATAATTAACCGTAAAAAGTGAGGAGGAAGAGTCCATAATAACGATAGGCAATAATAATCCTGAGTAATTATTGTGCTCCATCCAAAAGTGCTGTTTGTCTCTAAACTGCTACTTTGAATGATTTCCTACTCGTTCCTAAAAACAAACAAATCTTAAATGGCAAAGGATGGAACATATACAATATTGGCTTGTTCTAATTACTATGCACACCGAAACAAAACAACACCCAAGACCTTTTTAAAATGCAGAAGTAATCTACGAGAATGGAGAGTTCTGACTTTCCCTGTGTCCTAAGGAGGTATTGAAAGGGCAGCGGAGAGAAGGAGGGAGGAAAGGACAGGAGGGTGAGACCTGAGAATAGAGAGATGAAGGAGAGTGACAAGCAGACTGAGGCATGCAGGTGGAGGGCGGAATAATTAGGGTGAGACAACTCATGCTGCTCGGAGGGAAACGTCCATGCTAAGTGGAAGTGAGGGCTAGAGGAATGTCAGGGAGGTCCTGGTGATGGTCATTAGGCGGAGAGCTTCAACTATTTCACCTCCCTCTTGATCGCTTTCTCCCTCACTTCTGCCTCTCTCTCTCTCTCTCTGTCCTCTCCCTCCCTTCCTCCCTCACTCCGGCGGTCTCATTCTTCACAAGACTTCCCTCTGCTGTCTGCCCTCGCTCCTTCTCTTTCATCCCTCATTTTTTTTTTCAGCATCCTCATTGACCTGAGGATAAGGCGTATTTGTCAACAGCTCTTACTCTCCCCCTACAATAGCCCTGTAGGCGAGAATTAATTTGACCCTGTCTCCATGAGAAAGTGCATTGATTGGAAAAGTGCATTGTTGTGTGCTCAGTATTGTTTTTATTGTTCTCGTTTCCACGCCACTTTCTCTTTGCTGATGAAATTCGGCAAGGTTCATTGTCCCTGCTTAAGCAGACACAATGCTACCGGCGGGCCTATCTCTCTTTGGTTGGCCATAGCCGCAGTGTACAGGTGCCCCCGAATAGCTATCTGCAGCCCTCCCTCCTTCGTAAATTTTACTGATATTTTGGTAACTTCAATAGTCAAATAGGGAGTCAAACCTTCTTTCCTGCCATTTTCCATTTCCAATTTCTCTCTCTCTCTCTCTCTCTCTCTCTCTCTCTCTCTCTCTCTCTCTCTCTCTCTCTCTCTCTCTTTACGATTCCCCCTGGACAATCATACAAAAAAAGAATCATTGGCTCGTTCTATCTTAGATGTCTACTTGCAATGTTTTCAGTGGAATCCCACAGGAAACTTCAGATGACTCCGAAATAACACTACAAAATCTGTGTGGCACATAAATAGATAGCGAGAGATCAATATCGACTGTCAGCTGCATTGTTGTAGTTTTTATTTTGGGCATCTCTGTATTGTGAAAGGATGCCTGAACTGACCCAATCATACTCTTTTTATTCTTCTACAAAAAACTATGGAAATGTTCTTTTCTTTGAATATATACAAGTACGAGGATACGATGTGCCATAAGGATATCATTTCTTGATTCCTTAGCTAACTCTTTCCCCTCTTTCAAATTAGTGTTGCTAAGCTAAGCAGCTGCTTGCTCTAGCTACATATTGACTGTACATATTTGAGAGTGATTAAATCCTCCCATCTAACTCCATGCAAAGAAGCTAATAAGCATATTTCCCAATGTGTTGAACACTTCCTTTAATGACTCGTGATGGCACTTCTTCCATGCTCTCTTTCTTGTTGCACGCTTCAAACCCTATGCGTTGTATGTTGCGTTGCATTGGTGGGCGCATTATGAGAAATAATTACAATGGGCTAACATTGGGGCATTTTGAATAGACGTACTGGCATCTGTTCAAAGGGCAAGTGAGACTCTCTCATCTCTCTGAAATGTGGAGATAGTCGGCCCATCCCGTGGCTCGCCGCGCTTGTGGCGCAACAAAGCGCCATGTGAGACAGTCACCACGGAAACTTCTTCTGAAGTTTGTTCAGTGGAATAGAGTCAATATTTTTTTTTTTTTTGGTACAATATAGGGACAGAGGTTTGTGTGGAGGCATCGTCCAGCTGTGATGCAGCGGCTCTTGGCTCTGGCAGTGACCTGCATGGATGAATGTTTGCCTGATAAGTCCTGTGGCCTCTGGGCCACAACGATAACAGCAGCACCCTGGTAGAGGAAAGGAGAACACGTGTCACCCACACACCTAAAACAAACACACACACACACACACACACACACACACACACACACACCATTCAATTACCTGGACAAACATCTGTAGCCCCTTTTTATTAAACAGAGAAAGTGGTAGAAATTATGTATGTGTTATCGATGACCTTGAAAAGATCAAATTAAGCAATTTTGTTTTGTATATTTTTCATGATTTCATCAAATAGCCTTTTGTTTGAAATAGGGTGGTAAAAGCTCACCTGATAGCTTGTTGTACTGCATCTACTAAAGCAGACACATTCGGTAACTTGCTGACCTCCAGCTTGTTTGCTCTCTGGCTCTCAAACTCAGTTTGCAATCACCAGAGAATCTTTTGTTTTTGTCAATTTCATCTGAATTCATTGACTTCTCTGTGAAGTTTTGAAATGTACTCTACATGGGAGTCCCAAATACCTCATGCACCGAGTTAATATTGCTATGACTTACATTGACATTAAAAATAACATATTAACCTTTCAGTAAAATACATTCTTTTAGCAAATTAATCACATTATTATTATTTTTAAAACACTGCTACCATGTCATAAACAAGCTACAACAACAGTGACGCTGCGTTCTTACCAAACACACTCATGCTGTTTATTTTAGGAAAATAAATTATGTATTAACTTCATTCTTGTATCAAGTGACCACCTGAAGAATGATATGTCTCTATAAAATCTAGGCCACAGGGAAAACAGAATGTGCCGTACTTCAATGACGGCAGCTTCCAGTTAAGGGATGCACAATGTTGACAAAGTTTCATTCAACAGAAATTAGATTATATGCATTTAGATGATACTATATAATTAACCCTGAGATGAAGTGTGGCTAGAAGAGTCAAAGGCGTTGAGTGCAGTTAAAACTTGAAGTTTTCATTTACACTCCAATAATCGATCATGAAAACGTGGCTCGTATCAGTCCCTGTTCTTTTTGATGAATGAGGAAAGATTCTTTGGGACAAAAAACAGATCTCATGTAGCCAATGATGTTAACACATATGTATTATGAAAGTAGGCAGCATAGACACATTAAGCTGGAATTACTGTACATCTCCTCAAAGTGTCAGGTCTGTGACAATACAACCGGCTGGGTTTTGCTCTGGCATCGTGGCATTTTTGTCACTTCTCTTTTTCTTCTCTTGCCTGTCTGTTTTACTGAAGTGGGAGGAGAGGCTTGAAGGGAAGTGTGTCTTCAACGATCAAACAGTGCAGTTTAATTTTGGTGTCAAGGATTATGGAGATTTGAACAGAACCTATTCAAAAGCTTACATACTCTTTGTGGATGATGTGTTGGCCAATTTGACTTTGATATAAATCCCTCTAAGAGAAAAAAGAAACTTGCATTTTTCATTTCAACTATATAATACACATGTAGGTGCCGTATGAGGAAGTGTCAACCAATATTGAGCTGTAAGTGCAGTATAAGTAAGCTGCAAAACTGTGGAGGCAGTTGACTCGCGCCTGAGGTAGGAAGCAGGTGTATAACCCGCTACTTCAGTCTAACTAACGCTCAGAATCATTACTCACACTCGGCAGCAGTTCTCCTCCCAAACTCCTGCAGTAATGCATTAATACAGACGGATAGGACACCCGGTTTTTATGGTAAATAATCTTAACAATGACTTCATTGCAATAGACAAGATAAGTTGTTGAATAAACTGCACAAATACAATAAGCACCATGTAGAATGTTTGGTCATCAGCAGTAAAAAGGGCGAAATCAGAAGAATCTGGATTATTTCTTTCTGTAAAACCCATAATAAAGTTACTAATTACAACGGATACAATCAACTGAAGTCATTGCACACAAGATTGTCATTGATCTTCATACAAGTGCGACTATGCCAAACAATTTGCGTACTGTCTTAGAAACTTAATGGGCAAATTAAGCTTGCAGCAGGATGTGGTGTTGGCTGCAATAGCTCTAATTAAGTAACAGACAAGCCTCATTGTGTCCAATCAACCTGAACTCATTAGAAAGTTCTTTTTTACTTCCTCTGCACTGTAGGAGGGATTATTATTTGTCATTTGGATGAAGATGTTATCGAAGTTGAGGAGAGGTTGGGGGTTGGGAATGAGAAAGGTAGGAAGCAGCCCTATGAAAAAACGGACTAAAAGAAAGAAAACAATGCATTTAATAGTGTAATACTGAGTGAAATCACATGAAGTCTGCAAGCATGCAGCAGCACAGATGTCTTACAGAGAGACCGCTCTCAATGTTGCCCAGGACGTGGACACAATTGGAGTCTAGTGATACTCACAGTATAGGTGCAGGCAGGCCCTGCAACCTATTATTGTGTAGAATCATCCACAATCCAATTGGAAAGTCTCTGTTTTGACACGATTTACCCTTCTTACAACCCTGAGAGCAAACAAAAGATTTGTCAGTTTTACGTAATTGACAGTGGCCTCCACGTACGCCTTGAGTGCTTGAACCGGGTACAGAGGAATGACGTTTGAAAAAGACTCTCTAAAGTTGCGAGTCAAATTGACCTACTACACTCTTCCTCAATTGATTCCTTAAAGATAAAGGGAACAGATCGCATGATGACACTAGGATTTTGACGAGGCTGTGATCTTAACTGGATTAGAATAAAACTGTATTTTGATGAATGCATTTCAGAAGCTCAGGACTTTTTATTGTTGGCAGGATTTAAGACAAAGAAAAAGACAATATTTAGTTTGATGTGCTGTGCCATCATGTCTACAATTGCATAATGATGCTCCTTGAAGAGATGGACAGAGGATTTTAGAGACACATACCGTCACATATTGTAAGCATGCAACCAGCGTGGGAAGTTAACGTAAGAGTTATTCAGCAGTTTTATAAGAGGATGAAACGTATTGTTAAAAATGATTGGCCAAATAAAATAGCAAGGCTAAAGTACCTCTTCAGTGCTGTTCTGCTCAATTAGTTCATTTTAGAGTGTGATGGTGCCTACAATCTTATTTTTATTCAGCCTTTTTTTATTTAGACTTTGTGTAACACATCTCCAGCTCAGCCCCTCAGTTTTGACCTTGCATCATTCCAGTCTCTCATATTCATTGTTTGTTGTGGTGAAAAGCACAAGCTGCTCCGCTTTCAAAGATTCAAAGTAATACTTAAGAACAATCTACTGTATTTAAACAGGCAAGCAAATTCTTACGCAATTAGAATGTGTTTGAGATGACAATAAAAACAACAAAAAAAAGAACAAAAATTAATCCCTTGGATTGCCTTTTTTCCCACAGTACCGGCAGTAGAGCTGGCTCCCTCTTTCTTAGCCTTGATTATAATCACAGCACTCCACTTACAGGGTTAAAGTCCTAAGGCTGGAGCTAATTTAGAGCAGTGTGATTCTGAATATTGATGAGTCAGATTGCCAGTGGTTGGTGAGAATCAATCCAGTTGAAGAATGGCAGTGCCGGAGCTGCTGTGGCCAAGTCGTTGTGCTGCTTCTTAGAAGGCAGACGTGAGGAGCCTTCCTAAATACCTATCTGCGTGCATCTGTATTCCCTGCCTGGCACCCAGCAGATGCTGATGGACCCGCTGTGTTGGCCAGATTTACATATTGGTGAATCCAAACAGGTGCATGTGAAATAAAGCGTGGCAGGTCAACAGCTCGTTGTCGACAACGTACTGCTTAAAGGGACAACTATCAAAGAAATGGACTACAAACTTGGGCTCATATCAAGTGTGTGTCCATCATTGTTAAAAGCCTGACACCAATGGAGGCACTATAACATTGATTATGTGTGTTACTAGGGGACTTTACAGGCTATTAGAAAAATCGTAAGCCCATATGCTCGCCGTGACCAAAGTCATTTTATGTGCTTCGAGCAGGTGACGCCGTGCGTGTCCTTTCGCAGCGCAGGCCAAGCCGGATTTGTCCCAACCTCACATGTTTGTGTGTGTGTCTCAAGAAAGAAGCAGTTTCATTAGACTCTCAGAAGGGGTCCTGGTCCCATACAGCTGGGCTAGCGAAGTCTCAGTGCAAACACTAGCATACAAATTGAGCTCCGTTTTGATACTTGCACCCAAGATTTGAAGCCACTAATCTGCTCATCATTTACTTGTTTTATTACCAGGAGGCATAATGATTACTTGGCAAGAGTTGAGAGGCTTTCTATTTGGCCATTTCTCCCTTGAATAAAAATTCTTTGTATAATTATTGCAGTCTCATTTTTTTTCTCGCTTCAAGCACATGTTAATGAAATGATCGTTTTTCTTTTTTGTTTGGGTCCTTATTTGCTATCCTTTTTTGTCTGTTTCGTGTGTATTAGTTTAATCACTACTAGAAGACACACCTATCCTCTCACATGCAATAATGATTTATTCTAAAAGACATACATATGTGTCATTGAACTAAATGAACATAAAGGAATTGTGGGTGATATATATGCAGTGCACACAGCATAACTTTCATTCATGACCCGTTTATGTTTTACATTTTAATCTTCTGTGAGGTGCACACATTGTAAACTTACGTCTGCATTTCGACGGGCTTTCTAAGTGTCACATTTAAACCGTAAAATGGATTGTTTTTTCTGACGACAGTGTTGTGCACAATCTGCTTTGGACCTTTTCTGACAACTGGAAGTACTAAACCAACATAAATCCACATTGACCACTTAGCTGAGATAATGACAGATTCTATCAGTATGTCATTCATTAGGATGACTTCCGATGTTTTCACTGACTTGTACCATGAATTTGCATGTGTTTATGCAAGGAAATAGAGCGGAATGAGATGCCCGCATTAGTATGCATGAGCCTCATTAAATATGCACTCATCAACTCTACTTTTTTATTTGGATTCCCTTTGCAGTTGTGCAAATCACTGGTAATCAACTGTGGTGACATTTCCCAGCAATTATAAGCAAGCTGTCCCCGTTGCAGCAGGCGCTGGGGACGGATCACTCCATTTCTACCCCCAAGTGCCACAGTGACAACATATCACTCCCCTGAGAGATGAGGACATTTCATGTGAGCAAAGACGGGACAAATAATGTTTTCACAGTGGAGAGGATCATTAGCTCCAAATAATTTGTTAGAAAAGAGTGGGCAAGTCACTGGTGACTGAAATTTCCTCGAAAAGAACCCTGACATGCTGCAATTGTTACTCAAATAGATGAAAAGTTCAGTAGAGAAAATGTATTTGAGCAATCCTGCCAAAGAACTGCAAGGGTGACTTTATTTCAAAGGGAGTCAAGTCAATCCAGTAACAAAAGTAATTATTCTCTTGTGTAGAAATGTATTTTTTGTTATTTTGTGTTTTTTATTTTTTATTAACTGTATAACAGTTTCACAATTCAACAGAGATGCTCATCAAACAGATATATATATATATATATATATATATATATATATATATATATATATATATATATATATATATATATATATATTCCTAATGTTTAGTATCTACATTCCACAAATGAGTACCTACACTAATTAATTTCAAAGTTTCTACAACACTCATCGTACAAAATTACATCAGGACATTGTTGCTCTTAAAAGAAAGTGCTATCTTATGAAGGGGTGATGCAACACACAGAGGAGGAAGAGGAGGAGAGGGAGGAGAAGAAGAACATAGAGAATAGGGGAATATAAGGATGACTTTAGGAGCCAGTCTTGCTGTCAGTAATCAAAAGATAAAATCAGAAATTCCTCAGAAAGTTGTGCACTCACTTCATGAAACACATTCTACCACCATTGTGTATACATTAAAATGTATTTATGATGTGTTTTATATTTATAATGCCCAGTATATGTATACATGATAGGTGTGTGTGTGTGTGTGTGCGTGTGTATTTATACACTCGTCTCTGAGCCGGTGCTTTTTTTCTTTTCCCTATTGAAAACAACCTCCTTGGAGAGACGTGCTGAAACAGACTTCAGTCGACAGACAGACTTAAGCTCTCAGTATGTGGTCCTGCCACTGTATACCTTCTACCCTGATGAAAGAGGGCTTCAGTAGTGTGGAGAAGACAAAAAAGCAAACGGCACGCTCCCTCGATGCCGAGCTGCACATTAAAAGCTTCCCCCTTTTGTGATGCAAGTGCAATATGGCTGTAATGTTATGCGGTGGTTCGGAAAGCACATATAGGCCTACCACAACTATGTATGTTACAATACACGTCTTGAAACTATATGAATAATATTCTGACGATCACATACACGCAGGTTTGTCACTCGATGTGCTCACCTCCATGCCAGTGCTTTGCTTTGGAAGAAAACAACTCTGCAGTGCTGCTGAAACAATGATGCAACACGGTGCGATACATTAGGGCTGCCCCCATAATATTAATTTTACAAAAACTAAGCACATCACAACCGCACATGACAACACATGCAGTTTCTCCTGGTGTGACCCCTTACAGTACATATGAAAACGCCTAAAGATCAGGTAACAAATGCATTCATTCACTCAAGCTGCATGTTTCTTTTTGCTCCATCTCATGTGCCAAGTGACGGTCAGACAGACCAGGGTGCACATTTTCAGGAAGTCAATTGAACCCAAAGTTTTCCTCCACACGGAGTTAGCAAACAGTTCGAGGCATCGAACGTTTTTTTTTTTTTTTAAAGGAGCACAGACTGCCACAAGCGCAAGGAGAACTGCACTGTTTTGTTTATATAAGCATTTTCACTTCCGAAGCATACAGCACACAGTAAGTACTCCAGATTGGTCACAATCGTAGGTTGGCAGAGATGTCTGTGCCTCCGCTTTGAGTAGCTGTCAATGTCAATATGAGCCTGTCAAACAGAGCATCAGTGAATTAGTTCAGAGGTTCAATCAAACCTGAGTAATGCGACAGGCATCTCTTTCTTTGCAAATTGTCTGGAAGCTTATAGTTTCAGCATGGCACCAGACTCATCAGTCAAGTCTTATGGAAATCCCTTTGTCAACTTGATTAGAGCCTCTGATGTGTGCCTTGGTTTAGTTTTTAAACTCATTGTTCATTCAGAGGGACGCTGTGGCTGAGCAACTGTATGTTTTGGGGATTGTCTGCTTAAGTCAGTTTCAGCAAAATGTGTATACTGTGCGCTTGTTGCACCTCAGCTTTACCCAGGCGTTGCTCCTGTGCCTGGATTTGGAGTCGTACCATTCTAAAGTGGATAGATGAGTGGGATGGTCAGATTAGCTATGTCGTGTGTGAAATGAATTGTGATTTGAATTGTCAAGTTGATTTTTTAAATTCATTCCATCGTTGTTTCATCGATTCTAAACCGATGGTCCAACGGAGCAATTATTAATTACACTTGATCATATATCTAGCCATTATGTTCACAACAAATAGCAAGTGTGGGGTTTGATTGGCTGTCGATAAAGAACACTTCAAGAATGCAATGAAAGAAATATAGATCCCAAAATGAACCAGAACGTATTTAATAAATCACTCGCAATTAGAATTGCCCTTTGGCCAGTTCAGGTCAATATTTTCCAAAGGTAACATCTTCATAGCTAAAGGTTCCCTCTTTGTGTTGCCCCGCACTGTGTTCATTGCTGTGTGAAGGCAAAGGTTTTATCACTCGTACTCACAGAACCGCAGTGCTCCCACAGAAAGCCTCCAGGGAGTTTCCCTCCATAGCGTAATTCCACCATGTGAGTAGTCGGTGAAGAACATCCAAACATTTCAAGAGTTTGAGCAAACATCTGTTGTCATTCCCTGTTGTGCAATGCAGACAACTCCACATCAGTAGCTGCTACTTGATGTGGAATTGATGTGTGCTACCACTTGTGTTCCTTCCTGTTCCTGGTCCTCAGTCCCATATGGCTCTGTGGGAACACAGCCACACTTAGCTGGGTTTGTTTGTGAAATGTTTCTGGACTTGGATAAAGGAAAAGGCAACCCACCGAGATAAACTCTGTGTGTGTGTGTGTGTGTGTGTGTGTGTGTGTGTGTGTGTGTGTGTGTGTGTGTGTGTGTGTGTGTGTGTGTGTGTGTGTGTGCAGGTGTTCTGTCTGTGTTTTTCTTGGCATGTTTTCTAATGGGCTCACTTAAATTATGTTGGTAGAATAGGTTCTGCAAGCAATTCTCTGTCTACCAGGCGATAAAGAACAAGGTTTTATACTTTTTCCTGTAGTTGTTAATGTAGCTCTCTCTCACACACACACACACACACACACACACACACACACACACACACACACTATATTAAGTTAAGTCAGTTCACCTGATTTCAGATATATGGCCCACAGAAAGAACGAAAAAAAGGTGTATATGATTTAAGAATAAAAGCTATCAGTGCTTAGTTATGGAAATTTGAGGTGTAATTACATTTATATTAGAAATATCTTAAAATCTGGGACTTTTTTCCCTCATTGTCTCTGTGGCAGACTGACAACTATGGACTATCTTGTGATGGTATCCCACCAGCAATCCGATATCATATATGGCCAGGGATGTAAATTCAGGACGCCATTGGCCATTTCCCCATTTTTTCGGTCGAAAGATTTGGCGCCATCGTTTTGATATCAGCTTCATATGGAGCAGTTGTGTACTCCATCCCTTGCGTTGTGTCATTTTTTAAAGACAAGCACACGTGGATTGGTATTGGCTTCAACCAGCAGACACGTGACACGGAGATGACACAATGGCAACGGCCTGGCAAAACAACAGAAACACAACAGCTTCCCATAGCCCAGCTCATGGTAACAGCTCCGGTACTAACAAGGAAACAAACAATTACCTTTAAACACAACCTACAATAATACATTACATGAATGAATGTGCACTTATTTAGCTAGCACAACAGAGCTCAATACAGATCCACCTACCACACAGAAAACGTGTTGCAGACTGGGCAGAACACACGTGGTGCACCGCTCAAGTGCGCAGCAGCCCAGAAGGGGCGGGGCTCTAATGTCTCACAGCACGCGCGTTTCCGTGGCCGGCTGACAAGAAATTGTACTAAAGGACAGTGATGGCAAGTGGAACCATGAACTCCGTTACACATACATATAAGGGTGTGCGACTGATTACAGTAGGATGTGGCAGTTCAAAAGAAACGCAGAAGCTAGACTCTCAGGACTTACTGATAACTGATAACCCCTTTCCCACGTAGGTTTATGTGCGTCGGAGTGAAATGCTGATTATGTTAATGTTTTATGCTATGTTACTGGAAATGAATAAAGACCTGTCTGCCTGTGATTGCCTTACTCATTCGGCGTGAGCAAGGTGCGCCTCTTCTCTCCCCATATAATATATATATATATATATATATATATATATATATATATATATATATATATATATATAGATATAATTTAATTATAAAATAGTTATAACTTTGATTCTTATATATAGTTTTTTAAAATACTTCATTTTTGTAATGTTTTAAAAACCACTCACTTTGGCCAAAGTCAATGGCTAAGATGGGAATGACATGACTGTAGTCATGTAGCCTTGTAATAAATTGAGAAACACCCTCTCTATTTTCTACTCATCTACATAAGTCTGTGTACCTTATGTAGCAGATCAGAGAAACCAATAAGATGAGTCCAGTTATTGATTAATTATCCTACTTGGAGGATGACGAGGAGTACTTGGAAGCGGCGCCCCGGCGGGTTGGCCCCGGCACCTCTCGTCCCCGGTGAATGCCACCCCTGTTTGATCTGCACTAATCTAATTAACACTTTAACAGGAACACCTGGGCTCTTCACTCAAAGATCTGGGTCTGCTGTCGCACACACATGCGCGCACGCACGCGCACGCTTCCCAGATGGGCCTTTGATTGCTCTGATGGTGGCAGGCGCAGGATAGTGATTGCACTTAACTCTCACACTCAGACACACACACATGCACTGCTGCTCACACACACACAAACATGATGTATGTTTTTGCTCTTGGTGTATTGGGTACTTAGTAAGAGGGGACTACTTCAGTCCCCAGTATACATCTAACTGCTCACTAAATGACGCAATTAGACTGTGGTCGGATGCTGCACCTGATTAGATTAGCCCCAGCTTGTGCTTTCTGCTCCAACTCACCGCAGCCCTAAACACAACCTTGACCCCAATTAGCCCCCAAACTCATCAGAGAGCTGAGGGACACCGGTGCTGTATAAGCTTATCATCCTACTACTAATTGGCCTGATGAGGCGGGATGAATATGGTCAACGCTGCCCAACCCAAATCAATATGCTCACTCTTAAAGTAGAGAAAAAAAGGAGGAAAGAGCAGCGAGGTGGTGGTGAGGGAGAGAGGACAGATGTGCATTTTTACTGAGTTTTGTTTTAATGCATCACAATCGCATCAAATAATAATATGTTCTTTTTATTCAGCATTACAGGGTTTTTTATAGTCAATAAAATGTATTCAATATTGCAACCAAACAGACCAACACAGGCGCATGTCATTCCATCCCTGGTTGAGCAAGGAGTACATGCTGTCTCCTTTGTGTTAAAGGAATAATTTGACATTTCGGTAAATAATAGGTCAGCCAGAGAGTAGATGAGAAGATTGATGCCACTCATGTCTGTCCGGTAAATATGTAGCCGGACCCAGCAACCGGCTAGTTTATTATGAGACTGGAAACATTGGGCTCTTATCAACACTTCTGTACATCCATACAAAAAACAATCACTTCAACTCTAATCATGAGTCTATAAATATTAGTTTTACCAAAATGTCAAACTATTCCTGCATTTGCCCCTCGTTGACTCAGAATGACCCGGCCAGTGTCGTAATGTGAAACTATCCTTTTCAGGTTTGACTTATCTTTTAAACGACATTAAACCTTAAAATAGAGCTAAAGAGCATGAACTGAAACATTTCATGGGTGAAGCACAAGTTTGAATAAACCTTCAGTTGAACCAAATCCCACGACACCCCTGTATGCAAATATAAATAGATTTAGATTCTTGACTGCCTAAGTGCTATATGTCTCCCTCTTTACAAGCAACTGACTGCAATATACACAGTGAGATTTAAGTAAAGGATTAAGCATTCAGAAAGGCTTTAAATGTTCAGGTTCAGGTGTTCCACTCACTACAAATGTGTGATTTAAGTACTATTGAAGTTACTTGATCGTTAATGCAAGATGAGTTGGTAACTGTGTCTAAAAAATAAGCAGAGTTACAGCGTCTAATGTTTATGTTGATGACAAAAGGAAACAAAACAGCAGCCCTGAGAATAAAAATACCTCGTTTATGAGAGCAAGACACATTAAAAACTGTTGGACGACAAACAAACAGCTCAGATGTCATTTCTTTCAATGTGTTCGACAACACAACTTGTCAAATGTTGGTGCAGATGGTCTGAAGCAGACGAAAAATGTTGTAAATCAAAAAGAGCACAAACACCAGGGTGGATGATTTATGCGTGGAAATAGCACAAGAGTGCTTGTTTCTTTTCTCACTTCCTCAGTTAAGAGTCAAACATTTTTAAATGTACACATCCTGTCTTTTGTCAACAGCCAAAAGCAAGTGAAAGTCTAATGAGTATGTTTTCCTATCAACACATGCATTCCTCAGTTTAAGGAAAGTTTTACTCAGTCACGGTCTCAGTTTGGTCTTCCAAATGAATTAAAAATGTATTTCTCAGCCAGGCACACAAGCTTGAAGCCCCTGAAGGTAGTTCTTCAGGGAACTCTCCGGTGGGAAGTTCCTCTCAAGGAGCAGCAGAACTATTTGGAGCAAAAGCACCCTTAGAGATAGACAAAAACAGATGCATTACATCTATAGTGCAAAGCTGATCAGCAACACGTTAGCACAAATGGGCAATCATCCAATTTAATTCAATCCACACGTCCATATGAAAAAACATGGCTGTATGCCATATGTTTCTGGCCATGTGGTTCCGGATGATTCCTCCTACGGTGTTTAAATTCCTGATGCTATCCATAATAGCAACTTTGTTCTATTCAGAGTGTTGAGGGACTGGAGACCATCCCAGTATACATTTGGCCTCGGGCAGGAAAATATTCCAGACAGTCAATTTACTGTATATTGCAAGATACTTTCGAGATCAAATCGGACTCTGGCCTGTATGTGGGATTAACATGGCAGAGTTAGCAATTGGCAATTGGTTTGGAGGAGGTGGAGAATTTTATCAGGAAGCCACACCATCTCAGTAAACACGTCATCCTCCACAGGCCCATATCTCAGCATAACACAGACCCTGTACAATGGCCTGGATGTTGCTTTGTTTAGTTGCAAAATCTACAAGAGCTGGTGATAATGATTATAACATAATCGTTGTAAGCATTTCCGGCACCATGTTAAAGTCATGTCTTGAAGAATTCAGGCTGTTCTCATGGCAAACGGAAATTCAACCACATGTGTTTTCAGAAGGAAAGAAAACCAAAGATGAGAAGAAAAAAAAAGACAAACTCTGACCAACAACAGAAAAATCCTGGTAATTGATGTCACAAAAGCTTACATTCGAGGAGTACAAAAAAAGAAAAAGAAAATGAAGAGATGAAATCAGAGGATAGAAGCTAGAGAGAAAAATAGAACTACACAGCACACTTGACAGTCCTTTGAGCTATGGGGGACTTGTTTAACATGAATGTGTGTTGAATTGAAGGGTTTCTCCCCAGCTGAAACATTTGAACTATTCATGTTGTTCTCTGTAGAGCTGGCATGGTAGCCTGACACTTGTTCTCGTAAAGTCCACTCTTTTGTTGTAAAATAAAATAAAGCAGATACACAGTCGTCCTGCCAGAGTGGCTGATTAATTGTATTTTTTGTGTTGCGTATGTTGTGGCTGTACGCAATCGAGATGAGCTACTGTACAACCCGCTGGAGGAAAACATTGCAAACTAGGCTTTAATTCAAACGAGCAATGACACAGTTAGATTCGTTTCGAAAACATTTGCCGAAATAAGAGACATCCAAAAACAGCTCTATTGAAGCAATTAAACAATTTAATCAACACAGATTAGATATATGAACCATACCGACAGGATTCATTTCATTCGTCATGCAAAACTTTAGCTTTACATTTCAGGATTTCAAGAGGTCCTTTTGATTTTATACTTTTTTGGGTTTGTTTATCTCAACTGGACTATTCGTCTAAGAGTCCTTAAACATAAAACATATCACTCTGATCGATACAAACAGGAATAAACAATATTCACACATACAGAACCTTAAAAACCCAACAATTAGCCCTATACATTATACAGCATTACAAAAAACTTTAAAAAGAGAGTACAACAATTGATTCCCTTTGTGCGGCAGATAATATATTATATAACACACCTTTTATACAATACACTAGTCCATCATTAAAGATGTACTATACTACTGATCTATCCAAGATTGGAAATGTGTCTATATCATCTCAACGGCAAGCTACTAGCTCATAGCTAGCTGTGCTAACTTTGCAAACTCTGGCAAAAGTGCTGAGAGAGCTAACAGTCTTCACCTGAGGGGGAACCAGAGGGCTCAGCGCAGAATAAATGTTCCTCATCAAGCTGCTGGCGTTTGTAGCAAAGTATTAATACGAGTATCAAACTGGCCTCAGGGAAAAACGCTTTGATGGACACGACCCCCTTTTTGGTGCCTTTTTCGAGCTTTCATATCATGCCATTGCCATACATTTAGATATAATCTTTACTTTCTAATCTACAGTTTCCTTCCAGTATTTGCTTAAACGGTGTAGCCCTTTCAAAGAAAATACTGATCAGTTTTCATTTCAAACGATGTTTTCTTAACTTGAGGAGATGAGAAACTACAGACTCTATGAATAAAACTTTGCACTGGAATTAAAACCATACAATACTTCTGCAGCACGCCGTCTATTTCTGATCAGTTCTATTTTCATTGCCCCCAGATATATTAAAAGAGATCCTCACCAATTTACCACTTCAAAACTCTTCTGACATTACATTAAGTATAGGGCACAGATAAAAATCTCAGTATGAGTAAGTGAGGAATCAAAATCAATTGATGCAAAATTAGCCGGGATGTTATTTTCTAACTGCAGGCTGAAAGTGGAGCATGTGTTGTGTTTTGAAGCCTCCCACCCACTTGTGCTCAAGCAGGTCATTTTGAAAAGTGGGATTCACTGCTTGGAGTAAAGTTAATGCTTCAAAACCATTAGGCTTTCAGATTGTGCCAAAAAAATACAATGTTGTTTTACTTTGTGGTGTTGCTGTACTGTGATTACTGCCGGCTCACAGAAAAGCCATAGTCTTGCATTCTCTGTTATCAACCTGATACACTGTGGCTGCAAACCTGCCTGTTTGTGTCACTGCACTGATTACTGGACAGTGACTCTATCAGATAAATCCCACTGAATAGCGACAGGAGATAACGTGGAGGAGGATTTGTAGCTTTTGGTAGTTTTACAGCACTGCTCAACAAAATTTGAAAGACATTTAAGATGATTAACTTGTGTCTTTAAGCCTTTAGGGTCTCTTCCTGAATGAACATTTGGAATTGCACTTCTGTCAAATCCTTGAAATTATACTTTAGTCATTTTGGATCTTGGCCCATTTACATATTTAATCTTCCACACAGTAACTTTTTATGCACAAAATGAATTACTTCAGTACCTATTAGTCACAATAGATGCATGAGGGATCTTCCTTTGTCCTTTGAACCATGCATCCCTTTATTTACCTGTTCAGATTTAGTTCAGTTTTAGGGTGCACTATACTTGACTGTACACAGCTCCCCCACGACAAAATTATATTGAAACATCATACGGGAATTTTGTGGGACCATTTCAGAAACTACAACAAGATTTGTATTTAGACATGACATGTCAAGTTGAATGAAGAAGCTACCAATGGTTCTACACTCAACGCGGCTGAAAAAAAAAGATTTGAATGTCAGCAGACTTTCAGCAGTCTTAGTCATTGTTTGAGGGTTTAAACTTTCCCCCATGTTTGTAGTTGATATATAAAATATTCCATCTGTCATTTTTTCTATTCATAATAATGAACACAATGCTAATTGAGACTAGTATTGAATACTGTCCCTTCTAAACCTTTATCATTATATTTTAACAAGCTCACTGTGAACAGCTTCATGTGTTGTCTTCCTTTCTAATCCATATGAACAGATGTGGCATTTAATGCAGCAGGACAAGGCCTTTGTATTGAAAGCGTTCTGGTTTCGGTAGTATTCATGTACTGCATCTGCTCTGTGCCTTCAGACAATGTTTCTGAAAAGCTGTCTTCACACTGCTGCTTCTAATCTGCCGGCTGGAGCGTTACACACCAATACTGAAAGACGATACTATAAAAACATGTCTTGTACTTTGTGATTTTCAACTGAAAAGCTTTCATTTCTTTTCATGCCTTAAATCTATTTCCATCCTTTTACACGCTGAACTATAGTGTATGTTCGGCTCTCAGTGCTGTCAAAAAGCAGGTGACCTACACTCTGAATGTTCTGAATGCAGACAGAGGACTGAAAGCACTGCTCTGCTGATATGCTCCTCACACTACGTCGGCCATGTAGACATTGTTATAAAGCGTGAGCAACAAAGTAGAATGTATAATTTGTTCATTATTATCACTCCGTTGTGGGAGCGAAAGTCCACAAATTGCAAAGAAGGATCTATACATTTGTGGATGGGGGGGGGGCTTGACCAGTCCTTTCTCAAGTGTTAGGTTTTTCATTTTTTGGCATGGTGACGTCCCCCAGGAGGAAGATGGCATATCTCTTTTTCTGCTGGACTAAGTGTAAAAGCTTTTTGAAGGGCCAAGGAATCTGAATCGAGCCATCGCAATTCACTCCTCCAATACGATGCAGTGCCAGTATTTTCAGCATCAGGGCTGGATCAACATGGCTCTCTCCTATGGTATATTCTCTCATTTTTATGTTATAAAAGATGGAGGCTAAAGTCAAGATAATAGGATGTTAATTCCAGCTATGATATGTCAAGTAAACCCTGAGCAGGAAGTGGTCTAGTTCAAATTCAAATCACGTTACCTAAACTGATGGAGCACAGGGTAGTTTTCCCACCTTATCCATTTCCCACCCTCTTACGTTGGGCACACTTCTGCGAACTCGGCCTTCATTTTGATCCCAACTACACATCTAAATTTATGGTACTGCATCTTGCGCAATTGTGACACTGTCGGGGAACAGACCGTCAGAGATATGGCCAAGGGCTCAAAACAGCCTCTGTGGTAGCACCTGCTATAGTCGGTGTCTCCAGGACTCACACACACACTCACAAGGTGAAAACAATACCAGCGTTGCTGTCCCTGCTGGTTAATGTAACCATCGGAAATCCTTGGAGCCCTTTACGAGTTCCACGTAAAATATATACACACAGAAAATGATATTTTAATGTTCAGTGTGGACAAGGACCTTTGGGCATTTCACTGTCGACAACCTTTCACATCATACTCCTTTTTGTAAGACTTGAAATTAATGAATCCTCCTAGCATTCATTTAGTTTGTTTTTATTTGCTCAAGAGGGACAATGTACATTGATAAACACTTAAAATTAAAATCTAAATGCACCCAATTCCAGCCGCAAAGACTGATTTCCATTTCACACAAGGGCATCAATCAGTTTGCACATTCAAGGTCTCACTCGTTTTTAAAACATCAATACATCACTCAGTAATACATCAAACATCCATGACAGAACCAAAACTATAAAACTATCATTGTGCACAAGTTTGGCTCGACAACAATCATCCCTTAATGTGCTTTTTAAAAGTGATGAAGGTTGGGCACTCCCTAACAGAGCATGGTAAAGTGTTCCAGAGGGTTTGCCGCCTTTGACAGACAGAACCGTCTGACTACATTTTACATGTAATATTTCTTTGAGTTCAGATCGAAGGCAAGGGGCCAAAATGAAAAACTGCTATTGAATTCAGTTGGAGTGACTCCTTTAAGAAATGCATTAATTGGTAAAATTATATCAAAGTTCAGGCCTTACTCTTTGTTGTTATCTACTATAACTGTATGGATGCTGCTTAATGTCATGGTGGAGTCACTACAACGTTTCTTTCTTTGCATACTACATGAACCCGACGTGTTTTGGTTCAGCACAATACAGCAGCTATCAGCGTTCCTGTTTTGAATTAACGAAGAGAAGGAGGAGGGAGGGACCCATAAAATTAAACACTGTTATCAAAGTGCCACACTCCTACCACCCCCATATGTCTCTTGCTCTCTTCTCTGGGTGAATGCTAACCACGCTTAAGAGGCTGATGAAGGAAATAGATAACTTGTGTAGGTTGCAGTGGCCCAGATAAGGGTCTCACGTGGCTGCTTTCCTCCTGTAATTAACTATTGTCAGAGTGATTAATCATCTGTCTGCAGAGGTGAAGTGCAGGAGGCTGTCAGCGACCCGTGAGGTGAAGTGGAGCTAAAAAGAGAGAGAGAGTTTGGAATCAATTGTTTTTTGTTTTTTTTTTAAAGCAGTGCATTAATAAGCGTGCATAACGAAATGAAGCTTCTTGAGAGATTTCAATCCAGATCATATCTTGCTTGTTTTTTGAAGCCACTGAAGCAGATAGGGATTCCAATGTGGGTCTGTTGGTTAGTCAGCCTGCTGATCGGCCAACCAACCACTTTGGTTTTATCCTGAAATATCCCAACAACTATTGAACGGACTGACATTTGTTTACAGACTTCAAGCTGCCTAGAGGAGGAATCCTAGTAAACTTTGTTGGCACCACCAAGAGCAGTGGATCCTGGAGAATTGTGAAACCTATCTTGTGAGTGGTGCTGAGAGAGAAGAGAACAGTTCCAGCTTTCAGGCTAAAAGCTTTATAAATATTAGTGTCACTGTTCACAGGGATTTAGAGAACATGAGTATGAATGGGCTTTAACAACATCTTTTTTAAAGAAAGAGAGGTAGAAGGCATAAAGGTGAGAGGAACAATGTTGTTCTCATTGAAATACTGGCACTAGTGGATTTTCATTTAACTGTTTGGATTTTTTTTTTCCCTAATCCTTTTAAGGTCTGTCTGTCATCATTTCTCTAAGCATTTGAGAAGAGACCAGAATAATAGCCAGTGGTTTGGTGCTGAGAGTGAGCACTAGTGAAGAGGAGAACAAAGAACCCACTGCCAATTTTACAATATCACACCTATTCAGAGAGTTAATGTGGTATTTCAGAGATGTCAGGTTGCTCTCTCTTCCTCTCTCTAATTCTGCCCTCTTCCGTTCCTCACTTATCCCTGTCCATTCTCTCTTTCTTTCTCTCTCTTTCCTACTCTCATCCTCTCCTTTCTCCTTGCTTTGTCCCAGAGATGAGCCTTGACTCGAAGGGCTTTATAAAATCCTTTCAAGCAGCATGTGACAGTGTCTAAAATGTCATTCTCTGATCAGATGTCTCGTAAACAAGTCCCGCCATATAACTTGGTACACTCAACTAAATTAGCTTGTTCAGTTTATACTTCATCTTTCACAAACACCATCACCCAATTAACTCACTTTTTTCTCCTGTTTAAGTTTGACCAAAAAATGTAGTGCATTAGAAAGAAACCCATGCTACTCATCAAGTGGATACAGTGCTTCCTTTCAGACTGATATCTGACTCTAAGTCCAAGAGTTCACCACAGATCACATCTGTCTTTAATTGGACAAAGGTTATGCTGCCTGTCGTCAGTCTCTCAGCAGGAACAGTAGTGCCAGTGAAAACTTTGTTTTACTTTGACACGTAATACATGCAGCGGGAAAAACTCTGCTGTAGGGCTGGGTCTACGGTAGTATCCGTATTGAGATATGAATAGGAAGGTGTTTAGTTTAGCCATGCTAGCGGCATCACTGTAGGGATGACCATGGCAGATGTTTAATGTATTAAACTGCATTCCACTGTTATGCAAAACAAAACTCTACATGCATGTACAACAAGCTGTTCTGACTTGCTTCAAACCATCCATTTGCATAGAACCTTTTTACAAAACAACCTGCAGTGTGATCATTATTGTAATATCTTTATGAAGTGATAATGTTGATACCTGCAGAAGTACACATGGGGAAAACACATAATAGCTGCAGTATGAAAAGACACAGAACCGATACATAAATGATTGTATAGAGGGAATATTACTGTCGGTTTGAAGACGCTTTACATTTGCATGAACATGCAGCAAATCACTACATTTTGTCTACTTCGACCGCAGGAGGAAGTGGACAAAGAGTAACTTTTTCTTTTTAACTTGCTGCTCCCAAAAGTTTAATTAAGTATTTCAAGACAAATTAACAAGTCACCGAAAAATGAAGGTGCTGACTGAGAGGAGTATCTCAATCAACACTATGGCAGTAGAAGTTTTCTAACACCTGGAGGGAAAATTCCCCGTTGCGGTAAATCGGTATCTCTTGTGAATTTGAACAGGTTTTCTTGGCCAGACACTTCCAGGGAGTTTATAATTGAGTTGAGACTCGGGAAATACTCATTAAGACGTTGTCAGTCGCTATATGAGGCCACGCTCAATGTGTTTGGACACCACTGAGATTTCAGGTATTCCAGAGTCCTTTTCTCCTCCAGCTTGAGGGCAAACGTGTGTGTGTGTGTGTGTGTGTGTGTGTGTGTGTGTGTGTGTGTGTGTGTGTTTTCACCTGTGGTTGTATGCAGGGGTTTAAGAAACTCACAGGTCCACTGAGCACCATCTGCCTGCACAATGTTTGATCGAGCTGGAGCTGGTTGTGAGGAACACCCCTGTCCCTCACTATGTGCACAAACTATTGATAGAAGCACCTGTTTACTGTCTCACTTTTTTCACAGTCTCCCCCAGAGCGGTTGCTTGAATGGATGAAGTTTACGATAGAAGGGAAGCACTAGCCTCTCAGCTCAGCTGGTTCTTTCTTCTGTAAATAATGTCCCCTGTAAATGAAAACAGACAGTTGTGAGCATCTAAATTGTTTCCGGTTTTGAGTATATTGGGTATCTTGAGAATTCAGTGTTTGGCCCTAAGTCTTCCGTTATGTTGCTCCTGACCTCAATATGTGAGTTGGGTGAATAGCTTATCATGTCTAGGTGTTGTGATAATTAAAAACGGCCTCAAGGTGTCTACCCATTGATCGTTTGATCCACCCCCGCCTGCCTCAGATGAAATAGATTAGAGCAGTATTTTTGATGAGGAAAAAGTAGAACGCTCACACACTGACGACTGCCACTGGTGCTCAGTTTGACAGACAGACAGCAGAGCAGAGGACTTGCGTACAGCGTAAGGGGATGTTAGGTCACAGCTCTTTGTCAGTAAACCATATCACCAACAATAATCTGGTTGACTGTCGATGGGTGTAGAGATTAGTGGTAGTCAGAGTGTCTAGTAAACATTAATGGAAATGCAATTGAAGGTGATAAATATTCCAAACATTTGTAAACTAGCTTTTATTATTGCCAACCATGAACAGGCATAAATGAAAGCATAAAAATAAATTAATATTACATCACATGCGTTGTTGCACTGCTACTGTTTAAATCCAACTATTGTTGACAAAAAGATGTGTAATTTAAACCTTTCACTTGCAGAGTAAATACTTTTAAAAGGAGCTTGAACAGTTGTCTAATGCGTCTGTAAAACAGGCTGAGCTTGAGGAGTACCTTAGTGGCCATCAAGTGGCTTATAAATGTCCTCCTATAGGCATTTCAGTTAGTGTGCTAAACCAGGGCCAAATGAAAAGCCTGTCAAACAACCAAACAAGGTAAAAAAGAGCATAAATGTCGAAATTATTTCCATCATCTGTTGCATGTAATAACTTAGTTTGATAATTTAGTTTTTTGGTTTGTTTTTAATACAAAACAACAAATGGTAGCCTGATTTTTGTGCATTTTGTGTGTGTGTGCATACCATACCATACTGCTTGTGTGTGTGTGCCTCTCCTCCATGAGAATATTGCATTTACTCAGTGAATCCACAATGCAGACGAGAGCTCCAGCAGCATTTTCAGTGAGACAGAAGGATGAAGTTTATTAAGCATGTGGCAGTTTACACCCACCAGTAGGGAGAAAACACTGCAGCGGATAAATAAATGTTGGCTTTACCAGCCCCTACCTCCTGTTATTTATACACCAGAGTCAACATTTCAATTAAGGATGAATTATGGCAACAAATGATTATCCCTGCTATGACCATTATGAATGCTTTCCTCTCGCTGTATGTATGAGCAGGAATTCTCCAATTGTTATATAGATTACAAATGCTGCAAGGCCAATAATTAATTACATATCTAAATTGGATGTTTGCGCTTCTGGAACAGCTACTTTGTAATCGAGGATGGATTCCTCTCCCTCGCTTGTGTAGGAATGTAAAATCAGCAGACATGGGTGCAGTTTGGGTTTTATTAATACTCATTCGTTCTTCTCCAACATCAAATCAACAACGAAAATATATATGTGAAGATTCTAAAAGCCTTTCAAAGGCCACAAAATCTATAAATGCCTCATTGAGCGCTATGATTTTGCAGATTATGTAAAGGGAAACAGATTGTCTTTTTCGTCAGGGCTGAGAACTCTTGATCTCCGATGCCCCAGAGCATTGTGGAAGATATGTGTAAAAACCAGCTCTAAGCCCCTCTGGAATGGATGAGCTTAAACCGTCCATAGTTTCCTTATATTTGATCCCATACTGCATAGCTTTAAGGAACCTTTTCTCTCTCTTCGACCACCTTATCTGCTCTAACATGTATACAATGTGAATTCCAGACCTTTCCCTCGAGGTGACACAAGTGTTTAATGGGACTTTTAAGACTAGCATGTGAGCGTGAAGGCCCATATTTACACTGAGGATTTTTTTCCAGCCATTATCCAGTCAATTTGATTGTAGAGTCGAGCCTCTCGTGTACTACTATAAAAGATTTTAAGCTTTGTCAAAGGGTCTCATATCATTGTTAAACATGGTGATATGTGTTGGTGTTGTTTTAGATTAATTATTTTATTCACATACATGGCTAATCATTCATCTTTAAATTACTTTGAAAGAGAAGGCTCTGAAACAGATTATCTGAAGATCTTTACTACACATTAGTGTGTGCATGTGTGTATGTACGAGTCCTCCCTGATGCAAAAAATACTACTGCATGGCCTTGATTTTGTCTTTTATTTTGTTAAAGAAGTCTGACTTGCATTGCTTCTTTGTCCTTTGTAAGTACTGTATATAGGCTTCGATAAAGGTTTGAATGAATATATGTACTATCTTTAACTCTGAATCCTTATGTGTTTGTTCTCCAGACACTACCGACCACCACATATGAGTTAGAGATCGTAGCCAAGGACATGGCAGGAAGTGAGGTGGGCCTGATGGGAACAGCCACGGCCACCATTACCATCACAGACAAGAACGACCATGCTCCTGAGTTCACACATCCGCTGGTGAGAAACATTTCTTTTTTTTCTTCGGGACTTCTTCTGAAGGGTGAATGTTCTCCTTATTTCCGTTATTGCTCGAAAATATAGCTTCGACAAATATTATGTTGGTGAAAAATGTTAGAAGACAGGTTCAGTTAGAGCTGACTGCATTTTTTAAGGACATAGGCCACATCAACAGGGCAGATACTTCTTAATAGCAACTTGAACCCAGGTCTGGTGGTTGCCGATGGGCTCTCTAACAAATGAGTCTGATTATGGAGGATTATAATGATTCACTAACAAGGACCACGCTCCTAGTAACTGGTGTTGGTGAAAGGTTTATTCGGAACCATGATTCTTGAGCTGGAGAAGGAAAAGGATGAGGGTAGAGGGGTCGAGGGATGAGGGTTGAGGGTCGAGGGGTGGTGGATGCGGGATGAGGGATAAGGGTCAAGGATAATGGATGGGGGAAGGGATGGGGAATGAGGGAAGAGGGGTAAGAGATGAGGGAAGGGAGTGAGGGATGCGGGGTAAGGGAGGGGAAAAAGGAGGCGGGTTTGGTGCGCCGGTCGAAGCGTGCGTTCTTTGGCGGCGGCGGATGTATGAAAGGTAAGTTAATGATGACCAGCGGCCAAGCTATTTGATGACGTGGTCGGGGATTCCCTGACTTGAAGCGGTGGAGGCAGCGCCGATGCGGAAGGAATGGCCCGAGAACGATTCGGGGCGTATTCCGGATCGTTCTAGGATCCTGGGAAGGTGGTGGTGGAACAAGGCTCTGGTGGCTCCCTTTCCGGTCTCTGTGATGAAGAGAGGGTCTGGTCGTTTAACCGGTTGATCTGAGGTTCAGATAGTCGCGAATGGGCTTGTACGGGCTGAGGAACGAGTCCAGCCGGAAGAGGTGGATGGGTTGGGGTGGACCGTGTTGGTTGTTTTTGCTGTGCTTGAGGAGATGGATGATTGTGTCGGGAGGAAAGACCGAAATGTCCGAAAGGGCCATGTGTCTTGATGGTTGATGGCCGCCGCTCGAGGCGGTGAACTCAGAGCAGCGAAGGAAGCCGAAGGCAAGCAGGAACATGGACTCCAGCGTTTTGTCGACAAAGTGGGACAGGTAACCCAAGCAGAGCGTGTGGATGCAACGGGCGAGGAGATCTGCTGTAAGGGGCGGGGCGACTAGGAGCGGGTCGCGGTTTGGACTTGCAGGGGCCTTTAAGCAGGATGGCTATATGGCAGTGGGCTGAAGCCGGACACGGAGCCCCTAAGGCCAGTTTGGTGAGGAAGTTATGTGGTCTTCGTAGAAGAAGGAGATGCCGTTCCAGGAGGAGAGGAACTGGTGCCACAGTTTGAGCTGAATTTTGGATCGCGGCCGGGGATGCTGGCGGCGGACGATCTTCGGCGACGGAAGGGTTTCCGGTGGTTCGGGACGGGACGGCTGGTAGAGGAAGAGCTCGCCGTCCTAGGCGGTTAGCGTTAGTTGCAGTTCCATCGTGATCCGATGTGGAGACTGAGTCAAGGAGGGATCGGATCGGTTAATTGCCTTTAAGTAGCCAGGTGCGCGGGAGGACAGGTTGCGTGTTGGGCGTGTTCCACGTTACTGAAGTACGTTTCATGGAAACCTCATTTACAGTGATTATGGTCACTGATGTGAACTTTTATCACAAATAGTCACGATACAATATTATCACGTTACTTTAGCCACGATACTATGTATATTATTGCAATTTTAAATATTTTTGCAATGTGCTGAGAGTGATATTGTATATTGGAATGACTAACATTGTAATATTTTGTAATTTTATACCTTATAAATTATGTAGGTTGTCTGTTTTATCTATTAAGATAAAGTGTTCACACTCACTTCAGTACATTTATTCAATGCCTTTAGTGAATAAACAAAAACATATTGTAGTCATCAACTATATGCCATTACTTTGTTTAAGTTATATGATTTGCACAAATCACAATTCAAGTTCAGATTTCGAAAAATCTTGCCATTAGTAATTTTAATGACGTCTTATGAAATGCTTAGAGCTAGTGTTCGGACGTTAAGCAGCTCATAAATCACTCTTTAATATATATATATATATATATATATATATATATATATATATATATATATATATATATATATATATATATATATATATATGTTGCTGAGAGAACATCTTCTTCAAACAACTGGATGTATTTAAGTTTCTAACCGATACTACATTTTTCAAGATTACATATGAACACATAGTAACATAGTATCATAGTGACATTATAATTACTTTCGTCCAATACTAATTTTTAAATTTTTAATTTTTGAACAAACCCCAATGTAAGCAATTAGAACCTTATGAGACATATGGTTCTTCTCCATTATAACAGCTGTTGCGATCAACATGATTAACATTACTAGCTCATTACATTACGAGCGCTCCTCCTCACAGTGTATCAATTATCCGACCAGCTATTAGAAAGTATTCATGTTGATCTCTAAAATGTTTCCAGCAAGCTTCAGGTGAGTGGCAAGACTCTCTCAAACACACTAAACAAACCGGCACACAAGTTACATGTAGAAGATTTTACTGCACACACAAACATGTCTCAATACAAGAATTAGGATCCCATATGGTTAAAAAAACATTTCTTATATAACCACAGTTATCACCGAATCACACCGACACCCCTTTTTTGTAATATTATTAGTTTATATAATAATAATAAAAGATTGATACTGTGCATTTGTGTCTTGATACAATATTCACACACAGAATATCCTGATACCATGCCGTATGAATTTTTCCCTCACCCCTAATTTTGCAGATTAAAAGCAAACATCTTTAGTCCACTCAGATTGTAGTTGCACATCTCCATTACAATCACTGCCCCAACAGACGAGACGTCATGCACAGAATGATGATAATTCTCAAATAAAATTGTTTTAAAAATCATAAATATTTCATTGATAAGCCCAGAGGGTCATCAATGTTCCCAGGTACACCCACCTCAGTTCCATACCTTAAAATATTTTCAGCCAAATAATTTATTGTTTCAATCCAAAGCCAATTGTTTTTTTTTTACTACATTCCAAGGATTTGATTAACTGTTGGGGGAAGTTACCTCTTGCCTCATAATCTTCAATAGACTGGTTGTAGATATTGCAACAAAGCCCATTGTGGGTCTTTAAGCCATTCTGTGCAGCTTCAGATGCCAGTTCAGAGTACTCTGTCTTTTTATTTTTCCCATTGTACTGTCAATTATACAATGCAAGTCATCTGTTGTGGACCTCAAGACCATGTCTGGGTGGTGTGTTGCAGTCCCACAATATATTTTTATTCCATTCCACGTTTTCTAGTCCTGAGCAGCCTCCAGAATATTTCCATCCATTGATATTATATGGTGCTTTTTACATTGGCCTGCTGGTACAAATGGTGTCGAGGGAACCATTTCCTGCTGAAGTTTGGAGGAAAGCATTTGTGGTGATTTACTTTTGTTCCATGATTGATGACAGCTGTTTGACAGCTCGGCTATGCCGCCAAATTTAACGCCCTTGGGCGAGGCTCAGTGCATCCTGTTAAAATATGCCTTAGTGATGCAGGTGCCTGGCAAAAGGGACGAGCAGGATCGTTTCCAAAAGACAGCTTCAGGTTTTGGGGCATAGGTGGAAGGTCTTAAGTGGCTCTGATGACAAGATTTTGCTGATCTTCACCTCACTCATCTTGGGCAGCTGATGTAAAAATACATTAAAAACAGCAATTGTGGGTATAAAATTGGTGGGACGTCAACAGGAACAAGTCTAGGTTTGTCTTTCAGCTCATTGATGTGGAGGGTTCTGATGTGTCCTCCACCCTACTCTTTTGACACTTTCAAAGATCTGCTTTTTTCTTTTGTGAAGGGTGCTGATGCCCTGCAGAATGTGGGTTTCTTCCTGCCGCTGAGTTTAATCTGACTGATTTGACCTTCCCCTTGACAGAATCTGTTCAATGCAGAGCCCTGGGTTGGACCTTTTATACTTGACACATTTTAAAACCACAAGTTGATGTTACTTTAGTCCAGCTACACTTACAGGTCTGAAGAGAGTTTAAAGCTACTATTTATTTATTTTTTATATATCGCCACTGTTTCAAAGGTTGTATTCAAGCCAGATTTGTTCCCAGGAGATCAGTCAGAGAGTCCGCTTGCATCAGGCTCTTGTGCTCTAATAAGATGGAGCCTGCTGTTACGTATAGCTAGCTACTAATAGCTCTGTTGGGGTGTAATTCCTGTCAGCTGTCCTTCCAAGCTATCACACAGTCTTGTTGTATTTAAGTTATGTCAAATCATACCATACCATACTAAACTGTTGCTCTGAGTTTCTATCACAGAAATACTGTTTTCATTTGCTAAAGCTACAACTTCTGCTTTGACATTCTTATTACATTCAGTAATATGCTGCTGTCAATGACACATTTAGTTCTCTTTGACTCAGCAGAGTACTTTTAATGTAAAACAACTATGCAGGAAGTGTTACGTTTCATTGACAGTAGCTTATCATTGGTCTAAATAACAGCAAAGTAGATGCAATTGGTGGTAATTAGTGAGTGTGGGTAGTCATTGTGTTTGAAAAAGAAAGTCAGAGGAACAGATTGCATGACATGACTTTGTTGTTGTACAGATGGAATTAGTGCCATGAAGATGTACTGGATTCCAAATGTATCAGGACTTCAGGTAAACACATTATCAGAAAACAATGCAAAGAGCAAACTGAAATAGGATGCATAAACCTCGAGGCTACTCTTTTTTCTATACACGTGTTTTCACCCACTGACGGACTTATCTAACTCACTGTGACCTTTTACGTTGTCATTTAAAACACATCTCTGTCCTTGGCTTGTAAAAGTGAAGCTCAGAAAATGTCCAGTCCCGATCACAGTGTGTATATGTGTGTAGAGAACATGTATCAGTGTAAATGGGCGGTATGGGTGCAGAGGAAAGATAAGGGAATCTGGGCGAGGGAGTGGGAGTAGATGTGTTGTGGTTCAGTGATGGTTTGTTTAGTCAGCAATGCCTTAGGCATTAGAGAAAAGCTAACAGACTAAACCGGTGCCTGGCAGTCACGCCATAAAATAAAACGTAGATGTACAAAAAACATAGAAAATAGTACACAATAAATTTAACCTATTGGCCGTTTATGCGACCTCATGATAAATTTGTCAAAAGCCGCTGCCAAAGCTGTTTTCTTTTCCGTCTTCATCCTTCCTTCTCACCTCTGGGGCTGAAAAAAGAATAAGCCCTAGTAAAAAAAAAGACCCTCCATGTGCCTCAAGGTGCAGTTGTAACATTGACTTGTGTTGTTCATAATGGAAACGCCGACAGCTGTCGTCAGGTTTTGAGACACACCCCGCTTTGCCCCAACCAAACCAACCCTCAAGCCCTCCCATGATGCATTGAGGTGTCAGGGGAGCTTGTAAGGAGCACAGCACAGATGTGAAACGTTACAGCTCAGAGGGCGCGGCAGGGCCGTGCGGAGAGCACCATGTTCGTGTCACAGTTAATGTTCTCATTTCTCACTAGGAAGAGATCCGTTTAGCAGCACAGAGAAATGGAGCTTTTGTTTGAAGGCGCTAAGCTCCCCGTATAAATCCTCTGCCCTCCACTCTCCCTGACCGCTTCCTACTTGCTCATGAATCTTCCCTGACCTCTCAGATGACCGCCATCTTCTTGTGAGTGTGTTGCGAGTGTGTATCTGCGGCAGCTCTCAAGCTTTCACTTTATAAATTATTCACTAAATATTCAAGTCTTTTCATAGAACTTTCCAAAATCCCTTTCTTCAGAAGAATCTTGTCTTTTTCAGAAGACTCCACCTCCTGCAGACAAAATATACGCTTGAAAAATCTTCTGCCCGCTTGTGTGCAGGACTCAAGCAGAGAAAGATAGTAGGAAGGATAAAAGATGAGTAGAAAGAAATCCAACGCAGAAGAATACAGACAGAGAGTAAGAGAAAAAAAAGCAAATGAATGTTCAGGAGATGTGTTCTTCCCTGTTATTATTCATTAAATCCAGTCTAGTTGGATTTTACAAGTTGACATTTTGTTTGAATTCAGCAAACATAATCCCCACGTAGGGTGCCTCTGTTTTTCCTTAGACTTACCTACCACAGCTCTATGCGCAGAGACAGCTCTTCGTAACGATTGAAGTCTTTGCCTCGGACCACCACTCCACTTGTGCGTACATCTTCAGATCAGCCAGCAGGGAATCTGTTCTCCTTTTCCTCCCTAATTCATCTTTCCGCATTGAAGTCACTGAAGTTCTACTTCATGTAAAAGAATTATAAAACAAGTGAGCATCAGTTTCATGCTTTGAAAATGAATAATAATCAGGCGGGATGGGGCGGGGGGGGGGAGCTGAGAACCTGAAGATTAATTGGGGATGCAGCTCAGTGTGTCAATTATCTTCGAAGCGTAAAGTTGAAAAAAATGTTGTTTTGTTGAGGAGCCTCTTTAAATGTTGTCAGTTTAGGGTGTTTAATGAAAGTATATGATGGCAACAACTCCCATGCTCGTTTATGTCTCATACATCAAATTAAAAAAGTTCCCTGGACCAACAGAGGGGATGAGGGATTGGCAGTTATGTACAGACATTTACACTCATAATGCTCATTGATCAATGTGATGTCCCATTTGAGGAAAGACAACTGAAGTCAGAACAACGACTCAGAATATATAGAAGGATTTCTAAAAACAGTAAAGAAATTCTCATTTGAGTTTGATTTGAAAGCAGCTCTTCAGAAGTGAAAAGCTGCTAAAAGTGCAATACAACGTCACTGATGCATTATTGAAATATGAACATATTGAGAATGCTAAAAGCCTTTCATAAAAGATATCAGAATTAGTTAAACAGCAAGCCAAACTGCCAGTTCTTTTCTCCTGACTACGTTCTTTTAAAGGATGGATGATTCAGCGTAATCTATCTTCCATTTTTAAGATCATAAGCTAAGGTATCCTTTCTTACTATGAAATTTATTACATTTTGCTTCAGTAGGGGATTTGGCTCTGACCTGATTAATTTTTATAGCGAGGGGTCTAATCCTGTTTTTATGAAGAGGAGAAAAGATAGTATGGAATTCCTCTGTAGCGCTGTCATCTGAAAGGCCATGTGTAAAGTATGCTCCTGTAACGAAGATTAATATTTCTCCAGTTGTATTTGTTCTGCCAATCAAAACGGGGTAATATGATCTCAGTGTGTTTACTCTTAGTCTCCGGCGCACTGTGTGTGGGATATGGTGCCGCGTTAAATTTGATCAACTGGCTTGGGGAACTTCTGTGGACGATACACAAACCTTTGTACCAGCTCCTGGTATCAGAGCAGACGCTGGCATACCGGTCGTCGGTCGTCTTCCCCACCGAGCACCTTTTGCCCTGCACGTCTCTTTTCTTACCTTGTTATATCATTCCTCCTCCAATATACCGATCCTCCCTTCAGCTCGTACTGCTCGTCTCACCTCCTCTTCTCTCTGGCTCTGCTAATTCAGCGCCGTGTCTGACCGGGCTTATTTCCCCCAGCCCCTCATAACAAGGCCATGATGGACCTCTTCACTCCTGTCACTCAAACTCCCTGACAGCCAGTCTGTGTTTTTTTTTTCTTCCTCATTTAATGTTGGCCTCTTTCTCTGCACTGGGCTGCCGCTCTGTCTGCTTCCCCTTCCGCTCTCGTCTTTCCTCCCCTCCCTCCTCTATTATGACCAGGAGAATATGCTCGCCTGCAATCCATCTGTCCCACTGATAAAGACGTTAGCAGTGATGGGTGTAGCACCAGGCGCAGGGCAGCAGGGCCCTGTCAGTGCTGGTCTGTCTCGGGGGATGGCTAACGGGTGTCACGGATTAGTCCAGGCTTTGCATGATTGCTTCACAAGCTCTGAGATACACACAGTTCTGATACGGTGGCCTTGTTGGCCAGAAATCTCTGTCACAAAGAGGAAGGGATGGGAAAGGTTTTTAGCAGTGTATGTTCCTTTTGCAGCATTTTGCGAAGGACAAAAGGTACAAGGGTGTGTGTGTGTGTGTGTGTGTGTGTGCGTGGGCGTGTGCATGCGTGTCTGCATGTTACTTGACACAAATTCTCAAAACAGGTGTCTTTTCAAAGCTGAACAATTTCTGATCCACATATAAGATTGTACTTGCAATTGTATTTCATTCTACATTTGCTCACTTGTTCCATCATCTGGTATTTGACAAGTGTGCATATAACATCATTTTTATTACTTCATGTCAAACCAGCAAACTGCATGAAACAGGTAACCCATGAAACGTACCAAATTACTAGGTCATTTTATTCACATATTCTTCAAATTTGCAGCCTCTGATGCCGTGTTTTCACTGCATCGTACGGTCTTCTTCACTCCATTCACTTGTTGCTACCAGGCCGGTGCTCGTTCTCTTTTCCACTGTGGATTGTACCGCCTCAGTGCAGGCATGATTATCAGCTAATCGGCGTAGCGAAGCCACGTACTTCCGCGACATCATCTTCAACTTGACACACGCTGGAACCTCTCGAGTGTCACCAAACAGAAACGTCTGCTTGAGTATGTTGTAGTATTGCGGGCTGACATGTTTTATTTTTATTTAAAATAAATAGTAGCCACTATTGACGATAGCTTGACTACTTGTAGGGCTGCAGATTTGACATTCATATTTTTACTCTCTCCTAGCATCGGCTCATTTTGTTTGGAAAATGATACCAAAGACAGTAGCTGGTACTATCCACAACATAGAAACACATACATCAACAGAACTCAACTGGACTGCTTGGTGGAAATGAGGCTTAAGATAAAAAAGTGTGAACGACCACATGAAAGGGCATCAGGTGTTCAGTCCCACAATTGTGAGGTTTTTTTTCCAGAAGAATGTTTAATGTGCTTCAATCACAAAGCCAGCTGTCTAACTCCACACAAGTTCACAATGGGCTTATCTGAAAAGGCTGCAATCTTTTCATCGCTTTCTATTTTCTCGAAGGAACTTGCCGCTGGTATTTTTTTTTGTATCATCAAGGGTAAGATCAAATATGCAAGTCTGTTGGCTTTGTTCGATTTAATATTAAGTGTCAATATATTCACAATGTAGCACCTATTCGATCCATTAATTGAAATAGTTAGCAGAATGAAGCTCTTCTAGATCATCTTTAATCTTCCAATACACTGATGTCATAGATTGATTGTCATTTACATAGAATTATGTATAATTATGTACAATTGCTCAATGTAAAATATAAATCTATATCCTATTGTAGATACGGAGTGTGCAGCAAATGTAGAAAAGAGTGTGTAACCATTGTGGCCTCAAAAAATGTGTCTTTGTATTCTTGTTTTTATGGTTTATAATGACATGACATGGAATTTGACTCCAGCTGCATGTTGCTCTCGTCGTACATATATAAATAATATATACATTAAACAAGATGAACATCTGACGTGTAGTTAATGATTTATTTACAGATTGTGGTTTGTATTTTGTCCAAGTCAGCACTAAAACATTTCAATGGACATGTGAAAAGACTTAAGTTGGAGGAAATGAATTAATGTTTCTAACGAGGTTGTGTTTCATACACCCATGACCGACACAGAGGAACATTGTCATCAACTGCCAAAGAGACCTGGGGGTTTAGGATACTGTCGAAGCTCCTGCTTATTTGTGTACTGCACCAAACACAAATGACAATTGTTTATTGGCGGGAAGCTAGCGAGGGATCACGCCCTTGTCGCTGCAGTAATGTGACTCATCATGGGAGTCACGTGTGCCACCTGGACCAGTCTCGCTGGCAGACATTCAACATTGTCTCGTCTAACTGTATAATATCTTGATTGTAGAGGAAGTTTAAAGTTGTTCAGTCATGGTGAGCAGTTTAGCAGTCTACTTGGCGGTAGATTTACAAAGTTGAAATGAACAACCCCGAACACTTTACAGCAGAAAGTGGGCAGAGTCTGTCAGATTGTTGGTAAAATTTTGGACTCTTGGAAGATGAACGCTTCAGTCTGTCTGTCTGCTATCCGATATAATGGATCAGCCGGAACACTTGAATGAGTGTTCATGTTTTTGAAACATGTGGTTATTTAATACACCGTGTGCCTGTATGTCTTGAAGATTATTTTTATTTTTTCCACTGCATTGACAAATCTGAGGACTGTCATGTTCCGCAAAGGTAGAAAAGCTGCTTTGCTGAAAGTAAGATTCATCGAAAATCTATCTTTAGAAGCAGCCGGAGCGGAGGCTGTTCAAATTTAATCAAGACACAGGTAAGCTCATTAACTCTCCAGGCACATTTATACTGTATGCAGGATTAAAGATAGGGGGGAAGGAAAAAAAAGTGAGTGGGGGGTTAGACAGAGAGGTAAGTTGCTAATACACAGACACTGCTTACAGACTTGTGAGGGACGATGCCTGATCACGTGCTCTTGGTGTCATTTCAGCTTAATTCGAGTACTGTACAATACAAACGGTGCCTTTTTACAGATTTGCAGTCCGTCTACACCTTGTTCTGCTGAGAGCTGAGCTGCTTTTGAAAGCAAAAGAATGAATTGTACATGATTCTTCTTCAAGTCAGGGGTTTTCTTTCTAATTCTGACTTTTACCTCGACAACGTCGACCTCAGTATTTTGTCAAAAGGGCTCAAGTTCAAAAACACCATGCAAAGTTTTCAAACTTTGAAAAAACGTCATTTTTAGATTTGTGTATGCAATTTATTTTCCTGATAGTGCATGCAGGTTTATATTCTAATATAGTGGTACTTACAGTAGACAGCTTACATGCTTTCTAAGAACTGGAAGGATTAAAAAAAAAAAGTAGCAAATAAGAAGCGATGGTCTACAAAGCAGTAAGCAAAAGTCATAAAAATGCTTGGAAAGATACAGTTGAAATTGAACCAACACGTCCAGAAACACAAACTTTAAATGCCTCTGCTGCAGCGCCTCACAGCCGAGATGAGATAAGGGAGCAAATGCTACTCAGAGGCAAAATACTCTTGTCTCAGGAGGTTTAATGTGATGGGCCACTGTTATGCATGTTGCCGTTCAGGACAAATCTTTGGGGCAGCGGGGACGTGTCACAACGTACTTTCCATTAGGACAAACGAACAGATGCTCGACTGTCTGTCTTGCTGCCTGTCAGTGAAGCCCTAACTGCCATCTGTATTCATAACACAATCTGACAGACATGCAGGACAAAAATAAGTTGATCTCCATTTGTCTCCGCTTGTGTGTATTTGAGTGTATGGTCTCTGTTAGAATAGGGTTCAGTGTGTGTGTGTGTTTACTTGACTTGAATTACGGTCATCTCTTTACTTATGAAAGTCTATAGGCAGCCCAAGATAGAAAAGTCAGAATGATAAACTTGATTTATAGCCGCCAGTATTAAAACAAACACTTTTCTTGCTTAAACCTGGCTCATACTGTATCCGTCTCTGTCTTTCTTCCTTTATCTTTCTATCGGCCATAGCTCTGCACACAACAGTCTGACGAGAAGAAAAAGGTCTTAGTCAGTGTTTTGTAACAAGCAAACATTTCCAGATGGCAATAAAAGACAAATTAAAAGCCTGTATAAGAAATAGGAGGCAATTTCCATAGTAGTGTTAATGAGGCAGAGAGGGTTTAGTGTTCGGCAAGGCTGACAGATGTGTCGGCCAATACTCTTCCAAGGCTTCACATCTCTTTCTCGGGCCTTTTGCCAGAATTTCAGGCTTCCTTTGCACCCCATCTGTTGGAGAAGGAGTCAATGGAATGATGTTGACAGTGTCCAGATGAAGGTTTGGTGGTGTCATGTTGTGACTGAAGAAATCATCCAGCTGTTTTGCTTCGGTTGCAGATGTTTACTATATTAGGTTCTGAGTAGTGCCAAACAATTTGGGAAAACAATATAATCCAGGTATTTTTAGACAGTATTTTTAGTATGCATTTGTTTTTACTTTCCTTATCTTCTGTAATAATTAGTATTCACATGCAAAAACACAATATTCAATACAGTTAACAGATGGTAAATGGTTAAACTTGAATTTGTACAGTGCCTTTCTAGTCTTCTGACCACTCAAAAGACTTTACATTGCATGGCAGCATTCACCTGGTCACACACCCAAGGACACACTGAGGACACGCACTGACATGGACAGAAAGAGCCGGGGATTGAACCCTCGATCTTCAAATCGGAAGACGACCCGCTCTACCTCTTAGCATGCTATACTGCTCTTTTATGTTGGCGATGCCCGTCTTATGATGAAATTAAATGAATTGCTGCATGAATGATAATAGAGCTTTATTTTTCCATTGAATTGTAAATACATTCAATCATAGAAGAATATTAATTCATTGTAACTTCAAGTGTATACAAACAATAAATAATGGAACTTAATGAAAATAATGTAATCAGATCAGAAAAAGGAACAAATAATTGATGCATATAAATACATAAAAATGTAATTTACTGATTCCTGTCAATGGCTGTGTTGTAAGAAATCACACCAAAGTGCTCACTTACTTTAGCTCCACCACTGAAATATTTAGACAGGTTCTTACACGCAGTAGTTCTCATCATTTGACGTTGGGGGGACACTAGAGAAAGGTCCAGAAATCACAAAGTCATTAAGATGTATCCCCCAAGGCAGCATGTAGATCTGTACCCAAGACAGACCAGAGTGTTGACAAATCGACCGACCTCGAGAATGAAAAAGCCATTCCCAGAATGGGTTGAAAGTCATTGTCGTCTCTGTCATTGTAAATTCTAAATAAAACACTGGGTTTTATTCGCTAGCAGGTGTAACCTGAACCACCACTGGATCATGACTAATGTGTACAATACTAACTACAGGTGATTGTCTTATTTTGAAGTAATGCAAAGAGAAATTACTTAAACCATATGACATAATATGATAATGACAGGTCAACTTCCTCGTAAATATTTGACAATTTACTGCATTATTAAACAAGTCCTTCTAAGTGCTAAAATGGGCAGATTATGTTGGTTTTGAAGCTTACTGTCCTCAGCGTGATCTGATAACACATACAGCAATCAACACCTCCTCATTTCTCCTCAGAGAAAGGTAAGGAGGTGTGTTACATACAAGCTTAACTATTTCATCAGTGAGGTTACAGGTATGACTTTATATAAAAGGAAATGTTTAAAATGCATTTTGTGTATGAGGCGGATTGGAAACTCAGTTACATTTTTGTTACATAAAATAAAATAAGATAATCCTTTATTAGTCCCTCAGTTTGAAAATTACAGGATTACAGCAGCCTTGCTCACAAGTAAAAAAGATTAAAAATCAAGTAACATAAACAGTAGAACAGTAATAAAACAAAAAGAAAAATTAAACTGTCAGAAGAATATTACATATACAGATGAAATGAAAATGTGTATAAAAGTACTTGAACGTAATAGATATTGCACGTATTAGGTATTGCACCAGGTGATGAATTAAAAGTGTTTAGAAGTATAATATGTATATATATAATATATATATATTCACAATAATACAGATGAGGTCAAATTTTAAAATGATTTCAACCATGCTCATTTAAACTACAGATCACATACCTGACTGCATGATATGCAAGCTTTGTCCTTCTGTTCCTGAGAGGCACTGGTTTACATTTAGTTTGGTATGTATGAAAACGAATTATGAAACCTTTGACACCTGATAAAGCTGTGTCATCCAGTACAGTGAACGTCATGGCTGCATACGCTGTTTCAATGTTACATCAGTGTTGAATGGTTATATAGTTGAAGTGCAGCCGTAACAATGACAAAAATGACAGTGCTGGAACTCCGGACTGAACCGCTAATTCATTTTCTTTCCTCTTAAGATGGTCTGCCTCAATTAAGTAATTTTCTTTTGGCAGGATGGCATTACCTTGAAGATTTATGGGACAAATTATTGAAAGATTTAGGCATAAAAGAGATGGGAAACAGAAAATCAATGCAACACTAATTTTTACTCCTTGAAATCTTAATTGTCTAAAGTGTAGGATGCTGTGATTTATGGCCTCTGTCAACTCTGTCTATCTCTCTCTCTCTGCATGTTTGTCCGTCCCTCTGTTTATCTTACAGTAATGTAAGATGTACACATTAATGTGTGTGTGTCTGTCTGTGGATGGGTGTGGGAAGCATTTATTACTTGTGTTGTGGGATCAAAAATGTGTTCAGACACTCACATTGTGGGTACTCGACACTCTTTTGGGGACACGTCTCCATAACATTTTAAGGTGAAGACTTTGTTAAATTTAAGGGTAAAGATTAGGATTCGACAAGTGGCGGTTATGGTTACGAGTAAGATTAGAGAAAATAAATTTAAATTGTAAATTGTGCGTGTGACTCTTGGCCTGCATTGCTCTGGTCCTGTGGTCATGTTTTTCACAGAGTGGACCCAGCGACTGAGCTGGGAGTCTCACGTAGAGAGCAGCCAACCCAAACCCACACACACACACACACACACATACAAGCATATGGTTTAAAGTAAACTTCAAGGCAGTCTTTTTTTGTTCCTCTTTAGCCATCTCCCCCGTCTCTCCCTTAATGTCTTTAAGTCATTTCAGGCTCGAAGCTCTTCTTCATAGTTAGTCATTTCCTTCGAGTCTTTCAGGTGACTGGTTGCTTTGTGCTTTAGGTGGACTTAAGGCCTTATCAGCGGCAGGGCAGGAGCCCAGTGGCCAGAATATACAGAACACAGCATTTCCTCCAACCGCATGACCGCCCCACATGATTAAACCCAACCTAAGTGGCTGTTGTCTGTACTGTATTTGTCTGTTTTTAGAGAGAGAGAGAGACTGCTGTTCTTCTGATGTCCGAAAGAGGAGGACGAGCATAGTGATGCCAATGACATGCATTTGTCTCTGATCACAATGCATGTGTCTTTGAATACACGCAGTCGGTAATGTTTGCTAAATCATCAGGAAATTGCCGTTACATTTTAATTCCAGTACATCTCACCTGTTTTTAAAATGAGCACCGGGCTCTTTTAGGTTTCCAGCAGCCTCCTAATTTTCACATGATGCTTTTGTACCAGATTGCCGCAGGCCTGCAGGACAAACGAACCAACAATGCCCATGTGGGTACAAACATAACCTCCTTCTTTAAAGAACATTGTGCCTCCATCCTCTCTGTCCTAAATGACTGCTCAACGGTTCAATGTGTTTTTTTTCTTCTTCTTTTAAAAACAAGCTTTGAATGAATAAAAAAAAGGGAGAAAGGAAAGGAAAGAGGAGAAATCAATGTTTGTGTCTTTTCAGATAAATGCATGGAGCCAGGCAGTGTAAGGCGGTAAGAGGGTAATCTGTGAAACAACAATACCGTGGGCTGACAGGAGACGCAGTAATCTAGGCTGGACCAGCACTATCCTTAAACAGAGTGTTCTGTGTCTGAAAGATTACACTGTAAGCTCTGACACCATAATGGTCCTGACACGCAGACACACACACACACACACACACAGAGCATTGCTTCTGCCTGCCTGGAGCTTCTGCAATCGTAGTCCTGTTCAGGATGTAGTCTTTACTGGGAGCCTCGCCGGCAGAATGCATCGATAGGAATCTGATTGAGGCTTACTGCCAACAATGAGCAGAGAGGCGGGGAGTGATTGACACTAAAAGGTAAATGAGATGCACTGTGGAGAATCCACAACGAGTGTTTATTCTGTTACTTGTGCTGTTTGTCCGTGCATTCAAACGCAAATGCCTTTCTCTTGGATTTGACGGCAGAATATGGGACTCGGCGATGACATTTCTTTGCATACTTATTTTCTTTTTTTCACGTTCTAATTTCTCTCCCCTCTCTTCAGCTGTAGCTACGCAGTATAAAAATAGATGTGGCCTTTCACAGCTGTATCAGTGAGCCAAAATGTAACGAAAGGACACTCACAAGGAGATAAAATAGCCCAAAATGGGAAGCTTTACATTACAGTCCTTTCTCCAAAATCTACCTTAATGATGTGGGTGATAATAAAATATATAAAGAGGAAGTAGACTTAAGGTGCCTATGTCAAGTTTACATCACAAGTCATCATCCAGTGTGTGTTTGTCACAAACTGGAATGTGTTTAACTTTGAGGTTTAACAAAACATGTTGAGCGTATTTCCATCCTCATAAAACACCTACAAGGCCAATCGTTTTGAAATATGTAAATCCTGCATTGTTAATATTCTTAGTTTGCTTGCTTGCAGTCTTCTTCTTCCTTGTCTTTGTTGTCTTTGTGCTTTTCTTTCACCATTGAAAGAGCCAGAAACAACAATGCTCACGTGTATGCACAATGCAAACCAAACAGGGACCTACTCGTAAAACCATTGCTCCACCGCTCGTCAAAAACGCCACAGGGTGCCATGAACATGAACAATCAGCCTGACGGTGAAGAAAATGTTTGCCCTTAGTGTTCATAAATCTTCCCACTTCACTGTTTGTGCAGCTTGTGTCTAATTGCGATACGTTTGAAACATGATCAACTTTCTTTTTTCAGTCTGAGCCCAGGCGGTATTGTTCTGTTATTGTTCATAGATGTCAGTTTCCTCACGTCATCTTACTCACTAATGGTGATTTGTCTGTCCGTCTCCTCTAACAGTTCGAGGCATATGTGTACGAGGGCTCTACGGGAGTGGTGGTCAACCTGACAGTAGACGACAGGGACGACCCAAACACGGGGGCGTGGAGAGCGATCTACTCTATAATTAACGGAGATCCCACACTGAGCTTTGAGATCCAAACCAACCCAGATAATAATGAAGGAATGCTGTCTGTTGCCAAGGTAAAGTACACCAAGCTATCTGATGCATTCATATGCTGCAGTCGATAACAAACATCCTTCTCTTACCTTAATTTACAATCATTCCCTCCTCCTCTTCAGCCTCTGGACTATGAGGCCACAGCGTTCCACACGTTGCTCATCAAAGTGGAGAACGAGGACGCTCTGGTTCCTGATGTCGGCTATGGCCCCAGCTCCACAGCCACTGTCCATGTCACAGTCGTGGACATCAACGAGGGCCCCGTCTTCTTCCCCGACCCCCTGATAGTGACCAGGATGGAAAACATTCCTTTAGGCAGCTTTGTGGCCTCTCTCAACGCCACAGATCCAGACATTTTACAGATCCAGAGCATCAGGTAAGGAGCCTGAGGTAAAAACCTTTGGAAAAACGTTCCAGAGTTACAAAACTGTGCTTGTCCTGTGCATACAAGATGAAATGAAAGTAAGAGAGCATGTTTGTGTCGTGTGGTCGAATGGCATCTGCTGTAGCTCAGTATTGTCAGTAATGAGCTTTCTGATCTTCATTCAGTTTCCCTTTGTTCAGATTAGCAACATTATCAAGTCTCGTTGGCTAATGGGACTCTTTGAAAAACACTTAACGTTTTTCTTTTATAGCAGGGCCGTTCTCTTATGTTAGTGAGCTTCCACATATTTTCTTCGCTCTCATCAGATTCACATCTCCTCCATCCCTTCGTACCCAGTTTTTTCTTTGCCCGTTAGGCTGCTGTGTTGTATAAACAGATTAAATATTCTGCCTGGGCAATTTGCAATTTACTGGCACAGGTCAAATCGTCCACCCCTGTCAACTTAAAAGTCACAGCATGGGGCCGCTCATTAACTTTAACTATGTTACAGAAAATGCCCTTCCCTCAAATATTACCATCATCATAACAGGAAGGCTATTAGTTTCACTATGCGCTACAATAAAAAGTATTTCTCTTGTTGCCAGAGGGAGCCCCGTGGTTTGTGCTGTACTTCCTTTTACAAGATGGAAAAATGTATCATTGCATTTATTGGCTCTCAGGCTTAATTTATTCTTGATTTAGATTGCTCTTTTTCTGCACCCTTGGAGTTATAGATCATGTAAAAAATAGTGTTAAGTAAACACGTGGGGATAAAAATGTCCCGGGGGGGAATAAAACTCACTAAATTGTGACTGTAATGCTCATATTATTGATGCTCCTTTATGTGCTTTGCAACGTAGTCACCATGTCCATATTAAATGCTACAAAACATGGAGTTATTCAACTGTGTTGCAAAGAGGTCGAGACCTTTGCCCATAAAGCTCTGACAAGTGGTCACCAGTCAGGTCACATGATCGTATTAATTTAAAAATGTCTGAGAACATAAACTGGTCTCTGCATCACGTAGTTCCGAGTGATTGACGAAGGTCTATCGGTATTTTGGTAGTTTCCGTTGCCTTTGTTGATTTCAGCTTAACATTTGTAATAACATTTGTCGATGGCCAACAATTGATTTAAAATCAAAACGCAATTTGTACACCACAAGTAAACAGAGATGAAAGATACCCTGTATCTATACATAGATAATAGATAGGTGTTACTTTGCTGCCAAAGGCGTGGCTAGAAATTGCGCAGATTTACAAGATCTTAGCTTTACTCTGAATAGATATCACTGGGGAGTTGATACCACTTAAATAAGAAAGGTTGAGACAGGGTTAGAGAAGTTCCTTTTTCACTGACTTCATGCATCAGACTATCAAGGAGTGAAAGCTTTTCTCCAAACCAAATGTGAAGTAGAAAAAAAGTCTAATGTGTTTTTTCTACATGCCGCATTCAGTCTTGACTGCACCTTATCTGCTCGTTCTTTAGCAGCTCTGGGTCTTGAGTAACCCATTTACCACACCCACTGCTCCTGAACAGCACTCCGACAGAACATGTTCCACTGATGCAAGAATCAAGTTTCAATAGTTACTTGTCATTGAAAGACAGCAGACAAGAATGAATTCCTATATGACTCATTCAGATTAGGTGAGGTTAAGTTAGGAGTTGTCGTCTGTATATGTTGTTGTTTTGTTCTGACACACACCGACTATTTTGATATGTGCGTTTGTATTTTCAAAACTATATTGATGATTTAAAAGCCTTCTCAAATGAATTTGGTGACATTTCATCTATGAATAGCCACGGCGGGCTTTTTGTTTACGACACCTTCTCTGCATTTTTGACTGATCTTCCAAGTCGTATATTTGCATCTTTCTAACTCTTTCCTTGCTGCTCTGCTCCTCTCATCTTCAGCATACATTTCTGTCTTTATTTCATGGCCTCTGTGTTTGTAGTCATTTCATCCTCTGACATTTTGCAGTAACAGTGACTTTGAAGTGTCATAACTGTGACCTGCAGACAGGTGGAGGACATTGTGAAAGACAGGCGTTTGGAGAGGTGGAAATAGGGAGCGAGCGTGCACAGAATAAAAAAAAAGAAAAGAAAAAATAGGAGATCTGTTTACCTTCCTCTCTTTTACCTTGTATGTCTCTGCATAACTCTGCAAGTGTGTATGTGTGTTGGTGTCTGTGTGTCTGCCCTCTGAGATGCGTAGGTCAAGAGCATTTGACATAGAACACAATCGGTGTGACTCGCTGCTCAGAGGGAGTAGCATACAGTGCCTAACACACACACACAGACACACACACACACACACACACACACACACACACACACACATGCATGCTTGTTTGGGTGTATTTGTGAGGACTATTTAATGCAGGGCAGAGTAATGCACATACACTAAACAAGCCTCCTCGTGTTTACTTTATACTTTACACAACAATCTGGTCTGTGCACTTTTTGACAAGAAGTAGCATGTGGAGAATCAAAGAGTAGCCATCTGCTAAATTTGAGCCACTCAACATATGACGCATTTGCACTGAGCAGCTTAGCCGTATGTCCACAGGATTTTTGTTACCTGGGGTCTCCTATGATTTATAATGATTCATCAGTGCTTTTAAGCCTGTGCAAATCCGCCGTGGGTGATATTTCTGGTCAGTCGTTCAAGCCGGAGCAGAATCAGGCCCCATTCAGACAGGTTTAATGGGGAAATGTATATTTACCACGCTGCTTTCACTCAATTGATAATTGCAGGTGATATTTACAAAAACATACAGATGCACTGCAATGCAGGGATCTGTTAGGATAGGATTTCTAATTAAAATGATAGTTATAGTTAGTTAAATTATATTTATCTTTTGTGAGTTGATATGTTTGATAGTAATGCAATTCATGGAAGGGGCACAGTAACAAGAGGTATTTAAATGAAATCCTTAAGATGTGATTACATGCTCGAAGTGCTTTTGCGGTGTGGTAATATGTGTTAATACTAAGCTAAATGTTTCCTGGTGGGCAGATTATGTTATACCTTAGTACAACATTGTCTTTAATATTTTTGGTAAGTGGTTAATTTCTTGAAATTCGTAACCCTCCTGACAAGACTGTGTATCACGTAATCATCTTAAAGGCAGCGGAGTCAACTCGAAAAAAATTCACTTTTCACTGAAATGGATTGAAGCGAACCGAACCTGTGCAGAGCCACCATCAGTGGCCCGAGCTACACCGAGCTACAGAGTACGAAGAAAGATTGCGCGACACAATCACAGGCGACGTGCGCATGACAGCTTTCCTTCGTTTGTAACCGATGAAACACTAATTAGCTGATGCAAGACAGGTGTGTTGGCAGGTGGTGATCACAGCAGCAATCAGGGGACCTGCAGCTGCAAGGAGCTCACTGAGGACATCTAGAGAGCAGGTGCAGAAACCAGGGTGTCCTTGTGATCCCTCGCCCATAAGTGTGCTACACATTACCTAATGCGCTATTAATCACTTCAGTTTCAGCCTTCATACATGTTTTACACAGAACGACAGAATTAAGATCAAGCTTTCAGACGCCAAACCGCCTCCACGCACATTAATGGAAGTTTTGTTCAAAGGTCTAATCACTTAAATTGCAACAATTATTGATTCTCTTTGAAGTTTTCAGAGTACGCTTTGCGCTGCAGTGAGCATACAGGCTGTGCTCTGAAGCTCCTCATTAGCATGGTTTCCAGCCCATAGCCAAGAAGAAGCTTGCAGGGTTAATCGGGGTTACCTCATTATCCAGGTTATAGCATTCCTTTACCTTTTCTTTCTTCCTGATGTTGTTAAGAAAAAGGTTATTTGGCTGTGACGGTGTAACATTTCAGCAAGTAAATAAATGAAATCTATTACACTTTGACCACAAACTCTTAGTAGCCAAGACTCCGATAAACCCCCAAATAGTCGTATTTCACACTGTTGACGACATGAGATTTTCTGGAGGAGATGAAATCTTCATGATAAAAAGAAACGCTGGCAGTTCACATGAACATTTAACATTGATAAAAAAAAAAAAGGAAAAATGTAAAGTACCATTAATTAAAACAGTGTTTGGGGCAAATAAAGTATAGAGCCAGTGCAGTCTCAACAATAGTAAATGCTCAGAGAAAGATTAACAATTGCGCACGTAGATTCACAAATGCGCATAAAGATTCACAAATACATTCCAATGATTTATATGAATGTAAAAAAAAAAAAATCACAAATATATTTCTGCATTTGTGAGGCAAGAAGTGAGTTGTTTAAGCGTCAAATCTGTGTTCGGTTTCTCAAGGCCGTCAGCACCCGGCGGTCAGCGCTCCTCTGCCCCGTGTCTCACTCGCTCTTAAAGTCCAGTGTGACTCCAAAAAGGAGGACAAATACGCGTGCGACTTGATGCTGCTGCGCCTGACGCCGCACAGGGCATTGAAAACCTAGACGTCTGGTGTGGTCACCCTAGTGGCTTGCTCAAGGACATAATATAAATAGCCACTAGAAACAGAAACAGAAACATGCACTTTTATTAATCCCCTTGGAGAAATTCTTCTCTGCATTTGACCCATCCTTGATTAAGGAGCAGTGGGCTGCCCGGTGAGGCGCCCGGGGAGGCGCCCGGTGAGGCGCCCGGGGTGCAGCGAGGGGTTAAATGTCGTGCTCAGAGACACTTCGACGTGTGAACTGTGGGGGGACTGTTCTGCTCTGGGACTAGTTCTGCTTTATACTTGTTGTATAGAATATCAAACTCCATTGTGTCTGGGTTCATAACATTATCAGTAGTCCCACAACAGTATTTGAATGACGGCAAATCACGATAAGCCAAACCCAAAATAAGCCCCGTGGGGAGGGGGAGCTGTGCGCATGCGGTTGGTTGAAAATGAGGGCGGCATCTGATTGGCTGCGCCGAGATCCATTTTGAAAAAAGACTTTTGCAAATTGAGCCACGGCCTCAATGTCGTGCCAAATGTGGTGCCACAAAAAAAGTGTGATTCACAAACAAAATACATACAAATGCAGAAATATATTTGTACGTTTTTTTTTTTACATTTATATAAATTATTGGAATGTATTTGTGAATCCTTCTGTGTGCATTTGTAAATAAAATATATTTGTGAATTGTTCTTTGCGCATTTGTAAATCTTTCTCTGCGCACTTATCATTATTGAGACTGTCCTGGCTCCAGAATAGAGTAATGTTTTTAAAGAATCTTATTTGGTGTAGGGATGAAAAAAAATGATTTAAAGCACCAACAAAGCAATGTTTCTGTTCTCCAACTACAGACTGAGATTGTCTATACTCCCTCACGCTATTGTAACTGGTCATGTTACATAATTAAAGCCAACATGAGTCTTTTTTAGTTCTGTTCAGTATTTCGGCCAAACTTTTAGGCTGACTTTGTCTGTAGAAATGACTGTTTAAGGACTTTAGTCAAGTACTGTGGTTCTACGAGAGCTCTGAAGAAGAAAGTAACATCAGACAGAGACAACGAAAGACAGCCTTGATGGGAGACGGAGAGAGTTGCATTTGCTTTTGATAAAACTTTACTGAATTTTTAGTAAACGTCTGACTTGAAGTGGTTTGCTTGTTGCGTGGGCGCTTGACATTGAGGATATGTGGAGCTCTTCAGGGTAGTTTTAAACCCTGAAATCTGTAAGAAAGTTTTGCCAGAAAGTTAACTCTAATATTTACTCAAATCCTATCTTGAAATTTACTCTTCATGCTGCTCGGATGCCAAGCCAGTAGGCTGTGAAGAGGGGAGCAAATAATCTAAAGTGTCATTAAGAAAGTTTGGCTAATTCAATTAGGTCTCTGACAGGACTCTCATTGGTTGTCAAATAACTATTTACACTGAAGTAATTGATGCTTGATGGGAAAAGTAGAGTATCTTTCCAGCAGAAAGTGAATGCACTCAAGGCCACAGTGAATCATGGAGCACAGTCTGCGGAGGTAAATTTCTTGTTTGGGTTTTCTTGATATCTTTCTTGTCTAGTATGTGTGGTTAGTGTTTATTTTCTGTCTTTCAAGTGATCACAGTAAATATTTGCAGCTTCTCTCCCATGAAACCAGACAATAGGTCGAAATGCACCAGACGTTTCCAAAGATTTTCCACCAAATGGCAAAGTTTCAGGCAGATGAAACCTAATGCTTTGAACAGCAGACAGATGAAACGTCTGAGTGGAGGGGCGGGGGAACGATCAATAGCATTAAAAATAAAAACATTTCCAGTGTGTTTTTTCAGATGTATATGTTGTCATAATGAAAGGTCTTCAGACTTAGCCTTCTCTCGACTTCGACTCTATTTTCTCTGAAGTGCATTTGACTTATTTTGCTCTCCTGGCTTTTGAAAATCGAGAGAATCTCAAACAGTCGGGTCGTACATAATTCAGCAGCTGTCTACTTTCACTTCTCACTCCGGTCATTTTCAAGTTAAAAGGGATGGGACTTAAAGGAAGAAGGATGGGAAGCTGGAATATCAGTCATGAAAACTGGCAGGTAGCTTTGAGCAGCTGTGCTAAAGGAGGAGAGAGTGAGATAGATCAATGAACGGACAGACAGACTGCGAGGATGACAGAGTCTGTGTGAAGGAGGGAAGTGTCGAATGCTACAAAGGCTGCTGACCTATGAGGGGGTCACAAAGTGCGATCACCTTAAGATGTGTCTGAAATTGTCCCCGTCTATGCAAGGGAACAAACAGAAGCACAGAAAGAGGGACAGAGAGGATACAGGGGATAAAGATGACAGCAAGACATACCAAGGAGGACAGAATGTTGGCAAGCGGCCGGCGGAGAGTAATTCATCCACTGACTGTCATACTTTTTTAATAATACAAGTAGATTGTCATTAAAGAAGATTTGATTGACTGAGACTGCCCCACAAATGTTTCCAGCCAGATATGCTTAGCCAGTTAAACTGTCTGGATGCTGCAAAAGGCACAAAGTAGAAGACACCGGGGATGAAACGGGAATAAATAAAGACAAAATCAATAATACTTTGGCTAAATTTGTGCTCACTGATTCTAAAAGTTTTCCCAAAGTTCAAAGTGGCCACATGCGAACAATAGCAGGGCACTTTCTCTTGGCCAGAAGTTTGCTGCCTGCTCCCGTCTCTCTTTCTGTCAACGCATCACATTAAACATGAACCCTGCGAAAAGAACCTACAACCGGTAACAGGATCATTTCTACAACAAATTGTGTGTGTGTGCAGGCTTACTGTGCAAAACTTTACACAATCATGAGTATTCTTTGATTTGATGACTGCTCATGTGCGTCGTTCATGACTGTTTACATACTTTTACTATTCAAAAATGTAAAACCTGCAAACTAATGTATTGTCATAAACGTTATGATCGTGTAAGCTACAATATTTATGGGATCGCGATTCCTGCATTGTTGCCCTGTTTAAATGAATCCAGCCGGTATTTGGTTTGCCATTTTTATTTGGTTTGGTATGAGCACTGACACAACAACTCTTCTCTCTGACGTGGCTCAGGTCTGTTAAGTCATTGCTTGCAGTGCAAGAAGAGGCCTCGATTGTGTCAAAGCAAAGCAGTTTCAGAAGTTGGAACGTTTAACATTTTTTTATCAAATCTTGTCCGTTGTCATCAGAAACCAGGAAACAGAAAAATGTACATAGTTAACCAACTTGCACCCTCTACCATGTGGCTGGACGGGAGGTGTTTGTATATATGAAGTGTTGGCTCGCTTTAAGGATGTCTAAATATACTCAAACTGCCATTTGCCAACAGTGTAAAGTTGCTGCATCACTTTGCATACTTCTTCAAACCTCCCAATCCTACCAAACTGCCACCTGAAATTGGATGGGACCACGAAGCTACTTTTTGAGGCAGCATTGCATCATCTGAGAGCAGAAGACGGGCTGTCTCAGAGAAAGCTTTAAGGATATAAGTTGCCGGTTTTTCATTTTAATGTCACTCTGCAGAACAAAACGGGCTGAGTCATAAAGTCTCCTCCATTTTCTCCCCTGTCTTTCATCTGTCCCTCGGCGATGTGAAGGGGTTGATTACAGACTAATCAGATGTTTGGATTTGGTTCTCATTTCGAGCAGCTGAGTTAAGGCATGCCAGACATCCAGTACAGGAGGAAAGAGAGAGTTAAAGAGAGAGACAGACGGAGAGACGGAGAGGTGGGGCAGGGAGAGGCTTTACTCATACAGTCAGAATGCCAGGGAATAATTAAAACAATCCCAAAATATGCCAAGAGAAACAGGGAGTGTGATGCTGTGCTGTGAAGCGGTAGCAAATTGCTTTTCTTCCTTCTAATTACAAGGTTATGCATTTCAACTGATGCAAAGAGGTACTATTATGCACCTTATTATGGTAATAACATTTTTGTCCTGTGTTGTGTTACTCAAGCTTGCTAATATATGAAAATGATGTTGCATCCAGTGAGGAAAGCACACTGGTGTCATCATGTGCATGTGCAGATCCACTCTTGTGCCTTCTTTCTGCATTCGTGTTTCAAGGTGTGTCCTTGCACACTCTGTTCTATGTCCCTGCCAAATATTGACAATGCAAACCTTTCATTCTCATTCCAGCCCACCTTCTCTTTGCGCTCGCTCCACTGTTGCTGTTAAGTCGACACAGTGGGTCTTTGTTCAGCACACTCAGCGGACTGTCTACAGTTGTTGAGTGGAGTTGGCAGAGAGCCTCCTTTAAACTCTACCTGGCTCGCAGCAAACAATAGTGGAAAGAGCGAAGAGAGCCTTTGAGATTGTATAAAAGGCAAATCAAATGTCTCGGTTTGGTCCGTATTTAGTCACGCTCTCGGCCAAGCCTGATCGGAGCAAGGACAAGACACTGGATCAGTAACCGTAAAGAGGAGACCGGCGAAGCAAAGAGACTGTCCTCTCTGGCGCTGGCCCCCATGGAGACATGCAAGGAGGGAATCAGAGTACAAAGTAAATATAATCAAAGGTAAAAGAGAGGCTTTTGTCACTCATCACATCCAGACAGGATCATTTTCCTCTTCACTCGGTCCCTTTTTCTCTGTTTTTCACCTTCCTCTCTTTTAATTCACACATATAATGCCTCATCCGGGTGTTGCTTTTTGCATAACTCATCCATGATTACGGCTGTCGGCAAGCGGTGTGGTTGAATGTGTTCTTATTAGCTGTTCCCTGCCCACTCACATGTTAAGGTCAGGCTTTGACAGGGGATGGCTTAAAGTAAGGGTGAAGAATGACAGGAAACAGTTTTCACCACATCTTGTGAAGACATGCTGTGACAGTCTTCTATGATTGCCAATTAAACCCCTCAGCTTTTTAATAATAATGCATATGCACACCCAGCACTGACGATACCTTAATTAAAACCCCATCAAAAACTGCACACCTTCTTTTACACCTTTTTGTTCAAGTTCACATACTTTCCCCGCTGACAAAGACAAACCCCGACTGAATCTCGGTGACAGATGATTGATGCGACAGGCGGCAGCGTTCGCTTTCCCCTTTCTCAGTGCTGTCACATTTATTTCTCTTGTATAGACCTGCTGCACTGTGCTGATACAGAGCAGAAATATGAACAGGTGTGACATGGGTAATTTGTCCACATGGCCTGGAGCAGTGGTTGGCCAAAACTGGGCAGCTCAGCTCAGTTCAGCTCAAGTTGAAATCCAGCCCACAGCGGATGACCAAGGACTTTATAGCTGACCCCAAAGGAGTCCTTTATATTTCAACCACAAAGGTTTGAAAGCCAAATTCTCCCTCTATTTTTCTTCCTCTAATATAAAAAAGTGAGAGACAGAATTTTCAATATGCCTCAAAGTTGATAACAGATTAAAAGGAACTCAAAGGGTTTTGCCCTTGACTCATATTTCAGTTAATGGCCCACTTTAGCTCAATTACATGTTCAAAGTGAAAGGCAGAGATGTTTCTGCGGCTGTCATGTATGTGGGAGGGCTTGTCCAGGTCGTACGCCAATAACTGGCACCACATTCCTGCAAATTTGGTAACTTTTGGTGCATGGTACTTTTTAGACATAGGCTGCTGGGGAAATAAACACAAAAGAGGTTTATGTTCATCTTTCATATCATCATTTTATTAATTCTAACAGTCAGCAAATGTCGAGCCACATAAATCTCAATATACTAACTAATTAGCTTATAAACATCAGCATTCGTGTTGTGCTTCTGGCGAGTGTTTGTCCCGTCTAACGTCTCGTGTCTGATGTTGCACCTTCCGCCAAAGAAAATTCCTCGTTTGTGAAAACATTCCTGTCAAATAAACAAACTCTGATTCTGATTTTCACCCTTCTCTCACCTCGGGTTTTGGTCTCCACCAACTCCTGGGAGAAATATTTGGCAGCTACAGTAAATGCTTGACTTGGTTGATTATCTTGCAGCGTACACTGTCTGTCTCCCGCTGCGTGCTGGGCAGGCAGCGTGCAGTCAGTTTTTACATCTTTTCACTGAAAAAAAAATAAGCCGCCTGCTGTAGCTGCTGATGTGAGCAGTGAGACCGAACTGATCGTTGTGGGCCCAAAAAAACAAAACACTATGCTGAAAGAGACACACGACAACTGTGTGACAACTGTCAAATACAACTGTAGATTATAGATGACATCGACATAGTTACCATCGTCGCTTTAATGGAGGTAACAACGCTGTGAGCTGTGAGCACATTACACACACAAAAAATTCAAAGTTTTAGATATTTTTATCATGTATTTATTTCCTCCATTCATTGTGCCTCCCTGTCATACTCGAAAGGACATCTGGGCGAGTTTGAATACAGTTTAGGTCGGCAAACTTATTCAAATGGGTCAAGTTGCGAACAAAATAGATTAAGAGATAATTGTTGGTCGGCCAGTTCTGGCATTGCGACATGGTGTTGTGCAGAAATGGACTCGCACAGCGCTCTGACCGGCTCCTCAGATGAGGCCACCTGGGATGACACAGAGCCGAGAGGAGATGTGGAGGAGTCTGCAAAAGAAAGCGGGGAGAATTCATTGGCATTGCGCATTTATTTAGTTCCAGTCTCATGCGTCCCTATCTCATCGCCACTCGAGATCCCTTTTCTTATCACGCTCTCTCGACCCTTCACACGTTCCCCCTCTCTTCCCTTCTGCTCTCGCTTTGCTCGCGGTGGATTTGGATGAAGTTAAAAGTTGTTCCGGCCAAACAAGTCACCACGACCCCTGAACTTATACCAAACGTTTCTTGATTGTTCTCATATCTGTTGCTCACCCACGGCATACACAGTCGCTCTCAGATAGAAACACACCATGAGCGTTCTTCCTCTCTGTAAGTTAGACTCCAATCACTGGAAGATCTTGCTGACAGAAGAGAGAAATACAGTGAGAGAGAGACATAAAGCCAGAACGATAATGTATGAGCCAACAGAAAGTGAGGACAGACAGAAGAATAGAGAATGGGGGGGTGGGGGGGAGTAGTGAGAGAAACGCATAATAGGTTTTCCTGTAATACGCTGTCATTGCCATCAAGTGTATGAGTACCGGTATACACTTGTGTAAGTTGCAGTGCACTGCAGAAAACTGAAAATGGGAAACGGTGACAGTTGAAATCGCAATACGAAGCTCTTCTGTGGGACTGTCGGTGTGTGTGTTTCTATGAAGAAGGTATCAGGTATTTTATAATGATCACCTTTCCATGTGACCAAACAGAGGAATATGACGGTCTTATCATTTTATACACACGTCCTTACAGCCATATACATATTCAATTTGGATGCATTTCCCTTTGCCTTGAAACTGTTTGAATCATTATGCTTTCAAGCTTAGCAGAAACACCTGGGAATCACACCTTGCTGTTGCCGTGGCTGTGTTGTTTGACACAGATTGTTGTCTCGTTTTGTGTCACTATCTCTTCCTTAGTGCTGGGCATTTTAATTTCCCGAATAGTAATCTATCTTCCGACCTTCCCTGTGCACCCACATGTGTCCCTTTGAACAACTCAAAATCTTTTGATGAGAGAAAGGGGGGGGAAGGGAAGCCTGCAACAGCCGGATAAAGGTGTGTGGTTAATGAACTTTATCACTGAAATAAGGGATGCATTTGATTATTGGAGTAAGTCAAATATATTATACAGGAACCAAAGGTAAAGCAATCTTCATATAAATACCGCCTTGGCATATTTTTTGCATATAATTTCACGTTAAGTAAATCTTTCTTTGACCCCCAAAAAAATCATCTCATACAGGAGGTCCAGACCCTGAGCGGAAAAAACAATTTACCTTATAAAGTCAGTATATGCGTGACCTGACCAGCTGTTCTAGATTGTTATGGCTGTTTTGGGAAACTTAATGATGCTCATTCAGAGAGGGAGGCAAGGGCACCAATACCCATCGACCCCTGCACACAGAGAGCTGGATGAATTCAGCGAATGCTTTGGGAGTTACACGTGGACTCAAACCTCATCTGTAGCTCTCAGTGGTCTCAGCTGTGTCAAAATGACCAGTATAAATCCCAAAATGACTCCTGTACCAGTAAATGTTTTCTGATATATCACGTCCATGGGTAAGGTGTAATTAAAGCTCCACTGATCACAGACAGAGATTCTCTGAAGTGAACACAATCTATTTATAACATGGAGACGTTTGCCTCTCTCATCTGCACTCTCTCTCTTATAAGCTTTTTTTTTTAATGTATTTTTTGATATTTTAATTATGTATTTAATTTCTCTATTGATTGTGCCTCTCAATCATTTGTTCTCAACCTTTTGTCAGTGATGTACGTCCCCCTGTGGAATCTTTTTTCAGTACTCGCTTAGTACTACCAGTGGTACTAGTACCCCCATTTGAGCCCCACTGCCCTACAGGACCTCTGAGCAGGTTTGAATGCAGGACACTTTATGCCGACAGACTTATTTAAATGGGTCAAGTTGCATTCAACGCAGATTTTGGGATAATTGTCGGTCGGTCAGTTCCGGCTTTGAGACATGTGGGTGTGATCAACCTCAGAGAAATGATCTGAAGCTCAACCACAGCCCTACAGAACACATTAGTGTCTTTTAATTCATTGTTTTGATTTCACGGCTTACAACTTGAATTTTTTGGTTCCGTGTTCGCTCTCTCATCAACTCCGTCACCAGAGCCACCTCGTGGGTGTCGCATGCCGTCTGCCCGGCATCAAACAGCACACCAGTGTCAATCACTTCAGTTTTTTTAATCTGCCCCTCGTAAATTCGCCAACTTTTTGAAAGTGCAATACTGAATCCATTTAAGATATTTTAAAATCTTCCTGGAGAAACAAAGTGAAACAGCTGTGAGGAATGTTGCATTTTTCTGTGTGAGGACGGTGTCAATGTTTATCAGTTTGACCTATGCACTATGTTATGTCGTCCCACACAGCAGGTTGAACAAACAATACTGTGTATGAGGGGAATCAAATGAACCTTTAGTGATCAATTTGTTTAATAATCAAAGTGCAATGTCCATTTCAGAAAGTATATTATTCCAACCCCCTTTGAGATTCTTCATCCATATTAATAAATATCCAACAAAATATGTGTGCATTTCAAAGAGTACAAGCAGCCATACTATTTAATTACTCCTTCGAAGAGATGCCAGCAACATATCTTACTTCAGAGAAAACAAACAAGAGCAACAATCTGCATTCATGAAAGAGCTTTCCTTTACAGCGCTCCGTTCCCGAGCTTTCATCTTCTCTCTAAATTATCTGCTACCATAAAATGTCTCCCTCTTATTCGGTGCATCCCTACCGTACCTGCCATTGACACAAAAACATTGTTTGACATTGTTTTGTTGTTTTGGTTTCTTACCTAAATCGAGCTAAACGACAGGAGTGCAAACGCCTGCAATTTTCTCAAATCATAGTATTTTCAACTTAAAAGGGGATCATTTTGATTTTACTCATAATATAAACCTGAAAGGATTGCTTCTCAGAGGCGTACGTAAAATAATTTAAAAGACCCTCGTAGGTTGGTGTTATATAACGTCTTTGGCTCTGGATCACCTCTAATGTCCTCTTACAGCTAAGGGCAATCCCTTACCAAAAGCTTCACTTTTACACACACACACACACACACACACACACCTCCTGACTGGGCTCTGATACCAGCTATAACGGCTCAGAGTAGTCCCTCTGGGTGAAGCTCTGCAGACCGGTGGAAGACCAACTTTGAGGGCACACACAGTGTGTGCCTCTCAACACGGCTCTTTTTGCCACTCAAGTCAAAAAATCTGGACAAATCATGTTTCTGCCCTGAGTTATTTTCACAGTGCGAGCAAACCATATGAGATCATTTTGCTTCCAGTTGTGTGTTTAACTTGTTTTGCTCGTTATTGTGTGCGCGGGTTTCAAGCGGATGTCTGTGTGTATTCACAGCTGAATGAGGACATGCGTGGCCATTGTGTTTGGGCACTGTCTCATTTGTTGACTGATTTGTTTGGGCCCACTCTGGTTTTGGAGATAACCACGTATAACCAGATGAATATTCCTAATGGCTTTTTAATGTCTTTCTAATTTGCCCTTTAAATAGCTCTAATGGACTGTCCCCATGTTTGCACATGAGGAAGAACAGTGGATCGGACTCATTTAGTGGTTACCCTTGAGCCTGCCGACAGAAGCATTACATTTCTTCGGGGCTCCTCTTTTAGGAAGAGACATAATAGGATATTTTACGTCTTCATAGCTCCATAATATTTGGCTGCCTGCGATTGAATACCCTGTGTGTCTGAAAGAGTCTTAGTGTTTGTGCTTTAGAGTGTATCTGTGGGTGTGGAATGAAAATGCACATTTAAGGGACGATTTCCCTTCGGGTTGGGCTGCTCAAGTTTTCATATTTCTTCCGGCAAGAAAGCAACCGGTAAGATTCCCAATATGTGGCCCGGGACCTTTTCGGGGATGCCAAGAAGCCGTTGGCTGGGTGAGACCGGCGTCTCTCGTCACATGGCTGTCTTGCTTGAGTGTATTTGAGCCTGCTGATAAAGGCACCAGGATGCTTGTCCTCATCCTTTGTGTAGATGATGTCACCGCTCAATCGAATCGCGAGATCAAGTTGGACGATCCGGCCTGCAGCGACATTCTGTGTCTGCCCAGCATATCCGCTCCCACATATGGGCCTTCTGGTCGTCTTTAAGATATGTGTCCGAGGATAGACAGACAAGGCCAAAACAAGCTTCTGCTCTATTTTTGTCATCAGTGCTTTTCTGGAAAGTTTAGAGATTTTCTACTGAAAGCACTTAAAAAAAAAGGCGCTGGGCGCAGTGTTTTTTCTCCAGTTGGCCGCATGCAGCCGCATATGCTCTCTCCTCATTGGGAACAATTGAAGAAGAAGAAAACACTATATAGACACAGACCGTTCATTGTGTATTTAGTAGGCAGTGCAGTACATACTGGTTGGGTATGTAGGAGGCCGTATGTCGATGATTTCAAACATAAACTTGAAGCAGTCTCTGCGTCACAGTAATGTGGTTTTCTCACTGCTTGAATACAAAACAGCATAATGAGATGAGTTATTTCATCTGCCTTTCTTTTTTCTTTCTTCCTTTTCTTTTTTACTTTTTGGGGAGAACAAAGCCAGCCAGCTGTTTCCCCCTGTTTCTAGTCTTTGAGCTTAGCAAAGCTAACCAGCTGTAAATAAGAATAAAATAGCAAACCGTTTCTATAAGAAATTATTCCTCGGAGAGTTGCTGAGCAATAAAATACAATCCATTTGGTAATATTATAAACAATATTGGTCATGCCCTAGTACAGTGACACATACAGATAATGTCAATATATATATATTACATATTTGGTAGATAATACGTACTTGATATCAAATACCCTCAAGGTTTTTTCGTGTGCATGTAGTATGTGTGCATCTGTGTGTCTTGGTGTCATGTGGGGTGACAAAACGGTCATGTACCACAGAGAGTGTGTCAGCCAGTTAAGCCAGTGATGGGAGGAGAGACATATGCAGGTTAATAACCTGTGAGCCAGGCTCTGTTTTATGGGAGAAGTTGGGCTTATGAATCATGTGGCAGATCCATGTGTGTTTTAGTGTATGTGTGTAGGAAAGAGAGCATGTACAATGAAATATGAGACATTATTAATGGCGCATTTAACCTCGTAGCAGGCAAGCTGCCTCTTTTGTTACAGCAGAACATATGTGTTGGTTAACAGTTGTTATCACTGGCAGGGAAAGTGTGTGTGAGTAAGAGCTGGAGGGGAAAGGTGCGAGAAGAGGTTGATCGCAAAGCCATTTCCCAAGGCTTTGTCGCGCTCTGTTAGCTGAAGAGCTCCATTTCAAAGACAATTTGTCTACTGCTGAGCACTTTGGCAAAGTGTGGCCTTGTGGTGAAGAAAGTCTGCAGTCTTGTGTGTTTGTTTAAGAGACTTTCAGCTCCCTGCGTGTGCCTTTGGGGCATGTATGAGTGATGTTTTTACGGGAGAAGACCTTGTCTGAAGGTATACGTATATGTTTGAAGCATATATGTGTGTGTGCACATTGCTGAATGTGTTTCAAAAAGAAGTGCAAATGAGCTCCTAGATCAATCACTTGTGACATTAACACCGATGCAAAGCCCCTTCCAATCACAATCTACCAGCCATCAGTGGCCGGCTGAGTGGCCACATTAGCGAGGTCGCGATCCGCTCTTTGGCTGTTTTTCAAGGAGATGCCGACTTGGCCGTTCGCCCACAAGATTTTTGGAGACGTCGTCCATCATCTTTAAATCTGAGCCCTGCAAGAGCTGCTGCTGCTGCTGCTGCTGCTGCTGCTGCTGCTGCTGCTGCTGCTGCAGTCCCGAGACCAGACAATTTTCCTGTTTGACCAGGAACTTTTTTTTTTTTTTACAGAAGATTATAACATCAGACTACAAAACACCTTTCTTCCTTTCACTGAATAAATCTTCGATACAATCTTAATTGTTGTGTTTGGATTTCAGGCCGTAACATTATGATCTACTTTAGCATACTGCATACCTGCAGCTCCATGTATAAGAAGTCCATAACAATACAACATAATTAATCTTAACAAATCCTTATTTCTCCTGAGCAGTGGACACACACTCCTACACACACACACACACACACACATTACATTGACTGTCATTTATTTCCTGGAGACTAACCCTCAACCTAATCATAATCATTACTAACCTTCACCCTTACACTTTCCCTCCCTCACCTTAAATCAAGTCTTTACCCTTTTTGTGGGCTTCTCTTGTTGCTGGAGGGTCCAACATATTTAGGTTAAACATAACAAAACTAAATGATTACTTACAATTTTTACATATTTAATGTATTTTTTCTGAGCATGAGCATTTATTGTCTTACGCAACCATATTTCACATGTTGGATGTCCTAAAAACATAAATTCTTGCCGGATTACTTCTCTAATGGGGAATGTTTTAAAGCTGGAGTTAGTAATTCAGTTATACACTGTACTGAACAAATCTGGGGACGACAAATGCCTGTCTCGTCTGTTCTTGCGTCCTTGGAGATGTCTGCCTCTAAAGCGCATGAAATCTAAAAATATAGGACCAAAATAAACGGGAAAGACATCTTTTCTACGAGAATGTATAGCTGATGTTCTGATGCTTCTGTGGGCACAACTTCCTGTGGCTGTGTCTACACATTCACACCCTGCCATCAGCGTGTGAATGGGTGAATGCCATGTGGTGTAAAAGTGCTTTGAGTGGTCACAGGACTAGAAAGGCTCTCTGCTAGTATAAGTCCATTTACAACTTCTGACTTTTTCTTTGTTTTCTTCCAGGTATGCTGTTCTGCGAGACCCAGCAGGCTGGCTGAGTGTGAGTCCAGTCACAGGAACTGTCAACACCTCGGCCTCGCTAGACCGCGAGTCTCCTTATGTCCACGACAACAAGTACACAGCTGTCTTCATCGCCACAGATAACGGTGAGTTACACATGCCCCATTGCATAGAAAACGATAGAGGTGAATTAGAGGAAAACAGTATGTAATGTGATTAAATCATCTGTAAAACCGTAAGAAAAATTGATATCTATTTGGCCACAAATGTAATATATCTAATGTAATGCAACAGTAAATATGAGCTGGTCAATAAAAGGCTTTGGAATTACTGCTAAATTGGTTCCTTGTAGATATTTCCCAGGGAACAACTATGCATGAAGAGACAAAGACACATTTTTTTTACAATTCCATGAGGACTTGGATTGTTAGTAAGTGCCTAGTGCTGAGTTCACTTTAGCTAACATTCAAATAAACTATTCAAGGTGTTAAATGAGTGTGACAGGTATTACAATGATAAAGATTAGATTTTATGCGGCGGCAGCTGGCTAACAAGGCTTTCCACTATAGATCTATTCTCACATGCATTACACGAGGATTTCCTCCTGTGTGATGAGTTTGAGGACAGAAATACTGCAGCAAATTTGAAAAAGTAGAAATGAATGGCATTAAGTATAGTTGACTCTTGGTCAGGACTCTCCCTGTTGGTTAGTTCGGAAACTGTCATCATCCCGCCGTGACAATGTGATGGCCTTAAGTGGCACTGCTTCTTACAGAACATATGGTCGCTGGTCGCCAGCCTCAGTGGAGCTTCTGCTCTGAGACTTTCAATGGCTCAGATGAAAGTGTTGAGAGCTGCGTGAATCTCCTTTTTCTCCGGGGTTCTCTCTTCCTGTGTCTCGCTGTCTCTTTGTCCCTCTCTTTCAATGTCTCTCTCCCTCTCCCTATCAATCTATCTGGTCTCCCGTGCTCGCGGAGATTCTGACAGATCCATTAAAGGAACTGAGAAATTCTATTAGTAGGCAGCAGAATAGCACTGTTGTGCTGGGGAATTCGGCAGCCATAGAAAGATGAGCGTTGAAAGAGGAGTAATGATGGGGCAGGTGGAGGAGGTTGAAGGGTCAAAGGAACAAGAGAAAGGAAGGGACATGAGAGGTGATAACAGGGAAAAGATATAAAGCCAGGGGGAGAAGGAATAGGTGGCGAAGAAGAGAAATGATGAAGATTATGAGCAGGCATGGCAGGGAGTAAGATTAGTGTTGGAGCCAGAAGAGGATACGGGGTTAGACGATGGCTATATAAAGTTTTTGGAAGACACTGATTGCGACACTGTTATGTATTTGCTTGAAGGAAAAAGTTTACCATTTTTGGAAAATACGCTTATTTGTTTCCTTGCCAAATGTTAAATAAGAAGATTGATATCACTCTCAAGTCTGTATGGTAGTTATGAAGCTACTGCCAGCGGCTGGTTAGCTTTGCTTAGCACAAGTACTGGGAACAGGGGCGGAAAAGCGAGGCTGACTCTCTGAAGGTAAAACAAATCCACTTTCTCTTTTAGCATCTCTAAATGTTGCCAACTTTAATCTAAACTTGTATATAACATAATGTGGTCCAGTATGTGATACACTGAACTAAACAGCTTCTGGCTATGGCTCTATTTACTGGACCCATGTGAAAGTGATATCAATCTCCTCATCTAACTCAGCAAGAGAGGTGTGGCTTGTTTTGGTGAAAATGGATTTTGGAGAACAAATGTTTACGTTCCTCAAAGTCACTTATGCAAATACAAACACCAGAACACCAAATATATTGGCCTTTGCCCCGAGAGCAGAGGTATTCCACGAATGTTCAACAAGGTCGAGTTGGAGAAAATGTCATGTAAAGGTCCGGCACATCACAATAATGTCTAACTTTCGCTATGATTTAGTCTCATGTGTATTAAAGTAGCCAGCAGTTCTTTTATGGAGTCAAAAACTGACAGTCAAATCAAAAAAAGAAAATAAAAAGGATATGATGATGATTAAAAAATGCTGATTAAAAATGGTAATTAATACAATAGAGATTATAATTATATTATTCAGTTATAAAATGTGTGTGTTATTAAACCTCCTGTTTCAGCTCTATTATTATTTTTATTTATTTTTTAAATTACATTAAAAAATATGTATAACTTTGTGATTCGGTTAAGGCCAGCAGAGAAGGCCGAGCTGTGGCTGATGGCCCGCCACCGGTGTACAGCAATCCATCCAATGATAGATTGCCAAACCAGACAAACCAGACAACTCAAACGCTCTCAATCCTATCCATGTTCAACATTTAAAAGGTGATCTCCACAGATACAAGTGACGAAAACCATAAATATCCAGACCTTTAACAACCCACTGATTTGGTGCGCACAATGTGTGTGCACATGGTTAAAGTGGGAGCAGAATGCTATTATCCACTCGACCCCTACCTCGACTCTCTCGCTGCACGCTCTGCCATTGACGGGACACATTGGCTCTTCCCCACAGCGATCTGCACAATGATTGTATGACAACCCATCATATGTAGACTTCAAATATATCGATTGACCCTGACATCATCATCTCTATGTGAAGGGTTCAGATGAATACCCATCTAACCTGCACTTGAGGAGGGTGAGAGTGAGCAATAGACTAGTGTCAAACAGAAGAGAGATGGTTATAGATGACGCATATATACAAAACATCCGTCCACAAAAAGACAGTTGGGAAAACATTCAAAAATAAAAGGACAAAAATGAAATGGAAAGCAACGGAAAGTATGTCTGAAATAGCATTACAATATCTTTATCTACAGTTTTTCTCTGTCAAATTCGCAACATGTGATATGTAAAATCTACTATCGATTAACTGTGGAATGAATTACTATTTCTCTAAAAGAGTGCACTCTGCAGGCCTCCTTAATTCTTGCTGTGTGTAGCTGAAGTGGCGAGAGGTTTCCTGAAATAAAGTTTCTCCCTTGCCGTGGTCCGCCCCAGTTTGAGCCCATTTGACCTTGTGTGCTCACTTTAAATGGGAAGTATACTCTTGGTAAATATTTTTGCATGGTTAGCAACAGATTGACTGTAGTTTGTGGTTAACAGCATGAGGGCAGGTCAGCCGGAGCAGGCCTCCAGGCTGCAACAGATGGTGAACAATGGAGCGCGCAGACTATTGGGAAGGAAGATAGTCTGAAACAAGGAAGAGATGCTGAGATGGTCAACAGAAATAGGACAGAAAAGAAGGAAAAGAAGAACTCTGGATCTCGGGAAGGGGGGGGGGGGGGGTTCACAAGGTAGTGAGGTAACGATAATGTTAGTGTCAAGGTCAAGGGTCATCTCAGCTGGGAATTTACCACAGTGAGTCTGTAGTCAGGAGGTTACCCACTGCTACCATAGCAATCAACTGCATTTACAGGAAAGGAACAGGGCCATTTGTCACTCCACAGCATGTGACGTCGGAGACTTGAATGACCGTGTGATCGGCGCTGCGTGTGTACACACACACACGCATGTCCGTGTCTAAGTGTAAATCTGTTTATTTGCACGTGCTCGCCTCCGTCACTGCATCTGTATTTGTGCACATTGTCTCCTCCCCCTCCCAAACACAGGTTTCTATTGCTGAGTTTAAAAAAAAAAAGCCACAACCCAGTTGTGCCTGTGCAGCAGGAACCTGGCGGGCCGGCAAAGCAGCGCGGTATTGTTTGAGGAGATATTGTTCCAGCCAGAGCAGAGGGCTTGACAGGCAGTTTATATAAACTCTCATCAGTAGCTGCTGGTTTTGCACGCCAACAAATTCTCTTCTGCTCTGTGATGCCCCGCCGAGACGCCAGCTGTTCCAGCATCTTACCCCCTTCCCCTTCCTTCACATCAGTTTTTTTTTGTTATATTCCGTGCCGGCAGATCTGTGTGTTTGTGTGTGGGTGATTTGAAGTTGTGTGTTCATCCTCGTTTGTTTTTTTTTTAAATCTTTGTCCGGGGACACGCGGTGCCTCTCTAGCCTGCCCCTCGCGTATCCACTCACCGCTGTGTGTTGTGGTTCAGTGTTTTCTCCTGCTCCTCATTTAAATGTTAAACCGCCTCCTGGTGGGAGCCATTTGTCATTTGGAGGCATGAATACATTATCAAAGCCCCAGTCGTGTGAAACGCGGCGGCACACACACTCACACACATGCAATCTTTAGTGAGTGCTGCCACCAAACCCCCTATGGAATACTCTTAAGTTATGCACAAAAGAGCTGAGCAGCGTTTGCTTTGAACACGTGGACGTACGGAAGAGTGACCTCCATTTAGCACTCGGGGTATGTGTGTACGCGTGTGTCTACATCTGTGCAACAGTTAGTCAACCTCGACAGAGTCAAAGAGACATTTGTTAAGTACAGGAATATTAAGTATTACACACACACACACACACACACACACACACATGCATGCACTAAGAGCTAGCAGTGTGGTAAGTCTTAGCATTCATCAGTGTCAGATCACATCCCCCTTGTTTAAATCAAAAGCAGGAGGCGAAAGGAGAGAGGGGATGCTGAATTTGAATAAAATATCCCTTTGGTGCTCAGATGGATGTAAAATTAAATGTGTGTGTGTGTGTGTGTGCAGCGTGTGTGTAGTATCTGCCCATCGCTCTGTGACAGGTCCACATAATAGGTTCATCATCTCTTCACTCAAAAGAGAGAATAAGACTGACAGTGGGAGTCAATTGTCAGTAGCAGAGATACCCGCTGTGTGTGTGGGTGTGTGTGTGTGTGTGTGTGGGTGTGTCCGGGTGTGGTTGCGTGTGGTTGTGTGTGTGGGTGCAGGCACACCATTCGGTGCCTCTAGATGTGTCCATCTTTGTGTACGATGTCGGCCACTGTGCCTCATTGCCACACTAAGTGCTGGTAACCAGTGTGCCGCTCAATGCTGTAATCGGCTGAGTAATGTCCCTGTTTTAGGCCAGACAAGACACAGTGGCTTCACTGCTAACTGTCTGCCATGTCAGAAGCACACAGGGAGGCAGCCTTGCAGGATAAATACAAATGAATTGACTTGTGTTTTGCCCTTAGCCAGCTGTGATCCAGCTCACCCAAACCACATAATAAAGCACGATGAGCCAGTGTGTCAGCCCAGTGCGCCAAAGTCCTCTCGTCAAGAAGAGAAAATTGAAGACTTCGACATTTGGTGAAGATGACTGTCAGTGTTTACAGATAGCTCAGTATTTTAGTTCTCCAGCTACAGATGTTGAATGTATAAAGAGATGCCACTAAACCCTAAAATTAGTTATTGATGAATCAATGTTTGATTAATAAGGGATTTGGGACTGAGCTGTTAGCAGAAAGAGACATCGTAAATGCTAGAAATCAGCCATGACGTACTTCTCTAACTTTCCAAAGAATCCATTATACAGGAGCTCAGAGAACACAAGCTAAAGGGCAGACTCCGTCTAATAGAATAGCAAATATAATAACAGCTCAGTGTCAAGGAGACAAAAAGAGAAACATTAGACAAGCTCCAGGGACTTGGGGAGAAAAGTGAACGGTGAAAATTAAAAAGAGTACATTTGGGTTGGAAGATGAGAGAAAGATCAACTTTTAACAAAAGTCCATTCCAAAAATACAATTGGGAACATTTAACATGGAAAGGAACTTAAAACGTGTGTGTGTGTGTGTGTGTGTGTGTGTGTATACATATAAGTACCACTCTTGTGTCAATGCCTTTATGGAGACACAGAAGCAGGTTAACAACCTGACTGAAATGTGTTCTTGTCCAGCCAATTATGATCCTGTGGAGCAGTAGACAGGGATGACGTGTGTGTGTGTGTGTGTGTGTGTGTGTGTGTGTGTGTGTGTGTGTGTGTGTGTGTGTGTGTGTGTGTGTTATGCCAATGCATCTTGACCCAGGATATCGGCAGTGTAATGGGATATGCTCTCGAATGCACAGAAGATCGCAGCTCGACACGGTCCTGCCTTCTGTTGCCTCCCCTGTCTTGCCGCATTGCCTCATTAACCCTAAATGCAGACTGTCTTTCTCACTTTAGCACTTTAGTAGCGCCAACTCAACCTCTGTCTTCCTCTTCCTGCCCCTCCATGACCACCTCTGTCTTTCATTTCTCCACTTGAACCTCTTGGGGAAGTCGCCACCTTGTAAACAGGCTCACTTCTGTGAATGAAGAATGCCTTTGTTCAGCTTTGCCAGGGAAGAGATGTCTCTTTCTCTGTCGTGGCTGTTATCAAGCCCTGCCTCTCCTGTGTCCTTGGAATACTGATTCATCCACAGATCAGAAGTGATCGCTGGGCCCGGCACGCTAAAACAAACATGCCTCTGCCTACTCAGCAAGAGAGCCTCGGTTTAAGTGCAGTGATTCTAGGAGGCCTGTTTTGTAAAATATTAACGCTACTGGTCATGTAGAAAGCAAGCTATTCAAATCCAAATTTAAAAAGGGCCCCTACCCAGCACATCTCTCACTCAGGATTTTCCATTAGGGCTTCCTCTGTGGCGATGGACAGATTTGGGTGTAGTTTTGATGACAGGCATCCAAACGCTATGAGATGAGTGGGTAGTAGAGATGGAGAGATAATGAAAGGCTAAGTCAGATGATGGAATCACACAAACATCGCTGATGGAGGATTTTTCCACTTTATGCCGATGCATGTCATTAGACCAACATAGGAAATGTGTTTGGAAGCTTCGTTCCTGATGATGGGTTAAAGGCAGCATCTGTGTACGTCAGTGTGTGTTTTCTCATTCTGGGCTGCGTGGAGGCAATGTGATATGCCGGGCTTTACGTTGTTTTAATTACGCAGCCTCACAGGTTTTTGGTTGCTATAGAGGCCACCTCAATTAACACCTTTCACGTAGAATCGGCGCCGAGTTTCTCAGGCAGGGCTGCGCTGCCATATCAGCTTCAATATACTTTGTGCTGGAAAGCAATTTGCTGCTTGCACAAAAGTTTACAAAGGACAGCAATCTTCTTTACATGACTGAGACAAACGCAAAATAATGACAATACTTCCAGCGGTCCTCTCCCCCGCAGCACACTCACACATGCACAAACGCAGGCAAGTGGCCATATAAGCCCTATTTGCATTTCAGTTTGTCACATTCGTTGTTCCCTCATGATAAATCTTAAATAATTCGGTTATCTCTGACTTCTTTGGGCTGATGTGGTTTTGAGTGAAATACAGCTGTTGAAATGTGGTAAATTTGATGATCCTCCGGCTTTTCCTCTCAAGCAGTCAACAGCTATATGACCTATACATCTGTCCAATACTTTGGTTCAAGACCAAATACCTGCAAAACTATTAGCATTCCCATCAGCCTCAGAGCTGCTTTGTGTTAAATGCTGATGTTAGCTTACTGACGCTTAACTAAGAGATGTACACCGTTCACAATATACCTGCTTTCCATCCACATTTTAGCATTGCCATTGTGAGTACTTTAGCAGGCCGACATTCACATTTAGCTCAAGGAAGCTTAAGAACAGCCTGACAGTGTCTAGCTCGACGGAAGACTCTTATTATCAAACCTTTTGCTACCTTTCCACTTGCTGGGCATTTCTTTTGTTTTTTTTTCTAAGAGTATGGTTCTGCACTACAAATTGGCCGATTGGTTAGGACTTAAAAATGACTGAGGACCTCCCAGATCCGTTATTTGATCGTTCCTCGCTCCTGACTTGAACCAAAATTGTTCCAGTCCATCACAATGAAGGCCGCTCCAAAGCTCTGAGCAGCAAGGAGGAATCTCTGAGGAGACATGAGTGAGGACGAACATGACCAGGATTTGTGCAAGTCTTTTATCAGAGTGACACACCCCTTCATTGGATATCTGTTTGTGATTGGACGCTGCAGCTGTTTGGACTGCTCTGAAACATCACCACAGTTTTATTTGGAAGTGGACAGAACAATAACTGAACCAACTCATGAGTTGTATTCTTTTATTGTTGTATTATTTTTATTATTACTAATATTGATATTATATATATATATATATATATATATATATATATATATATATATATATATATATATATATATATATATATATATATAAATGGGCAAAGTTGAACAAAAATTACCTGATTAATCGCATGATTTTTCTGCAATTATTCGCATTATGCGCCAAATTCAACAATGAAGTAAAAAATTGTGTATTGGCCGCTTTTATTTTAAAGTAATGTTATCAGAACAATATAACAGCACTGTGGAGCAACAACAACATACATATTTATATAGTTTATAAATCTGTTTTCTTTTTTTTTGTCAGTAGTAAGGGTCCCTGTGAGGGACAAACCACTCCTTCTTTGGTCCATGTTCAGTCTGCTGCTTACCTTGAAGATAAAAGTTGATAAATGTTATACAAAAGCAATAAGTTCACTTTTTCTTCCTCAGTGAGAACAGTTCAGTCTGTGTTGTCTTGAACAAGTGCACTGAACATCTTGTGATGTGAGGAAAGTTCTCCTCTTTGAGAGAAGAGTAAAGACCCAGAAGTGATCCTGACTCAAAGTGCTCTGTCATAGTGGATCAGACGCATGCGCGATTAACGTTCAATCTGGACGCGGAGGCTGCTGGTAGACTGCTGCTTGTACTGCTGAGAAGCAGCTCATTGCAGCACCGCTGCTTGTTGAGAACAGAAGATACAGAACAATACGTGCTTTCACGTTAGTCGGCGAGGCTATAGATGCGCGCGCACCGACATAAATCGCCTTCAAAGTAAAAGCAGTGTCGCTGTAATGCGATCATGGCGTTTATCTTATTTATTTATTTTTCATGTTTGATTGATCTTACGCGGGCTGGACTCAGAGAGCCGTGAGATGCCCAGGTCTGATCTATACCATCTGGAGAGATTTAAAGCAATAAGCCCCTCCCACTGCCAAAAAATGAAAAATGCCAAAAAATAAAAATAACATTCAGTTAACGCATGATCAAATAGTTAACGCTGTTAAAGGATTGCCAGATTAATCTTGCGTTACCGCGTTAATCCGCCCATCCCTAATATATATTGTATTTATTTTTCATTTGATAATCATTAACGAGGTAAAACATGGATCCGTTTTACCGTAGCAATGCAGAAATGGTTCATGTGCATTCTCTATCTGAGAAGTCTATTAACATTTGACTGATCTGTACACAGCATGAAAACAACTGTTCGGACAGTGTAGGACACGTCTTTTCAGTGCCAAATCTAAAGCTTCCGAAGTCGCAGCAGAGTTTTTAAAGCCAAGTGACATCTGATCCAGCTGTGTTGTGGTTATCAAAAACAGCTGTCCCTTGAGAACACAGTTCAGAGGAGAGGACGTTTTCTTTCTGTAAAAATGTGTTTCCTCGATTAGTGGGATAGACTAAGATCCTTGCACTGGATGATATTGAGGGTAATGTAAGTGTAATTAAGAGATTTAGGGCATATCCAACATCACTTGTGATTGTAGGGTCAGTACACATTTCTAATAGCATAAATGATAACATCATAACAAGTTGAATTGTCTCAGTAAACCATGAAAGCTAAATGGAATTCAGCCATCGTTCGTCTGTATTATTTAAACTCAAGCTTTCACATGTGAAAATACTTGCAGTGAAAAAGGCCTACAATCAATCTGTGAATGGGGATCAGGTGGAGGCAGCGGGGGAATAGGTGCTTGTTTAAGTCCTTTAAACATTAGTTAATGTGGAACTCATTTTGGAAGCTTAAAGTTAGCTCTTTTTTATTTCAGTTTGGTTTAATAAGCCATTGGATACTGAAATGATGATGAAATGATGTGAATATTGTGAGTTTAACAAAGTTAAAGTGATTTCACTTTGATTTGTAGACACTTTATTTTTTCATTTTGATTCGACATCTTATCACAGTAAAAAATCCTGTCGCAAAGTTTTTCTGGGAGCAGACCAAAACAAGTAATCTCCCAAAGGAGGGCAATTTGGGTGTTTAATTACCACAAAAAGAGCTTGCAGGGTAAGCCTACTTTAAGCTGTATCAATACCTTCCTTCTCCAATCACCTGGCATAATAGCCAGCAACTGATAACCCAAACTCTATTCTGAAAGTAATTTGCGATGCACCTGTCCCTAGCAATGCTTCTCTCCCCGAAGTCATCTCTCTTAATGACTTGTGCCTTTTGTAATTGGCTCTGGCTGGGTTCATTTACAGTTCTGATCAGCCAATAAGATTAGCAGGCGTCATGTGATAGTGTTTTCCGAAGCCCCGAGGACACTGATGAGTGATGGGACAGAATGAATTGGGTTATCTGAAGGGAGTTTTAACAAGGTCTGGGACTTGTGCCGTGGCAAGATGGATAGAGAGGAAGTGGAAAATACTAAACAAGATAGGATGCTGATTCCTTTAGCATTACAGTGAGAGCAAAGGATGGTACAGATAGTTTACACACACACACACACACACACACACACACAGTCATTTGATTGGTGGTTTGATGTTATAAAATAATACTTTTTCAAAATGCATATACTGCTCGTTCCCCCTCTTCCTCTTATCATACTGTATCTAAAACAGCTTGGTACCCTCGTGATAAGAAACCAAAGTCTAAATTTGTATCCCCCCCAAATAAATAGCCGAGGGTTCATACGATGTGAACTCATTCCAGCCCATACTGCAGCTGGGTGTGTTTGAATGGACTTGTGCACAGTTTTCACAGGAATGGACTCGGGAAGCTGTTTCAGTAAATGAAGAGAAACTGGATGTCTGAGTATTCTACTGTTACTGTATCCGCAAGTTGTGATAAAGAGCGAGGTATCGCCTGTTTTACACTGTAAAGTGATGGGGAATAGAATTATCTTGTCAATTTTGCTGGCATGGCACGCATCTCATATGATCATGTAATGCGGCTTTCAACTAGTCCAGTTCTCATTTTAGATTTTGCCTTCATTTGTCGTTTCTTTTTCTCATCTATTACCTTGCTGTGGTCCACCTGTGAATTAGTCTGCCCGCCTGTTTAGCTGCAGCATGATGTATTGTTACATTTTCCAATGAGCCATTCCTCATGCGAGGACCCTGCGCCTGGCTTCCTCTGCTCCCTCGTTGTTATTTCATTTCCTTCTTCAACCACTTTTATGTGACTGAGGAAAATAATCATCGTAATAACAATGCTGAATATTTCTAGCCAAGGGCATCATCCACTGGTTGTTTGTACCCGAGCTGCCCTGGTATATAATAGTTGTTCTAATGAGAAAAAGAAAAGTAGCCAGATAAGAATAGTCTTGTTGCAGCCTTGTCCTTGGTGACAAACTCTACAAATGTGTTTTTTAATCCTGTGAATTCACTCAAGGCCAGAGAACTTGCCAGACTTTCACAGTAAGAAAAACTGATCAAATGTAGGACTTAAATGATGGAACCATGAACCAAAAATGAAAATGGAACGGGCTGTACTTTTTTCCCCCTACAAATTTGTGCTCCCTGCCCTCCCCTCCTCTCACTCCACTGCTGTGACACATCTTCTCCCAAGAGGACAGACAGACCGCCAACAGATCATGGATTTTATACTCGCCACACCGTGCAGGCAGAAATTGGTACATTTCAAACCACTGCTGGTCACAAACCTGTCTGTCCTTCTTCTGCAACAGTTGCAGGAAAAAGTCCGACAACAGAAGCAAAAATAATAAAGCGATAACAATGGAAAGTGACAGTCAGACATAAATAGAGCATTAGCCTAGAGCCAAAGTGTTTGGAGAAAAAGACTATTTGGGGGTCATATAGAGAGACAGCAGGGAGAAGAGAGAAATAAAGGTTAGCTGTGGATTAGCCCCAACGGCCCCAGGAGTCAATCAGTCTGCTTGCTCCTCTCATCTTTGGCAGGCGGGAGAATAACAGGGCTGTCTAATTGCAAGCCAGGGCCCGGTGGAGGTGTCGGGAGTAGTGGTGGACGATGGAGAAGGAGCAGGAGGGTAAAGCCTAAAGGAGGTGCAGAAGGTGGCACCAGCAAAAATTCCTCAAAATACATCTTTGCTGAATCCATCCCTCCAAAGCATTTTTTCTGGAACACTGTAGTGTTGGTTTAAATATAACACTATTGCAAATGTAAATGCTCTATGTGCTCACAAATGCATTAGAAATGATTTACACTTTCACCATGAGCATGCTGGCTGGATTAATTGATGGAATAATTTCATATCTGTATTGTTTTGTATCTTGTATTTTCTGTGTGCGAGCCACTACACATTATGTCTATGACTATTTGTAAAACATTTTATTGTGTAGAAAAATGAGTGCAGATAAGTACATGAACACATCTACGACCCAGTAAATTATACAACGTAAGACAAAACAAAAGCAAACTGAGGAGAATAACAGAGGTTTTGACTGAAGAGAAATGGAGGTTTAACAGTGTGTGTGTGTGCGTGTGTGTGTGCGTGTGTGCGTGTGCGTGTGTGTGTGTGCGTGTGTGTGTGTGTGTGTGTGTGTGCGTGTGTGTGTGCGTGTGTGCGAGCGTGCGTAAAAAAAAAGGGGCCCAAAGCATTGGAGGAAAAACGACAAAAAAGAACAAAATAATTTTTTCTATTAATAAAATTGAAATGGTTTTCCTGCTGTTTTAATATTTTTTCATGGTCTGAAAGCACAATATTTTGTTTGTTGTTTCCAGTTTATTATAAGTAAGCTTCCAGCAGTCCCAAAACCTTTCCTATAATGCTTCATCATAATTTTCCAACGTTTATGGTTTGAAATATAATGAACATTACTTTATCAATATCATGATAGCTTGTATCCCACAGAAAGGAACCACCAGGCTGTGCAGTCCCCCCATTGTGTGAGTAGTGCATAGTACTGTACACACACAGATTGTATTTGGTGTTACTCCTCACAAGCTAATTTCCACTTAAAGCCTACCGGTGGTTGCAGGATGGAGGTGCTGCTCTTGAAATACTGCCGGAGCAGCAGAAGCATTTCCAGATGGGGTTTTACAGAAATTGTTTGCAAATGATTAGTGCAGTAGTGTCATAACAGAGCAAATCATTTTAATTGTCTGCCATATTGCAATGCGTGCCTTGGATATGTACATGACGCATTTACTGTGGTCGAGTTAGTCATGTGCGAGTGTAGCGCCGCTACAGGAGTCGTCTGCCTGAACTGGCCCTGAGGGCTCTGCTCCTTTTATTATTGAAGAGGGACTCTGATGAAGACAATTAAACCTAATCTCACTCGTTAATGAGTGTAATTCCTGCTCTGAAACCGATTTATCAGAATAAATCCCTACTTGTGGAAAGTTAATTTTAGCTTTGGATCGTTACATTTTTCATTGAAAAATAATACGCCACTTACTATCTGATGTTTTACAGAAAACACTCTTCACTTTATTAAAGAAGCTACTTGCCGTTACATTTTAAACCATTCTTATTGCATCCCTGCCGTCTACACTGCAAAAATGTAAATCTAAGTAAGATGAAACATCTTAAATCAAGGCATTATACACTTGTTTTTTGATTGACAAGATATTTCTTCTTATCGGGCAGTTTTTATTTTAGAGCATTTCACTTGTTTCAAGAAGTCTTGGTCAAATTTTCCTGTTCTGTTGGCAGACAATTTGTCTTATTTCAAGTAATATTTCCCTCATTTTATTACTTTCTTTTCTTGTTTTTGGAAGCTGAATTTTTGCAGTGTAACTAAACCCTGAATGAAGAAGGGCAAACAGGGAGGGCTGCAGAACCAAAGAGTGCAGGGATTTACACCGACATGTATGTTATTTTAACCTGTTACTAAGATACATGTCAGCGCCTCAAATATGACTTGATTACTTTATGTTTGAAAAAACATACTCACTTGCTGGCACACTGGGATTAAGATGTACAAAACAGTATACTGCCCAGGGTCGATTACAGCTGACGGGAGATGGACAATAATAAAGACAGGGAGAGAAGGCTTATGCAGAAAACAGTTGTCTTTTTTGTGACATACTCTGTGGAGGTGATATAGATTTTTAGCCATGCTAGCAGAGTTTCTGCAGGGAGGTCAAAGTCATTGTGTCTCTCAACAGTTATTGCCATGGACATTTGTGCAAAGATCTTTTATTCCAAGACGATGAAGCCTTCTGACTTTGGTGGTTCCCAGACTTCTCTCGTTCTGCCTTGAGGTTAAAAGTTTAGTTTTTTTTTAATGAAATGTTTCTTAAACTTTTCTACAGATTGCCACCAGCCTCTGTTCAGACATGCATGTCATTGACTTAAAGTCTCCTGTAACTAAAATAGACAACGCACATATATACATCTGCGAGCATGTCCATACAACAACTCCATGAGAAGGCTTAATGATAACAGGCTCATAGAATTGTGCATTACTCCACTGCCCAACGAGGCCGTTGAGACTCACAATTTGCATTTGGAACGTAGCAGTTGCCAAAGCAGCAAAATAAGAAATAAGTGAGTAAGTCACTCAGAGTGCAATTGTTATCTGAGTTACTAGAGGAAGAGAGTCAAGCCTTAAATAACACACAAACACAACATGACATGATTATATATATATAAATATATAGATATATAGATATATACACACACACATACACACACACACACACACACACACACACACACTTCTGAAGAGGCAGAGAGAGCGAAGACCTTTGTCCTCATTTCCACGGTTTTGTCTGAAACCTGTTACCTGGACAGGATATCTAACTCTGTTTGATATCCTAATGCAGCGATTCATTTATTTTTTTTACTCTGAATAAGTCCAATAAGACAATGAGGATAGTTTTCATACACATTTTCATCACCCTGAAAATGACCACATTCTTTTGGCATCACAGCAAATGCCCCTATGTCCTTTTTCTTTAATATTAGCAACTTTTATGTAAGTTTTAGTGCCTAACGCGCAGAGTTGGGTAGACACGTAGCGGCAAAGATCCATAAATTGCAGCAGTTTAATCAGAACTTTAGTGACAAGACGGTGTGAAGTAGAGGCCAGCAGATAAGCTCGACTGATGCCACGGCAGGCTGATGATGACACGGGCATGATGCAATGGAGATAAGGAGGAGCAGGAAAAGAGAGAATTAGAGTGATTAGGTGTTGGGGATGTTCATTTATGACAAACAGCTTCATTTAAAGCTAGCCAAGCACAGTAAAGGCCTCTTCCACCACAAATGGGTTGAAATGTTCATCTTTTTTCACTGTCAGGGGATCCGAGCCCCATCCTCGCTCTCTTGGTGTTGAGTGATAATAGATTATCTAGGCTCTCGACTGAAGAGCTACTGTCTTTGATTTTCGTCTGCTCCTGCTAAAGTAATTCCTCTCTGCTCTTGATCGACCGCTGATATTGTCACAGCCGTACTTATCTACAATAAGGGCTGTTTGCTGCTTCGTTTCATTCCTTGACTCCATCCAGAAAATCAACGGAGTCATTTCACGATTATTATACAGTTGAAATGCCAAACTGATTTCTGGCTACCTCTCCCAATCACAGTCTGCTGATAGCTTTACAGCTGAGAATGAAATTAAAGTTTTGAATTTAGCAAACAAACAGATCGTGATGATTATTTGATAAACACAACCGTTTTAGATGGGACTCCCTGCAGACTGCTCTGAAGCAAAACATGTTTTAGCTGCAGGTGTATATGAGACAGTCCGCCTCTGCCATTCGTCATTAGTTCTTCTCTTATGATTGAAAATATTGTTTTGCTTTATCCAACCATGAAAACATCTGATGGAAGCATATTAATTTTTACTGCTACCGCTACTTCTTTTGTTCTAGCACAGTGAGGAATCAGCTTTGTTTTTGTTCTGTGGGTTTGTGGGAATGCAAGGAGGGTAAATAGGTCCTGGTGTGTGTCTGTGTGTGTGTGTGTGTGTGTGTGTGTGTGTGTGTGTGTGTGGTGGTGGGATGAAGTTGGATTGCTGCCATTGTCCTTGAGAGTCTGCACCTTCTCATGCCTTCGGGGTTTCCAATACACTTGACTGACATACAGTACATTGATACATTCGCACAAATAGTAAATGTTAAGCACTTGGACACTTGCCTCCATCGGCCTGCCAGAGGTATTTAGCAGCCTGGGCAACTGTGTGTTGCTTCTGTTTCAGAGGTTTTGCATGAATAAAAAGCCCCAGCATGCAGATTAGAAATGTTCCAACTGAATTATTTGCAGGTGTATTTGACATTGCTGTTGTGTCGCCCGGGTTATGTTTTTCAATGTAAGCAGTTCCTGCACAGGGACTCGCAGCATGTGATAGGTATATTGCAGTACATGTTGCGTACTGTATATTACTCCTAATATATAACAACCTTACACCAGTGTGTCGGTCTCCATTCTAAGTCGATATAAAAGAGCAAACTGTCAAGCGTGTTGGAAATTCTCTTTGGTTTATTTGTCTCTAAATTTAATACAGCAGCATTCATTCTGGAAGAAATTGCTCACGATTCCTTTAAACCCTCCACCGAACAGCGATTGGCCAATCAATGCTTCCCGATGGTAATCAAACACGGTTGGCTCGTCCAGCTTTGGTTTTCTCCACGTGTTGAGGTGGTGTGCGTGGTGTTGTAGTAAGAAAGAGGAGGGTTACCTGGTCTATTGTAAGTGGACATCATTTGCATGTCCAGCTGACCGGCTTACTGGCTACTCGGGGTGTGAGTCATTCATTATCTCACCATTCGCTTCAATTTAGATTCTTGAGATCACAATTCAACCCTAAATCGATCATAATCATAAAACAATTGCTGATTCAAAATGTAAGCTTCGTTCAGCATGTAGGAGGTCCAGTTGAGTCCCGTTAAAAAAATAGATATTAGTGTTTTTGATCTGGTATTTGGCATTAACAAACCTTAATATGTACAATATTGGGTTTAGATATTGGGGAAAATGTAGTTTCATTAAACTTTCATTTATAATTGATTTCATTATTTATGCAACTGCCATGTACCGGATGGTAGTGCAGCATCTCGTAAGACAAGCAACTGCCAATTGATAAACTTATTCAATCAATTGATGAAGTTTAAACTCATTCAACTCGTTCATATTTCAGGTGACATAGTCTACAGTTTGTCAGAAGTTATTGTCTGAAATTATACCCATTGTTTCAAAATATGTCCTTTTCAGCGTTAAATCTGCCACTGTTGTCAACTGAAACTGCATTCACTGAGTGATGGATCATTTTATTCATACATGGCTTAAATTATGATCCATCTCTTACTAAAACTGTCGATAATTAAACTGGAAAAGATTTACCAAGAAGGCTACTCATGTCATATTTCAATTTGAAAACCCCCCCAGGGATTTTCCCGCATTAGTTTGTGTTTTGTTTTTTATGTCTAGTAAAAGTTACTAACTTTCAACTAGTCAGCAGTTCATGGCAGAAGTATTTCCTGCTCTGTGTGTTTTCCAACATCACTGTGTAAACCCAGACTGGGTTTAATTTTGGCATCTCTTGAAATTTATGTCACATATATCTTGTTTGTTCCCTGCTTTCTGCTGAACATTTTCTGCAAATATATATATATATATATATATATATATATATATATATATATATATATATATATATATATATATATATATATATAATTTTAGGATGAGGGGACCGATTTTCCAATTACAGATCTTGTCTCTAGGTGTTAATTGCTGACTGACCTCTGGGGCTGTTGTGGATGGCGTGTGGATTTTTTTAAATAACCTCTAATCGCGGTGAAGCCTCTCCGTGAAGAGCCATAATAGAGATGAACCAAGCTGCGTTTTAACCCGCATCCTTCAATAAGGTGTAATCTCATACAAGCACATCAGCAGGATGGGCGCCAATTCAAAATGTTCTCTTGCAAAACACGAGCCACTGTGATTCATGATCTCCCCGCATTCAAATTATAGACGGTTTGGTTTTGTTTGGCTTGAATTAGGTCAGCGGAGTAGAAACGATCAGGATGGATGTCATTTGGTTTGTTGGCATTATGTTGGTTTTAAGCATCAGGTCTTGCTTCAACATTTTTTAGTCATGAATGAAAAATATTTAAAGGAGAATTAGCCTTAAAATAATCACGAGCACACCATGTTTTACTGCAGCCACACAATGCGTTATTGCTCTTTTCACACCTGCACAGATGCTGCACACATTGAGGAGCATCCGGCAGTGCACTACATTGCTTCAATCAACACCTTTGTCTTTTCTCTTCCCTAATATGTGTTTATTTTGTATGTTTCCAGGCAGCCCTCCAGCCACAGGTACTGGCTCATTGGTCATTCACCTGGAAGACTACAATGACAATGCCCCCTTTGTGGTACCGTCTGTAGCGCAGGTGTGTGAAGATGCCCAAGACCGGAACGTGGTCATCGTTGGGGGGCGGGACATGGACCTCCCGCCCAATGCTGCACCCTTTAAGATAGAACTGGGGAAACAGCTCGGCCTCGATAAAACATGGAAGGTTACCAGGGTCAACTGTGAGTATTCTCTTTCGAAAGTTTAGAGTGTAACGACAGAAAATGTGTCACCTATTGATAAGCTGCAATCAATGAATCTTTCATACGGTTGTTCTCCCACGACAACCTTGACAGAGCACAGCACCAAACTTGTTGTATCCGTACATATAAGTCACTTTGTCTTTCCTGTTATTTAACCGTCAGTATTTTATGAGCTTTTAGTCCATTCTTCCAACAAAAAGCACCCTGGGGAATGTAGGGATACAAACAAACGAAGAATAATAAAGTATGAGAAGGATGGGGGGAGAGTCACAACATTTTTTACTGCAAGAATAATCCAGGGTCAATTCACCTGAGTGCAATTCTATAACCATCCATGCTGACGACAGAGCAGATAAGCCTAAACCAGTACGGCTCACTTGATAAGGATGAGGAGTAAAATAATAGAAGGATGAAGTGGAGTATAGACAGATCACCAAGACATTGATTCAGGGTTGCATGACCGGCAGTGCTGTCTGTGTTTGTTTGAGTGACAGAGCAGAGCTAAAACCTGCCCAGAGGTATTCGCTGTGACTGACAGCGGGAGAGGGAGGTACAGACACTCCTCAATCACCACCGCTGGAAGAGACAGATAGGGCCAGCAGAGAAAGAGCCCGCTCCCACTGAAATGGACTGCCACTGTGCTTGTCTCGTCTCTGCTGGGCGCGTGTGTGTGTGTGTGTGTCTGTGTGTGTGTAGAAACCACAGGAGGGAGATCTAGTGGTTATACCTCCACTATCAAAATTAACTATTAAAAGCATTTAAAATGCAACCACTTCTTACTATAATTGTTTATAAGTTAGTTTTTGAACACTGATGCATTTGATTTATTATGATTTATTTATCTTAACACAATAGGCCATTGCAATTTAGACAATCTGAAGGTTGAGTCCACTATTTCATAAATAGGAAAGTACCACCAGCAGCCTACTCAGCATAAAGACCGGGACACATTGGGAAACAGATAGCCTGGCTTTGTCCCGAGGTAACAAAATCTCTAAACACTTGCTAATTATAATTATATTTTGTTTGTTAAATACAAACTCTGAAGCTGGCCTAAAGGTGGAACAACAACTTAGTAAGACACTTACCATTAGTTATCTCATTCATTTGTCACCCATCTGCGTGTGTGCTCACATTGAAGGTGTGTGTCGGGTGTGCGTAACGTGATGAATGCCACAACAGATTAGCACAATTGCACAATCACAAGATGAATACAATATGATTGTTCAAACTAAAATACCTGTGGAGGAATCTGTCCGAGGGAAATCTTGTCACACGCTGATCAAGGTTTGTCGCAACTTCAGCAAAATTCTGCATCTCATGTCACACATATCAAAATACAATGATAAGCCAGAGAAGCGGTGTTGATTTGTTTAGAGGAGGGCCTCTGCATTCATGAAATGTTAACCGCTGCCGTTTTACATTGTTTTAAGCTCACAGTTGGACAATGTAAAGTAAACACACCACTAAAAGCCAATTTGTTGGAGTTAACAGCCATTGCAGACAAGTGAAATGTGCATCTTTGCATATAGTGGCACAAATCAGCATAAAGTGAGATGGCTCCAAAATGTAATTTAGTGTCTCTGGGAGAATTTTAAAGTGTGATGCAACAAAATGTAACAATCTGAGTGGTGCCACTTTGTGTCGCTTCAGTTTTCATGAACGGCTTGATAGACACTTTCTTTAAGCGTATCAGTGTTGTGTTAAGACACACATATTCAGTCCCGCCTTGCCAAATGGGCGGCTGTTGAATGCAGAACGGATGGACAACTCGTGCAGGATGGAGCATTACTGTGCTTTCAATACATCTCCCTCTTCTTCTCCGTCCCACAGCCACACACTCCCAAATCATGCTTTTGCACACTCTGAAGAAAGCCAACTACCAGCTCCCGTTGATCATCACGGACTCAGGGGTGCCCCCTTTGTCCAACAACACAGAGGTCAAAGTTCAAGTGTGCGTCTGCAAGAAGAACAAGATGCACTGCAGCTCTGGCCACTCCCACCACGCCAGCCTTCTTGTGCTGCTCGCGACACTCCTGCTCGCCTTTCTCTGTAAGTACCATCAGAGCCACAACACAGAATAAATGAGAAGTTGAAGCGCTGTTATATTTTCTGGCATCCTTGTTTAAACACAGATTAATACTGAAGCAATGTGGCATTTGGCTTCCAGTTTATCATTTGGCAAGAAATCCATACAGACACGATGTCAAATGGTACTGACTTAGGATAAGTGTATTTAAAAGGGAAGTAATTCATTGTGCTCATTGAGTAAAAGTCATACAAGTGTTTTTGTGCTTGTGTTTGTGCACACGCTCTGCTGAACTATTTTAATCCCTTTCATTCGCACAAGTGTGCTTTTGTTTGCATCTATTTTACAAAAGTATGTCTGTTTTGTTTTTTTGACGCCATGCCTGAAGCGCTCCACGGGAAGACAGGCTTGAATTCCCTCTGAATATCTCATTTAGGCCATTAGCGGTAGCATGAATAATTCCGCCCCCTTTATTCACATCTCGAACGTGATGAAGGACGCCCAACAGCTAGTTTTAGTGAGAAAAACATCTTTTGCAACTTTAAGGCCCCCAGATCCTGTTCTCCCATTTGAGCTTGTTCTATGTAGTTTGTCGTCGCCGTATGTGGGGGGGCGGGGTGCAGCGGGAGGGATGGTGAGAGGGGGAAGAGAAGAAGAAGAAGAGACCATGGAATAAGTGATGGGAAACAATGCATTTTTAAAAAATGCATTCTTGCCAAAACAATAGTCGTATTTACATCCTCTTTTTCTCCGACTGGTTTGTCTTGAAGATGATCACATTGTCCACAGTCATGTTTCCTTCTTCTTTCCAGCACTCTTTTTTTTTCTATTCATCTTAACATCTTTCTCCCTTTAACTGTTGATCATTCCTGCTTGCTGCTCTGTTTCCTGTCTCCAACCTCTCGGCCCTCTCTGACACCGTTTCACCTCCCTTGTTCACCACTTCCCCTGCTCTTTTGCTTTCTTTCTATTCAGCAATCAGCACTCTCCCCCATAATCTGGGCTTACAGGCAGAATCTCTGCACCTTATTTTCTCATTTTCTCTCGACATCATCCAAGCATCACCTCATCAAGCATGACCCACGGATCTTCCCTCTTGCTATGGATCATTCTGTCTATTGATGCATACATTTTCTCCAAATGCTCGCTCATAGCAGATGACTGCGCCGTGTACGGGGGCAGGCGTAGTTTGAAGAACTCAAATTGTTCTCTCGTGATGCAGTCAGAGACTAAGTTGCCTGCAACTTCTGTTGAAAAGTCCATGATTCAGAGGACGCAAAGTGTAAAATTAAAGTGACAACGTGTGGCAGGCAACAGCGAAAGCACGCCACGCTCCAGCGTTGATATACCATTAGTCACGGTTTCAATGCAACACACTAATCATGAGCGTAAGCTGATGCTGTGTCAGCATCCACGGGCGAGCAGCCACCTCTAAGAAAGTTCCATGGCAGCAATCCTGAGAGTAGGCCAGCTGGAACAGTCAGTTAGCTTTTCACGCTCTCCTTTTCAGAAATATTTTGTTATCTGCCGTTGCCATGGCAGCAGCCGCAGTGTCTGAAACTAGAAAGCATGATAATTGGTCGACATGCCAAGACGGCATTAAGAAAGTCTTCTCCGCAGATGTCCTTTGACTCTAAACGACAGTAGCATTCATTACCCCACTGTAAATAGTGCAGTGATAGACAGTGGCATTCATTAGCCAAATAGCTGCCCCAGATGACAGATTCCTGAGCTGCCTGGCTCTGTGGCCGTGTACACGTCCATTCATTTGGATGGAAGCATGTTTGTGTTGTCAGAGCAGACGTAACAGTGAGGCGTTGTTACCCTGGAGCTGGAGGCGGGTGCACCGAGAGAGAGGAAACAAGGATGGCGTGCGTGCATGCTTGTCTCCGTTGGGAAACTCAGATAGTGTTACAGCTGGGAAACAACGGTTCCACCTGTACAGACGCAGAATACGCGTCTCACAATCCCTCCCCACACACACACACACACACACACACACGCACGCACGCACCAGAGGGATGACTCCTGCTCGAGCTCATCACAGAGACCTGTGCTGGGGGACAGATAGAGGGGACTGATCATTGCAGTGTATAGTCAGATAGTCTGACAGAGAGGCAGAGAGGATCCTGTTTCAATTCCCTTATCTCCAAGCCGAACTTTGACCCTGCAAGAGAGAGATGAGAGGAAGAAAAATGGAACGAGCCAGAGGCAAAGGATGGTGAAAGGAGACGAGAATAAAGGTGTGGAGATTAAACTCTTCTGTTTCGTTCTGCTTTTGCCCACCAGGCTACAGGCCTATGCACGGCCACGCAGCAGTACAGTGTTCCTCTCTCTAACCCTTTCCCTCATTCTATTCAAGCTCTCTTTTTTCTCTTAGCGCCCAACCACGTGTACGAAACATTTAATTTGTGGACAAAAACAATAGCATCAAGAGAATGAAAGCCTATGTAATAACTCTTTTCATCAATATATTGTGGAAACATTTCAACATATCTCCAGAATGTTCACAGTCCGAGAATTCAATTTACGTCTGGCAACACATTTTTCTTGGTGATGATGTTTCGGACATCATCACCAAGAAATCTCTCTGTTTAGGAAAAGGACTGTAAATGCTGGAAAAGTCAACACTGACTTGAAGCATGAGACGAGAAACATCGACCTTTTCAATGTTTGACAGGATCCAGGGTGTGTGTGTGTGTGCGTGTGTGTGTGTGTGTGTGTGTGTGATCAGTACGACTCAGCCGTGCAGATCCACGAACATGCGCTCTTGTGACTCCTAACACACAGGCTTGCGTGTGCAGGTGTGCATTGTTGCCACGTTAATGAATGTCCAGATCTCTATTCCAACGCAGCATTTATTACATGTTTTATTATTATAGCGTCTACGCACTACTACTCACAAATAGCTCATGACAAAAGGAATATTAATCCCACATTGATTGTTATGCATCAACACTGAATGCAACATTATTCAATTGGCAAACATTTTTGATTAAATTCAGCAAATATCTCCAGTCCTCCATTTAAAGAAAGTGATTCATTGGATTAAATGATTTAGTTCTTGTTTTTTAATCAACTTTCTTTCGTGAGTATAACACACCGTTGCCAGAAGGAGAGCAAACCGTCTTGTGACCACAGTGAAAATTATGTTTTTAAAAGGTTAAACGCCAACAAATATGGATTAAAGCGGAATATTTCAATACAATCATGCTGTGAATTTTAGAAATTATTCCATCATATATTTTCCAATAAAAGTTGACTTTTGGACTTTTCAACCCTCTGGAATGATTGGAAATGTCCGCAGCCATCGTGGGAATCTAATACTACAGCTCTGAACTATTCATGACTGAGCATGTAGAAACAGACGTTATCGTCACTCCTCTGCTCATATAACAGTCTGCATCTGTCGATTGTTCAATAAGCCCACCTATGAAACCGGAGAACAGAGGATAATTATGATCGCTGTGCTCTGCTTCAGATGTATTTAGAGGACGCACTGATCAGAGGAGCCTGACCATTATCTGCAACAGTAGAGATTTTAAAAAAAAGGCTGCGCAATTCAAAAGTTGATTCCAAGTTTGAACGTCAACATTACCAACGATGCTTCACCTCAATCATTGAAGTCCGTCTCTTCATAAACGATCATCGCAAAGTACAATAAAAGGTTTTGCCACTGGGGAAGATATTGCAGCACTTGATGAATTAGATTATAAAATGGATTAAAACATTTCTGCAGAAGCTGTGGTTAAGTTTAAGTTCCCAAAATTGTTTTATGAAGGTTCACAAGTCAATTGTAACTAATGCATGCACACACATATGTCTGTGTGGCTAATTAGAACTAATTAGATCATAACAGCCCTACGTACGAGCGCCTCGTCTGCTGCGTCCTTTCCCATTACCCTGTGTGTGTGTGTGTGTGTGCAGACATGCGTGCGTGTCTGCGTGTTTGTTTTCACGGTGTATAATGTATTTCTGTCTATCCAAGTGTTGATGTGATCATGAGGGAGGCTCAGGAGCAGAGAGAAGAGAAAACGCTATCTTGACAAAACATTTTATTCCATATTCGACGTGAACATTCACATTTCCCTGAAAACAACTGACATCAAAAACAAGAGAGAGACACACAAATTAGTCCGAGAGCCTCGCTGAAATGACACTTGAATCAAGACTATTGATTAAACAAATTGATTTTTGTTGAAGAGAAAGATCATCTCAGCCCCACTGACAGATTTTCTCTGTGTGTGTGTATTGGAAGCCAAAGGAATTTAAGTGATGTATAAGTTGTGAAGTGTACTATTGCTGTCACTGACCTCAGCTTAGCATTTGTACCCCCAACTCCTTCAGCAGTCGTTCAGCTCAGCATCTTCCAACCAAAAGTAGAGCTTTGTCCTCACTGGCTTTCTGTCCGACCTCTCATCCCTATAACACTCCACCGGGTTGCTTTTCAGTCCCTTAAATAATGTATGTAGCCCTGCAGGACAGAGAGGGAGAGTGCCAACATATACTGCGTCTTCTGATGCCTACGAGACCTTTGTTTGCTGTTGCAGGATTGGTAGTTAAATCCTGGGGCTTTGAGGGGCCTATACTTTCACTCCACTCCACTGAAAGCTTTTCTTTTGTGATCAGTGTGCCGTGAACTCTCATACACATCCGCCACATACACAGATTACCATGAAGTAGGGAACAATTCCAGTTTCATCCGACAGTTCTGCAGAGAGAAATGTGTGCAGGTATATAAAGACACACATACACGCTCCGATTCGGGGTGTTACATGGCCACGTGAAAGCACTCATTGTTTACCTAAGATAAGACTTTTAGACAAACTAAGTGCCGTCAAGACGTGCTGGCGTAGTGTACACAAAAAGGAAGGCTACTCATGAGAATTATTCCATATTTTAAAAGTAATTACAAGAAGAAATGCTCAGATTTCCGTCTGTACGACAGCTCACAGGTAGAAAACCAACACAGATGGCAACACTGCCCCCTATCAGTGCACATGTGAACAGCTGTGCGCCGTACAGCACATGCACTATCTGCCTGCAGCAGCCACACTGTTGCTCAGAATGATATTCTCTGAGTTGATGATGTGTGGCTGGAGGCAATAACTGTCCAGGTTGGACAGTATGTAAATCATTTCTATTTTACGCATATAGGTGTGAACATGGCTGTGCTATGGAGATTAATATGTTGCTGCCCATAGTGCCTGTGTGTGAGCGAGGCTTATAAGAGAGGCGAAATAAGATGATAAAATGAAAATGTCTGAGGGAGCCGATGCTGATGCTCTTACCCACATTTCTACGTCTTCTTTCACATGCAGTACATACACAGGCACAGACATGCACACCCATTTCATCCACAGCATGTGCTCAATTTCTGAAGGTCTACAAGCTCAAACTGCTTTCTGAAATCTTCCGTGCAGGATTACGGGCTGGAGCTGCAGATTTGTCTGTAGTTGTAATGCACTGCAGAGGACTGCTTCTCTCTGGGCTTCGCTGTAATTTCGGCAAGAGTAGTAATGCAATTCCTAGAGTAAAGGAGAGAGTGAGAGGGCGGGGTAAAAACAAAGCTTTTACCATTAAACACAACAAACGGCTCCCAGCACAGATGCCACTAATTTACCTCCATCTTCTCAGGGGTTTTAGTCCACACTATTCCTCTTCTGGGCTCCCTCGGCTCGCTCTGACAGACACTTTTCCTCTTCCTTCCCCAGCTCTACACTAATCCCCTCCCAGCAATAGAGACAGGATGTTTAGGGGCTTATTTACTCTTATAATAATATGGCTTTTTGACAGCTCCCTTTGCAGACTCTCGTCAGACTGTAGTGTTTGGCGGATGGGTTGTTTCTGCCTTTAGATCAAGCTGTCAAGGGTTATTGATCTTTGAACTGTGATATGAATTTAAAGAAGTGTATCATCTCTTAAGACATACGTCTATAAGCAACGAAGCTATCTCTCTACAATACTGAACGTTCATAAGCTGACTACCTTATTTTTCAACCTGGATTACCCCCAGGGGTCCATGACACAGTGTCATATATTTGCTATAAATGACAACATTGTGCTGTATAATTAAAAGGTGCCAGTCGGGGCCATTTCTGACAATGAAACAAGCATATTGTGACGATTACTCCCATACATGCTCGCTTTGGGCCAATAGAATATTTCTGAAGTATTCAAAGGTTTAAAACTTAAAGAATACAAATAGTATAAATGGCAGGAAGCATATGCTGGCTTGTATTATAGTGATATTTTTTTTAAAATATTGATCAAGTCTGTTTGTCATATGACACAAAAGCAAAAGGTAATAAAACCATTTAACTTCTGTCAGGCACTTTAAAAACAACCATTGTAGACAAAAAAACAAGTTGGGAGTTGTGCAAGTGATTAGATTACATTCATCTCCCTCTCTAATAAACCATTAAAAAAAATGATGTCCACATTTGTCACCTGGACGGACTTATAGTCGACATACAATTCAATGTATATGATCACTATTCAATCAGGAAGTAGAGCGTTTAATTCTGCGCGGGTGTATTAATTTCCTTTCACTGCCACCGATGCTGGCTGACCGGTCTGCTGATGTGTGGCGAGAAGTTAGCAAACAACGAAACATTCAAAGTTGAAAGAGTCTTCCAGAACAAACACACAGCATCTGATGAACAGTATCAAGCTGCAGATGAGCGATTCCTCAACTGCTGCAGCAAACTGAGCAAAGTAAATATACTTTCAGGAAGAGGATCATGTCTCCGTTTTAAAATGGAAACCTAACGTGTAGAGGACAGCTCTCAAACCTGCTACCTTTAGATTTACAGGGCAACCACACTACCACATAAGCCACATACACAGACATTAAAAAATCCCTTTAAAATTAAAGCACAGGGTTATTTTTTCCCACGCAAAGACCCGTGACTCACTGAAAACGGGTACGACACCCGGGGTTTGCGATGACGATGACAAATACGCGGCGCCAAACAGCTGTTTAAACAGCGATTAAAAATGCATTAACCGACAATGTATGTTTTGTATACCATTTTCTCCGGAGCTCATGTATATCTACTTTTCTTTTCTTTTCCTCCGCAGAGCTTAGAAATTCAAATATGCTTAAATTCAGCGGGAAAGCAAGAAAACAATAACACAAGCACACGAATATAAAAGGATTTGTAATAAACAACAAAACTAAAATACGCCTACAATCAACGTATTTGTAATACGTCAAACACCGACGTAATCAGGGAGAAAATGCGTTTCTGGTCGACGTCCATTTAAGTACCCGAATAGCTCTGCCAAATACGCCAACTTACAAAGCCACAGAATTGGTCTGACAGTTCAAACCGGGAGTTCACAAAAAATGTCCTGACTTTGTCACACAGTTCAAATAGTCGGTGAGCACCTTACCAGTAAAGCCACCGGACTTCAGTGTGCAGGAAAAGCTGCCGGTGGTCGCTTCCTGTCTCCGTGCATTATATGGCAAACAGGCGTTATTGCAGTGGACCACTTTTGATTAAATTTACTGTTCTCACTGCTTCATCCAAAAGCGCCTTTAATTCCGCAGGAGTCGTCATTGGGGGCATCCGCGGTGAAAACCGGACATGCCTTCATGAGGTGCCCATGCCACGAATTGAGCTTGCCCTCTCTCAAACAGGTGGAAGAATACTAAAGTTACGGTTGAAGAAACTACAAAGAGATCCAGAATCACACTGCGAGTATACAATTGCGGTACCTCAAGCTTCATGAAAGTCTTTGAATTGCTCTTTACGTGTATTCATTATTTGTTGAAGTGATGCTGAAAGGTACCATAAATTGTTTATATAAATTTGCACAAGACTGCACTGATGTTTTACTGATGTTATACATTATTTGTTGGTGCATCTGTTAGACAGTTATACAGGGACAGACAGGGACTTTTGTGAGCCCTGAATCTGAAGTTGGCAACAATAAGTCTATAAACATTCATAAGCTGTGGATAACAAGAAGGGGTTACATGAATGTAGAAGTTGAAGAAAGACCTTTCTCACTGCTGATATTTAGACGTCACAACGAATAACATTCATGGTGGTGTGCCTTTTACATATTGGAGTCGTATTTTACTGAAGTTTTACTGAGACACTTTAATAGAATGTGCTCATCATTGTTGTGCTGGGTCGTCATTTGCAAAGATATCCAAAGAGGAAAAGTTAAATCAAATGCTATTTGTTGTCAGCATCCAGTTCTGCTCATTTCAATAATACTGTGTCAACAAATGGCATAGTTATAATCCTGAAGATTATTACAGTTCTGGTTGGAGACATCAGACTGGTGCTAACGGTAAATGAAGTTCAGTGCTAGTCCCCGAATTCTGGGGGAAGAAAAAGCCCTTTGAGCAGCTACTTTGTCAGCGTGTCAGTTTACAGTGCAGCCATACTAACTCACTTTGTTTCTATGAAGAAGTTAATAGTTTACCTTTTTCCATCATGGCATGCCTAACCACAATCTAAGTGTCCTGCTGAAGGAACGCATGTGTGAAGGAATTTGAGTCCCGGACAGGAATGGTGGACAATTCTTAAAATACATGGTAAATGTCACGGCATTATGCAGTGCAGCAATATATTGAGTCAATCTGTGATCTAAATATTTTAATAATGTCACAGGCTGGTAATATACTGAAAATAATCTCTTAATATTTCTGATTTTTTTTTAATATTTTCAGTGTTGTAGTATATAAAACCTTTATTAAAAACATATCTGTTAATTTAACATCTGCTGATTTTAAAAGTGATTACAGTTTGCGCTTGTATACAAGAGGATGTATTAAGATATCTGTTATAAACTACTATAATTAATACAATCATTTATGTATAGCAAATTATTGATTTGAACTCAAACATTAATATGTAATACACTTAACAACATGTTCACAACATAAAATATTGTAAAATGATTGAAATATACTCCTAATAAATATTTACTGAAGATGATCATACATTATCCAATTTTAACTGAAGTCATCACCAATCATCTCCTCACTAACAAATTCCTGTTATTTTCTTTATTATTATTTTTTATATTTAACTCATTCATCATTCAATTCTGCGTCGGTAAGGCTCATTAACTTCCATTATAGTCAGTGTAACCCTGACGGATTTCTGTCTACTCCTATAATGTTTCTTCTTCATGCTGCAATGCCGGCGTTTTCGTCTAGCAGCCGTGACATACCTGAGCTAATCAACTGTCACCCTCCTTTCCTCTCAGCAATTAGAAAGGCTGGAAAATGGTTACTGTTCCCTCCAGTGTCCTATTTGATTCCTCCTCGCCTCCCGCAGCTTGTTAAATTTACATTTTACGCATTAAGCTTTGGCTTTTACCTAGAAAGACTTAGAATAAGTGGAGACAGTAGGATAAGTCAACATCAGTGAATCGCAGTGATACTCCATTAGGTCATCCATATACATGGCGAGAAATGTATTCCTTTCTGTCTTGTGCTGGGAAATGGAAATAAGCTCATTTTCTAGCACAGGTAGCTGTTGTAACAGAATAGTAAGCAGGGTCGTAACTTAAGGTTTTTTATCCTGTAAATATGAGACCTTTTCCCAGCTGTAGAATTAAGTGAAAACATTGTGTTGGGCTGAGATCAATGTCACATTGAAATGTTACATTCAAAAGTGTATATTTGTGTGTGCGTCCGAGAGTTTTTATTTTTACAAACAAACACACACATCCAGAAGAAATGTATCGTAGCAGGAATCATTATAAAATGTTCCCTCTGTGTCTCTATGGCAGCACAGCGTGGCAGTGCAACTAATTCTGCTCGCTGTAACATAGAGTGACTCATTCATAACTCAGCCAACCTCAGGTATAGTGATTATATTCTGTTCATCCCTCTCTTTCTCGCTTCGCCTTCTTCCTACCTATAATTCTCTCTTTCATCTGTTCCTGACCTATGAGTTCATAGCCTGTGTCTGCACGGGAGCTGAGGTGAATTGATTCGGCAATGTATTTTCATGTCAAGGCCATGACTTTTTAGCCAGAGGCGGAGAATTGGCTCTTTTATACCTTGCTCTTCATGTGAGCTGAAACAGGGCTGCCAGAGTCTCATTAGGTTTGCAAAAACCAATATCTGAGTCTTGAGTGCCTTGGAGTGTTTCTCGACTTTTATTTCCTTTTTTTAGGGAACACTTAGTCCTGAGCCATATAAAAAGGGGGCATTGGAGGAAAAACAATGGAGAACGAAAATTCAATCTGCTCCCCACCCTCCTGTTCCATACCGCCACCCGATTACGTATTCACCCCTCATTCAGGCACGCTTCGATCGCCTCAGAATTTTTTGAAGTGTACAGTCCAATTCATTTCGGCATGTCTGGGAAAATTATGGTTCACATTCCTCAAGGCCGCTCCCTAATCTCATCAAGAGAGGAAGAGAGATGTGGACGTAAAGAGAGAGGTAGAGACGAAGGAGGTTAAAGTCAAAAAACACATTTTGGCATGTCAACAGCCGGAGCGCACCATGGGTTTGTCTAACTGATACTGACTGCCAACTTATTCAACAAAGCACGCTAGACCAGTGAGAGCAACAGTTCAGCCCACTCATGCGCTCACAATAGAAATGCAAAAAGCATAATGCAACAGCAGACCCTTTAGAAACAAACACTAGCTATGACAAATTGCCACCTCCAAATTGGTTGTTTTACACCACATTTTGCAGCATGCATTTGCTAGATTAGCAGTGAAAGGCAAAGCTTGAAGGTAAGCCTGTTAAGTAAGGAAAAATGCTTATAGTACACCTGATCCGTTCCTCGCAGTAACCGTCTGTACTGAGGAGTTGTACTAGCAGCGACTTAAACACACACATAGTCATCAGTGTATGTATACTGCGGGAGGGAAGAGGTGTTAGGTTTCTCTTTCTTCGCGACATCATTTGCTGTGAAAAGCACATATTACATGTGTCTTGCAACTTTCATTTGGAAAAAGCTACTGGAATTTGTCGATATCTATGCATACTCACTGACAGGTGCTTACTAGTTTAATGTCGTGGTCTCTCATGTTTATCTTGGTAATCTTTGGATCTATTTCTGGATATTTCTAAAAAAAGCTTGTCATCCAGGTAAGGTAATGGTGTACTGGAGGATATGCACGGGTAATGTATGCTTCTTTTTCAGACAGCAGTCACTAATGCCAGCGCATATCGAGCTGCTCTATTTTTCAGTTTGACAATCTAACCAGCGACAACACATCAGTAAAGGTTGTAAGGGTTATGGCTCCTGGTAGTTGTTGTTGGTTTTTGTAATTTTTTCAGGTTGAGAGCTAACATGTGCTAACGTCAGATGTCACTTGTCGCCACGGTAAATATTCATGTATTCTGCAGTGTCAGTGAGGCAGAGCACTCGGGATAGGTGATGGAGTGACGCCAGGCGCTTGCGGTCAAAACACAGCCATGTATATGTTTTTTTTTCCCCACTAACTTGACATGTTTGTATTACCATTTTTGTAATTCGAGTTAGGCTTCATTTTTGTGTAGTGTAATTTATCAAAGGTGACGAATATTTCCCAGTGGTGAGGGGTGTTCAAAAGATGAAAACAAAGAATTTTCTTGCTACAATAATTGGACATTTCTATTGAAAAATACAGTTGTAGAAATATGTGTGCACCATGTTCGACAGAGGAGCAAAAAGTTGAATTACATGGATTTGCCTTTCAGAGTGCATTTGTGAAGTGTGTTGTAAATTTACTCACGTGGTCATATCCAGTACAAAAAGTGACCTTTTTCTAAACTTGCAGTGCACGCTTTGTTTGCAACTGGACCTGTGTATGTAACTGTTTACGCCATTTTTTATTTAGTTTGACTGCTTGAATTCCACTTTGTCTTGAATTTCAGTTGAAAGACATTTTAGAAGCCCAAAGTGCCAGATTCAATCCAGCCGTATCCGAGAAAAAAAAAGGAGACAGGAAAGGTAAAAAGAGGAGAGAGTGAGCGAAAAGGCGAGCAGGAGCGAGGAGGGATTCTGTCGAATGCCCAGCCATCTCCAAACATGTCAGAAATAGGGAGAAGACTTGGAGAAGATGGCTGGCAGAGAGGCAATCAATAAGCTCTCACATTTCATACTAAAGCGTGGGTGCGCGGGTGTGTGTGTGTGTGTGTGTGTGTGTGTGTGTGTGCGTATTGATGTGACTGCATGTGTGTTTGTTTGTATCAAATTTCTAACCAGCTCATTGAAGGCATTTCTACCAGACTGATGAGACAAACTGTCACATTACAAGGGAACATACCTTTTTTATTTTATTTTTTTCAGACTCTGTATCACAAGGGAAAACACAGCGTCAGTCCAAATTAACATATGTTCTGTGGTGCTTCGAAGCTCATAGTTTCTCGTAAAAGATTATGTTGTGTAAATTGAAACAGATTCAGGAGGAGAGGAGGGGGGGGGGGTCCAGGCCAGGCTAAGTTGTCGAACACATGGCCCTATTTTCTGGTTGGGATCTGTCCTCAGCAGAGTTACATATTCTACAAATGCACCTCAGTAGCCGATTCATCTCCAGTGTAGCCGCTCCAGAAAGTGTCTCCTGATGGTCTGACGAATCAAAAGCCCGGTGCACCCCTCCGTGCTTTAAGTTTGGAGAGAGTTGCATGTGTTCAGCCATATTGATTGAACTGTCCAAGACGTTGCGGAAGGTACACGCTGACACAGTTTCAGAGTGGACGTTCACATTACCGGCAATTACTTGGTTGCTACTACATTAGAGTGAACACTTATAACTTCTCTGCTCTGTCCTTACTGAATCTTTAATGATGCGATGCCATCATTTGTTCTGCATAATTGATCGCAATTGATCTGGTTCAGTGATGGCCTTTACTTTACAGTATCTCCTGTCTTTTCTCCTTTCTTTCCCACACGTTCCTCCCCTCCTCTTGGCTCCTTTCCTCTCAACCTCTCTTTCCTCTACTGTCTCCTCCTCCTCTTTCATCTCCTCTGCCTGCAGGCCTGTAGATTCTGCTGAAACCTCCCGTAGTCCTCTTTGCAACACTGAAAAGCAACGACTTATCTCCCCCACGCAACCCAGGCTTAGGAGAGGAGAGGAAGAAGACGAAAAAGATGATGAAGCGAGAAGAAGACTTCTCACAGCGAAGAATTCAAACAAGAAAATACACACAATCCCCACTGGCACAACTGCTGTATAACACCACTCAACGTTTCTTTTTTTAATTTAAATATCTCACTTATCCTCTCACCGCTTTCGTCTCCTTCTCCTCATCTTTACTTTCCTTGTTGCATGTGTCTTTCCCCACTTCGGTATTCTCTCATCTCCTCATGTTTCCCTGACTCTATTTGACGGTTTTTTTCTATCCTTCCTCTCGCCTGCACCCGTCCCTCGCCATCAATTACGCCACTTCTTTTCCACATTTTCATTGTATTTTATTTTGGCAGCGCACCATTGCATTGGCAGACAAACATTAGCAGTGTTCATGGCAACATGCCACATCCGTAGGAGATACTTGAAACAACATGTATATTGATATTGTAACAAAAGAAAAGCTATAAATCAATTTTGTATTGGCGCTCACCTCTGGTCTTTTCCCACAGTTCATCCCAAACTCGCTGCATCCCCAAGTTTCCTTTTTTTTCTCTCCTCTCTCCCTCTTTTCCCTCCCTTTGGACCTCTATTTTATTTTTCCCTTCTGCTCCGTCCCGACTTCCCTCACCCTCCCTCATGCATATACATAATCCCCCTATCTTTCTGCCTCTTCTCCCCCGTCTATCTATTGACCTCTGTGTCTCTCAGCGGGCCAGGGAACACTGCGAAGGCTGAGCTGCTGTCCTGGTCGGGGAAGAGCATTGACTTTTTGATGTGTTCCTTTCTTTTCTCGTCGCAGACTGTGTGTGTTTGATCTTGTTTCCCTCTTTAAGCGGAGCGAACAAAGCCTGTTTCTTTGTCTGCAGTGGTTGTGGTCTTTTAGGACAAGGTGGTAGCCATAAGCCTTCAAAGTCAGAAACTCTCTGGAGTCGTTTCTTCGATTTGCTTCTGTTTTTATTGCATTAGTTGTCATGGAGTGGAAAACAGTATATCTTTATAGTAACGGTGTAAACCCCAAAAAAAAGTACTATTATATAAATATTTTATTTTTTACCATTGTATAAATATACAGTATTGATTAACTTATGTACTTTGATTGCAAGTTATTTTGTCACCCACACAGTGAGTAAATAAAAAAGAGATCTTCTTTTTTCTGTGAATTTTAGGCACTATTTCTAATGCTATTGATGTGTTGACTATTTTATTGTAACATCTTTTCTTTGTTTTTTTTATCATTTGAAATCTGTGGTTAATTGCAGAATCAGGAGTCTTGTTTTGATGGCTGCCATGTGTTTAGGTTCGATTTTGTCTCCCGTTGATTCTCTCCTCTCCATCTGTCATTTCAAGTCACAAGAAGTGTGTCAGAAGAAATCGAAGGCTGTGGTTTTGGTGGATAGTTTCGCTTTTTTTTCTTGCTCTCATCAAAAGAACGTAGCTCGTGTGAGTTTTGTGCGGAGGACCACCTTAAAGAAAAAGATGACATTTTGAATGAGTTACGTCTGTCTTTTGCACTAATTTAATAAAGCCGTTACTGAAAATTCACACTGATGTATTGCAAATTGTGTGTTTAATGAATTACCATGTGATCTTAATGAAAGGAAACATTTGCACATGTTGTGTAAAATCACTTACATATTTAAATCCTGCACGGTACTCAATCTCGCTTTAAGGAATAGTTTGATATGCTAGGAAATACGCTTGCTGTGAGTTAGATGAGACAAATTGAAACAGTTGATCTTTTTACTATAAAGCTGCAGCCATGAGAAGGTTAACTTTGTTTAGCATAACAACTTTAAGCCAGGGGAAACAGCTGGACTGGTTCTGGTCAGAAGATTAAAAAACATCTGCCTACTTCTAAGGGTGCTTTCGACCAGTGAGCTGTTGTCAACGCCCAACAACATCAATGTTGTACACCACAGGCTGCTGCTATCCGCCTGGTATTATCGTACCATGCAGGTCATGATTTCAAATAGAGGACACAAATAGCAATACAACGCGCTTATCATAGTGCCGTTCAACACAATGCCCGCTCGGAACAGACGAAATGTGGATTATAGTGTTGCAGCTTCAGACCGCTCAAACAAACAACTCCACACTTGACACTGCGCTTCCTGGGGTGCTCAAAAACCTTGCATGCTGCATCACACACCGAAGTTGCAGCTGCTCAGAAACACCGGGCACATGAAGTCTGGTTCACGGGAAACAAACCCACCCAAGTCCAACGACTCGCAGTCAGCAACAAACATCAAACGTAGGCATCCACAATTTCAGTTGTAATGGCAGAGTGCCGCTGTTCCCGTACGCTGTTCCCGTACGCCGTTCCATCGTGCTCCTTCACTCCAGGGAAGCGACAAAGTGTTTAGTGAGTAGAATCAGCATCCAGCAGCAAAAGAGAACTGCAGCCAATGAGCTGCAGCCTGACAAGGAGCTCTCACACTGCTGCAAGATCTGTTGTTTGCTCGTTTATTCAAAGCTTATTAATATTGCGTGTCCAAATTGCAGCAAATTTGTCGTCGCGCTCCGTTGAGCCAACAGCAATACACCAACAAAGAGAGTATATGGGGTGAATCCTTTTTTTGGATTTGTGAAGGACATCCAGAGACCGAGATTCCTTCATTCACAGTCCGATGTTGCTCGAGTACGGTACTATTACTCATTCTCTTTTGTCTCTTCCCTGCTGATGAAGAGTTGTTTAATCGAGGGGAACGGAGACATCGTCAACTCTGCTCTCGTATCTGTTCACAGTTGTTTCAGCGGTTGCCATGGCCACACGGTGAGTCACTGCGGTAAGTTAAAAAAGGTGAACTATACGGTAAGCGACCGATCAAAGCTCTCAGTCAAATGGCGACAGGAAGTCACTGCTTCCTGCCAAGAAATAATACAGCCCATAAACCCCATTAAACCACTCTACACTTTTTATGTGGACACAAAAAAAATGAGACGTAAAGTGTTAATAAGTCAGATTTAGAGGTGCTGGTAGACAAATGTTCCATCCTTTAAAGTTGAAGGGATAGTTCGGGTGTTTGGAAGTGAGGTTGTATGAGGTGCTTATCCACAGTCGTGTAGGAGGTGGTATAATTCATAAACACAGTTATAAATGTTTTATTATTGATTGATAAGATTGACTATTATGCATTTCATGATTCATATTTTATAAATGATATAATTCCCAATTTGTAAATTAATTAATATATGTTGAGGACTTATAGAAGATTAACGAGCTCATTTATAAAGTGTTAGTAAATTATACCAACATTAATTAAATGTAATTTATTCATGCTTTTATTGATACATATCATGATTCAGATACGTGGTACTATGTTAACATGTGCTTTATAAACTTCTTTCAATACTGCAATTCACAATTAGTTCAGGTCTTCCTGACTTTAGATGAGGTCACACAACATACTAACGGTCAACTAACGACTAGTAACGACTTGAATTAATCGTGAATTGCAGTATTACAGTGCTTTATGAATGATGAATGAAGTGTTTTCTCATACTGCTAAATAGCATGTAGTTAATATGAAGTGTTACCGAGTGATCAGCTAATGATTAGATGGAACATATACTGTAACGTTTTTGTACTGCATTGCTTATGCTTATCTAGCAATTAAACAATGTGTGGGATTTTCAGTATGACCCTAAAATATATTTTCTTAAAGCTGCTCTCATCATTATTTAATTGCAAATATAGAAGATTACCATGCCTAATGTGAAATGTGCACGGACCGACACACTGCAGTTCCTCTCAGCTCCCCAGAGTATTTAGTGTCTTTGAGTTTGTTGTTGCACATCCTGCACCTTAACTGTTTTATTTGCCTCTTAACCTTCTCCTCAGCGTCTGATACAGAAGCTGTTTTCAGGTAAAAAAAAAAAAAAAAAGCTCTAATAAGCCACTGGATGATCCCTGCCAGCAGACAGACAACATGCGCCACTATAGCAACAAATAGTGGAGCGTTCTTGAGTGGAAAAGATTTTCTGCCCACGCACCTCAGGGTGCAGTTATTGCTCACAGATTTAAAAGGTCAGTCACATGAACCATGTTTATGTGTGTTTTTAAAGTAATCGATGAAACCCCAGCACTGATTCTAAAAGGCACTTTTGGCCTCTGTGAAACCAGCGGCCAGACACTGAAATTGGGCAGATATGATGAAAGTAGCTGAAGCTTGAACCTTTTTGGCAGCATTTTGGAACAATGCGATGATGAGGAGGAGTTTTGAGTGGCATTTGAGAGAAAATGAATGCATGAATGAGCTGAAGGCTGTAATATTTGCGCTTGAATTTCCAAAACCTTTGGGGCACAGAAAGACCATTGATTGTGTTTAGAGTGTGCTGTTTACAGTGCACGTGAACTTAATGTTAAACTACTGTCAGCCTTTGTTGGTTCAAAGTGGGCTGCCAAAATTCCTCTCTAGCTCTATCAACCTCCAGAGACCATGCGGCAGGGTGTCGAGGTGAGAGGATTTAGCTTGCTTCTTTGGATACCATCCGTAACACAATGTCAAAACTAAATGGATGTTGTTTGGAATAAAGGATAACTTAATGGCTTTGAGTGGAGATGTTTTTTCATTCTCATAGATAACAGTAAAGATCAGGGATGCACAGGTTGAGTCACAGCAGAGGTTGCTGACATGCAACAAAGGTCGCCCTCAATAGAAAATGAAAACATATAAATATTTGTTTTTCATCAAGATACACTGTCTGGCCAAAAAAAAGGTCGCCACCAAAAAAAAGGTCACACACACACTAATATTTCGTTGGAGCGCCTTTAGCTTTGGTTACGGCAGCATTCGCTGTGGCATTGTTTCCATCAGCTTCTGCAATGTCACAAGATTCATTTCCATCCAGTGTTGCATTAATTTCTCACTAAGATCTAGTATTGATGATGGTAGAGTCTGACCGCTGCACAAAGCCTTCTCCAGCACATCCCAGAGATTCTCAATGGGGTTAAGGTCTGGACTCCATGTGTGGAAACGATGTCTCATGCTCCCTGAACCACTCTTTCACAATTTGAACCCGATGAATCTTGGCATTGTCATCTTGGAACACGCCCGTGCCATCAGGGAAGAAACAAATCCATTGATGGAATAACCTGGTCGTTGTTGAACCTGGTCGTTGCTGAACCTAGACCTGACCAACTGCAGCAACCCCAGATCATAGCAATGCCCCCACAGGCTTGTACAGTAGGCAGCAGTAGTTAAATCCAGGTGGCGACTTCTTTTTTTGGCCCGGCAGTGTATTTGCAGAATTTATTGTAAAGTACGTTACACATACAAGGAATTTGGCTCGGTGAAACGTGTGGATGGAAACGCACTTAATGCAAAGGTAAGCTTTGCACTTCACAACCTTAAAAAGTCAGTAGCTGCAAGTACAGCTTGTTAATAGTAATGCTCTGCTCCACAGGGAAAAGTAACTGCTCTTTAGGACCCATTAAAGCCTGTTGCCAGTGTAAATCATATATTGTCTGTGGATGGTTGTGACTCACATAATGATACGTTTAAGCCGGTAGTCCAGAAAGGCCTCAGCCTTTCAAACGCTCTGATTTCTTTGTTTTGTAATGTGCTGAACAATAAAGCATGCTGACAACAGCTGGGATATGTTGCATATATAACAGTGGGCCTATTTAATTTCTGTTTCTGTTTCTTTCAGGACAAAATGTATTCACAAGTTTATTGGATGTAAAAACTTTAAGTCCATTTATTCATGACTTGAGCTTTTGCCATTGCGTTTTGGGGGATTTCTTTCCCAGTGAATGCTTGGAAAAGTTGGAACAAATGTCCACTATGACCTCATAAAACCCATTTGTGGCCATAACTCAGGAAAGCTTATGCTAGTTATGACAATTTTACACAAATGTCTGATAAAGTTATGACATTTTGACAGACATGGATGTTGACTGCAACAGGGTTGGCAGAGGTGGGAGTTCTACTTGTAATACTCTTTTTAGACTTTCGGGCAACACAAAGACGCAATAGCGTTTATGAGGTGTGGATTGCACTGTGATGACAGCTCTCTACACAGATAGCTGTCAGCTATAATCAAAAATTCCTCACACCTTTCCAAACTATTTGAAGTAGCAGTGAGACTTCACATCTCTCTCTGCCTTCCTTTGTTACTTTTTCATTACTTCACAACTGAAATGACTGCTGGAATTCTGTTATTACCTTCAGTTATTCTGAAATATGTGATCTCTTGACTTTGACATGTACAGATGTACAGTAGTGTTGCTCTGAGTGACAGATGTGCTGCTATATGCACGTGCACATGTGTAAGCACGCCTACATAACTGCTTACTGGGCTGGATTGTCATGAGGAAATGATGGGTTCAATTTACACAACAGTTTCTAGTTCATGTACAATCTTTTAATGGCAGGTAGAATAGTGTGCAACGCATTGGCACATATTTCGGGTTCAACTGATTTATGATTCGTGTTTTAAGTTTTATATCAGTGGTGGATAACAAGCAGCTAAGAGAAATATCCTCTGAGATGCAAGAGATGACAAAGTAGGACAAGGTGAGTACTAAGAGGAAGGACAAGCCAGAACTTTTATGTTCACAAAGTGGCTACCAAGTTGAAAATAATACACTTTGTGAGTTTTTAAGTGGCAGAAAAAAAATGTTCTGGAGTAAAAGCAAAAGTGACATTTCCTTCGCCTCTTTGGGCCTTGAAAAAAAAAACATCTATTGGTTAAGCATTTTAATTTCACTACCTATTTCAAAGACGTGCTTTATAGCTTTGCCAGCCCGGAGGATTTCCTTCTCAAAGCTTTGTTTGATTCAAATTCTGGGAATGCCAATAGCAACCATATTATCTAATAATAATGATACTAATATCCTTCATCCACCCTCTCTCACTTAGCCATTCAGACACATTTATTCCCTCCTAGATGATCATTTAGCACCTATTAACACAAGATCCTCATCTGTAATGACCACTCAATTATCATTTTCACTCTCATTCTACTTAGGCTTAGCAAGGTTAAGTAACGCCCTGAACTCGTGACGAACGTTGAATGGGCCATTGGCAGATATTGGCGGCAATTACAGTAGCAATCTATTCAACCAGACCTAAAGGGTCTCTTTATTCTCTCCTTCATGTTATTTCCTCTCACTCATCACTCTAATTATGTAGCATCACCTACCTCAGTCTGCTGGCCATGTCACACTGATTTCCATCAGGGCTAAATTCAGCACATTTTATGTGGACGCTCCATCAACATGGTCAATGGAAGCAAAGAATTCCCCAGTGTGTGTTTATTTATTACTGTTCACTGGGTCATGCCAGCAGTGCCTACGTGTACCAGGATGCATCACGCCCCTCGTCACTCCCCTCAGCGGCCAAGAAGCGAGACACAGGACATGTCTGTTAGTCTTGAAGAGCTGCAGCATTTATATGTGCACAAACTGCAAACTCTTCACCGCTTAGCTTAAGCTCTCCTCAGCTCCGATCCCTCACTCTCGTCCGCATCGTCACACCGCATTCACGGTCACTCCCCCTCTCGCTCTACCACACAAGCTATGCACACACACACACACACACACACACACACACACACACACACACACCCCACACACAACAGTACAGGCTCTGTTCTTCTCCACATGAGCTAAGCTTCTCTTACAACAAACAGGCTGTTTTTCCTCTGGCAGCTGAGCTTCCCTAAAGGCCACACTGCCCCGCTGCAGCCTTGGCCTCTCTCCGCTCCACCTCTTCGGCCGTACATTATACTCGGATGTAGAGCTGGAAGATCTGCACTTGATCCATGTTGTTGCAAACTGTCCTTGGGCAAGATACTACACTCCATATTGCTCCCGAAGGCTGAGCCATCCTTGTGTGTGAGTGAATGTGCATTAGTTTGGTTAGGGTGGCACCTTGCATTGGCAGCTTTATAAATTCAAGTGCTTTTATTATTTACCCGGAGAGACCTAAGCTGGAATAGCAGCCTGTAGTTTTGCTTGCGTCCAACTATTTTACTACCACTCGTTAATATGAGTTTAAAACCCTGCACTCAAACCGTCATCATTGGGGTTAGGTTGATTTCCCTGGCAGATTGCTGGTACACGCAACTCTAAAATACTTTTCTCCTTAAGGCGTTGACGCTTTTTAGTCAAGTTAGCGGCTCTAGGAATGGTGATGTCTGTCAGTCGGTCCACTGCCCAAATATCTCAACAATTATTGCATGGATTACCATTCATTATTTTACAGACAAATAACGATGAAGCCAATACCTCCATTGTCTCCAAAACTATGAGATGGGTTGGCAAAAAAACCTTGACATTCATAGTTCCTAGACCCTCCTAAGCTGATCCACAGATTTTTACTTTAAAGTGTTTTGACTGAAATGTCTCAATGCCGATTGATACCATGAAATGTGATCGGCCTCCAGACATTCATGGTTCCCTCATGCAGCTGTACTTTGGTTTTCTGTTGTTAGTGTGCTAATCAGCATTGCTAACAGCTTGCTAATATGCTTGAGATAGGTAGGTAGACAGACAGACAGACAGACAGACAGACAGACAGACAGACAGACAGACAGACAGACAGATAGACAGATAGATAGAGTTTATTAATTTATGTGTTCTGCAATAAATCACCAAAATAAGCCAGACAACGTCTTGCAACTTCCTGACGCAGGGTCGCTACATTATACTGCACTACTACTATGACTGCAGGACGTGCACTGGGAGCACACCGTTGTATTATTTGTGCACTGCACAAATGCTGTTCGTCATGTCAAAGACGTGAAAGTTTGATTGAAAGATTTATTGTGTTTCTCAAATGTATGTGAACGCACAGGTAGAAAATCCACGACCCGCCACTGTGTTAGATCTTGAAAATGGTGAAAAGTGATAAATAGCATTTTGCGCTTTTTTGCCAATCACATTTTTTTAGACCATCCCTACTTGTGCAAAATAAAATAAACTAACACTAATCAGTCTTGTAAGTATTTTAGCCAATATGTTCTTTAAATATAATCCTGACTGTATTACCAACCTTGACACAACAGGGATGCTCTTCTGAAGGGTGTGCATATTCATGTCAAGCTGTACTACATGCTCCAGATGAAAGAGGCAAAAAGAGAGGAAGAGCCAACATCGACCTTGATCCGCGCTGAGATGAGAGAACCTTCCTCCAGCTTGTATCTGTAATGCGTTTTGATTAAGAGTCTGCAATAAGAATCTTATTTTTTTTTTATTCCCAAGGTCTTTCCTTCCACAGAGCGTAATGTAGACACATGGCCCCACTCTGCTATTTCATTTCATCACGTCTCAAGCAGACACCAGGGTTATTCATCAACTGGAACTGAAATTTGCCTGGCAACTGGTTATCAATCAATGACCATGGATCCTCTTGAGCAATGCATTTGTGATGATTATATTGATTAACTGTCTCTTACTCCGAAACTTGAGCAAAATAACATTTAAAACAAATTAGCAGTATTCTGGAAATAAAGTCCACCCTCCAATGACAATTATCAGACAAGGATGAATTGCTGCAGGAGAGTGTCATGCAGGTTGTGGTATTTTTGTTTGGAGAGAGAGCTATGCTGGAGTCAAAAGCCTAAAATTGAAACACACTCAAGTTAAAAATTTGACGGCATACAAACAGCATCTGCTGGAGCCTCAGGTGTTTTTCTTTCCGCGTTGTCTTTCCAAAGCGTTTTCTTACGGTCTAGATAGACTGAGCTGACTAGTTGATTGATGTTCCAAGCTGGTTTGCCATTACTTGTGTTAAACACTTAAATGTCCTGGTTTTCAACCGTCTACTAAATGATGTTGATTTTGATCATACTTAAAATGGTAACAGCAATATCATGATTGTTTTCAGCGCGTACATATGCTACATTTATCTTGTTCAGTCATGATTACCTAACTTAGTTTAAAAGCATAAACTGATGTGTCTGTACATGTGTCAATCAATGTGTCAAGGCTGTTAAGGCTGTTAAGGCTGTTATGGCGCTTTGATGTTTTTTCTCAACAAACAGTCAGTGGTGAGCTGTGATGCCGAAGAGAAAGTCGGTCTTTTCCAAAGAGCTCCAGGAGGCTTCCTCCTTCCTTTGTAAAGTTCCTGGCAACAAAGATGCTGCGTTCAGCACACACTGCAAGAGTACATTTTTGGTCGCACCAGTGGTGTATAGTAATGAAGTAGAAATACTTTGTTACTGTACTTAAGTAGTTTTTTTGGATATCTGTACTCTACTATTTATATTTCTGTTGTTTTTACTTTTACTTCACTACATTTTGTAAAGAAAACGGATAATTTTACTCCGATACATTTCTCTAACATCAAATCTATCTTTAGAAGAAAAATTCACTATGAGACCGACATCAGGGACTGTGGTGGAACATAGACTCCACCAAGCAGGTTTGGAGACTCACAATATTACCCATTTGCCTCTACATGCTCTAGTCCAACGGTCCCAAACCTTTATGTGCCACGGACATATGTACATACACATACATATACATATATATATATATATATATATATATATATATATATATATATATATATATATATATATATATATATATATACACTGCAGACCCCTCACACCCTGGACACAAGCTGTTGCAACTCCACCATTATAGCTTAAGGAGCTCATAGTGCCATACTACCCTACTGGAGCGTTACGTTCATTGGATGCAGGGTTACTTGTGGTTCCCAGAGTCTTAAAAAATAGGTTGGGGGCAAGAGCCTTCAGTTATCAAGCTCCTTTTCTGCAGAATAAGCTTCAACTTTCAGTCCAGGGGCAGGCACGGTCACCTCATTTAGGAGTAAACTTAAGACTTTTCTCTTTGAGAGTGCTTATAGTTAGGGCTGACTCCGATCTTTGATTCAGGAAGCTTTCTTTCAGAGGTCGGGTCAGACAACTCTCCTCGCGATTCACGAGGGTATTCACCCCGTGATTTAGTCAGAGGGGTCTGTCCATCAGGGGAGGTGGATCCTCCTCTGTTGCTCTCCCTCAGATTTCTTCCCCTTTTTCACTGTTAAAGGGTTTTACTATCTTTATTTGGGTTAATATTATAGTTCATAAATGCATATTCTTCATTCAATAATTAAATGGAAAATTGTTTGCCAACCGCTCAATTGTGAGTTAAATAAAGCTTAAGCCAGAATTAGCTTAGCGAAGGAAAAAGTCGGTAACCAGTGAGAACCCACGAGCCAAGCATTGTCTAAAGTCCGGAGTTTAATGAAATTAAGATCTTACATCTTGTTTGTTTGAACCTTACACAAACAGAAATGTGACAAATGTTGGTTTTATGACCAATGACATGGTGTGACAGTCGTTTAATCTAGCTAAGCTAACTGCCTCCCAGCTAACGTCAGTTAGTGCACACTCATAAGAGCGGTATCAATCTAAATCTGGGACGCTCTTCATTGAGTGTTGAACTCTTTCTTCACTTCTTACTCACTTACTAATCTTTGATTTGCTTTTGAAGGTCTGCAGTTTTTTTTCTCTGTCCATCTGCAATAGTGCTAAACACTAGTGACATAGATAAAGTAGATCCTTCCATCATTAAGCATTCCCATCCTTATTAGCTGGATGTCTTAAAACTGTACTGTAAATATAATTTGTAATAGCCCCCTCCAAGTCAAATATCCATGTCGCAGAGTTAACACAAGAACACAAAACACTATATTAAGTCTCTATTGAACATTTTTCTACTCCTCTCAGTTTGTCATTGATGCATTTCAAGGTCGCTAACACATGGCTCTCTCATTTTGTGTGTTGTCTTATGCACAGAAAGGTGTTAAGCAGGAGCCCTTGAGATGCAAATGAGGCAATAAAAGATAGATGGAGGTTGTGGATGTCTGTGTGTGACAGTAACAACACAGTATATGCCTTTGTGTGATATCTCGCCATATATCACTGGCTGAAGTAAAAAAAAAACGGAAACCTTGTGTTTAAATTTGAATACCTTTTTTAAACTTTTATAATAGGAAGATATATTGTTGCACCAATCAAGGTGTGGTAAATAATAGAATAAACACTCAGAGAGAGTGAATGTTTAGATGGTGTGTGCTTCTCAGGTATGCTTATATAAAACAACTTTAATTATGTGTGCTTTTGTTTGTTTTGTTTTGTAGGGCTTTGAGGCCTTCATATATTTATATCTTTTATTTCAGACTCGTGAGTCCATATAGCAACATAGCTCTTTGTCGCATGTCTGAGTCCAAAAGTCTCACATCAGTCACCATTACTCATTAATCACATGTGATGACTTTTATCTTCTGTTGGCTGCATTTATTGTATATAGTTGGCAGACTCTCTTTCCTTCTAGTTTGACTTGTAGGCTAATAATGTGTAGTCTCATTCGATTTATTAGTAAGCTGCTTTACACTGTTGGGACTATGGCAACAGGCTTTTATGTCAGTTCTGCAGGAAAATCATTCAGATTCATATGTTGATTTAAGGACAAGTCTGTTTATGAGTATTGTACTGTGCCCTGAGATGAAACAGGTCTCTTCTTCCGATTTAAAAGAAGCATCAGAAGCTTTGCTATACAATCAAAAAAATGAAAAATAGATGGTTGTTGGGAAGATCTGTGTGCTTTAACGAACAATATAATATATAATGCCATCGGCTGTTCCCCGATGATAATAAATACAAGCAGAGAACAACCCATGAAATCAATTGGGGACAAGATTCTTCACTTTTGCACAAAGTGTTAACGTGAAGATTTATATTAGTATGATACACATCAGCCTGACCGTTGCTTTGTTTTTAACAGGGAAAAAACAATGTGTGTCAAGACACCATGCTGAGCTGCTTAACATGCATAGTGACTGCTCCTATTGTTTACACTTCCAACAAACACACACACACACACACACACACACCTCTGCAGAACCAACCTCCATCACAGTATTATTTTTTCATGTCGTCCCCTCCACACCAGGTAGCAAAAAAGAGGCATCAGAGCTCCCCAGAGTACCAATTTGTTTTCACCGTTGTGCTCATTGTGTCTCTTTGCGGTCGGATGCCTGTAATTTTCCCCCCGATTACAAGGAGGAGGAGCAGACAGACTCAGCACATTCACTCCCAGGATAGATTCACAATGATAAAACTCAATGGGTGTTCGGGAGGCCACAGGAACACATTAAGGGAAAATGTATGGACTATGGGCTTTCAGGAGTCCTGATGCAACAGGAATAAGTAAATACAAACAACAAGGAAAATGGATTTCTAAGCCACATAAGTGAAAAAACTTCACCACCCTCTGTTGCTGACTGTTTGACATTTTGTTTTCTCTGCAGGTGCCGCCACTCTGCTCCTACGTAGTTTTTTTTGTTCCCTTCGCATGGGTTTTAACTTTTAAACAATCATATATTATTATCCACAATCTTGGTCCCAGCAGCTTCCTCAAATTCATTTTAGTAAATAAAAGCCTGTGAGGGTGAAGGTAATACGTTTTCATCGAGTTGTATTTTTAAAAATAGCGAAGTTCTGACAATGCGGCACAATAAAGTGCACTTTCAGTTTCCGTAAGCGAAATGACAAGAGGAGCTGTCAATAAGGCAAGTTTTGACTGTGTGTGTGTGTGTGTGTGTGTGTGTGTGTGTGTGTGTGGGTGTGTGTGTGTGTGTGTGTCGTATGTTGTCATATGATTGAGGGACTTTTGAACTCTACGTATAGGTAACACAGTGGCGGGCCATCAGGGCTTGCTAAGCCTTCTCTGCTGGCCTAAACAGAATCACATTTCCTATCAGCTGAGTTTCTCATTGCACAGCTCCTGTCTTCCTCTGTTGCTCTGCCTTCAGCCTGCAGCACTGCTTTCTGTGCAGAGGTTTTCATCCAATCAGATATGTTTCTCCTGTGTCTGTATGGAAGCACAGCAGTTCAAGCAGGCCTTTGCAGAACAAAGTACCCAGGGAGTGGATGTTATCGTTGATTGTTATGGTCTTCAGCAAATCACATCTTTAGTTTGACAAGCTGGGTGTACTCTCTGACGTGCAGCGCCTGCAAAATGACGTGGATGAGTGATTGATCTGTGGCCCAGCGCGACCATTAACATGCACTGTGATTGGTCAGTATGTCAACAGGGCGGGGCTCCGTGGGAGCTGGAATGGTTTGGGCTGAAGCGAGAGAAGTTGTGACATGTTTCGTGTTTTGCTTGTTTTGGCGCTTGGTGGCTGAAGAGCCATCGATCGATTGTTGGATTTATTGACATGTTTGCAGCGATGACCCCGGTGTCGGCTGGAACAGAATCTGTGTTAATAAGGAGAGGCGTATGGACTTTGTCTTTAAGTGAACAGCATCTGGTAAGTTAACAGCTTTTTGTCTTGATGTGTATGGTGCTGTTTGTTTATCATGGATTGTTTTGTCATGTTATAACTAACTGTGGTTCTTGTTGATTTGGGGAAATACCCGATGGGCCGAGGGGGTTGGGCTGGTCAGCAGGACGCGCAACATCACCGAGGCTGTGTGTTCGATCGACAGGCTCGGCATAGTTGCACGTTGCTTGTCGACAACCCGCCACCCCCCTACCCCCTATGCCCTCTGATGTGGCCTATACAGCACTGTAGACCAAGGTCGGAAACGCACGGCCCGCCACAGACTTAACACGTAACTGCAATGCTCTGTGCTTGGAAGTGTGTGGATCATCTAACATAATTAGTGCAGTTTACTGAGGATTTACAATAATGTTGTACACATTAAGTCAATTTGCATTACAATTAGGGGAATTTGCTTGGAGATTAACTGCACCCGGGGATAAATTCCCTCTCTTATTAGCTGTAAAATCGTTATGGTACGAAATGACAAAATAAAATATTTGCATGGCACTGATAGATTATCAGCTGTGGCAGAATTAAAGTGAGAGCATAGGTTGCATTTGCCCATCATGACCTCCTGTGAAACAGAGATAACTCAAATATCTGACTTCTTTATTGAGCCAAGAGTAAAATCTGTATGTCAGGCTAACCGTGGCCAGCAGTGTTACTAATAGATGTTGCTGTCAATCTTTTACTCCTTTACCTTATAAACTGGAGCCTAAGTCAATTAAAAGAGGTCTGGCCTCTCTACTTCTCTACTCACCTTAGCTTCTCAGAATTGAACAATAAGCAAGCTATTAAAGCTCAGCGTGAAACTGAAGACATGTTTGTTCACTTGAGTGGATACAACTTAAAATAAATACCAATTACATTACAGAGAAGGCTGCAACTGCTTGGAGTTGGAACGAATATATCTCAGTTGGATTTGCTGGAACAGACTATTCTGTGTCCACTTGGTCGATGGGGTTGATTGAATGTCTGTAGAATGATTTTACAGAAAATAAAGTTGATACTTAATTCTTTATGTCTGTTGGTATTTCTCTGTCAGTGCTATTGCGGCATCCCCAAACACAGTTACTGTCATCCTCTACCTGTCCACCAGATGCCGTCAGATGTTTCATCCTGCCCCAGTCCCCTGACTCTCTCATTTACCTGCTCACCTATATGCGACAACCCCATTCCCTCCTGTTGCAGTCGCCTGACCTTCACTGTTTGCACCTTCACTCTTCTGCCCTGCAGTATGTTATCTCGTTCCCGCTATATAGTTAAAGTTGCTATGCAGCGTTGTGCAGTTGCTGTTTGAGACAACAACATCACCGAGGCTGTGTGTTCGATCGACAGGCTCGGCATAATTGCACGTTGCTTGTCGACAACCCCCCCACACCCCTTCTGATGTGGCTATACAGCACTGAAGGCCTATGTCGGAAACCTGTATGTTAGCCTGTATATACCTTGATTTTGGTCATAAATCATTGAACTGTCCCCTTCTGCTTTGCGTGTCTGTGTTAGGATCCATTCCTTGTTGCCTCAGGCTCTCACCTGTGTGGCACTTTAAAGCTGCATTAATTGATTATTTATTTTCTTATTTTTCGCCACTGGGTCTCAGCTAAACTGTTATAGGGCTGTAAACATGATATTGATATTTAGCGTGCAACTTTATTCCAGCAAATGTTAGCAAACAGTCAGCCAAATACATTACATTATCATCCAGCAGACACGGAGCATGTTTTATTTCTGGGTACCTCAGATCTGAAGTCCAGTATTCACTTTCATTTTAGCCCATTTTTGCTTCTCCCGAGGGAAATATGTGGCAATTTAACTACTAATTTCTCCACTATATTCACCACCGAGTTTCCAACTGTATCTGTTGATGCTGGGAAGGCAGTGCAGTAGTGTTGGAATGTATTGCTGAAAACAGATGCTTGCTTAACTAAGTGGTGGACTGATGCAATCATGAAGTTGCAGGTTATGAAAACAAAACAATTAGCTGAAAGATGGTTTGTGGACATGCAAGAAACTGTGGTGTTTGTCATTGCAGTTGAGCCCCTTCACATTACACACAGTCATTTTATCCATTGTTCACACAGAGATATCGATTTGTGCGGCTTTAACTCCCTCTATGCCATCCTCTCTTGCACAAACTAATGCTCCTTCATGTCACTCTTTTCTAATCTGTGTAATGATGGGGTCGTATCAAACTAAGCAATCAAATGTGACTATATCGAACATTTGAGTATAATAAGTCCACGCGTTGATTTCCAGTTCTCGTCAACTCACCCCCAATCCATATGCACTTGATCTCACACGCATACAAACACACTCTTGCGTTAACGCAAATCACATTTCTAAGGGGCCTTTGAGAACAACATAGCATTACACTAAAAAGCACAGCACCTTACTTCATTTCAATCAGACCATTAGATTTTGCTGCAAACATTGCAACAAAAAAGAGAGTAGTCCACCAAAAATGTTAATTTTTGTTATTTTTTGCTTGCCCTCGCACTTGTCCCTTATCTTGTAGCATGTGGCTTTTAGCATCGTACTATAGTGTGTTTAATAAACCACTGTGTAGCTGCATTGTGTTAAAAAAAAAAAACATAACCAGACTTTATGGTTCATATTTCATGTTCTGCTTTACCCTGAAGCAGCACATCCCACTAACAAAGACCCTTGTTGTCAGGCTGATGTACTGAAGTGGATAGAAAGTAAAGTCGAAGACCACTTAGTGTAATGCTGAAGACTGCCTCAATGTATTAAATTATGCAGAGTAGTGAATTACATGACAAACACTGACTACCAATTGGAAAATATACTCTGCACACTCTAATTGCAACAATGTTTCAAGCTTAATCTTGCAACACCTCGGGCCTTTAATATCAAACCTCTGTCTATTAATGCCTAAATATGATTTGACACAAGAAGCCCTAAAGTTGATGCTGAGGATTTGGGAGACCAGTTTAAAGGTTGTGTGTCAGCAAAGTGGTTAGCTAAGCTTCTTATTGTATTATACAGAGTTATTGTCATGTTGGGCTTGGTTCTGTCTGAGAAGCTTTCATTGCTTTCGCACTTTGCTGTCTTCCCTGAAGGAATCGTGGAGATACAGAAGAAAAGAAACACAAAAACAAAAAACAAAAAGAGATAATTCCTTGGCAATGTGGTGAAAGGAAATTGCAAAAAGCGCAGGAAAAGATTAGGCTTTTCTTCTTTTTTACGGACTTTAGAATACAAGTTAAAAACAGTGCAGCACGTCAGCCCCAGCACAGTCTTCATCAAGGTTACTTTGAGAGTTTTACATTTTTAATTGCAATCTACAAGTAAGTAATGAAACAGTTTTCACAATGAGTTTTTATAAAACTCTGTTTACATCATTCACCCAAACTGCACTCCTCTTCAGCCAGTGTCAAGTGCAAATCATAGTCTGAGAGTGTTTGTGAGTAATGTTGAAGTTAAAAAAAAAAACTAATGGCTTTTTCATTTGCTGGCACTTCTTGGCAGGCAGCTGCCAAGATCCTCACAAAGCCAATGTACCTTCCTGTTGAACAATGGGATTAAATGGGATACAATCCTACACACTCCTGCCAAACTTCACTATACTATAATACTATAGAAAAATATATGAGAAAAAAAAACAACTAAAAAGAGACGCAAAAGAACACAAAGGGGTGTGAAACGACCACAATGAAAAGGCAAAACGTGAGTACAAAGACGGGCAACACAACTCCAGAGAGCAACACAGGTTTAGGAGAAGGTCGTGGTTTGAGTTACATTACATTATCTGACATAGTACCTGGTTACGTTTGTAACTTCACACCGGATGAAAACAGTGGTCTCCTGGGTAAAAGTCCTGTTTGTTCCTCTTTTTTACTACGTTACCTGAGTTCCTTCTTTTCTCCTGTTATAATTACTATGGCAACTTTTTCATAAAAAAAACATAAATTTGGTCATAATTAGCTGCTTACACAGACAAACTAAACAGACATTTTTGTAATGAGTACGTCTTGACAAAAAAAAAGCAAAACATCCTCAAAGAGATACAATTCTTCCGAGTATCTGGAAGTGTCCATCTTGAGCTGGACCTTTTATAAAATATGATTTTGTTTTTGTAACAACTTGTCTTTTTGTTGTTAAAGTGTGCTAGTGTATTTGTCTTCTGTCAGGATGACAGCTTTCTGATTCATGCTCGTCCTCACGTCACTGACCTTGCAGTAGAAGAGATTCAGCTGTCGAGAAGATTTTTTATTCATTGAAAATTACGATATTTGTGTCAACACCAAATTCACTTAGATTCCTCTAAATAAAAAATATATGTATATTTATAGTATTTGTCATTCATTTCCAGAGAGAAGATCTTCAGGTATTATTGAAAGTCAGACCAGGCCGTGTGCATTGAGACAGAATTTGTCAGCGTCAGGCAACTTAAAAACTACAGCGCATGTCAAAGCTAGAGGATTCTTAGAGGGCCGAAAGATATAGATAAAAGAATACATTAGCTTCCCACCATTTCCTTCAGATAACCAAGGTCACGACACCACTGACAAAATACCCACAAGATGGTCCTGACAACAAACAGTACACAGCAATATTTCAAGTGTAAGGGCGCGGCTGACTATAAAACTGTGAGCTTGAATGATGGAGAGTTGAATAGATGTAAACGGTGCATTTGAAGTAAAGGTCATTAAGCAAGCCATGTTGTCCCCCAACAGTATCTGTTTGCTGTTTGTCACGAGTCAGTCTTGAGTTAAGTCCAGGGACATTTTTAACCCCTCTTCATGCCTAAAGGATCCAAAAAATGCAGCAACACAAGTATTAGTAGTTTTAAGGTCTTGGCAATATATTTTCTGACCTGTGTACATTTTCGCCTGTGTTTTTTTGTGTGGCTCTAACTCTGCGTGTCTCTTTTACGACTGGCTGGATTCATGGGTTCAGCCTGTCTGCTGCTGATTGGCTCCAACATGACATTGACTTTTAAAGTAGTCGTGTTTTCAGCAGTCTGGAAGCCCTTCTGTTCTGTCCTTGGCCTCCAAACCCTTTCTGTTGTTGTTGTGTGTTTGTGTTTCATCTGTGATGAGATCTTATTAGGCCTTGTGCCCTTCTTGGCTGACCAAGTATTATGGATGCAATGATCTGACTTTTTCAGTCCTGATACTGATACTTAAACCTGGGCTTTGGGTATCGGCCATTTCAGAGTACCGACCCTATACTAGTGTTTGATCAATAAGCTGTATGTCTCTCTGTGTGGAAGAGTCTGGGATTCTCTTCTTCATTCTTGTATGTGTCAACAACATATATATATATATATATATATATATATATATATATATATATATATATATATATAGGGCTGGACAAGTTGATGCGTTAATATCGCGTTAACTTTTCAATCGATGAACGGCATTAATTATTTGATCACGCGTTAACTGCATGTTTGGGGTTTTTTTGCATGGGGAGGGGCTTATCGCTTTACATCTCTCCTAGACAGCATAGTTCAGACCTGGCGTCTCACGGCTCTCCCAGTCCGGCCCGCGTGAGGTCAATCAAACATGAAAAATAAATAAATAAGATAAACGCCATGAACGCATTGCAGCGGCACTGCTTTCACTTTAAAGGCGATTCATGTTGATGCGCGTGCGCTGCCGCAGCCTGACTTCGTTACGCAGCAGACTGGCAGCGTGACAAAGTGAGTCTGACATAAAGCACGTATTGTTCTGTAGCTTCTGTTCTCAACGAGCAGCGGTGCTGCTGAGCACTTTAAAGCAGCATCACTTCTGGATCTTTACTCTTCTCTCAAAGAGGAGAACTTTCCACACATCACAAGATGTATGTATGTATTATGTATGTATGTTAACTTGCTGTTGCTGTTATATTGTCCTGACAACATTACTTTAAAATAAAAGCACGCAATACACTAGTTTTTTACTTCATTGTTGAATTTGCCTCATAATGCGATTAATCACAATTAATCGCAGAAAAATCATGCGATTAATCGCAACTTTTCCCAGCCCTAAGATATATATATATATATGAGGAGTTGAATTGTTATTTATTATCTTTTGTTACTATCTAAGTACAATGTCTATATTTTGTAAATACCAATGTTTTAAACACTGAATTATAATTGCTTCAGCGTACTGTCAAATCTTAATTGATATTCAGTGTTCAGACTTTGGTTTCGGGGGACCAGCTCTTGGATAATAACCTTGTAACTGTTTTATTGCACTCCTTCCCCCAGACGATGGTGCAGCAAGTCATTATTTGTAATCTGAGTTTGTTTTTTTGTAGATTCTCAAGCCCAATGGTGCAAGGTAACCTGAACAAGGCTTTCAGATTTTATTTTTTTTATTACATTTCTCCTTTATGTTTTCGAACAACCGGTCTAATTACTATGCATACTGTTAAAGCAGCCCACCTCAGTGCTATGGATCATTGTCGGGTCTTTCACTGCATTGTTTTGCTGCTGTAGCCCACTCTTCTACAGAATTAATTCACTCTCACACCTCTAATGAACCTAAATTCTGACTGTACCAGGCTGCTGTTTCCAACAACAACCCATTGTATTCCAACTGTCCCACCCCAAACAACCAGTAAAGTTAGTGACTAGTTGGTGAACATAGTGGCGTTTTGCAGCTAAAGAGAAAGAAATATAAGAAATATATTTATCAGGAGTTGGTGGAGACCAAATGTGAGATACAAGGAGAATGAATATTAGACTGACATTTGTGAGGCAGCCAGAAAGACATCTCAAAATGAACGATGTCATTCATCATGTAAAATGTATGTGTATAATTGTAATTGCTAACACATCTGCCACATGGATTTACATGGCCATAATGTGTCAAACGAGAGAAATAATGTGAGTTAATAATACATTTTTGTAAATGCTTTTAAGTTGCCTTTGAATTTATCAAAAACCCTGTGCCCCTAAGAGGTCTCTCCAACTATTGTCAAGCCATAAGAGTGATCAGAGAGTTATCAGTGAAGCGCAGTGTGTGTACACACCCACACCGTCCTGAGAGGAGATCTGATCAGACAAACTTATGCGGGGCTGGACCATAACGCCTTTAAATTATATCACAATTTTCAAAGTAAAACATAGACAAAATGTTGAAATAATCTTTTTCATACTGATTTAATGGACAAAATGAAGCTTGAACTAACTTTTGTCACATTCATTTGTCACATGTTTAATGCAGAGAAATAACAAATCTACACCAGAGGGTCCTTTGGTTGTCAACCTGCAGTGATTAGCATCATGTAACACAGACATCATTAACAGGAAATATGAGAGACATCACGGCACTTTAAAATGTTGTCACTTCCCCCTTCATTTTATAAGCTGTAAAAACTATTAAAAGGTGTTCACACTAGCATATTTCTGGCGGCTAATGCAAATAGACTCCAAGTAAATAAAAAAATGTCTCATTCATTCCAGATCAGCTCTGGTGACAGATAAGCTCTGGCTTCAGCCCAAACATTGTTTAAAGTCTGCATAATTGTGTGTGTAATTTTAGGGCCAGTTTTAATCACATGGGTGTGTGTGTGTGTGTGCATTTGTGTGGATGTGCTTCCCATACATGTTTGTGAGTCTCAAAATTAACCGTTGTAAGTATATTGATCTTGCCAGTGGAAGACAGATTGCTATCTCACAATATAGACAGAAAAATCAACCGTGGATCACGCTTGCTCTCGTATTCTCTAATTTTCCTCCAGCTCACTCACTCCCACAGTTTCCTCCGTGCAGTATTGCATTTAATTACCATTGGATTATCTCTGACATTTGGTCTCTTCAGCCTATTACCAACATTACGTACTCCTCAGAACCAAACAAACCTGTTGCCAAACTATCGGCTTCTTTCATTAGGACATGAGAAAGAAGCAAAGTCAAACATGATCTGTAGGCCTACATGAGGCTCCTGTGTCGGATACATAGTACTCTGTGATTTGTCTAGTCAATCCATTGTTTCTGCATGTCATTGATATTGTCACTCCCCCAGGAGAAATTCTAGAAACAGATAAAGACAGATAAATAGAGTGGGGAGAGCTCGCCTTTCCAAACAAGGGAAATGCCCGACGGAAAGTGTGTAATAAGGCGTGGCTCACAGTCTTCCATGTTGACTGGGCTTGAGGTCAGGATTCATTGCAGACCAGTCAAGTTCTGGAAGCAAATGGAAAAAAAGATTGTCTTTTCTTCTTTTGTACAGACTTCACTGGATCCATGACGTCATGAAGCATCCATTGTCAAAGCTGTCATGAGCTGGTGTAAAAGTTTCCTGTCAAACTCTGATACTGACTAAACAACTGGGCCAAGACCACTAGCCAGACTGTGATGGTCCTTTAGTGGTGTTAAAAGTAGAACGAAAAAATCCACCTGCGAGCAGTAATCTATCGGGTATGCAATTTAATAAACGGTGAATATTCATGCATTCAATTATTTTGGTAACCTGGGTGAAACGCACGCATCAGCATATGAAAGCCGCCAATGTTCAAATTCAAAGATTTCCCCAAAGTGGAACTTAAAGAGAAGGAAGGTTAATGGATCGAAAGACAGAATGCTTTCAGTGGCTTTGAACATGACTGAAGTGCAGCTCAGCGAACAGCAGTGAAGTTGGGAGATACAGGAAGTCAACTGCCTAAGTGATTCAAGCAGGAGCTAATGAGAATGAATGTTTGCCTTTATAACCTCTCTCCCTTTCTCCTCCTGCTGGCCTCCACAGCTTGGCTACACTACATCTATCTTCTCACTGACACCTTTTTTTAACACAATGTTACATAGAGCATAGTGAGTAGAATGAAAGGAGGCAAAAAAAAAACTGCTATCAGAAACAAACAGCGAGGAGGGCAGGCCTCTCCTCAAATGCCCCCTTTTCTCCTTCATCTGTGCTCAAAACACTTCTGCAGTGAGAGGAGACGGGAAAAAAAGAGGGAAAGAAACAGAGAGAGCGGTGGGTTTAAATAGTCTGTGCATTTGGAGAAGAAGGACACGACTGATAAGAGAGGCCACAGTTAAAGCACTGCTCCACTGGCAGATAGTGACTGTAAATATACTGACACCCATGGCATGCTCTTATCTCGAGTGGAACAAAGCAACGAGACCGACCCGAAGGTTGTGGTCAAACTTTGAAAAATATATTGTACAACTAATCTAAATAAACCTATTGCATTGACTTAACTCTTAACCTCAGCTTGTGTGTGTCCAGCCAATGTTTGCGCATGTTTCAGTGTTCGTTTTACTGCCTATGGTAGAAAGGGGAATTGTGTAAAATAGACCCTTATAGTGAAAATGGAAAATCCTAAGAGCAACACTCTTGATAAGTATTTAGTAGTGCATGTGAACTACCACAGTTAATCCTGAGCAGCTGAGCAGAGCGGCTACTGAATCAGGTGATTCTCGGGAGCGAGTAAACATACAGAGGTGTCCAGAGGTTCGGAGAGCCACAGCGGGAATGACATCACCGAGCTACCTGCATGGGTTACCGCGGTAACAAAGTAGGCGTCAGCATCTACATAGCAACACTGAGGACCACCACGTTGCCCCCACCGGCAATCACAGTGTCCGCAAGTCGCACAGAGCTCCTCCTTTGCACCACACAAACCCAGCGACGGCGGTCGCTGGTGTACGGTGCTCTCTGCCTGGTGGACTTCAACATGCACCCAAAGTACCGTGAGTGTGTCGCTTTGAGGTTGACACAACAATTCACCTCAAGAAGTGGTTTAGATCCGATTTGCACAATTCACATTTCATTGTTATTTTTTGGTTTGTCCAGACTTTCTTTGGAAATCTATCTTGATGCAGTCTGGATAATAATGGCTTTAAAAGCAGCAAGAACAAGAGAGAGTTAGTTGTGTTTCTAGAATGAACTTCATTGTAAAAAAACAAACAAAACAGGTGTGTAAATAAGCACATATAAAACAATCAATATACAAATCAGTTAAGTGTTCACATTTCATTGATTTATCCCTCATGTAACAGCCCCCAGAGCATCGCAGACTGTTGAGGCTGTTATTATTATTTCTGCTAAGATGTACAAAAGCAGACTGTAGTGTTTTCACCACACATTTATTTCTGGCTGCATTTAGGTGTTTTTTTTTTTAATGATCTAATTAGTGTGTGATCACACCGGAAAGTGACAAAGCAAAATGTGTTTACATGTCTTTGTGAAACAAGCGATGCTGGAAGGTTGTTGACGCTTGCTGGTCATGTGACACAACCAACAGCTTTCCATTGTTTCTCAGTTCCCACAAAAGTCAGTGCTGATAATTTTAGTACAACGCTATCGCACCGAACCAAGTTAGTTTTTGCTACCATGAATATTGATGCAACTTCGGCTTTATTTCTTGAGTCTGTTGTCGTCCGCATCATTACAATTCTTTACCAAGCCTGTAAATAAGCACAAACAAGGCCAGGAATCCCTATGAAGATCAAATTACAAGTACAAAATGTATTTCAGCTCAGGAAGTTGTGAAAACACTTGAAAGGTTGTAATAGAACTGGAAAGGTCTCTCAGATGTATGAAGGCGCCTCAAACACAACATTTGTTTAGTTTACTCTCCTCTGGAGATGTTTTTGACATTCTCCAATAAAAAAACTAAACCTTTCATACAACTAAATTAAACTTGAGGCAAATTGACACTGGCCAGGCCATGGGTCTCCAGTTGGAAAATGAATACAGTGGGCTTCTCTCACGAGGATGAAATATCTCATTTAGAAGCCCTTGTCAAGACATGGGCCAATCAATAGCTGGTATGCAGCATCTGCTCTGTAACGCAGCGGCTGGGGCAAGTAATATGTAATATATGGATTAACATCTTTCCATCCCACAAGACCCGCAAGACCTGGCATTTATCTTTCCCTCTGAAGGGCCAGAGACACATGTGCAGGGACTTCCTCTCTGCCCTATTACCACGTTTATTAAAATCAGCTCTGGGATATACAGCAGAGACGCAGGAACAATCCTCAGCCATCTATCAATCTGTGCATTACCGTGTCTCTCTCCTCCTCCTCTGCTATCTGTGCTGGTGGCAGCAGCAGGGTGATGGATGACATTACCCAGCAGGGATTCAGCGGGCGCTATTATCATGGAGCAGGTATTAGCATGGAGCCTCTCGGTCCCTTCTCGGCCCATTGATTTGGGCTGCTGCGTGACCCTAACCTCCTAAAGGGACTTTCAAGCTGGAGGAACAGAGCCACAGTACAAGCCCTGGGGATCATTTTTGCCCTGGTCGTGGTCCTTCATCATCCTTATTCATCCCCTGCTGCCCTCCACCGCCTCCCCTCCTTCTGTTCTGTTTTAGCTTCCGTACAATCTCAGTCTGTCTGCCTCTCTCAGTTTAACCAGATATTAATGCGACAAAGAAACTAAAATCCTCAAAAAGTAGAAAGTGTACTCCTGAAAAAAAGACAGACACCATGTGCTGTAATTGCACAGCTGAAAACAACTGCCAGTTCTTTTCCAAATAAGTTTATACCTGAAAGGCAAGTCTTTGTTTTTTAGATTGTAATGAAAAGTGGTACATCATCACCATGTTGTTAATAGAGATCAGAAAGAAAGAAAGAAATGCTTTTCCTTCTTTGTGTGTGTTTGTCTGAGAAAGACCCAATGCTATCTTTACTGAGTTTCTTCCTATTTCTGGCACCAGTGATACAAATATGAGCATTTTGTAAGTGCTTTTTGATCTATATCAAGGGTTGGAGGACTCATGTCTTAACAGGATTTGGAAAAACTTGTCCATGCATTTATCTTCAGTAGACTCAACTACTGTAATGGTGTTTACAGGGCTTTGTAAAAAGTAATCCTGACAACTGCACCTGAGTTCTCACTAAGACCAGGAAAGTGGATCACATCACTCCAGTTCGGAGGTCGTTCCACTGGCTTCCTGTCCAGCAAAGAATTGACTTTAAAACCCTGCTGCTGGTTTATAAAGCACTGAATGGTTTAAGTATGTTTGTGATCTGCTGCTCTCTTATGAACCATCCCGAACCCTCAGGTCGTCTGGTTCTGGTCTACTTTCTGTTCCAAGAGTCAGAACTAAACATGGAGGGGCAGCGTTCAGCTTTTCTGCTCCACATGTCTGGAACAAGGTCCCTGAAAGCTGCAGGTCTGCTGAGACCCTCAGGGACCCTCAGGGACCCTCATAGACCCTGACCATCAGGGACCCTCATAGACCCTGACCCTCAGGGACCCTCATAGACCCTGAGCTCCTTTAAATCCAGATTAAAGAATTTTCTATTTGCTGTTGCCTTTAAGTGATCCAGATTCAGGATATTAATCAATTTTCACTATTGCATTTCATTTCTTAAACTGCACTGACACTTTTATTCTATTTTTAGCTTTTTGACCTTTTAATGTTTTAATGAATGTTTTTAAATGTTTTTAAATCTGGTTTTCTCTTGCATTGTATGTTGATGATTGTAATGGTCGTGTGTGAAACACTTTAAATTGCCTCGTTAAAATGTGCTATCCAAATAAACTTGCCTTGCCTTACACATATGCAAAAGCACCGCCGCAGCATTGTGTGTGTTGCTGCTGCTCCTGTTGCTAAGGTGATGAAAGACTTAAGACTCCCCAACATCATTTGCGAGCGGTCTAGTTTCATTCACTGTTGACACGACCGTGTAATCCACATATTGTTTAGGTTTGGAGTGAAAAGACCCAAACGTTATGTGGTAAGACACAAAGCTTATCGAAAGTTCTATCAAAAAGACAACTTTTCCTGTTTGCGCTCTTTTTTTCAGTCAACAATGATGTCACAATATTTGTACAAAAAATTGGAAATGTCACTTTCTGTAGTTATTTTATTCTTGTTTTTTTTTTTTATTTTGATGCCAATCGTTTGTACTTTTTCAATGATGGACATTGTTAAGAGCTTCCTGACGTCGGCTGTGTGCGGTGCTGAAGAAGATGCTGAATTCACCGTCTGTGATTTGTACTATATATTAAAAAATGCATCGCAAAGTAAAGTGTTGTAAGCCATACAAAGAAGTATAAAAACAAAGCTTAATGTACAGTTTATTATTATACCTAATGCTAACTTTAGGAGAGTAAACTTTAAGACACTAGTTTCTAACACAAATTAACAACAAATCAAGCGATGAGGGCTCCTTAAAGTTTATGAACATAAGCATCATCAGTTGAATGTCATTCTGTTACAAGTTCTGTATATCAATGAGAAGAGATTGTTATTTTAGAAAAGCAGACGATGATAAATATCTATTCTTCATGTTTTTCCTGCAGATTCAGGAGCGTCCTAAAACCCTCTTAGCCTTCTCCTCGTGTGTGGGAGGCGCTCATTAATCTGCATCCTTGTAGAGAGCATGCGGCGTGGAGATCATGGAGTGTTACCGAATGTTGAGTCCAGGTCTCTGTAGTTGGATATGAGCTTTCTTGCCCCTGATCCCCTTACGCATTCACATCAGTCCATGTTATTCCTAATTGCTATGAAACAAGTTACCTTACCAACAAGGATTCTTAAAAGAAAAACATGCCTCAATATGCCACAGGCCAGTGAAATTAAAATCAATCTCTTGAGATCTGTCTGGAATTTCTGTTAAACTGATATGATTTTGTGTGATCTAAAGTCAGGGCGCGTCATGACATCTCATCCTCTTGTTCCACCGCTAATGATACGCAGACACAGGGAGTTGACAACACTTGAACAAAGACCTCTTGCCTTTAGGGAATAATGAGGAGAAAAACAGCCAAGACTATGATGCTGAAGGGTTTTTAAAAGAGCTATCTTTTATGTTTTCCTGCTTAACATAGAGCATACATGCACACACACGCACACACACGCACACACACACAAACACACACACGCACACACACCTTCTTGAAGGTCAGTATGACCCGCAGCCTTAAAAGGTTAACTCTTACAGCATCTTAACTAGTATCATATATATATATATATATATATATATATATATATATATATATATATATATATATATATATACATACACATATATATATATACTAAATGCGACACATTTTGATCACATTTTAATTTGCGACTCTCCTCATTGTTCCAAACAGAAAGACAGAGCTGAGGCTGGTGAGAAAACCAAGGATTCATTCATTTAGATCCGACCCATAAATAAAGTGAGAACAATGTGAATATCAAGCAGCAAATTTGGTGCATGGAGAAATGAGCAATGATAAGGCGTCAAACCTACCAACCGTCTCCAATTGGATTCTTTGTCTAATTCTTTTGAGTGGGAAGAAAGAACACAATTATGAGAAGACAATGCCCTTTCTTCTAGAAATTGAACACTACTTAACTCCAACTTTCCTTGAAGCACATATATCCACATGTAATTGGACAAATAAAGCCGTTTCTTCTTGTCCTGCAAATGTATGATTATTTAAACAGCTCCTAAGCACTAGGACAAATGCATTCAAATAGACTTAAATACACACAGTTGCTGTTCCACATATGGAAATGAATGGTAATCATCTATGCCAAATGTGTGGATGGCGTACATGATTACCACGTTGAGGGGTAATCAATGAGCAGATGCTCTTTTATCAATCACTGAGATCAGACACTGATTTATTAACTTGTGATTAGACTAATTTATTACACCATTAAAGCAAGAGTTGGTCATGTTGAGAAGCGAGCAAGAGTACGCTAGATTTAAAAATTGATCTAACCACAAACAAAACAAACCCTCGTTGTCAAGTCTTTTCCAACGAAGGGAGCATCACCGGCTCCAAAAGTCCCAAAATCTAGCCAAAAAGCCTCCGAGTCACCAACACTGACAGCGCTTCCCTTTCGGCCTCCCTCCAAAGCCACGCCCCCAAAGTTATCATTATGTACGGGATAGACACACTGAAGCGATTTAGAAGAATGTCATACAACATTTTATAAGGCAATTCTAGAGTTGCCCTCCAAGGAAAGCATTTTGGGACACAGTTTTCTGTTTTATTCTGAAACTAATTGAATCCAGTACAAATGCCCAGAGGTAATGACAGTGAAACATACTGAGCCAAAAACAGAGCACCCTTAACAGAGTTGAGCAGGGTGTTGAACGTACGGGATGGGTTGTTGTATAACATTAATAAATGCAACATAATTGAAAGGAAGATGAGTTTAGAAAAAAGGTTCAGTTGTAAATGTGGCAGATACCACTTGGGATTCACAGTTGATCCTTGATGCAGACAAACAAACGCTGACTTCTCATTTCTGTTGTTTTGGCAAAACCTACATTTTAAATCAAAATACATCTAATTTCTTCTTTAACTACAAGGATATATTTACACTTTACTCCAATATTTCATGAGATGCAATTAATGTCAAACAAAGAAACAAAAATAGCCGAGATTAAGGCAGCCAATGGTTTTTTTCCGCACGTCTACTTTTTATGAATTAGTAGTCCAGCGTGTTTCGGCCTGTCCTTCATCAGGGCGCATCTGTGCATATCCGTGCAGTGTAATAACCTCACCAATCTTAATCAATGATACGACAACCACCCACTGATTGTCTTTTGCTGTATCGAAAAAAGCTCACCCCAGTGCCTGTGTTTTTTCTTCTTTCCCAGTGTGCAGGCAGACTGACAGAGGGGGTAACACAGGGGGCTCAACAGATGCTGTGGGATCCCATACAGAACAAGTGAGAAAGAGGCAACGTTCCCGTGGTCTGATTAGAGCAGCCACAGGGGAGCGCGGCGAGAAGACTTAATTAAAACTCATCTAGATGGAAAATGCTGTGAAAAAATTGCATTTTGTTGCGGCTGCTGGCAGCGCCAGGTTTATAGAAGATATGTGCACCCAATCGCAGTGTTGGTCAGGTGGGGGCTGAAAGATGAACTCACCAGCCAACTGACTAATATGGACTGAAAAATGATCACGATTAGCCATTTCCTATTTCTTATTCCTCGTTTATTATTTATTTCTTGGCTCTTGTCCCCCTCCTCCTCCTCCTCCTCGTCCTCCTCCATTCTCTTCCTGTTGGCACGACTGTGATCAAAGTAAACCGTGTTCAGACATTCTCGCGGCTGCAGCAATAGTTAGAGCCCACCTCTACCTCAAAACGGAGAAGTCTCTTCCCCTGTGCACCTCATCCATTTTTACTTTTCATCCCGCTCCCTTCCAAGGCATTTAAATGACAGCGCACCACCGCAATGGAGCCCATCTCAAACACCCATTAAAAATAATGAGATGGCCATTTTCATCACCTGTTATGTGAAAACAATCAAACAGGGAGCCCCAGGCATAGACTGAGGGGCAGCCAAGAGAAAGACAACAAATGCTGAGTAGATTTACTTAATAACCTTGTCGTCCTTGGTCGGATGGCTGAGCTGCATGGTCTCCTGAAGTAAACTATCCAAAAGACATCTAAACACATTACTGGACTATACTTCAACAACTTATCTGAGAAATATTTTTGCACGGCTGTTTTTGTTTCTTATTGCCTAATTATAGATACTAAACGTCAGCGTCAACATATCCTCATCAGATGATTCATGCGATGTCGTACGGTCGTACAAAACGTATTTGCTTGTTTGTGTTTTTGTGCTTGTGTCTTCTTCGAATGTGTAAGAAACACAAGCATTCAATGGCCCCGCAGCACACAACCTGTTGAGACAGCAAAACTATTTTAGAGTTAGAAAAAGGTTGTGGTTTCGGTTCAAATAAGTATTAGTACGAACACCCTGCAGTGTTTGTAATGGTTTCTTTTAGATTCATATTCATAAGACAGTATAATTAATTTTAGGGCTGTAGAGCCATATGTCTCTAACAGTCTGAAATTACAATGACTGCATGCACAGCATAACCCCAAAATAAAGACATTGTTTATTAATCACTTCTTTTTTCTTCCTCTGGAAAATTATTGTTTTTTTTATAATGGAAATGAAAGAAATCTCCAATGATTTCTTCTGTGCTCGAGTACAAAGAATGATGTGATTAACATCTGTCTGTATGTGTGCGTGTTTGATGTGTTTGCCAAGGGGAATGTGTCATCTCACCAAGACTATGAATAACTAACAGGATTTGTGTGAGTTGTCACAGATTGCTTGCTGACCTCAGGAACAGTAACCACAGTGTATTTCAAGCATTCCAATAAAAAATAAGCCTTCAACTCACAAGATGTAGATGCAAAAGCGTCCTATCGATCTCTCTCTCTGGAGGTGTTGCATTGTTTACTCTTGCTTATCGGGTAGGGCTGTGCATCCATGATGTACTCAAAGTAATCATAGTTCGGTTTTCTTCACCGAGAGAGAAGGTCAACAAAGCGGCTGATGCAAACTATGTCTGTTCTTTAAGCCTTTACACAGCCCACGCTGTGTATCAATGTCATATAGCCTCCATGACACAGCATGTACACAGCATCAAGACACTCATTTTTAAACAACCAATCTGAAAAAAAAACACAAGTCAAACGTCTGGTACTTTCTGCTTTTCATAGGTCCACAACTCTTTTTTAAAAGATCAGACTTCCATGTTTTCCGGTGAGACAGTCCTAAGCGTCAGTTTCGCACCCGCTCATCAGCTTCGCCTCTGGAACTCTTCCATGTCCCAGACTGTATCAAAACGCGCTGCTCACAAGGTACTTCAGCAACCTGCAGCTTTACAAGATTTCATAACTGGCTGGAAACAGATGTAAGTGGGAGTAGCAGTGGTATATTTCATCTCCCCAGTGCTGTTTGTACCAGCCTTTGAAGTCACACTGATTGCAGTGGAGCAGATGGTGGTGTAGGTGATAAAGTCTCCGCGAAGGAACTACAAGGATGACCTGATGAGCATCTGCCAAATTGCAGCTTGTGATTACTGATTACGTTCATGAGCTGATGGTCTGAGAGTGAAAGAAGATCAATCCAAATCAAGCAGCCTGTCAATCCAGAAAGGGGTAAAGTGACATGTATGTGTGGAAGCTGAGGGGAAACCAAAGCTGGCAGGGCAGTGGCAGAACAGACTGCCCTGGCATTGGCCTTTAGGGTCCAACCAATATATTTATCTGATGTCCACAGACAATGCTCTTCTGAACACGTCTCCTTATGTGTAAATATGTTCCTTCAAAATTTGTGGAGACCTCCTGAGCACTTTTAAAATTGTCAATTGACGTTGAAAATGTCTCAGATATATCTGCAGCTGACAGAACTGCACACTGAAGAGCCACTAAAATATGTTATTGTGTCAACCACTGACCAGATGGGGCATCTTTCGGCTCGTGTACGAAGGAGGTGGATCCATGGGAAAGCGAAGGAGACCCTCCCTCATTTCCCACCACTGAGCTGCCCTTGATGATGGACCTGAAGCTTTGTTTATACTCGCAAGGAATTTTTTTATTGTCTTTTTACAATTCCTGTTAAGAAAGGAGTCAAGTATTTGGAACAACAAAAGTAATATAATAAAACTGAATTTAAATGTTGACTAACAATAGGTGATGACATCATCACCTGTTGCTCGATAGCACACACTGGCACCGCACCAGGGATATGATGCTGAGCATATACCTGGCTCGAGTCCCAAACTACCCCTGTAGTGCTGCCTGAAGGCTAACAGACAGTTTGGTTGTCCTGGGCAGCCGCTAGCTGTTCATGTGTGTCGGGCTGTAGTCAACTGAGGGCACCTCGTTGATGCAAAAGGTTCCCACAAAAGACACAGGACTGTGACACAATGTGATCTGCAAGATAATGTAAGATAATGTACACAAATTCTTGGTATAACACAGTTTAACATGTTTAGAAAGACTGTGTTTTGGTGTCTGATAAGGCTTCCAACTCATGAATCTGTTACTCGTTGCATTTAGCTAACTACAAACTGGCTGAGACATTACTCCACATAAACTGCTCACTCTGTCAAGTTGGACTAACCTGGATTTTGTGTGCATCCAATTAGCGAACAGTATCCATTCTGCCGCGTTTAGCCGGGGTCATATCTTTGATAAATATTTCAATATCTACAGAAAAAAAGAGTGCTGTTACTTACAACCCTTGCTAGTGGTGGAGGTGATTGTTCTCTGTAACCTCTGGACATTTCATATTAATAGTTTTATTATTATTTGTAGCATTAGCGTGTCCTCATTACAAATAGCAGTAATGATAATAACATACCTATTCTAACATTCCCGTTCCATTTCTTCTGATAAGAGCCAACAAATTACAACCGTTGGAAACAATGCTGTAAGGGAGGAAGAGGTTGAGAAAAAACAGTAGAGGAAAATCCATATTAAAGGAAGTTCATATTGAATTGTGAAACAGCTGTGCCTGGCCGTGCTGAACACAAAAGAAAAAGAATGCCCCCCATCTTTAACAAAATGAAAGCAATTTCCAGCACATTTCCCGTGGGTTTGCTGAGACACTGCTGTTCTGAACAACGACTTTGCATGTGTACTTTGCCTGAGAGAGAGAGATAGAGAGATAATGGAAGGAAGGGAGGGAGAGAGAGAAGAGTAGGAGTGGACCGAGTAAGGGATAACAATGTTGACTGGCTAAAACAAAGACAAGAAAAAACAACTAAATGAGCACCACAGGGGATGGCAGAACTGCCCAGATATGATAGCGACGTGCTGAAATGGCACATTTTCCAAGCCTGGTTATTATGGATGACAAGTTGTTTGCCCTAATGCCTCTTCAACAAGTCAACTAAACATGCTAATCCGCCCCATGTCCAGCCCGGTGTGTGTGCGCATGTGTGTTCAAGTGTGTCTAACGAAGCAGTAAAATGGAAGATGCCCATGGGGCTGGACCCCCCCCCTCAAACAAATGAAGCACAACAATGTGATGTCCTACCAGCTGGACCCGTTGGCGCACACACATTCACACACTTTATTTTGAACGTGCTGTATTAGAGTATGAACAGTTTAGCCTCCGGTGTCTTTTGCAAACCCCACCGTAAGACTGAAAATACAGGCTGCTCCTTTATCAAGGAGCGCGCAGGGAGTTGGCTGATCACAGTGACCACTGCACCGAGGCTATTATGCTCCCGCAGACTCATTGTCATGTGCGACTTTGCAGGGAAATTGTCACTCCGCAACGCACTATGGCTTTATTGTGTTGGGAGCCGAGTCACTCAGGTGAAAGTGATGGAAACTGTGTGAAATTGCCGATTAAGGACAAGTCAAAACGCCGGTGGATACAAAAAGATTGAAAATTTGCTGTCAAAAGGAACAAAGACGCAGTGCAGATGATAAAATCCATTTCATGGACCGGACCAGCAATTTGAGGGATTGTGTGAGAATATAAAAATACAAATGAAGACTACACTAAATGGTTACATTTTCATTTGGAGCAACCTGATTTTGTTTGCCTATTTGATGTGGTGGATTTACAGTCGCACGGTACAGTTCCAATCACACACAGCCTCCAAAACATCTTCAATGCTCCTTCTTATTTTTTTCTCCAACTTGGACATCTAATGGACCTCAATTACATGTCCAAGTGAACGTAACTCAGGATGCAATTTGGTTGTGTGTGCTCTGATTAATCTGACATGCAGTTAACACACCACTCAGAACATTTCCTGGCATTTTCTCCTGGTGTTTTAATCATAACTTGTTATAATATAGTAATATATATAATATAGGAGTCACATGGGATTTCACATGGGGAAAAAAAAGTATATATGGAGCTCCAGCATCTTGTGTGCTTGGGCTTGTAGCTTATTTTTCCCTTACAGCTGCCGTTCACTCCTCATAATGTCCTTGCTGTCATGGTTTGGGGCTGTCAATCATGATATCAGCTGTTTAAATCAGCTGGTCTCCTCTTGCAAATAGCACAACGAATCAATTACATCGTTAGTGCATCATCTATTTCAAAGATGACTGTCTGTCTACCTTACACACCCCTCCACCTCCTCATTTATGCCCAATCTTCGCAGATGCATCAGGGCAAACGCCAAAGACTTTGTCAAGACTTGATTATTACATATCTGTAAAACAGTAACCTTTTCTTTATCTGACTTGTCTCTCCTGATTGAAATGATTTTATGTGTTGGGTGATTCATTACTCGAAGGTGTTCACTTTGTGTTCTTCACCTTTTTTGAAGGAGGAAATATTGGGAGAAATCGGCTTTGAAAGTGTTGTTAATGCTTCCGTTGGCTCTAATTTACGCCGGCGTCAATAGTGGTTCTTATGGAAATCAAAAAGTGATAATTAATAAAAAAGAATCTTTAAAGTGTTACATTTGAGAGCGGGGTTTTACAACAATTCATCATCATTATCAACAAAGCCCGGGACTTCCACTGACACTGAAAATTGCATACATTTACAAATCCCTGGCAATTTGATTGACCCTCTACTTCGCATTAACATTTTACATACAAAACTACTAAAGATCTGATGAAATATGGAGGCTTGTGCACTGCCCGGTACTCCTGGAAGGAATATCATCATTGACAAGTCTGCAGCCAGCACGGTTTCTGAAGCTGAGCCTGAAGGCACAGAACATATGTTCCAGTCCTCATCTACACTATTTTTTATAAGTTCTGACAAATGACCAACAGAGAGATTTTAAGCAGCCGAAATGAGTTGACTTTGCAGTATGAGTTCACCCTTGGCACTGGTAAAGGAGCTTTAATATCTGAAAGGAGGTCAAGGTAGAAGTGAAGGTGAGCCGGTTCTGTCGTCTGATCAGGATGGCCTTCTGGTTGCTTCCACCCAGAGGAGACCCAAGGCAGACCCAAAACACGCTGGAGGGATCACATATCCCGTCTGGCCTGGGAACGCCTTGGGCTACCCCCAGAAGAGCTGGAGGACGTGACAGGAGAGACAATCATCTGGCCTTGAGTAGCCTGCTGCCACAGCAGCTTGGAATATTTCCTGCTACCATGTGTGTGTCTGTGTTATACAGCTTTGGGACATGCCTTCTGGCTGAAAGTCCAGAGTTAAACTTATCCACCTCCTCTCCTCTGATGTAGTCGCTTTTTCTACTACTTCACTTGCTCTGAGCATAGCATATTCACACAGATTATTCTTCCTCGCAGTCAGTACAGACTAGGAATGCAATACGGCTTTTTTAGTCTGGACTACAATACATGGCTTTTGAGTACCACTGTGTGGAAGTGACTGGGATCAGTCTTTTATGTGTAAGGCAACATCAGACACCGGTTTATTCATTCTGTAAAACATGAAAAAAATGTCAAAGTTGTTATAAGTTGTAAATAGTCATGGAAAGTCCTGAAATGTCAAAGAAAAGGTTTTGAAATATTATCCACGTGTGGTAATCATGGTCAATTCAGAACCAACCAGTAGTCCGTAGTTACATGGTGTGGCCAACACTAGCATCATTTACCAGCTGCTCAAATATAGTCATAATTTTGCCAAAATGTGGTTGAATACACTGCTTCTGTGTGGATTAATGTCTTTGTTGATGCTCCAAATTTCTGCCAAAAGTAGTTTGTTGCCATATGTATGAATGAAGTATACTGTATGTGAAACATAATGTGCTTGTGAACGGACAGCCATGATAGTAGAGTGTTATATTGCTGGAGTGGTAATAGAAGATTTATTTGACTATTCTAATACTTTTCTGTGAAAACTTCCCATTGAAATGGGCCTGAAGCCGACTACAGACAAGGTTTTTCAAGGGAGAGAAAACTTTTTGAATGGCAGTCATTAGGGTGAGTGTTCAATACTCAAAAGACAGGCTTTGGCTGAAGTATCAGTCAATGCATAGTTGTTAAGATGCTACTTCAACGAGTTAGAAATCACACATGTAACGACTGTCAACACATTTATATGCCTTTGGATGGCGGGCAGAATTTCTCAGTGTCACATACTTGACTACAATCATTTGAACGTTGGTATTTTTGGAAATCGCAAACACTATTTACGGTATTTATCTTGACAAAATCATTTGACAATTATTCAGAAAGCCATGAATTAACAAATCAGACAATTTAGGAGACACTCTGCCAATATCACTCATTAGGTTCAATTTCCCTGTCATAAGGAAAGTGCAACACTCAGCCTGTGATAGCAGTTGTATAACATCATCTCTGCTCTAGGGGTAAGCGCTCCAAAGAGAGTAAGAATTATCCTGTGATGTGAGGGTGGTCTCTGCCTGGGCTTGAGATTCAACATGTTTCACAGAAAGACTGGTTTACGAACTTGAGGTGTGGTCTTTAAAATAGGTATTTAGAGGCAGGGAGGGTCTAATGAAGATTGAGTTGCATTACAGGAAATGTAAGATGATGGATCCAGCATTTTTGAAACTTAACCCTTACTTCTCGGCCTCTGCTGCTTCAATTTTTCATTTTTTAAATCTTGTGAGTCCATATATCTAGTGTAGGTGTCAGTAGTTTCAGGCTGGTGACTGTATTTAGCATTTATTTCACGCATGTAATTTGTAAGGTTAATACTTAATGTTTAGCAAACAAACCAGTGATTTGAGGCACGGGTCATTTATTCATGTACATATCACACTACCAGGCTATTTGATTGACTACAAATCGAACAACTATGTGAGAAAGTGTATTATGCATGATACGTACAAGAACCAGATTCATGTCCTTTATATATTTGGAAAGACATCTTAAAATGAAGAGCTATTAGTCTCCGTGAAAGTGCAGGTTGTCAGAAGACATGCCCAGAACTCTGCGAAGCTTTGTCCAGTGATTAACAATCTTGGTGCTGACAGAGAGGGCGAGTGAAAGTTAAATATGAATAGCAGAGCAATTAATACTTGATAGACAAAGAGGCAAGATGTTGCAACAAGGCGGGATGTGGGGAGGTTTAACGCTCCATGCAGAATCACGTGTGCGCCACTCTGTGTCACGACACAGCTTAATTGTCAAAATCAGTCCCTCTTTGCTGCTCAGACCAGCAATTAATATTTCCAATCTAATCAGGCTGAGTGACCAAATTGTGAGACCAAGCCACCGTGGTGAGGAGCCACTCCTGGGGTGCATCCCAAGTCTCTAAATGGCATCCCTGTTCCCTTACTTGCGTCCTTTCCTTGCGTCTTAGTCCCTCCCACCAGGGATGCACGGAGAGACGCAAGGAAACCAAGCGAGGAGAGAGGACGTGAGGAAACATGTTTTAACAGACATGAGACGTCCTTTTCTCTGACGCGTCACGTGAAGCGACGTCGGTTTCTGATGACTGCAGCCGATCACAGCTGATCAGCTGTCAGTCGGCGGAGTTGTTTTCTGCACCGGATTTAGCGAACATTCCCATAAAAAATGCACTTAAATATTGATACAAATTGTTGCATGTTTTCAGTTGATTTAATGGTTTTAACTACAATTTAAATAAATAAAGACACAGTTATCATCAGTGTCAGAGTGGAGATGTTTTCTCTGTAGTCTGTTACCTGTTAAACTGCATTGAGTGTTTATACACTGTGTTGTGTTCAAGGTCTTGCTTGTACACACAGGATTGATTAACAGCGGAACGCGTCTTATTTATTAAGTATTTATGTCGGTATGTTTTGAAATTCTAATTGTGACATTATAAAATAACCCTACATGTTGTAAAACGTGTTTCCTCTCTCGAGCTCTCTGATTTTAATGACACATAATAAAAGTTATTGAGGGAAACAACAGATCAAATCTTTGAAGAAAATAGTTTGTGGTCCTTTTTTTGTTCAGACCTTCAATGAAAGAACACAAATTTAAACCAGATGGTGAATATGAAAACACAAAAATATATAACGTTTATTCTGTGATCGTCTTCACTCTGCTATGAAACTCCAGCGATCAGGCCGCTCAGCTGCAGCGTCCAATCAGATGACTGATGAACAGTGAGGGGGCGTGGCCAGCGTTAAAACACTTCCTGGAAGTCTGCGCTCAGGGCTCCTCAATCCTCGCTCCTCCGAGCCGAATAAGAGCTATGGGACGGCCTTCGATATGGCGGCGCAGAACCACTTCCGGTTCAGTCGAGGATCGAGGAGACGGCAATTTAGAGGCTCGGGATGCACCCCGGGAGTTTGGTTATGAGTGCAGTTTACGTCCATCATTTTGAAGTTGATTTAAACAGCCGAGGAGCTGAATGTGAATCAGCTCCAGCTTGAGCATATTAACGAGCGTTTCGTTTTAAGTAGTTTGAATCTTTGAAGAGAAGATAGAAAAGGATGATTCAATGGTGAAGAAGCGATCTGTTAAATTGTTTTCCGACCCATTTATTAATTTAAGATGTCAGCCGTGAACCATTTAGCTTTGTTATCATGCAGTTGCTCTTCTTTTGGAGGAGTCTCTTGGCTGGTAATGTAACAGACGCTAGGAGAGACCCAAGAGACAGGTTCACTTAATGGATTTATTGATTGACCATCTTGTTTATTTGTTCATTAATTTGCATGTAATTGTGTAATAGCCATCAGCAGACCTGTTTTTAGTACTGTGACCATGGTGATTTGCAGAGACAGAGCATTAAGCAAAACAATTTAATTTCCACAATTTGTCATGACTCATCATGTAAGACGGTAATCTTTAAGAGGAGAGTCGGACTGAATTTAAATGTAGAATTACATTTTTGAATGTCAAACAATTTTGACCTTGTGCACGAAAAGCTGGAGGTTGTGTTCAAATGTGGAAACACAGGTATGTCGACACACAAACACACACACACTCGTGCAAAAGGATCTGTGCTGCCTGCACAGGGTCCTGCAGGAAGGGGGGGCGGGAGTCACTGCAGGTAGTGAGTGGTGTGTGATGGTAGGACATAGACAATGGTGTCCTTTAACAGGTTTAAAATGTCCACGATAGAAATGTGGAAACTGTGTCCATCAAGCAGAAGAACTTGTGGATGTGGAAACACCTGCCTTTTTACTTCCCCCTGTTGGCAGACATTTTTACCACAGTGTTTGGTGGACACCCGAGAGCCGCTCTGCCCTTGAATAGAATTATTAAAACAGTGGCAGCATTCAAACTGTGAAGGTGGTCTCTCCCTTCTCACATGCAGTAATCCTTGAAATATGGTCCCCCAACCTTGGTAAACACCCTGGAGGAGAGGAAGTGGTCTCATCGGAGTTCCAAATATGTTCCAGCACATTTTCTAAGCCCAGGGATTTAATGACATCTTCCTAATCCATGAACCACTTCATAAATAGCACGCAGTCGAAGCTGGCTGCAATGGAAGCAGAGAGACCCCCAGGCTAGCTTATCAGGTTGGACTCGCGTTCCAGGAACCCCTAAAACCAGACGTAACCAGCTTTTCCTTGGTTACGGAAAAGCCCTCCATCCCTCTACTTTAGTTGGAAGGTGAGGTTCTGGATATCTTTCATCCTTAGGGAAACCATCTTTTCCCAAGTGTCTTTGGATACTCTGCGAGGATATTTACATCTTCTTGGGAGATAAAGGTTACCTCCCGATTGTGTGCTTTGGGCCCTGTGCCTTCACCTCTTTGCCGAAGGGTCAACTTTGGAACATTCCAGGCCAAAAGGTGAAGCTGAGAGACCTTACCTGCCTCCACTGGCTACCAGTACTCAGCTATAGCTCCCTTCCTTCTAGTCTCACTCCATTGGCTTCGCTTCTTCCTCCTCTTACATCCCTCTGCCTCTCTCCCTCTGCCTCTCTCTCTTCCTCGCGCTTTCGGTTGCCCTCTGTTTTCCTGACGCTGTGTTACAACTGTGTCAATTCATAGTTTGACAAATGACTCATTTTTGTACGTAATTAACAAATCCAAAATAGTTTGTGTGTGTGTGTGTGTGTGTGTGTGCGTGCGCGTGCATGTACAGAACATTGTCTACCGACATTATGCAACCTAAATGCATAGCATAGTTCACCTATCTGAATAACCTGCATAATTGTCGCAGATCACCCAAAGCCATGCTGTCCCATATTTTCAGTCATATCTAAAATAAAGTAGGACAACTAAAAAGTGTTTGGGGAAAAACAACTGAAAGACATTTTCAACACTTTAATGCAAGTTTTGTTGCTTGAATAGATCGCAAACATAATTTGATAACAATTAGCCACATTGTTTTATTTATGACAGATGTATGCTTAATCTTGTCAGATTCCTGTCGATAACCTTGTAATGCACTTCCCAGAGGAGCTTCCTTTCTGTGACATCATCCCCATGATGTCATGTGATGTCAGTCATGACATCCATACTAAGGCCCGATCCCATTCTCCACCCTTACAGACTCACAGACTTTGAGGCGCGCTCCAGCAAAGTCCTTGAGGGTTTAGGGATGTCCCACTGTCACATTGTGAAGCGCTTGAGGGCTCTGTGACAAACATTTTAAACCCTTTATGAACCCTTTCTGTAAGTCCGCCTTAGATGCCGGCTTCGCCTAAGGGAATTACCCACAATGCATTGCAATGTGAGGTTAAACACGCAGTTCCCAATGGAAGAATGGAGCTGTAATAAAAAAAAAAAAGGTAAACAAAGAGGCATGTGGGTGTTTAATTAAAAAAAACCTTTACACTATAACATTACGGATTAAAGATGGAAAAACACATGAAATCAGAGGAATGCAAGCAGAAAATATATATATATATATAATATTTACATTCATCAAACATTTTGTTTTGACAAAATAGATCATTTAAAATGACTTCTTATCTCGTTAAGAAGACATGCAAATCAGTGAATAAAAGATATAAAGTAAAAACACAATTGTACACAATATGTTTTTATGTAGTTACGTGATATGTTGCAGCAAAGTGCTGTCCCATTCATATTTACACCAGTTCAAGCCCTCACAGCCTCTCTCACTCAAACACTTAGCACCTGACGTCAGTAAGTCGCCGATGGTTCAGGGGCCGGTTTTTCGAAAGTTTTAATCTGGATTAAACTGATTCAGATTTGGAAATCTCTTTTTCTCCAATCCAGGATAACGTAATCCATTTTGTTTTCATGCTGGTTTTTCAAAGCAATGTGCGATTGGATTACTCTGATCTGGATTCAAACTGTTCAGGATTACCAAATCTGGATTACCTGTGGTCTAAATGGGACTATCACAATGTCGCTATGTAAAGAGCAACAGATAGAATAGTGTGGGGTCACTCCAATATGCTTTGTTTGAACAGAAAAAAAGGACTGATCGGAACAGCAAACAAACGATATTGGAAACAGGCAGTCCGCTCATCTGAGACCTACAACTAATAAATACATACTTCACTCTCAAATACATTATTGATGTTTCTAACAGGTTTCAAACAAAGACTTATTAAATTAAACTGGCAAGAATAAGCTGTTCCTCTGCTAGATGTATTTGTACTTCTGCCCTTTAAGTCTCTTTTTGCAGAAGTAGCTTATAGGCGTCATCTTTCTTTGGGTGCTTTGAGCCTCTCTTTGGGGGTCCTGTGCGAAGTAGGCCTTCTGGCTCCACCTGTGATTGACCTTCTCCCTCGATTACAGGGCTGAGATTGAGAATAAATTCAAGTGAAATTGATGAATAAATATAAATACTGTAAAATGCATGATATAAATGTTGTATTATTTAACTAACCACTTTTAGTTACCTAGTTTTATTACTGATTTCCACCGTGAATCCACCCTCCTGCTAGGATCAGTTTAATCCTGATTTTCAAAATCAAAATAATCTCAATCCTACCAAAAGGTTTTGAAAAACCCAAACTCAAGGTTTGATCCGGAAGAACAACAAGATTGTGTTACGTGATCCAATCCAATTTCGCAACCTTTTTTTTTTTCTTTTGAAAAACCCATTTTCCAGATTTGATCCAATCCGATAGCTGTAATCCGATCAGATTACTTTTGAAAAACCGGCCCCAAATGTTTGAGGACTCTCTAGCAGACATTTTGAGACCTTTATGAACCCTTTACTGGCCACAGAAATTATTCTGCTCAAGAGTTTGAGTAAGTATTCAGCTAGTAAACTTAATAACCACACATGAACTGGTGTTTGCAGTAGGACTATTCGTAATAGTTGTGGTAGCAGTAGTATTGGTAATTTATTTCGGTCCTCGTTGAAAGTTCTCCACAAGAATGCACAAACAAATACATTAATAACAATAACACATGACATATAGAGGAAAGCAAAAAGTTGAGGCTGTCACAGTTCAGCTTCCCTTCTCTTCTGCCATTCTGTCTCTCACCCACATCATCAGTGTATTCAGTGCACCTGTTAGTCACACCCACCTCATCAGTTCAATCATTCTGACCTGCCCACTCCGCTGCACCTACTCTCTTTAGTATTTAAGCCCCAGTGCCACACACCCTCATAGCCAGATTGTTCTCCACACTATTCCAGACTTTTCATGCTGACCCTCTGACTTTTCCCCTGTTGCTGACCCAGCCTGCTTTGACTGCTCCATCTCTCCTTTGCCCTAGTAAACAACTCAGCCCTCTGTCCCCGACCACGAAAATAGCTTCTGGCTTACTCTAGTTTCTGTATTTGCCAACCTTTTTTTTTCCGTTCTTTATACTGCCTTGGCACAGCGTTCAACGAGTTGACACCTGTGATAGCAACATATAATGCTGACAGTCTAGTGCTGCTGTGGTACATGTTGTTCTCCGACATTACATTGGCTTTAATCCTGTAACAACGGTGCTTTTCTCATCAGTTTGGTCATAAAAGAAATGAGTATGGAGAATGAGCTCACAATACTGCAAGTCACTGAACCCAATGTACACGTGTTGAATGAGCTACTGGATCACATATATCTCTATGTGGGTTTACTTCCCACTGAAATCTTTGAATGATCTGGCTCCAGTCTTAATAGATTTTAAAAAAAGGTGTATGGTGTTGATCTAACTCTGTTTCTTCCACGCAGGATCTGATGTTGTCCAAAAAACGGATCGGGGACCGAAGGTGGCAGTGTGACAGATGGAAATTGTCCTTTCTTCGAGGCAATGCACAAGGCTCTGTGGCAGAGACTCCATCCTGCCTCTAAACGTAATCACCACAGCTGAAGACTTCTCATCCGATGTTGCACAGGAGCCTGATTTTGAGCCCAGTACCTTTTTTGGAGATTTCCAACGTTATCTAAAGAGTTTACTGTTTTTGTGCAAAGCAGACGTGTCAATGTCATTCTTGAGTATCAAAAAAATGTGGATCCATCACAACCTGGAAACCATGTCAACGTTAATGTCGGTATTTATAGCTTCATGACCACAAAATGAAATGTTCACAAATGTAAGGGTAAACTGTTTATGGTAGCTGGTAATTAAAACTGAAGACGGCCCAATATACATTTTATCTGCTTGCATATTCATGATCTCTTAATGAGCCTTGAAGGTGGCCGACGTGTGAGCACATCGCCTATCCCTCATGGGCCCTCTCCTGGATGTCATTAAGTGGAGCAGGGGCATCAGGTTCTTCAGGCTGGAGGTCTGGCTCTTCCATGAACACACAGGCTCGGGCAACTTCAGAACAGTACTTACACCTAACTCACAGTGCTTTGAATAAGGTGGCCTGCAACCGTGCCTTCATGACCCCGAATGTCTTATCAATTATAGAAATGGCTCTGGCATGCTTTTTGTATTAAAGTGCTTCTAAATCTTTTCTTGTAATGGGTGTCTGAAACGGGTCAGGATAGGGTGCTCAAGACAAGGGTAGCCTCCATCTCCCAAGACGAAATAACCAGGTTGAGTGTACAGTGAATTGAAATAAATGGGGCTGTTGCTCAAAAGCTGAGTAATGTACTGAACTTCTATAACCACCGAACATAAAATCTGCCACAGGAGTCACAGATACCTTGAAGTTGAATGGACTAAAAACTGCTTGTCATTGAAATAATCAAATTTATGTTTGGATGGTTTAGGTCTTATTTAACAGCCATCTATGGCTTCCACAGCTGTATTGAAGGTCTAATGCAATGCCAGCTGTCCAAATCCTCAGCCAACTTCCTCCAAGGTGTGAGCCTTGTGGAGGAGGATGACCTGAGATTGGCCTTGCTGATTTCTTTAAGCAATCCTGTGCACACCACTACAAATTGTGGACTTTGGCATACGAGAAGCCTGTGCTGACCCAGTAAAAAACAAGCCAAAAAACACAAAAAGGCCCCTAAAGGATGTCCCCAGCCGTGATCCCTCTCCTTCGTGCAAAATTGTTGGAAGGCCATTAAAGGCTTCTCCTAAACTCGTAAAGTCAATCCTAGCCTATATTTACACAGAAACACTACTACATAACAATTGTGTGCACGCCGCAACAGCAGACGCACTCAGATTGAAGGCCTAGGTATAAAATCCACGTGTTTTGGGACACTGTCAACGTCATATTACACAAAGAGCTGTCTCATTCCTATTGATACAATTTCGAGCCCTTGCAGCCTCTCATACTTCGGGACATAATTGATGCCACCTGCTAAATACTCAAGTCCTGAGCCTGCTGAGATAATTAGGCTTTTTTTTGTTGTTGCAGGTGTAGAACAATACCTTGTCTTCAGATGTTAGAAAACGTATGTCAGTGTTTGTGAATCCACACTGTGACCATTAACTAAATGAGCACATTTCTCAAGCAGAAGTTCTGATCAAACAAAATTGCAAAATCTATTGTGAGGAAATTGTCAGTTTGTAAACCCACGTTCATAAATGTATTTCCTTTGACTGCGTATGCTGGCACACTGCCTCATAAATTTGCCTTGGGCCCCATCTGAACTCACCTTATAGCTCATACCAAATGAATTGTATGTCCTGAATAGATGGGCATGTGTTTTACCTCTGTCTTCTTCTCTTTCCATTTGTCCGTCACTCTCCACTGTGCAGAAGCTAACAAAGGCAAACAAACTAAAATATACAGTATGATTAAAAAAAAAGACACTTTGCAGTGTACGTGTACTGTTTGTGTGTTGTTTGAATCATGACTGTCTTCAAGTTTATCTAAGCAAGGCTGGAGTGGGAGATTCAGGGGACTCAGAGAAGAATGACGTCATAAAGGTGTGTGTGTGTGCATGTGTGTCGTGGAGGATTGTTACAGGCTTACTTTGTCACATCCACCATGCAAAGAAACTAGTATATTGGTGAGTGCCTCACCAGACACGAACCTAACCACACGTCACTGTCCCAAAGAGCACCTTCGCTCTTTGGGACTGAGTAGCGCTCTAATTTGGTTTGTGCTTCCTCAAATCTTCTGTCATCAATGTAGTTTGTTTGCATAATATACTGAGTGTGTTGAGAAAGCCGGCCTGCTCTAAGTATCCATAATTGATCGTACTGAAACACATGAAACCGCTAGCACTTTCTGGCATCAATCAAATGGTTATTATACATCATGTGGTGCACCCTTACAGTCAGTTTACCTGTCAATACAGTGCACTTATCACAGTCAGCAGAAAGGACCTGTAGGCATTCAAAAACACGATCACACTTTTTCTGCATGTGTAATGTACATTACGTCCTCGTCTCTCCAACACACATGCCCACAAATATATAGCAGGATACGAGTGAGAATAACAAGTGACTTCTTTAAGTTATTGTAAAGACATTATTGCTCGTAGTCGCTAAAATATAATACACAACCATGTTTTTAATCTCACCTGTCTGCTGCCTTGTTAACATTCCAGGAGAACAGCTATTTGCTTATAATAATGCTCATTGAGACTAGACACAACGTTTGCATACAACATATGAGATTTTGGCAGTTCAGACACGCATCCTCACACATTCTGGATAAAATATGAGTTATTTCCGCATGTGTGAAAGAAAATCAGCTCTTTCTTGTACCTATGTTTTTGCGTCTCTGCATCCCGACATCTCAAACACCCAAAGCTACATTGCAAATGCATGGGAAATTATTATTGTGTATGTAAGAAACAATAACTGTGAGCTCAGAGGTGTCATCTGAATCTTCATGAATATTTAGGGATATAATAAAGACATGAAGTCTCCATAAATCTTTTACAGTTTGGTCACGGAAAACTAGTCCTTTGTTCAGCTATAAAAACCCGGAGGGAGGACAGTGGTAACTCGTCAGGCAGGATAAAAGAAATAAACTGCTGTATGCAAATAAGAGTCTACAAAGAACATGGGGGAGACAGTTGTTCATACCCAAAACAGATGCCCAAAACATGAAGAACAAAGACCGCAAACAAGACCAATCTGACATAAAAAGACGAGTAGGGAGAAAAGGAGTCTAAAGAAAAGGAGATCGCCTTCCCATGGGAAACGCTCCTTGTTCAGTAGGAGATAAACAGGCTAAGAGCTGTCTGGAAAGTGGACAACAACAAGATCATAACTACCTCTGAAAATTACTTGTGATCACAGCAGAGTGGAGTTCATGAAAGAGGATGCCATCAACCGAGTTCAAGGCAGAAGAGACAGAGCAGGAAAGGAGGAGGTGACCTCCTCAGCAGAGCCACTCTCACTACAAGCATTTCTCCAGACTGACCGGATGACAGAGAGGAAGCCACAGCAAGATGGAGAGGAAACCAACGGACATAAAGGGGATGTGATTTGCAGAAGTAGAATAGAACAAGAAATTGAACCATAATCAGGAGGAGATGAAAGACCTATTCAGTTGTGCTGATCTTTTTTGCTTTGTAATAATACCCTATTGGATTCCACATGCAGCCCTGCACACCACTTCTGTCACACAAGCAAACTTCCTCTCCAACGTTTCCCTCCCTGTCCATAGTTCAGTAGCACAACTCTTCATCAACTGTATGTCAACAATAACATAAACATGACCAAAATGCCCACACTCTCTGTAAGCGATTGTCTAATCCCTGGTTTTTGTTTTGTTGGGTTAGTCAGTGGAATGTAACGGTGATCACTTCAGTTACTTCTCAAATCAGAGTTGGTGATTGTTGGATCAGTGGATAGCCCACGACAATCAGCAAGGTCAAACTGCTGTCATTTTACTGAGCCTGGTGTCTTTGTGGAGAGCAGAGCATATTATGTGATGTTTTCTACGTTATTGGATTATAATGATTGTCAAACTCCTCAGTGATTTATTTCCCTTCAGTGCGCAACGGAAAGGTGCGCAAACGTGTTGTGCATGTGTTTTCATCACTGCCGATCGTAGCAGAAGCTACGTATATATCTGCGTTTTAAATTTAACGTTAAATTAATGAGAAGAAAATGCTAATTGTAAAATCTTCCACGGAAGAAAAAATCTGCAAAGGGGGATGGGGCTCGCCAAAGGTTAAATTCCCTTAAGAGACTCATGCAGCTAACATGCAGCAACAGAAACGTTGACAACTATAACAATCACTTTAAATATAACGTTGCTACTGGGGGCTAGCAATTGTCCTTCCCGTTCTCCGTTCCTCTCATTGTTTTACTGTCAATATGTTATAAGAGATGCATTATTCTTGAAGAACATTATGTGACAGATTTTTACAGTTCTTTCTCAAGGCCAAACAAACTTTTGGAAATTCATATTCAATCTTCATGAGAAATGTGTGGCTTCATGACCTCAGCCATGGTTAATTCATGGAAATACATACTGTACATACCAGTTGCGTAGTCATTTGAATGGATATTGGATATTGAATGCTTTCACATTCCTTGCTCCCTAGATACAGGCAAATCACGCTGGCAGAAAGATGGATGAGCTGTCTCATTTTCATTTTAATGAAAACAGATGGAAAGTATCAGTACCGGCACAAACATTGTTTCCGACGCTTGATTTGATACCATTATGATTTTGCCATTTTGTAACAACTCAATAGTTTGCCAATGGCGTTGCCAGCGTTAGAAATAAAAGAGAGAATGTTTGAGGCATAAAGTCTACACGGGTGTGTATTCTTCTTTCCCCCTTTTAATTCTGACATGCAAACATACACCAGCTCCCCCTCGCCTTCAACTCAAGGGCAGCTTGACTTGAAGCAAACTAGCATGATTTAATATGCTAATGCTGGATGTCATGCATGGACATCATAATGAGTCATTTAGCGCCTGACTTCTCCTCATTTCTATCGACACCACTGGTACATCTAGAGGACAAGGATTTTCCCTGTCTCCCTTAACTCATCCTATACGGATTCATCATTGACTAACTGGATCTGTCTCACACTTTAAGGAAGTGGACGACAGTATGATCGCCATTTCATGTTTTTCCTCGTCGAAGTACATTTTAGGTGGCGAAAGATTGATTGATGCAGTCATATATGTGACCAAACTGACTGGCTGAATGGCAGGCACCATTTACTTTTAACATGTTCAACTAAAGTAGCACCTGAAGGTTGATATGTTTAAATTGTCAAATTCAACAACGAGGTCTCTTTCCACGAGCAACATCCTGATTATTCAAATAAATAAACAGACTGTGTAACAGATCTTTCTTTACTTTGGGTAGAAAATAGTAGCCAATGAAAGCAAAAATGTGTGGGTTATATCGCATGAATGGATGGGTCGTTGTTTACATTATATGCAGAAGTGAAAGAAACATGCAAGAAGTGGGCCGTAAAGCAGAGAAAAAAAACACATTTGAGAAATATTAGGCAAAATGAAACCTAGACTAGCACTTTACATGAACGACACAGTTGTTTCACTTTTTTTAGTGTACAGTAGATTCAAAAAGCAGCAGGTGATATGTATTTAATGTTGTATTTTGTGTGGTTTTGTTGTCAGGTGAGGGTCAGAGTTGCCCATTCTTTGTGTGAGGGTTGAAGTCATGACCTCATGCTGCCCCACGGTCCACTGCCTGTTACATAGAGAAGATGTGTCACGTCCGGGTGTGATAGGCAAAAACTCAAGTGCAGGAGGAGACGACAGGAGTCCAGGTACGTGTTACGATGTTAAGCGTGACCATTTCTAAGCATTAATCATGCTACTATGCAACAGGCTGTAGGCTACCATCCTCCAAAATCCTTACGTGTTCTTACTAAAGTCCCATGCACATCTTTGGTATGAACAAAGCCAAACCTTGTCAGGCATTGTTAAGGACAATTGTGTTTTAGTGAATGCTAAATTAAATGCAGAATGGGCTACGTTGAAGTGCTCATCTGAGATAAAGTGTCTGGACTCGGCTTTCGGGTCAAAATAGAAGAAAAAAAATCTTTTAAAATATAACATATGTACACCAAAGTTTACTAACCCTCTATTTATATATCTTATAATCTCTACAAATTGAATCCATTCCTAGTCCGTGTAGTATTTCTTAAAAACATTTAAGCAGTCTTTAGTTGAGCAGTCTGTCAGTGCGGTTACATGGATTCGAATTACTGGCTTAGTCCGACTAAAATCGAATTATCCCGTTCATGTAAACACCTTTATTCGAATAACTGCGGTCCGACTACGATCCGATTAACACCCCTGGATAACTCGATTCGATTCGATTGATAATTCGAATAACGCTGCATGTAAACGCTGAATCGGATCGGAACTGGACAATGCGTTTGTGCGCATGCTCAAGATCCCGCCGTCTCCTCCCTCCCTCCCTCCCAGGTCGTGACCCGGAAGTCGAAAGAGACGATAAGTTGTCACGGCCGGCAGAAACAAACAAACGTAAAAGTCGGGTTACGAGCCGATAGTACCTCCGGTGGGTGTCTCTGCTAGCTCCCTGATGTAGTCAGCTAGCGCTGCTGCTAGTTCCCTGTTTGCTCTCCGCTAGCTCCCCGACAACCACCGAAGCTCGCGGGGTTCTCTCCATTATAAAGAGTGAAGAGGTCAAGCGGAGATGGCTGTATCACCACTACATGTAATGAAAACAGCGCCACCTGTCGTATCGGATATGACATGCATTCGGCCAATGATTCGATTTATTCACTGCCATGTATATTCGGACAACAGCAGTTGCCCCGAAAGAGAGCATAGTCCGACTAACGCAAGATTCAAATTAATACCAGCATGTAAACGCACTGTGTGTGGAGACAAAAAAAGGTGAAACGCACCGGCTGAAATGCAATCATCGTCTGACAATGATTTAGAATTAGATTGTTGCCAAATGAGCTAAAGTGACTACTTTAAACAATCCACTCGTGCATGTTGTCGCTCTACTTCAACTCCAGTTTAAATCTGTAGTTGATAATCGGACGATTAACGATGAGCAGTGTATTGAAAACAAAGTCTTGGCCCAGATATCTGCTGGTTACACCGGAACCCCCAGAAATATAGTTTCTTGCACCCGGAGGCTTATCTGTCATCAGACCACGATGGGTTCCAAGATTGTATGTGTTTTTTTCTTTGATGCTGTTCCTCTCTCTTTCTCCCCTCTACTCTATTCTCGTCCCCTGTCTTCTGCAGACTTGTTTATTCCTTTGCTTTGCCTGAGATTGGCTAAGCTGTCCATGGTAGAGTAGCAACAAGGTTGTTTGTGATGTCTCTATGGTTGGGAGGAGGACAGCAAGAGGCTTGATAGATCCATTAATGTTCCTTTGGTCTTCCATTTCAAGGCTGCGCAGACACTAATGCATGTATGTGTGTGTCTGTGTATTTTTGTTTTCTTGGAAATTGAGAGAAGAAATGCATGAATAAAAAGCGCGCGTGTGTGTGTGTGTGTGTGTGTGTGTGAGTGTGTGTGTGTGTGCGAGCATGCGTGTGGAAAAAAAGAGAGTGTGAGAGAGGGATTGTAATAAAACAATAAAAAAAAAATGTAAAAGCCCCTGAGATGTCTTGACAACAGTTCTTAATAAACCACCTACAAAGATGTTTCAGACACATCAAAGTCAAAACACCGAAATGTTCAAACCACATGTAGCATATCATAAGTAAAATAAATATCCAGTACTAAATAATACCCGCGGGACCACAGTCTGCACAACAAGGACTTGTTGGCATGCTGAATTATATAAAAGTTAAAGTTTTGTGGAGGACTTTTCCGGAAGAGAGGTTGTTGTCTTTTTTACAAGAAAAATGTAGTGCCATAATTTGTATTGCATCGGGTATGTGACAGCAGAACCATAAATAATTTGATACTTCCCTGACAGCAGTGGACTATCGGGCTACCTCAAGGTCCCGCCTGTTCAGGATAAAATCAGAGAGAAGTACAGTATGTAGCAGACCTCCTGGTGGAGGAGCCCGACTATTGTCGGTTTATTTGTGCACCGTGAAGCCGCTGTGTCGTGGATTTTTGTATTTTACTAAAGTGCAGCGAAGGATTCATCCTTATATACATCATTCATTTAATGACTGCCCAAACGTCAACACATGTCTGTGAGAATGAGCACATTGACAGGATGCACTGAAACATTGAACACATGTCTCATATGCACCTCAGATGTGATCACCCTTATTGATGTTTTATTGTTGTGTCAAAGAAATGAAAATTCCAGACCATGCTCTGTTTAGTCACCATTTAGCATTGATGTGACACTGCAATGCTCCCTTCGTCCCTCAATTCCAAACAACAGAGGCCATCTGTGTAAACACTAATCGCTAATTAGCCGTAATAAAAAGCACGATTAGCTCACCTCAGCATCTGCCACAGTGGACAATGTGTCTCCCTGTCTTTAACACAGAGTCCCAGCCACAAGCGACATCCCCATCCAGAGGTAGAGCTGTGGCTCTGCACAGCTCCATTTAAGAGGTTTTCTTCACTGCCTACTGAAGTAATAGAAATAAAGAATGTCAAAGAATTAATTCAATCGTTAAAGCGTAATCATTTGGGAAGTTAACTGAAGTTAAGCAACGGGTCTGAGCCAGAGATACATTCCCCTCCTCTCTCTCGCTGCTGCACACTTCCCCTGATTCACCCGCGTTGGCTAGTTCAGGTTCATAAATTAGCCTTCGGTGTCACTCATCAGGTAGCCGACACACCATCTCCACCTGAGATGACTCCCCACTGAGGCGAGCCCGGACACCCTCCCACAGAGCGTTCTGACAGGATACTGCTGCGGTCTCGGTCGGCTAAGTCTCCTCCGGGTGAAGTAGCTGGAGTGGTAAGTGTATCACATGAACAGATTGGTCAGTTTTTCTCATCTTATGTGCAGGTTACCGGATTCAGCGGTGCTCATTAGTGCACAAAATAGGCCCTGTATGGAATACTGGTTGGAGGGGTTTCATCCACATGTGTAACATTATTACTTATTGTGTGCTGCTGATGAATGTTGGCACACGCTGTGTGGTTTCATGAAGTATGAGGCTTTAAATTCCTCTTTTTCCTTCCCAAACAAGCCTGGAAAAGCATAAAAGTGTGGTTGCTCTTGGCTACCTGAGCTGCGTATTAGCACTCAGCGGGGGACAGCTGCTGGATGGAAGCCTTCTGCTCTCGCCTCCAAAATCCTCCACCAGTACAGACTTGATGTCCACATAATTAGTGCCAACAGTTTTCTTAAATTTGAAATTTAGATAGGTTTCCATGCAGCCAATTAACATGCATGTGGACAGATGCTATTGGTGGCGTTCTTATGGAGGAAGATGGGGCTTTTAGCAGATACCTCTTAATTAAGAGAAGAACTTCATGAAAATAGCAATGGTACACATTATTTTTGTAAGATTCCAAACAAAGAAAAGTGTGGGTTTTTCCATTTTTCTTTTTCCACATGCAAGGGTTAGGTGCAGCTGAGATTGGATCAGCCCACAAAAAACCCAAAACTGACAATGTGATGCAAAGCAATGGAAGTCCTGGGAAACGTCCTCTTTGCAAACAAAACAATCAATTGGTTGACATATAGAGTATACATGAACATTTACCACTAAAGTCTAAGATATATTAGTTTTAGTTGATGCTCTTTGCTGCAACACCAATGCAATGTGTGCAATATTTCAATGGCATCCTATAAAGTTCTCTCGTTCATTGTCGGCTTGTAAACTGGGGAATAACTTTCATCCTACATCCCTCCTACCGTATGTGTGTGTGTGCGTGTGTTTCTTTCGAGGGACCAATGTCTTCATAGGCACAACAGTGTGCTGTGACCTCCAGAGTTGAGTTGAGTTGTTCTTCCTGTGCATCGTGTTTGCTACATTTCATTGTTCGTGGAGAACCTTGAGGCATGCCTGTCATCAGGGTCTTTGTTGAATCATGGCACCCTGCCAGCCTGTCATGATTCACCCACACACCTCACCACGAATCAAAGGCTCCCTGATATCCTTCATAAACGCTATGGTCAAAAACTTGCAGAGAGGCAGAGGGAGACAGGGGCAAAAAGTCAAGAAGAAAAAGCGAACAGATGCTTGATTGCGAATAAGCAGCAGTGTTGAGCGCAACACATAAGCTCCGCTGAATCCATCCATCTGTCTGCGTCTCCATCTCTTTCTACTGGTATTGATTTAATCAAGTTTCCACCAACCCTCCACTTCCATATGGGTGTGTGAGTATGTGTTGGTGGAGCTCCACCAGACACTTTGCATGCGGAGTGAGCGAACAGGGATTTCATTAACTGTAAAAGGCTGAGTTTATAGTGATCGATGGCCCTGCTCATCGGTCACCTGAAGTGGCCAGACTGACCGCAGCATCGAGATGGATGAAGGAATTAGACTGGAGAAAGAAGGGGGTGGCTGAGATTGAGTGGAAATAGAGAGGACGAGGGTGTTTGTGTTGATGAAAGTTAGGATAAAAAGGAAGAAAGAGACAGATGAGGAATAATGAATAGCATTGACCTCGCAACCCCTTTCTGCACGGGGGAATAACACATAAATACTGCATTGACGCTTATTACTTTTCTACTCTACTGCTTTTTTTTACAACTTAAGTCAAAGTTAGTGTGATGAGGCTTTCCCGATGATCAGCAGTGTAATGTGAAAATATAACACGAATGTTACATGATAAACTGGATTGTCAGTCTCATCCTCCATGACTGGTGATCACACAGAGCGGTTCAGTCCAGTCAGGTATCTACGCTACGAACCAAACCGAGATCTTCCTCATTGGCTGAGGTTACAGACACATGGATGCTATGAGTGTACAGGTATATAAATAACCAGGTTTATTTGGTTCCATGTTAACCCAAATAGGATCCAAAACTAGTATGTTCAGCATGTACACATTATTCTCAGTCATTTCACTGTAGGAAAATCAACAACTTGCAGATTCTTGAAAATTGTCAGAGACGGGTAATCCATCACCTGAACATTTTGTCGCCTTTTTCCTTCTTTTTTTGTGTGCCTAACTTATGCTATCATTCCCTGGAAATGCAAATCAACTCCGCTTTCTGACGGCATGCAGTATCAGAATGTGACCCTGAGTAATTGAATAGCGTGAAAGGTGTCAGTGTGTATGAAAGTTTCCACGTGGAAAGTATTCTTTTTGTCGGCGCGCTGCCTCGACAAAGGCGACTCTCGGTTGGGAGGATTTCCGATTATGTGAGAACAGCAGAGGGTAAGCAGGCTCCTCACACTGTTATCGTCACTATCCAGCTTCCTAAAGACACAGCAAGGCCAATTAACCTTCCTCATTACCACAGCCACAGGCCTTCCGCTCCAGAGGATAGGACGGGACGGGAAACAGGATGGGGGAGTGGCGGACGGGTGTGGGTGCCGTGGTAGTGGGGTGTTGATGGGTGGCAGCGCAGTACAGGAAGGGAATAAATCAGCGGAGTGAAAATAAGAAAACGCAATTTGTGACACCATTGTCGGCTTCCGCTCTCCCCGCTCTCTGCTGTTGCAAGAGGCGCACGGATTCACGAGGCGAGGCTCGCGTGTCAGCCCAGCTGCTGCATCTATTTAAATGAGACTCGCAGCTTCATGAAGTGCGACCACGTATCCTTTCAATATGCAGCTCTGGGTGAAGGCGAGGTAGACACAGAGTCGAGACGGAGCGAGTGCGCTGCGAGCCGATCTGAGGGAGGGAAATGGAGGAAAGCGATTTTTGAAGATAACTCTGCAGACGCATGAGCGAGACTGAAAGTGTAGAGGAGGTCTATGGGCTTAATGGGTCGCTGGGATGCACGCAGTGACTGTAAAAGACAAACCGTGTTGACAGGAAAAGCCATTGACTCATTACTCAGCTTGTCAGTGGAAGAGAAGAAAAGTAAGAAGAAAAGTCTCTCTCTCTCTCTTTGTCTCTGTCTCTCTCGGCATGTGTTGTATATTTAATCAAATAAAGGAATCTTTTAAAGAGACAAGCTGAATCCATTAAAGATGAATTAGGAGGTTTCAACTATATGGAGTATGAATATCACACCTGTGAGCTTTTAATAAAACATTGATGAGTAGCATGATTTCATAAATTATCCTAAAATATGATTTTACTAATATGAATAAGAGACAAGGGATTCTGATCTTTTTTTGGCCTTTAAGAGACTCCTACATAATAATATAATATCTTCTGGAGCTGTGAAGGAGCTTATAGTCAAGTCTGAGAAGCCAAAAAAAACCACCAGTGATGTCATCAGGGTCATCTGAGTTTGGGCTTGAAGACGATATGTAAATAAAAGAAAGCATGCGTTACAAACTTTAAAAGATGTTTTTGGTGCTTCACTAATATTAAAAGTCAGAATATCTTTGCCTTTGCTGCATCATTTTCACTATTCTTTCTTTTTAGCCACACTCGCGGCAGGTTCAGCCTGTCAGTCAGTCGACTTGACCGCTTTGGTCCAGACCAAAATATTGCATAGATTGCCGATGATAACGTTGTGCAGACATGGTCCCCAAAGATGAATTGTTATAGCTTTGGTGATACCCGGACTTTTCATCATGTGTCATCATCAGGTTGACGTTTGTGATTTGTCTAATGTCTTGTCAGCTATTGGATGGATTTTCATGAAAATTCGTACATCTCAAGATGAGTTGTAATAACTTTGGTTGTTCATTAACAACAATTTATTAGAGCATTCATCTGATCAAACTGTCAGTTTCTTTAATACTTTTTGACCAAATATCCGCAAAACAAATGACATTGATCTTTGTGTTAAGTGTTTATTACCTAACGTTAGCGTGCTCACCACCAAAATAAGATGTGAAGATATTGAACATGTTATCTGCTGGTTATTAGCATATTTTAGGTTAAAGCACCAACGTGTTTGGTACAGCCTGAATACAGCCCCTGACATGGCTGTATAACTTTTAATGTAGATGGTGTTAATAATTTCAGTTTTAATAAAGTATGCAACTACATCAGGTAATTGGCGCTTGTTACATTCTGGGACACATTAACCTGGCAATGGAAAAGAATGAAAATATTTCTCTGAGATAACTGACCAATGACTGTGCCATTGTGTTGTTAAATTGCAAATATTACATCTTGGTTTTCTTTCTTCTTCTTTTTTTAAAGATGGTTTTCTACCCAGAAGAGTAAAGGGTCATTTATACGCGGGTTTTACGCAGACACGCAAGACACGCAAGACACGCATGTGCCCGCCTGCGTAGTCCCATCAGCCATCTTGCGTGCGTCGCTCAAAATTCCTGATTATCCGACAAAGCTACGCGAGCCGTTCGCAGCCCACAAGGCTGTGATTGGCCCGCTGACCGTGTCCTTTCTGAGTCTCGCATGTCCGGTTTCATAGCATAATACCGCTGTTTTTAAAAGCCACAGCAGGAACACAAACAATGGATCCCGTTGAAGAACGTTTGGCTGAAGAGGTCCGCAAATATGAGCATTTATAAAACCCGTCTGACGGAGTATAAGGACACGCAGATGGAGGTAAATCCCTGGAGGGAGATATCGGTGAACGTCGGTGTGCAGGTCGTTGCGCCCCCTACTGTTCTGACGTCTGGAAAAGGCACGGGAAGCGTAAACCAAAAGGAGTCCGTCGATCAAACTGCGTGGCCAGCCGCAGTTGTAGCTGCAAGAGTGTATATCGCCCTTCACTTATTCAACTAAACTCTGCCTAAAGAAGACACACAGCAAGTACAAACAATTTGTGTCAGAGCATCTGCTTTGTTAAACCTCTCAACATCTGCTTTGTCTCCCAACTGTCAAAAGTTTGAGAAATGTGACTCATGCACAGTAGGGGGGGGGGGGGGGGACTTTATATTAGCAGCAAGACTGACAGACATGTTTGCAGAAATTTCCAGGTGGTCCAGACATCGAGGGCAGAGGATGAAGAGAAGGACAAGTGAAGGGTGGTGTGTGAATGATCATCACCTCTGCGTCTCAATCTGTTTACCTGATCAATGAACTCAGTCACAGAGCCAACGTTATGCTCTCAAACTTCTGTTCAGCGTTTTCTGAAACACTGTCTGAGTGATTTAGGGAACCGCGAGACTCAGTCAGTGGACAGTTAGTGAGCGTTTGAACGTATGCGTGCATGTGTGCGCATGAGAGGGAAGGAGACAGGGAGAGAGAGCTTTCACACTCTCATTTCAATCTGTCTGGCAGCTGTATCATGCCTGGAGTGGCTTTCACCCTCGGGTGATGCCACCACTCCCTCTGCCTGTTTACCTCTTTTTCATTCAATAACCTAATCTGATACAAGACGTCAGGTCAGCTAATACTGACTAATTGCAATGGATGAAGAGGGGGAAGGGGCGTGGGGGTCTGGCGTAAAATGCCATCAGCAAGCTAAATTAGTTTTAATTACAGCCTATAACCAGATATAGCAGATCTGTCAATCTCCAACTCGCTCCGCAACTGGGGCAGAATGGGTGGTTAGGGTGAGCTGAAAGGGATAACAGAGGAAAGAAAGGCAGAAAGGTGTGCTTGAAGAGAGAGAGAGAGGTACGGGAATTAAGAAAAGCAAGGAAGGTGGTGTGCGTGTGGCCAGCCAACACATCAGGGAAGTATCTGTATGCGCTCGTTGTCTGACAATTCAATCCGAATGAAACTCTGCTGCCCTCTAAAGGTTACGTCTTGCACCAAAAAATTGGGTCGATTCAAAAGGCAGCGCGTATCCCTGCAAGAGTGTGTGTGTGTGTGTGGCTATGTACATGTGGAACGTGTGTGTACGTGTATATCCTGATTGCTTGTAAATCCGTGAAGCCCTTTGAAGACATACCAAAGGATTGGATGGGTGGTGGGTGCAGGGTCGGGCTACCAAGGGGCGGAGAAGGTGGAGAATGGTGATGATCTGAGGTGAGAAGCATGAAGGAGGGCCAGCGACAGCAACCAGGAAGAATGAATTAACACACTTGGATGAACTGTCCCCACACACACACACACGCACACACACATAGAGATAAGTCAATAGCCTGCAGGTAAAACCAGCCCTCAGGAAGTTTTTTTTTTTTTTCCCCTCTCGCTTCAGTTTTAACTGAAAATCCCACTTTTCACACATCATCACTTACCGGCAAACACTGCTGTGAATAGAACACACAATGACATTTCGAAAATGTGTGTAAAAGTCCTCATCATAAAAAATGACTCAAGCCGAAGAAGCGGGATGCATTGATTTTCCTCAAATGTCAGGAGAAAGTGTTACAATAAAATGCCACACCCTATACAATTTCAGCAGACACATCCTTCAACCTGAACTCATGCCCTAAAAAAATCTACACATCAGCAAGTGCATTGACTATGTGAGCCACAACAGTGACTCTTTCATATTAACACACGAGATACACTTTACTGACTTTGCTTCATTGAAAAGTAACTTGGTCAGTAGTTGTATTTACCATTAATATAGCAGCAAGCAACTGCACCGTAGCACCCATCTAAAACTCAATAAACCCAAATGTCTGAGTTTTCATATAATGGAATTTCAGGTTGTATAAATGACCAGAGTGCCTAGAAATATTTTTCCAATAAGCATCTATCTGTCTTCTGCCAAAGTTGAAGCTCTTTCGGTTATTTCACAGAAGAGACTTCTGTCCATGCGCATTCATTTGCACTTTTCTTATCAGTTTGAAGTGGTCTGGATTCTGGTGGGGAAAAAGGGGATGTCACATACTTTTGATCACCAATCTGTAATTTTGCAACATATAAATGAAAATATGATGGCAGATTATTTTTTTTGTTGGCTAGTGTTAATCAAATCCCACTGCACCCACACAGTCCTGATGAAACAGATTAGTATTTCTGAGGGTTAAATTCTTAATAACAATGTTAAAGGGTGTTTTTTTTCCCTCAAGCTTTGTCTTTGGCTGTTGCTTATTGAGTCAAAATTCTTTAATCTTTCAAATCACATGTTTACTTTAAGTGTAGCTGAGGTTCAGTGGATTTTGTATTGCAATAAAAAGTAACAATGAATCTTTTCCTTAGTACTCGGCAAAGGTCACAGCTCACTGTACGCTGGCAGCAATGTGATTGTTCCAAAATGCAACTAACATGGACGATGCAGTAAGAGTTGTTCCATCATGTTTGAATCTCAAAAATGAATTACATTCTTGTTTTGTTGTCCTTTTGTGACATTTCTTTCCTGCCATATTTGCCTTTGAGGATGCCCCCAGTCGAATAAATCTGGTTTGGCGCGTTGGCACGCTCCATGTTTTCCTCGGCGGCGCATTGATCACAGGGAATGTTGGACTGCGTCGGAATGGGTTCGCTTGTGTCCTGTGCCAACATTTATCCTCTATACCATTTAATACATTCACGCACTTCAGTGAAATGACGTGCGATTGAAGCATTTCATTTGGGACAAACACACGACCAGATGGATTTTTGCGGCTCAGTGACATAATGAATCTATAGAAATCGTTTCCAACGACAGTATATCCAATTAACTGTTCAAGTGTTTTTTGAAATACCGCTTTGCTCTCGCCCACTTTCTGCTTTTTGTATTATTGCCAACTTTCTAACTCATTGGAATGCAACGGATCCCAGTTTATCAGTGTTACGATCCAGTTCAATAGTTGTGCTTCAAACTTTCTGTACAGATGAAGACCAAACGCTGTTATATCTCAGACCTTATCAGAGTGAACTAGAACATGGAAATGCCACGGCCACACACCACACCATCCCTCTCCGACTGGCCACTGTGATCTGTAAAAAATGGATTAGCTCCATTTGTAAGGCAATTTCCTCCAAATGCGAGACAAGAAATGAAATACAGCACCGACACGCACACATGCACTCCCCATCTTAAATAAATAAATAAATAATTGGATCGAATGAATTACAGAGTTATTTTTAGATGAGGCATGAATTTCCTAACCAGACAGTTTCTAATCAATTGTAATCATGTCTTCTGCTGCTTTTTTTGGAAAGTATTGGCTTGAAGACATGCCGGACAAAAGGAGCAGTAAAATATTGAACTCGGCGGTGAATCCATTATCAACATGTGCTGGGCTGAAAATGTGACAAAACTGCAATCTGATTAGATCCAAATGAAGACTGGGTTAAGTACACACTACGCCAATATCAAACTGTCAGTGATCAGAATATGTGCCAGGACATTTATCTACAAAAAGCTTGGACCTGGCTCTCCAATTTTACCGCCATTTGATTACAGATCACAGGTTGAAGTCATTATTCAGATCCCATTTTCAAATTAGCGACATTCAATGCATCAAAAGTGGCCCCGTCTTCATAAGCATCCACAGAAGAGGCTGGTTTTATTTCATTCACTGGGATCCCATGCGTCCATAAATCATATTTCAGTGCTGGAACTGCTCAGTGTGTGAGCTATTTGTCTTCTTACTCTTCCAACGGGAAACACCTGACTGACTGCTATCAAAAAGTAATTACATTCGCCGTACGACATAATATACTTTAAAAAAGGTCAATTTAAAAAAAACTGCTGGACTTCGAACTCAAAGCGCTCTGCACGGTCGCTGCCATTGGTTGTTTCTCGCTCGCAGTTACTCCAAACACGGCAGCAAGGAGCGTGGCATATCTCATAGTTGTTTCCCTGGCAACCCATGTACGTGTGCACCATACTCCACTGAGATGGCGTGACAGTGTCACTCTCTTATATGTGCACACACACACACACACACGCGCGCACGCGTCTCTTATTGTCTCCAGAGACACTTATACCGTCTGTCAAGGGCATCCTTTAAACAACTGTCCTTTTTATTCTCCTCCCCCTTCCTTCATAACTGAACGCCATCAATCTAACCATTTACTTTAACTTTATTTCCCACTCCATTAGTTTCTAGGACACAGAGCAGCACAGGAAGAGAATATAGAAAAAAAAACAGGAAGGGAAGGGGGTGGGGGGGGTTACAGATGGTGTTGGAAAAAAAAAAACTAAAAGAAAGTTTGGCTCCTTGGAGAGAGAAAATGTAATTTCACAGTCAACTTGCTGTGATATATTATTTCACAACAATGGAGTGTGGGCTGGGATGAGCCCTGCTTGGCACCTGTACAGAGCAGTTAGAACATCAGCGATGGCTCTCTGGAGATGTCGGTGGTGTGTGTGAGCGAGTGTGTATCTGAGAAGGCAAAATTATTGTTATTTTTTTTTTAAAATTAAGTCATGTGAATCAAGCACCAAAAGTGTCCAGTCCAGTGCATCAGAATGAGAACATTCGACGAAGAAAAAAAAAAAAATACTGTGTTGAGTTATGTAAAATGAAACAACTCTACTTATTCATTTCATGCCTTTAGTGTATTGAGCTTTAGTGCGAATAACCAGGTGTGTATAACCCTATTTAAATCCTTCCCGAGAAAAAAAAAAAAAAAAAAGACACAATCCAACTCTCTCCCATTCATCAACACGTTTGCAGTGAGACAGTTCAGCCAAATGAAAGAATCTAAACGTCATTTATTCCAGTAGCTGCACTCCCTCATTGCTCCTGTTCCACCATTACACACACTGTTATCCAAGAACATGGCAAAGCATTGATAGATGCCTCGTGCTTCATTAGCTACAGTCTCTCAGCCTGAGAGCCACTTACACAATATCAAACAGCTTCAACCAGAAACCCAATGAGGCAGGAAGCCTAACTCATGCACTACATGCAGACGGCGGGATGTGAGAAATGCTCTAATTTCAATTCAAAAAATATCAGCCAACGTCCATTCAGTGGTGTTTGAGAAGCAGTTTTAACAATATGCCAAATGTTACATCATTAAATTCGTCAGTTAGCATATACTGACGGCATCGAGTGCCATCTACTCGCAGATTTGTAGTCGTGGGTTCGTCCTCGTCTCGTTCTCACAGTTTGCTGCTCTTTTGAAATTGGGACACCAGCCCCAGCACCTGCTCCGACGCCGCGATGACCTTGTTCTGCAGGTAAAGCGCGCTGTTTTTAGACGTCTCGTTCAGGAAGTACCGATAGTTCACCATGATCCCGCAGGAGTTTGCCACGCCCCTGGGGCTGGTGTCGCCGTTCCAGTTGAGCCGCCACATGGTGGCGCCGTTTTGCAGGTGGAAGTTGCCCACCGGGTTGAGAGCGTAGCCTCGTCTCTTCTCCCCGTAGAGGTACCAGGCACAGAGGCGCATCAGGACGGGCTCCAGGACGCGCGTCAGGCGCTCGGAATGCGTCCACTCGCTGGTGGCAAACAGCTTGCGGAGGGCCTCGATGGCCGTGGACCCCGGGGCCGAGTCGGTGGCCTGCTCCACCTCCTTCCACTCCTGCTCAGAGAGGAGATCAGAGCCCCGGCCTTCCTTCTTGTACTGGCTGAGCAGACCTTGGAGCCAGGAGGAGAAGCCCGGGATCGGAGACAGGCTGGAGAACTGGGCCATGTGAGGGAACTCGCTCTGGAAGACATGAGGGGTAGGGATGGGGGATTTAAGACGCGTATTCACAAACATTGTGAGAGTGTTCTCAGGGAGCTCCAAACTGTGAATACGGCCCCGTCTATAACACTCGGCCCCGAACTCTTGGTCTTCAGAGACCGGCGGTATGCAAGGACACCTTCTTTCCCCTGCAGAGCAGCACTTTTTAGATGTTGGAGCATATTTTTTTGTGACTGCAACTGAAGTCCAGGAACGCCAATAGCAGAACTGAAGCAAGCATATGACAGTGTTAGCTCAGATGTATACTGAGCTAACTCATTTGTGTATGGTCCCTCAGCAGATACGGAAGATTGTGTGTGTGTGTGTGTGTGTGTATGTGTGTGTGTGTGTGTGTACACACACACACACCTTTTTCAAGTTCCTTTCCATGTTAGATGTTCCCAATTTAGTATTTTTGAAAGGTACTTTTATAAAAAACGTTCAGGAGCAATGCTATTTTAGAGTGTAGCCCAATCTTTGTTTAATATGGACCGGGTCTCTAAAGACCTAATATAAAAAGGTATGCAGCAATGTTTGGCAAAACATTCATGCATTTAAGGTTTAAAAAAATATTCTTTTTTTAAATCTCATATTTTGAAACACAAAGTCTCAAAATCATTTGCATGCAAGCAGGAAAATTGCCTCAACTTGCTTTAACCACCATGAAGAGAGGAAAACAAAAGTGAAAGCTGAGAAAGGGATGAGAAGACAGTAATGGTGTAAAAGAAAACAGACGAGAGGCGGCAGAGATTTGATCTTCAGTAGAAGGCAGGGGCACACACTTTGCAGCGCTGGAAATAAGGGAGATGAACACTCTGCCTCGGTATCACAATACAAAACAACATTTTTTTTGGTTTGCGCTCAGTCTGCAGCCTTCAGTTCCTCAGACAGGGGCGGCATTACAAATCAACTCCATTGCGTCACGACCCTGCCTTGCTGATGGAGATGGATGATCCCCTCTCCCTCCCTCTTATTATACGTCCTCAGTCCCTTGCACTCTCACCTTTAATACCTGTCCTCTTCCCTCACTCGCCTCTCCACCATGTCTCGACCACACAGCACCCGCCCACACATCTCATGAGTCCCCCTCCCCCTTTTCTCTGCCCATCACCTGACTCGGGCGTCTGGGTTGATAAGTGACTGAGCGATGTGGCAGGCAGACGAGTGAAAGTCGCTGCAGATAAAAGTGGAAGTGTCAGACAACTCCTGGAGGGACACGCTGCTTTGTGACATTGTTTTCTTTTCATCATCCTTGATTTAGCCCTCCCCTTCACTTCAGGATCACGCCTTCTCACTTTCGACGCTCCGCCGACTCTTCCCTTATGTTTCTTCTTACTTCACTGTATCCTGAGCTTGCCCTCTTCACTCCAACTTCTACTTTTAAGTACTGGGTGCTCCCAAGGGACTGAGGAGGAGGAGGAGGATGGAAAAGAGTGGAAATAAGGTGAAAAAGGAACAGGGAGGAAAGCATACAGAGAAAAAAGAAGGAGCAGTGCCAGACCTGTGCTCGAGGGGCCAATCTACAAAGACAAGCAAGACCTCTTCCCTTCATCTTAAATCACGGCTGTGACCTTTTCTTTTCCACTCTATCATCTATCCATCATCATAGTGGCCCCTCTGTGGCTGTGACTCTCTTCTCTTCACCTTTACATAAAGCCCTGTCAGGAAGCCAAGCCCTCGAGCCCTCGACACACACCAGGTTTGTGTTGTGTCCTCCAGTAGCGTCAGGGTTAGAGCATTGTGTTTACACTGTTGGGGTCAGGCGTTTGACTCCCGTTAGGGTCATCATTAATTGCACTGATGGAGTGCTTTGTATAAGAAAGCGTCCAAAAAAGGAACTGAAGACACATTGAAAAGTACACGTTCAAAACAGTATTTTATACTGCGTTACAAAGCCCAAATTCTGTATCTTACAACCAAAATCTGCCTTTTTGGAATCTGTTGTACGATGTTAATACTCTCATGCTATACGTATGTATTAAATTCTTCTCTTCATATGGATCTGGATTGGTACCAAAAGAAAGCTAGTTAGTGAAATAGCCAGCTAAAACTAAATTCACTGTGATTTTTGATTTATCACGAGCTGCTGACGAATCGTCGAACTTGGTATTTCATTTTAATAATCAACATTACTAGCCGTCAAGTAACAGCAACTATACATGATGTGCTAATCGAGTGAAACCTTAGCTAAAGCTAACATTTCTAGCAAAAAAAAAACAAAAAACATTTTCAGTAGAAAAGCAATGCAATTTGGTGAGAATAATACTTTGATTTCAATAGAAAGATGAATAGTGAATGAACAGAAACAAAATATAGCCTACTATATCTGTAGGGCAGCATAGAGAAGTTACAAAGAACAACTTGTTTTAGATTATTATTGTTGCATTAGAAAGACAACAAAGACGACGGGAGAATGAGCAAAGGTGGCCAAGTCAGTGGACCGCTTGATGAAGACAACACTCCCCGACTGTAAGGCTGTTATGGCAGCATAACCTGCTTTCCACTCCGACACAAATAGCCCCTCACGCTGTAGCAGAAAACGCAACATCAGCTGAGCTCTCACTTGAACCGCATGCTGCCATTAATAAAAAAAAAGTGCACACCAATCAAGACAGCGCCGTTGTTTGAATTACTAAATTGGGAGCAGCTCAAAGCTTTGAAACCAGATTTGTTTTGGGAGGATTCAGTGTAAAGAGCTACTTTCCATCTGTTGGAGTGGCTTCTGATGTTCCTTTCAATCATCCAATCGTTTAAGAAGAGCTTGCTGGAGTGGCCTGACGTGAAGGGCTCTTCTGCACTTATTGACAGGGATGGATGAGATTTCATTACTGCCTGCGTATAAAGTCCTGTCTGTGTATACGCAATCATGTGTGTATAAGCAAGTGCTAGAACAAGCGGGATATTTACGATTCAGCACCGGGACTCAAATAAAAACTTTTGAGAAGCAATCAAACAAAAAGATCTGGCCTGGCACAGCTACCTTTCTCACTGGAATAACGCTGTGCCAGCTGGGCCGCACCTGAAGGCCACCGTAAAGCCTTTCAAATGGATTCAGCGTGTGAGTCATACAAAGTGAAACACCCTGTGGAGCAGACGAAGACCACTCTTCACTACTACACTCGAGGGGAGGAGCTCTGCAGGAGTTAACAGATGTAGCCATGCACTGTAAATGTGAAGGTATTATTAGCTATGGTGTTACAGCTTCATTGATAAGATGATGTGCTTCATAGTTCTTGTACTTAGATAAGCAATGTTTACATAACCTCGCCTTCTCTTTGGTCTTATGTTTTACCAAAGCCGAGTCTTTATAGGAATTCAAATAGAAAAGATTGAAATAATTCTGTTACAGTTCAATGGCTTAAATGGCTTTAAATTTCACAGAGTTTGTAAAACCACCAACACAAAATACACACCAAACAAACAGAACATATTGCTATCAAATTAGGTATTATTCGATAAAGGAACTTTATCAGAACAACATTATGTTCTTCCCTGGAAGTTATTCATCACTGTCTGCCAAAACCACCAGACACAGGAACAGCTTCTTTCCACTGACCGTCACTCTGATGATCAATAAATCAGACACCTCCATCTGCACAACTCTGACTATTCTGTTGTCTTTAATGTCTTTTTTTATATTTATCTTGTTCATTGTATAGAATATGTATATATGTACAACGAGAGCCCGGAGTCAAATTCCAGGTATGTATGTATGTACACACAATATAAAGCTGATTCTGATTTGGAAATAAGATTGTTTTTTTTTCACAAAGATGACACAACGTAGAGTTCGTAAAGAGGCCGGGGTTTGAAACGATGGAGTGCAAGAATCACTTCTGAAGACTTTTGAATGCTCCAACATCCAATCCTTGTTCCACAGCCACGGCTCATTTCGCTGACCCTTGTGCTACATTACATCCCACGCCCCACTCGCGCTCACCTGTAGTTCTCGGACCACCCTCTTGATGAGGTAGTTGCCTAGGTCCACCCCCTGAAGGCCAGCCTGGGTGGAGGAGATGGAGTAGAAGACGGCTGCATTTATCTTATTCACATCCTCCTCGGAGTCGAGCGTGGCAAACTCGCGGACGATGCACTGTGAGAAAAACAAACACTTCTGTCAAGTCACACGGGCAAATTGCGCATCTCTCGTCCAGATACAAGCCCTATTCTCAGTGTGTCTGCATAGCTGCGAGTCTCCTGTAGCTATGCTAGAGCGGGTGGAGCCAAACTGCGGATGTCGTTGCGGTACTTCCCACCATGGAATATTCTCAAATTGCAGAGTTGTCAAAAGCACCTTTTCCCCACTGTAAATAGCAAGTAAAGGAAGTCAGCGCTGTAGAGGCTGCTCCCAGAGGGGTTGTGCTGTTTAAAGATCTCTGTATTGTTTTTCACACAGCAATAATCCATTTGTCAGCTGAAAAGAGGAACAAAGTCGTAAGTCCCAGATGTTTAAGTATCCCCCAAGGTGTGGTAAAGTGAGACAAACCATTATAACAGCCTGCAGCTATTGCTATCTGACCTGAATGTTATCAGAGATGTCTTCAGTGAGGGCCACGTGGAGTACAACCAGGGGTTCTCCTGGCATGGCGGCGTGGGTGAAGGCATAACAGCGGCGGTACGGCCCAACTCTGCGCTTCAGGTCCGCCCAGTTCCTTATAGGGTGCACTGCCTCATACCTGTGCAGAGGGCGGACAGTTAGTCTTTCAGTTTTCAATGAATCGTTCACCAAGTGCCACCCTCTTCAGCTATTGTTCCTACACCTGTTAAGCTCTCCATTTTGTAGTGTACATCGGCTTTTTTTTGTTAATGGAGAAACTATTGCTGGCAGATTTTGAGAGATGGTTTTAATGGCGTCTCTGGATAACTTTATGTTTCAAGCTGAAGCAGACAGCTCTGGTATGATAACATTTTTTTTCCATGTGTAATTCTAGAAAACCCTGTTTGGTTTGACCTACAAAAATATCCCTGCAACACTCCACTACATCCGTTACGCTACGATTGGACAATCACTGTTCAGGTGATGGGTTTAGCAAATGGTCAATTTGCATTGCTGTATGATTTTAATGTATGAGAAGAGACTGCGATGAGGTAGAGGGAAAGACCGACGTATGAGAGAACTTAAATGGCCTTACTGGCTGATCCTCTGCAGGATCTCGCAGGGGGACTGCCAGGTGATTCTCTCCAGTCGGAGGAGACCTACAGAGAACCACTCAGACAACAAGCTCTTCAGCGTGCCGTTCAGGTCCTGGGAGAGCAAACAAGTTAAGGGTTTAGAATTAACATCCACATTCAGCAGATAATTGAAAATACACCATATTCTTTCCTTTATTGAGCAGCTCAGCAGCCGGTCTATCAGGAAAACCAACGCTGGACGGTGCATTTGTATGTGGTAATAGGAACTATATATTGTAAAAAAAAAAAATCCTTGTATGCAGATGAATCCTACATGAGTACAGAACAAAATGTTATGATCCACTATATTAAACACTGTGCTTTTGAGGATTTTTGTCATGCTTGTCTATCTTATGAAGGAGAAACGCCAGGAAATTCATTCTAAATTTATCAGAATTTACAACTTTTAAAAGACTATTAAAAGAGGTGGAGGGACACAGTCCTAGCACCCTTATATACCTATTTTATTGAGAGAACTTACAAGCACTATCTTTTTGACTGGCTTCCAAGTTGCTCAAGTTTGTCTGTCGGCAGTAAACAATTCCAGACTGCTATCTTACACACGGCCCCCGGGGTGTTTGTATGCTGTTTGAATGTTTTCACATTTTGAGTAGTGATTTGTTTGAGCTCGCAATGGGTGTGAGGAGGTACTTCAATAAACAACTTGCCATTTCAAAGCAGGCCTGTCCTCCTGCAAAGGTCAGACTTCATTTAAAGCAAATCTCAGACAAACAAGCAGGCACGGTGCACACAAACACACAAACACACTCAGGCCCATAAACACCGCTTATATTGGCTATTCCTTCAAATGTCTTCACTCCGGGTTTACTTTAATGTCAGCTTGTCAGTCATAATAAGAGTTAATACAAACAAGCTCAAGTCATGGTATAAAAGCCACTCGCTGAAATTCGCAATAAAAACCAAAACTAACTAAATTTGAAAGTCTACCCCTCATAGAAGCATTAGTGCCTGCATTATTCATCTCCGTGGTTCATAGTTCTCCGACTGGAAAATTCTGTTGAGTGAGGAGCAAATCAAAAGTTTGAAAGTTTAGCAAGACACATAACTACTTGTGTGTAGGCGTGTGTATGTGCATGTGTGTGTCTATTTGTGTTCCTCTAACCTCACAAACTGCCAGAGGTGAAATAATCTATGAAATGGCCGGTAATCCCAGCCCAGCATTTCTGTGGAAAACGCAGCAGATAAACAACCCATGAGAGTGCAGCCGCTGCCTTGGGTAGCCAATTCTCTCCCACACAAAAGGAAGGCCAGACTGAGATGTGTATTTCATTGACCTAGCGAAAGATGAAGTCTTTTGAAATGGAAGGGTCTAGCATTGGAAGCCTGGGGTAAGGAGAGTCACAGAAGAAAGGAGGGAAGGAAAAAGACAAACATCCTGCACTCCATTAGAAAGAAAATAAAGCAATACTTTTTTGACACGGGAGCAGTATGAATGCAGTGAGGCTCTGATGGTGTGAGCTGATAGAGCCTCTGTTACCTTGAGCTGGAGTTACGTATATTGTGATTATACAGAGCCATGTAGACTGCAGTGGCCAGAAGAAAGACTACTAGGCCAAACGACCACCGACTGCCAAGGTTTTTACAGGTCAAACTCAGAGTACGTCAATACTTTTAGTCCAGTAGGCTGCATGCCACTTGTAAGCCCGGCAGTCCGTCGGTGGGGGAAAAAATAGCCTCACTTAAATGCTGTGAAATCCCAAGGAGCCAACTAAACCAATGTCTCAGAGTCGCCTTCACATCTTTTATCCACTCAGTTTGTGGACAAATGAATAAGAATGAACATCACTAAATCAATTACCCGAGCAGAAGACACTAAACTAGAGTAGATTGCAACTCTCTTGCAAGAACCAACGTACATGCAGCCTTGACACTTTTTTAAACTTCCATTACTTTAATAATCTATAATTATGGACAGCAAGTTTTCCTCTCCCCTTCAATGCACTTACTATCAATAAATGTACTAAAAGCTTCATATTTACCATGACCTTTTCCTATTTTTCGCTCAATCAATTCCGGCCACAACAAGAAAAGATTGCTGCGCACCAACAAGACCAAGGTGGCCGCGCTCAGTAAGAATACACTGTAGGTAGCGCAGACCTTTTTAAGATACAAAAGGTCTCAGTAGGCCTTGGTTATTGAGAATAAATGCATCTGAACCACATCTCAACAGGAAACAAATAGGTATTGAGCTGCAGAGAAGAGGCCAGTTGTCCTTTAGCGATGCTGAAGACATGGTCTTTGAAAACCATATCAAGCTCCATTCCGAAGCCAAACAAAACATGAACATTGATATCGACGTTAAAGAAGAAGGCCATTTTTCACTTAATACTCAATCAGTATCCAAAGACGGCACATGTCATGGAGATTTTTCTAGGTAGTGGGTTTTTGTTCTTAGTAGATTACATCTATATTCACACTACAAGGGCTACTGCTTATATTGATTTTTTTTTTTTTACAAAAGAGCTGCTCATGGCCTTTGATAACAAAAAAAAATGCAATTCTCCAGGCTGTAAGCCACTTGAAGATATATATGAATACAACTTCATGCAGCATCACTTCCCAACTTAGACATACAAACAACATCAAGAACAGTTTTGTAACCTTTGTCCAGGTTATATATATATATATATATATATATATATATATATATATATATATATATATATATATATATATATATATATATATATAAAAATCCTTTTTCATCTTTTAGGCAACTAAATACAGCTGAAAGACAGCAGATAGAAATTCAGGCTTTGATGGGCTTTAACTATAAGCTGTGAAATTACTCTCTTCACTGAGTGAGTGAGCATTTATCAATAGCAAAACATCTACTGCACATTCCCTTTTTTTTAACTTTGTATACAGTTGTGTTTTGGGGAAGAAAAAAATCAAGGCAGGTCTTGGATGAGATTAGCCCCCACAGTTTGTTTTTGAATTCTCGAACAAACCCACACAAAAGAACATGAATGTATAACAGCAGGCCTGCCATCTGAAATATATTCCAATCTTAGTCCAAGGTGTGCATGAAAACTCTTACACTTGAGTGTTGGAGTTTTCGTGCACACATTGGACTGCATGCTGGACTGAATTATACAATTGTAATTATATTTGACTGAATACGAATGACTAAATAATGAGAATCAAAAGGCTAGCTTTATAAATTACTAAAATAAGTTGCCAAAGATGTGATAAGGGTACAAAGAGCGTGGGGGCCGCGGATATGTGACGTAATGAAACACGTTTATTCATGTGTATTTTTTTCATATTCATATATATATATATATATATATATTTGCTTTAAAGAAATCATTTAGCATATTCATTAAATGCTTGATTTATATTCAACATACAGAAGCTCTTGCCTTTTGATGTATAAAATTACATATTAGCGGAGGCTCTATTTTAACATCAGAGCATTCAAATAGGTGGATCGGTCCAGCACAGATGAGAAAAAAACATGAAGGGCTGAAATTGAGCTTGGCATTGTCCTGTGCCAAAACGCTTGGTAGTATTATTCTATTTGTAAAAACGCCCTAAGCAATGAGGAAATAAATAAATTTAAAAAATCAGATTTAGTTCCTCCAGTTTGATTAGGAAGGTAATCTGGGACAAAGGTCGTCACAAGCTGTGAGGAAATGTGAGCCATGTGATAGGAGCCAGAGTGCCTCAGTGAGGGGGTGAGTTGCGTAATCAGCTATACTCAGCCCACTGCTGATGCTTTTGAAATATAGAACATACACGGTCTTCAAATGACTGAACATTAAGGTTCAGCTGTTCGGATCTGAGACGTCACACTGTCAAAACGCGAAACGCACAGCTTGGCTCATGCGAGCATCCGTAGATAATGTAAACAAATGAATTACCCTTATGTGCGGGCTCTCGCTAGCTTTAGATGACATTATTTCAAGCACGTCGGCTCGGAGGTCCACCAGAAACTTTACACCCCCCTCGACCCTGCTTATATAGTTAAGCAACTGTTTGTAACGAGGAGTCAAGCCGTATCGCAGCCGGTCTTCAACTTGCAGAATAGTCGCCAAGTCTCGTAGCTGAGTGTCCAATAGCCTCAAAGCGAGCTCCGAGACGCCCTTGTGGTCTACTCCGAAGTCCTGCGACAGCTTCGTCAGGAAGCCGAGTTTGTCTCCCTTGTCAAGACTTCCGTAAAATTGCATGAACTCCAAGCTGTTTGATTCGGGGGGAGGCGGATATTTGTCTCTCGTTTCGTAGGTGGGTAACGGTGCAACGACTCTCGCCAGTATCTCCTCCATGCCCGTGACACCGCCACGAATTGGGGTCGAATACAAACGGCAAACGTTGACGTCCGGGGCCTTCGGCGCTGCTTGGAGGACAGCCCGGCTTCGCCAGCACCACACACTGCTTCGAAAAGCCCAGTTGGTAGGACGGAATATCATGCTCAGCTTTCTGGACGGGACACGCGACCAGTGAAGACGCAGGAGGGAACCGCTTCCGGGTCTCTTAAAGAGACAGTACAGCTGTCATGACCACAAGCCAGAAGGTTCATCACAGGTAGTTTGACATACAGGTAAAAACTCCCTCGTGTGAAAGAGGTGAAATTCACAATATATTATTTTTTTTTATATTCTGTTGTATGCAGACAACACAAGACTGAAAGTGTAACAATTTGCATATTTAAACAAAAGCAATCAAAAACCACACCGTGCAATAGCAATTACCCCAATATGACAGTCAACTGAATCTCCTTTATTAGAAAAAAAAAACATAGTTAGAAAGACCCTTTCACATTCTTTATAGCCAATAAAGTTTGTGACATTACTTTTATCCATGTAACACATTAAATATAAAGACGTCCTCTGTTATTTTCATTAGTCAAAAATATAATCAATATTACACTTGTTTTAACAGCTCTTACTTCCAACATATTGGTCAGTTTTCCATATTTTGTGCCTTCAGCAACTTAGTGTGTTTTTATTTTATTTACTGATAAGAGAGTTGATGGTTAAAGAATGGATACAACTTGTTTGTTTGCTAGAAACATATTCAGAAATCGGATGCAGACTGTGTAATAATAAAATACTTTGTCTTTTTTTTTTTTCAATAAAGACTCATTTCTAATCTGATTTGTTTTTTTCATGTGTCCATGAATTATTGTTTATTTTTTGTTTATTTCGATGTGTTTTATTTAAAGATTAGTAACCTCTAAATTATACAACAAATAATAATTTAGTCACCATATTAATCTTAATGTCTGAAGCCTAGTACAATACTTTATTTCTGAACCAATGACTGTTTAATCTGTTATAAAGAGTACCCATATACGAAGGGAATCGAGAGAGGATTGTTGTTGTTATTTTTATCATCTGTAGCTGAAAAATGGGGGTCGACTTAAAAGAAGGATAATAATAAACATTCTAAAAAAATAGTCTGTTCTCAGATCAGGCAAATAGCTTGTCAAGAATGTCTTCTGATTTATTAATCAAGCATTATGTTCTTATCGTCATATCGACTCCCCAAATCAAATGCTAGGCAACTATATTTGTATTGGTCTGAGGTATTGGCTCAAGGTTTGCTCCCCATCATCTACAGCCACTGTGCAATTCAATCTGGAGCAAATAGATTTGTTCCTATTGGTCTGTGAATATATAGAGAAGTATACAGCAAAGACAACCTTCAGTCCGCCTTAGGAGACCTACATATTCTGCATTTTTGCTTGTGTCTACAGAGCTTTTCCATTTATTCAAAGCCTCCTTTGCTGGATTCCATCATTGTGAAATCTGTTTTGTTGTTTGATAATGTTTGCAGAGTTCTTGCGGTCATGGAAAAGCTGTAAGAGTCATGGAATTTTAAAATGTTATTTCCAAGCCTGGAAAAGTCATTGGAAAAAATAAAATCCCAAAAGTTTTGGAAAAGTCATTGAAATTGGTTGCATTCATATGTTCTTGTCATTCATTTATATTCAGTTTGAAATAATTAATGTGCTTTTAAAGTAAAGATGCTCAAAATATAGAAATTCTGAGTACATATTCTTTTCATAAAACTATGGTTTCATTAATTTGTGTAATTTAATTTAATGTATACTATGCTTTGGTGGAATTCTCACTTTTTTATGTATACACCGAGATTTCACAAAATATTTGGTCATGGAAATTTGGTTTAAAGTCATGGAAATCCATTGGTCAAAATGTGTATGAACCCTGTGTTTGATATGTCCCCCTATAACCTGATATACCAATACTTAGGGTGCACAGTCCTCTTAATAATGCCATCCTTTCCACTCTGATAACAATGCAAATATGAAACAAATACATGTGGCAAAGATAATAACAATTATTAAACGTTTCAGCATAAAAAAAACCATTTCAGAATGGTTTTCGTAAACTTCTATAGTGTTACCACTGATGTCACCTTTCCAGAATGTTTGCGCAAGTCAGGTAGAGCCTATACTGCAGTGTTCCTCCTCTGGGTCTGGGATGAAGTGGGGCTGATGAAGGAAGTTAATCCAGAACCAAGCCGAGGTCACTCAGTCAAATATTACCTGAGACTTGCTCACACACACACGCGCGCGCGCGCGCATACGCCACGCAAACCAAAACAAACGATACAAAATGTTTTAACTGACTGTAAGGCCTTTTAAAACTTCATATATTAAAAATGTATACCACAACACCAGACCGATGCACATTATGTAATGCCCAGCGATGCTATATTTTATCCTTTCAAGCTTTGTCAGATCAGCGATGTCACAGAACTGTCAAGTGTTAGGGAGACACCAAGCTCGTAATATCTGCGACTCCTCGCGCCAAGGGGAAACGGATTTCAACGCAAGACATCGTCGAACGACCGACAGGTCACAGAATACGACGCAACACCACCTCGCGGACGCCCACTTCTCAACTGACGGAACTTCTTCAACCAATCGGAATGCAGCGGAACGCCGGAGTAAAAAAATCGGGGGAGTTTCCGCTGTGTCCATTAACAGAATTGAACCGCCTAAAAAGTTTGTAGTTTCACTCAATATAGTTGAGTATTTGTCGACGTTTCAATCGGAGCGCGGGACCTATGTACATCAACGTTAGTGTTTCGCAAGCTAGCCATATGACGTTCCGCAAACGTGGAATTAAAAGATAATTTCTTCACGTTAAAGTTTACTATGCCGGCGTTGGCTAACGTTAGCTAGCTAACTAACTAATTGGCTAACTTAGGAAAAGCCAATGCTTTCCAGCGCGGTTATAATGTTTACAATGTATTTGTTGTTCTATCTGTTGCGTTAAATGTATCGTTAACTGTGCTTTACAGAGGTATCATAACGCTTGAGAGATGGGAAGAGAGAAGGACGCTAAAAGAGAAGGAGACGGGGAGGCCAAGCACAAATTAGCAAAGGTGAAACGGTTGCGTGACCATGAAGGAGATGGTGCCTTAGGAGATGCGCTCAAGAACAGGTGAGTCGTGTGTAAAGATGGATGGAGAAAACGATTTTCCTAAAGGCACTTATCAGGCCAACAAAAGTTATTTTCGAAAATTATAGTTTCCTCTGTCAGACTTGGCGAGTTAAAGCAGCTCGCTTCCAGTTTATCCTTATGACCCAACGGCAGCACAACCAACATCTGTTTGTTCAGGATCAGGTTACCCATACACAAGCTGTTTTTTGCATGCATCTTGTGATGATCTTTAGCCATTTGCTTTGTTGATATGCGTTTTAAAATATCAATTTGGATGAACATCGCATTCCTTTTTAATGGTGATAAATCAGGTAAGCGTGGGATGTGTGTGTTCGCGCGCGTGCTTGCTACTAAAGGACACAAATACCAGGGTTGTCAAGAGAACTGGCTGAGTTGTCGTGCAGGCCAGTGGCATTGAGCGTGTGCATTACATTCACTGTGTACAGTGGGTACTCCATCTTCATATGAATATATTATTTTTTCCTTGATATCTGATGCGTTCATTACCATGCGCATGTGAGCAGACAAATGAATGTGGAGTGATCTGTCATTGGCTTGTGTAATTGATGAGAACAGCGAGATGAATAGACACCTACACGCGCTGCTGGCAGCAGAGCAGCCAGCCTCATGTTATTTCATGGCACACTGACTGAATTACTGATTTAAGTTTAACTGATCCTCATCAGCTACAAGAGTCAAGGAGCACATTTCCCTGAGCATGAAAGGGCCTCTTTCTTTAAATGTTGTAACTGCTCTAGTCTGATGTACAAAATAGGAAATTCCGAATTAAATTAATATTGCTGGGGAATAGTTGCTGCTCAGATCCATGTGTGACCCTGAAGGTTGGAAAGGTCCAACTATAAAGAAACATGTTTAGACGTATGAGTGGAACCCTTTTGAGACACTGCTGGTCTGATTGGTGGCATTTTATAATGTTGTCCTACGAAAAGGGTAGCGCTGCTCATTTCTCATTTTACAGCTATTAACAGTACACGAAAATATGTATCTGGAAACGTATGAGGCAAGAAAGAGGCGATGCACTCACATATTATGGATTTATATTGGTTCAACACTGCATAGTTTGACAGTGTGATCGGAGTGTACAAGCTTCACAAGCATGATTGACACTTTGTTAGATATTTCTTGGCTCTGATTGGCTGTTTTTCCGTCAGGCCCTAGTTGAATCTTGTAAATACTATTAGAAACAGTAAGCGAAGAGGCAGAGAAACTGATTTTTCTCCCACAGATTATCCATCTCATGAACAATTGTTAAGATATAGTGACAGTTTGACAATTAGTTTTTTTATTAAAGTTACCAACTGTAGCTTGAAGTGTAGCTCAAACTATCTACTATGTAAAAGTCCCTGTAAAAGAGAAAGCAGCTTCCACCCTCGTTCCACAATATTTCTCCTAATTGATCATGTGATACAAATACTGAATCATTAACAAGCCTTTTCTTTTTCTCTCATTTTCATCGTGATAAGCAGTGCAAAGTCAACTAATGCTACAGAGAAAACTGAAAATGGAAAGTCTCTTAAAAAGGTAAAAAGCCTTACTTCTTTTCTCTCAATACTGCGCAGGGCTAGATGTGGCTAAAATCTACACAAGTGTATAGGCTGAGGCGAATTTAGAAACATCTTAATGGAAATTTAGTGTCATCTTGACCGGGGGAAGGCTCGTGATGGCCATGCGAATTTGGCTATAACTCGTGTCCTGTCCGGAATTAGCACCAGGGTGAAGATTCCAGCCCCAGTTACCCACTGACCCCAGTACAGACTGTCGAAACTGCAATATGTGCAACAGCTTGTCCTACTAGGTTACCTCCGTGCGGTTGGGAGTCCCACATCATTTTCAGAGAATATTTACATGCACACCAACACTATATGCAACACTCACCCATTGAAGTTATCTTCCTCTTATCTTTAATCTTATCTTAATTAGGCCAGCTTGTAACTAAGAGCCTCAGATAAAGGGCTTTGCATGACATGTTTTACAGGTTTCAAGATTAAAAAAATATGATGCACGTACATGTACTCACCAGAAGCTAGAAGATAAAACGTATCCTCCTTTTGATTGTATGGATGTTTAAAGACTATGTGCATACGTATGTTTATGTAAGCATGAACACAGTTAATGTGCATTAGGGCTGCAACTAGCGATTGTTTGGATGAAAAAAATGTTTTTCTCAAAAAGCATTGATTTGCAACTTTTTATTAAAAAAACAGAACTGACAATGCAAGTTCACAGTGCAAACAATCTTAACGTTCAGGAATGTATAAAAAAATAAAGAAATATAAATCAGAAAAGTTAACAGGAATGTCAGAACTTGTTTTCTACACTCACACACAGATGCTCATAAACACACACACACACACACACACACACACACACACACACACACACACACACACACACACACACACACACACACACACATTCACAGATGCAGACACTCACAGACACACATTCACAGACACACACCGCATAACTTATGGACTGCACTTTACCTAAACAAAAGTTATTAATTAGATGCGGAACCACAAATCCAAGCAACTCTTCCTCTGCATGTCATGAAGAGGCTTCATCATACAGAACCATGTAGACATCATACCGGACTTGTTGAACACAGGTTGGCGTCTGCACCTCCAGAGGAGATATTTCACATTGCTTCTCTTGAAGCCACTGCGGTATTTTAGAACAAAGAAACGTGGTTTCAGTGAGATGTTATCTAAACCAACAGCGCAGCTCAAACACTGGGAATGAATGACTAGCGATACAGCGGGCTGCATCAAAACCTCCTAGACCTTCTGTCTGTTGTGCTCTGCGCTCAACTCAACTTTTATACTCAAACATCTCCGCGACTTAATGAGCGGTGTTATAATCGCGCAACACAACAAATTGATGATGACATTTGTTGCCAACTTTTTTTATTAATCAATTCTTGGTGATTTTATAGATTAGTTGTTGCAGCCCTAATGTGCACAGTGCCGTAGGCCTTCTGTGTGCAGTGCATTACAAATATGCTGTGTTGAACTCCTCCCCTCAGGTCAAGACACCTAAGACTGAACCACTGGAGTCAGCCAGCAGTCCCAGGTAGGGATGAAGTCACCATACAAGTAGACTGCACCTTTTATTTTTAAGGCTGTGATAATTAACTGACAAGTAGAGTTGGATTGATTTCCACTGGTGTCTGCAAGGTGATGCACATGGCTGAAGTTGTGTATGTTTACAAGAAAGTTCATGTGTTTTTTTTGGGCGAGCGGTGTAGATGAGACACTGCAGAGTAAGTCCCAAAGAAAACTAAAACTACGCCAATATGGCAACATTTTAGATTTGAAATCAAGGAAACGGGTAAGTGGAAAAACAAGTCCTTACAGTCTCAAGAGCGGACTCTCTGTCTCATTATGTAATGTTCGAGTCAAGTGTGACACTGTGGTATTTTTGTGCTATATTTTTTTATTTTGTGGTGATTTGAAATGAAGCTTTGTGTTTAGCTGTTGAAGGCCCCTGGATAGAAAACCTCCCAATTTGTTAATTCTACAAGAACATGTACTTTAACCTGCATGGAAGACAAATATCTCAAGAAATGAGAACGCATGGTTTGAGTAGTTTAACGCTCAGCAGGAGTATTTGTTGTGATGGTAGACTTTGGCCAAAGACCTGCTGTGTCAAATCTGTCTCACAGTAGGGTTTCTACAGAGTTGCTAATGGATTGTTTCCCAGATGTTGACTTGACCCGACCCAATGTGACTAGAGACATTCCAAAGGATATGTCTGTTGGGAAAATTGTTTTGCTGAATTCTGGCTTTTAATGTTTCCCTTCATGTTTTTTTTCTTCCTCCTGACAGAAAGGCTCAGGTGGCAACTGTGCAAGTTGAATAGGTTTCATGCAGGGAGGAAATTTAAGGGCTTGCAGCAGAGTTAGGGAAGAAACATAAGGCTATTAGAACCACGGACCGTAAATGTCAATGGACGCAATGACCCACCCTCCTTTTGTATAGCTTTTTATGGATTTTGATCAGTGGTGCATGATACCACAAAAACATGACCATTTACACACGCACACACACACACACACATACACACATACACACACATACACACACACATACACACTGTTTTTCCTTCTCTCCACATTGAGCAGTTGAACTGAACAGCTTGGCAACAGCACACACTTGCATTTGCAAAGTAAACAAAAAAGAAAACTAGTTCTTTACAACACGTAGTTTGACGCAACAACCTTCTTAATCTGAATTATCTACTGGGTTGAGTCTGCAGTCAGTTTGGTTCTGTAAACTGGATTCTCAGCAGACAAAGCTTTGGCGAATGACATTTTCTTTTTGTTGCAGGCTTTGTTTTTTTGAATAGAGCATTAAATCTGTCATATTTCATGATATTATCACCTAAAGAAATTGGAAAATCAAGTGGCTGACTGGCAACTGGCAAGACACAAAAAAGCTGGCAGAGAAGGTGACAGGTAACTTGCGCACTACCATACCAATTAATGGTAAAAGCTAAGCCAAACCATGACTCTTCTTAGACCACAGCCCTCTCTGTCGTGTCATCAAATATTTTAACACATCCCGGATTTGTGAGGCGTATTTCTAACCAGGCGACCGGAGCAGTCAGTTTTTTTTTTTTACTATTTAAAATGGCTCTCGCAAACAATATTTAACCTTTTTTTTAAATTTAATTGTGCAACATTTTGACCATTTTCTGACTAAGTTTAAATGTCCGGGACATTAGAGTCTAGACATCAGGAACATCCAACCATGTCCTTGTTCTCCTTTGGTAAGGACTAAGCATTCTCCCATATGTGAAATTTGTAGTGAATTAAATAAAGCTCTGGCTTTCAAGTAGCTAACCTACTGCGGTGCTTAAGAGCATTCACTGTCAGCATGAATGGGATTGTGAAACACTAACACCTGCAGGTGGGCAGTTAGGCTTGTCCATTGACGTATCATTCAAAATTCTTCCATCCCAGATGGGAGCTGGCTCTAAAAGCCTTATGCAAAGGTAACCTGCGGAAATCAATTTAGTAGTCAGTGTAGCTGGATTTGGCGCATGTTCTCCCGTACTTGCAGTTTATTCAAAGATTTGTTCTTCATTTGTCAGCATGGTGTCTTGATGGAAAATGTCATGCATTTGGGAACAATCACTCTTACCGTGAGTGGACCTTTTGTGTTGTGATATGGGCCAAAATCCCTAATTGCGTAGTCACACTTGAGCGCTGTGCCGGTTCTGCCGTAGACAGTTCCTGGACGAACGTAGCACTGTGAACTACGACAGTTTTTATGATGATTGAACTGGACTGGCTGGATAAATACAAGGATAAGAAAAATGGAAGTGAGAGTATGTTTGTTTGATTTAAAGAAACTAGTGTATAATGGTCAGTAAAGGAATGAAAAGTTGACCCCAACAGGTAACATGTTCAGTTTACTGCGTACCTGAAATATTTACAGATACCATCATTCAATTTAATATGCACTCCTGCACTTCCTACTGTATTGACTTTGTTTCTTTTAAATCTTTTTTTCAGAAATTGAGTACGATTTTTATCTATTGCTGTCCACAAATATATATTCCTCTCGATAGAACAAAGGTCCCATCTCATCTTGTTCTGAACCTGAACACGTACAGCGTTTGCTGCAAAAACCAGAAGGAGTCATAGACCAGAGGCTCATTACTCTCAATCAGAAGATATCAGGGGTCACACTGTAGAAGTACAGAGAGTGCATTAGGCTCATACAGTGTGGACAGGGTAGTTGCTACTTTAGCCTCTTGTAATTAGGATTCAGTAAGCCAGTTTGACAATTACAGGCTTGACATTATCCACATTCCCCCTTAACTAATTGTTATGTAAAGGAAACAAGAGCACGGTCATTTATTCGCAGTGGGGACTCTAATTTGTTGATTTCTTAATTTGAGAATTTCCCTATCCAGTATTTCCTTACTCTGCAGGGAAACCCTAGCAGTTGTATAATTATTTTTTTTCAATTTGTAATTGCTGCAATTTTGTCATTATCATTACTGTTTCGATAATGTTGCGTAATTACCATAATTATGTGTGATTTCTTGTGGTCATTGTGTGCTTGAGGATTTTTTCCTTCCCTCTGTTTCGCACGGCAGGGCAATTTTGTCCTCGTTCTGTAGCAAACAGTGTGGCAGACAGCAGAACAAAAGCTCAAGTCAGATTTTCGAGGACAATATAGAATAAGATCTAAAAAAAAAGTCTGGAGAGGAGTGCGGAGGAGGGGGGGGGAATAACAGCCATTGAAGATGAAAAGTTCACTCAACTTTATATTGGCAATGACTGTTCCACTTCTTCTTGTGGTCTAGAGAGTCGCTGAAACAGGAGCCAGAGGTTGATGACTTTGCTGCAAAGGAAAAAGGATTGAAAAGAAAAAGAATTAAGGATGAGTCCACTGAACGCCCTTCACACTCCGCTGCTTCACCAACGTAAGTCAGCAACTCTGGCCGTGGATTGGCCAGAAAAAAGATAACATGTACTTTTTTCTTCCCCTAATATTAGAGTATGGTTAACAAAGTTTTAACTCCTGTAACGTGTGTGTGTGTGTGTGTGTGTGTGTGTGTGTGTGTGTGTGTGTGTGTGTGTGTGTGTGTGTGTGTGTGTGTGTGTGTGTGTGTGTGTGTGTGTGTGTGTGTGTCTGAGAGAGAGAGAGAGAAATTTGGTAGTTTCTGCACATTTTTCCCCCATTTTGTGTTTGCTATAACTATTCTCCGCCTGTCCTCTGGGCACCTGCAGCTCAAAACAGAAAAATAAGCGACATGGGCAGGAAGAAGAAAATGACAGAGAAGCTCGGAAAAAGAAGTCGAAGAAAAGAACAGAAAAGGTAAACCTTTGTCTCCCCCAGGAAATCTGTCAACATCAAAATTACTCCTACTATATAATATACGTTTGCCGGAAACGTGGTTCACGATTGGAGTGTTTTGAATTCACATCTTGAGTGTTTTTCTCGGGACAGACGGTAAAGAAAGAGGAAGGAGAGCATGCAGTCTCAAAAAAAACAAAGAGGACAAAAGGGGATATTGAGGACGCACGACAGTTGAAGATCAAAAAAAAGCAAGAGGAGGAGCAGAGTCGCTGGAGATGGTTTGGAAATGCTTTTTTTTTATAGCTGGCATTGACCTGGACACATGCACACACAAACACAAACTACATGAGGAAACCGGAGGGCAGCAATCTTCCCTTTCTCAAATGCATCCTCATTTTCTTACCATCTTGATTTCTGTCAGGTGGGAGGAAGAGAAGTACGAAGATGGGATGAAATGGAAGTTTCTAGAACACAAGGGACCCTCCTTCCCTCCTGAGTACCAGCCTCTGCCAGACAACGTTCACTTCTACTATGGTGGTCAGTTGAGCAGAGATGTTGAATGGGTCAGAAAGGGTGACTCAAACGGGGCTGAAAGAAATGTTTTCTCTCATGAGTATCTTTTTAATTAGGCTCGGTACCTCTCAGGCGCTGTTCAGACCATTCAAAGTAAATTAATACATTTCCAGCACTACATAGTAAAATCACCGCATAAAAGCTGAAAGTTGTCAATAAAAAAATCTATATGGAAAGCTGTCAAGATTACACAAAACTGTTATTTTAGATCGATGAACAAATTGGTCAGACAGAAGTAGTGATCCCAAAAATAAAGATATGGTGACAAATAATCAAAAAAGATAGAACGCAAACAGCTCAATGCACCACACATTTCAATTTAGAAAAAGCTGTGAATTCTTTAAATGATGTATCGTAATCCCACCGTATTCATAAGGTCTCAACATAAATGTTTCAGAGTTCTTCTCACTGTTTGTCTCGAGGGTGCATTTGTGTGTGCGCCGTCCTGGGCACTGAAACGCAGGAGAGGAGATCGATAGACAGACGGTCTCAACAAAGCCAGGTTTTTTATTTTAATTGCTTGCACAAGCTAAGCTACATTTGTTTATGATTTTGTTTACATGCCTACTTATATGCAAATTACTTGATGGCCGCAACGCAATGCTCCACGTGCAAAGATGCAATACTTTTTTTTTTTACTTCAAATCCTGCTGTATGGAAAAGAAAAAGGTTTTTCTAGTAGTTGCTTATTGTTTATCTTACTGACTGCCTGAGTGAGCAGGTGCCGGCCCTCGTAAAGAGGAGGTTCACGCCAGAGAGCTGGCCTGTACGTTTTAATGGCATAATTTCAGTTTCATATAGCGTACATAATATTATGTTCTCTCCAGCTCTTATGATAAAAACAAAAAAAAATCCAGACTCCACTATTTCCATTACTTGTTGTATGTACAAACGAGTGCAACACTGACTGGTTTCTGGGACACACTGTTTGGTTTATCCCAATATTTAATCATTGTCATGTATACGATGGCTCAGCGTAGTTATGACAGAGCAGTCACCTGCAGCAGGATAGCTGACCGTACAAAAGCATTGAAGCAATGTCAAAAGACCTTTGCCCTTTTGTACAAATTTTAAAATGGTACCGGCAAATTATACTGTAACCTTCACAAGAAACTGCTTTGAAATCATACTCAAACTTTAAAGGAGCAATGGACAAAGTTGCGAATAAAAAGAAAGAGGTCTTTTGTGAGCAGATCTATGGATGAAGATGTACAGGTGCGCACAGACACAATCAGTAGCTGCACACTCGCACAATTGGATCTCCAGGACGCTAAAGGTGTATTAGGTCAAACGCTGATTGATGACTGTGATTTGCTTTTGCTTTGTTGAGCAGTCGAGCCACAACCGGGTCCTACAGGGAGTTGGTTTAATCTATTAATTTCTGTGCTTGCATGTACTTGTTTGTAGCTCACTCTTGGTAGTGGGGCTGAATGTAGATCTTTGTCCTTGTCGCTATAAATCTATGCATTAGTCTGACAGGACTCAAGAGGAGCCGAGGCAACTGTTATACTGTAGCATGTGAGATCTAGATCTGAGCTTTAAAAATTAGGACAGAGAGGCCATGAAGCAAATTGAGAGTCCCATTTTGTGTAGTGTGTTGAACTTGTGTTTGTCTGTGTGCAGGTAAGGAGGTGAAGCTGCGACCGGCAGCTGAGGAGGTGGCGTTTTTCTTTGCCCAGATGTTGGACCATGAGTACACCACCAAGAAGGTGTTCCGGGAGAACTACTTTAAAGATTGGAGGAAGGTAAAGCCAGAATGAGTCTACGATGTATTGTCTTTTTTTGCGAGAGAAATAAAAAGCACCCTGTTGGTCAATATTGAAATTTGGCCACTGACAATATTGCCGTAAGAAACAAAATGGCATGGCAAGAGAGACATGCATAGATACAAATATCTATGGACTGGAGGTGCATATGATGCAATACCCATAAGTAGTCGATCAACTAGAAGTGTGAAGCTTCACAATTCGATTTCATTACAATTGCAGTCAGAACCCTTGAAAGATTTAATTCAAGCAGTCAGAACCCTTGACCGTCTGAACTCTTTTCATTTAGAAAGTGCTTTAGAAAATCTCACTACAACAGTCTATATTGTAAAAAGTTACATATTTTGAATACCAGTATATCTGTGACCCCACATTAGTACACACAAGAATGAACATCCTTCTTCAGTGCATTACTACACTTGTGCTTTGGGTAACACAAATCAGGATTTCACATAACGGTGTGACGACAAAGTCTAACCCCTCACTAACCGTCGAAGCTCACACCTCGAGCTCAGAAGTTTATCCATGTTACTTCAAATGAGATGAAGGCAATTTGACATTTGCATGAAAACAAGCCCTTTAAGTTTCAAACAAGAGTCCCGTGCTTTACACGAGTTTTGTCAGATTTCTAAATGTCAACTGTAGTGTCTTTTGGCTAGCTGCATGTCTACTGATGCTGCTCTCACAGTGTTGACGATCATTTTCTGACATTAGAGCTTTGTCTTAGTCAGAACTCAAACTACAGATGACATTAAAGTACAGTATTAGTTGTTTGTATTTAGTTTTGTAAATTGTAGAGAATACGCTTGTAAAGTGTAGTTGCGGGGGCTGTGGCTGGTGTCTATACCCTGGTGTCTGTCGGGTTGTCCTATGAATAGAGAAAACACCTTGCCAAGCCCCAAGTCATATCATGCAGAATTAATTTTGCGCTGCTTAGTGCTCAATGCACTTGAAAACACGATTTGTGTGAAGGCATTGATATGCTAATCCATACAAGTAGCTCCCCTGCATATGAACAAATCCAATTAAACTGTTATTATAGCTGGAAAAACTCTTCCTTGCTCCACTGCCCTCAGTGCCCGCCCACAGTTGGGTGTCAGTCATCCTTAGACAGAGGCACTGAGTGCGTGTCTGTTCTGTCAAGAGTGTTTCTGGAGAGAAGTGTGTTGTGCATGGATTGGTTGTAAAAGCCACTCGTGTTGTCATGGCATTTTGGCACCAGAAACTTCCAAGATGAACCATAAAGTCTCCACTGAATTCCCTTTGTATTGCTGCACTGATCGTGACCTCTCTGATGGGGTGACCGCTTGTGCAATAACTTCAGAAAGTTGACAATTATAGTTGAAACTCTGCTGCCCTTTAGTGTACTGCTGTGTCATGCCTTCTGAGGAGGAAATGGTCTATACTGTTATGAATGGCCTTTCATAACAATACCACTTTTCTTTCTATCCACTCAGCCTCTGTAAAGATGAGTAATTAAGCTTAAGGTCACTAATCTGCTTTGATCAAGCTCATCCCGTTTGTTTTATTTGATGATGCATTAATGTGTAATGTGCTATTTGACAAACAAAGGTTGTGTACCCTATTAATAGCTCCTAGTAAATTGAATGAAGCAGCAATGTGTGCAGATCCTTTGTCTCTTTCTTCCTTCAGTTCAATATAAAAAGGGTGCACAGCAGAAGTGTTTGATTTTTGCACCATTTTTCTGATCAATATTGAAATTTTGAAGTCAGTTGGTTTCAACAGGATTTCCTTTGATTTTTTTTTTTTTTTGATAAGTAGTGGAAAACAGATGGCTGGATGAATATTATTAACTCATTTTAAAATGGTAAAATTGCCTATCACCAAAAACTATTGACTGAAGACATTTATTGATGTGTAAAATTTATCTTTTTTATCACTAAAAGCTATCCGTGTTTTTATAAAGATACAACTTACTCAAGAAGGGATCACACTTGAGTGTCAGATTTGTGTGTTTGTGTCCATTTAGGAAATGACCCAAGAAGAGAGGTCGCTGATTACAGATCTCGACAAATGTGACTTTGGAGAGATCCATTCCATGCACAAAGCCAAGGTGGAGGCCAGGAAAAACATGACCAAAGAGGAGAAACTAGTAATGTTCTGGCCTCTTTTTTTTTTTGTCTGCGTCATGCCTTTCATATTATTCAATTCTTTCTGTTTGTGTCTAAAAGTCAGCATGGATTATTTTGTTTGAAGAAAAAAAGACAAAATGATGGAATTCAAATAATTTGATTCTGTTGTAGGTTTTGAAAGAGGCCAACCAGAAGGTAGTAGATGAATACGGCTACTGTCTGCTGGACCACCACAAAGAGCGCATTGGCAACTTTAAGATTGAGCCTCCGGGGCTGTTTCGGGGTAGAGGCGAGCACCCAAAACAGGGCATGCTGAAGAAGAGGATCCAACCAGAAGATGTCATCATCAACTGCAGCAAGTGAGTGAGGCAAAGGGCTCAAATTGTACACAGATGTGTGACAACGTAGTGAGGCATAAGTAAAGGCTGGTGTGATGAAAAGCAGATCTACTAAAACTTCCATCACCTTTGCTGCTAAAAACCCAGTGATAACACCTCCTAATGTGCCCTTCTAGCTGGTAGACCTCAATGCACAAAGGATTTTTAAAAGCTGCATGTTTTTCCTCGTGTGAAATAATGCATATCCATATTGACAGCTGCATAGGCTAGTATGAATAGTAATGCACTGCTGCAGATGATGCGGTATTTGGATTTTGACTGAATTTTTGCTTTAGGTAACGTGTATGTGAAATACCTTTCTAGCGCTGATGTCATACACTTGCGTTTCGAAGGCGCGCGCCCTTTTAGGAGGCTGCGGCTTATACTCCAATGCTGTGACTGCTCACACACCTCGTTCTGTTTTGCTCTCTCTCTTTAATTGACAGAGAATCCCGCATCCCTGTGCCGCCTGATGGTCATCGTTGGAAGGAGGTTCGATGTGACAACACTGTGACATGGCTGGCCAGCTGGACTGAGAACATCCAGGGTGCTATTAAATACATCATGCTGAATGCTAACTCAAAACTCAAGGTAAAACGTAGTAGTCTGCTACAAACAGGCAAGAAAATGATCCTATTTATGTACGACAGACACGCACGCCATAACTGAGCTGAATGCACACTTTTTAATTTAAACAGTTGTTTTTCTTGTGAGAGTTCAGGGACACGCAGGCACAGACTGTTTGCTTGTGTGGCTTTATTTAACTCCAATGTTCTTTTTGGGCGACTGTGGCTCAGTCTTTCAATGTGCCCATCTTTCAATCAGAGGATAGTTGGTTCAAGCCCCGGCTCTGCTAGTCCACGTCGTTGTTTTCTTGAGCAAGACACTTAAACCTGAATTGTTCCCCGTTGCTGGATCTATGGTGCATAGAGCAAAAATATGAGTCACTTTGGATAAAAGCGTCAGCTAAATGTATTGTAAAAATTAATACTTTAGGTTTTTAGATTGGACCTTCAAGTAATAATTTTCCTGCACGCACCTTAATGCACCACCAGTGCAATGTTTTCATAGCAGCCGCTGTTCTCAGCTGCTTGCCATTCAACACAAATGTAATATTTATGTAACTAAGTCATTTTAGTAAAACAACAACAAAAAAGAATGGAAACAAGTCACTGACTAAAAGGTAGAAAAGAAGCAAAGCACCATGGGAAAACACCAATAACAAGAGAAAAATGTAGGCAGCTTGTTTTTGTTTTTTTCGAGAAACAAGAAAATGTGAAGTGTGTGTGTATATATATATATATATATATATATATATATATATATAAAAATTAAAAAAAATATTTGCTGACTCCGTATTTCTGTATTGAACCTTTTTCATTTTAATCCAGGCAATTCAAAGCATTTGATCATCTTGCCATTGTTGGTGCTAATTCATTGAGGTCAGCTTGGTTTCTGCAAATTGGCAAAGCAAATTGTCTGGCTGCCTCTAGCACACTGAATTGAATGGTGCTGAAACAGCCTGCAATCCAACTGAGACTAAAGAGATATATTCAGCTAGAATATAAACAACAAAATTGAATCCGTCAAAATGGGCAGTCCACGCACCAGATGGTTTGTTGACAGAACCATCTTAGACTCTGTTGTTGGAAACGGTTTGGAATCGGGCAGGGACTTTCAAAAGCATACTTGTCGGGTGATTGTCTGTCAATCAAACCCTTCCTAAAGACCAGCAAAAAACATCCTCCGCGCTTCTTTCAATTCAGGAATACTCGCCGTTTGTGATACAACTAATTCTATTGCAGCTTCTACGTTAACTTCTTCAGGAGCCGCCGGCATTGTTTTGAACCAACGCTTGTCAAACACCATTACCAAAGCACGCTCGTGGTTCCTCGCAGGATGCTGATTAGTCTGAAACACTGTACTTTGAACATAAATAAACGCAATTACTTAGTAAGTATGACTTACAAATTCCCCATAAACCTTTGCACAGCTTTGTTTTCTTATTGTGAATACTGTTCCTTATAGAAAAAGAAAAAAAAAAGTAAACCCTATTGCTTTCAAATCAAGGCTGTGCTTTAGGTTGAAGCACGTTTGTTTTATTTGTTTGTCTTGCTCCTTTATCGGTCCTGACACCGTTGACTTTAGACCAGAGCTATGGTCATCAGATCTGTGCTGTGTACCTTAAGCATTAAGCATGCAGCCACGTCAATGAAACTCAAACTGTTTTGTAGAAGATTTGCAGTTAAGTCCTAATGTTTTTTTAAAAAATGGAATTCATGACATCCTGTCATTATTTCCCCTGCTCACGTTTTGCCCTCCATTTATTTGCTCTTCCTCTTCTTTCTTTTCCATCTTCACGTGTAAAGGTTAAGTTATTCCACTGTTGGCCTCCATGACAATATGTGCGTGTATTCACCGGTGGTGGGTTTAATTGCGTCTTAGTTCCATCTCCCAATATAAACTATAGCCAGTGACAAACAGGCAAAAAACATGTTGTCAATGGAGTTGTGTGATATTGCTGCCTGCATTCATGTCATGATTACCATTTTGATTACTGTTTTGATGAAAGGCTTTTCAAGGAAAATTACTTTGTCGTCATTTTGTTTCTTTAGTTCTTTGTTTCATGTCGGCGTTTCTCTTCTTCCCTCTCTGTTGTTTGCACTATTTTCCCTCCTTCTCACTGTCTCCTTTTCTTCATTTTGGTCCCCTCCTGCTCCCTGTTGCTTTATCTTTGTCGACGCCACTCTTCTTTCTGCCTTTTTTCCCATACTTTTCATCATACCCAGGGAGAGAAGGACTGGGAAAAATACGAGATAGCCCGGAAACTGAAGTTGTGCGTGGACGACATTCGTAACCAATACAACCAGGATCTCAAGTCTAAACAGATGGTGACACGTCAAAGAGCAGTGGCTCTCTACTTCATAGACAAGGTCTGTTTCTGAGTGGGTGGTTGAGGAAAAAGGTTGAAGTCAAAGATGATTAGTGTACCAAGGTTTTACATGTTTGCACACCAGTGGTAGAAATAAACTGCTGTCAGTTGAACAGATTCTCATTAGTGCTCATGTCTCATACCAAGAGCCATGTGTTCATATTGGAAACAATGCTATGTGTCTTGATTGCATTTGTTGTCTTCTCACATAGCTGGATGGAAGCTATTTCGCAATCAAATAAATGGATTATATATGTAATCATTTTCTTCCAGCCACCCCACGCTAATTATTTCTCTGCATTTAGTGAAATGATAGATTGTGTGACTGCTTTTGATCTCATGCCAAATTATTTTGTGGGTGCGTCGGTGTTCTCACTGGTCTTCACATGTCGCTCTGTGACTGGGAAGGATGGCGGTCAAAGTGCTGTCAGAGTGCGTGTAGTGTTGTGCATTTATCTCTGTATTTCTTTACCCTCCCCAAAAAGCTGGCGCTGAGGGCTGGTAATGAGAAGGAGGAGGGAGAGTCAGCCGACACAGTTGGTTGCTGCTCGCTCCGTGTGGAGCACATCACCCTTCACGAGAAACTGGAAGGCAACGTGTGTGTGGTGGAATTTGACTTTCTGGGTAAAGACTCCATTCGCTACTACAACAAGGTCCCTGTTATCACAAAGGTAAAGGAACAGTGAACATCAAAAGCACTTCTGCACTCGCATTCATCCCTGCTTTTATGACCTGAAGAAATTGGTTCTGGAAATACAAATAGTTGACAAAAGGCAACTCGTTTCTCAATTTCTTTGCTGAGGTCTTCTTCCACCACCATAAGTGCTGTACATGTCAGAACAAAACCAACATATTTAATTATGATAATCTAAGTTTTGCCCTTTGGGTTTTGGCAGACGTCCCTGCAGAGAAGGTCACTTCTATGCATATCAACGTGCATGTAGCCTGCAACAGAGAGGGAACAGGGAAATGTCTCTATGCACAGTTGTACATTGGATTCCTGTGGCTTTACTGGTTTAATTTGTCTATTAGAACGGTCCCTCTGCTCCAGTCTGCTCCTCTTGGATCACATGTTGGTAACCACTTGAGATAACTTTAAGTTGGCCTGTACATCTGAGCATCATAACATGGTTTAAATATTGTGGTCAAGGTTATACCTCATAAATTGTACTTTGTAGTACTATTGGAGTCAGTTTGTTCCCTTGTGTTCAACTTTCACTTCTTCTCTTATGCTGTTAACTTTTCACAATGCTTTATCTTTTCAGCAGGGCAGTACAAGTTTTGGATGTTGCAGTTGAGGTTCATGGCTACTTTCTAATAGGGATGAGTCATTAAATTATAGAAAATTAAGTATTTTTTGCAATACATTATTTTTAGGGGAGGGATCGAATGGTTCCCAATAATTATCAAATAGTGTTTTTGCCCGTCCCAAACTACTACGTTTAATCTAAGTGTATCCACCGCTCAGTACCAAATATTATCTTATATTAGGAAAGAAAGAATGGTAAAGAATGATAGAATCATTGTAAATAGAAGTGGATATAGAGAGAGAGAGAGACAGAGTCTTGTAGGATGATCCATGTTGTCTGATAACTTTTTAACCCACTAAACGGGCATAACTTTGACAATAGCAAAATCTTGCAAACAGTTTAAATTTCATGCTCAATTGATTTTACTTTAAAAATACATTTATAAAAAATGACTTATTCAAAAAATGCTGCCAGGTGTCTTCACAGCTTACACTAGTGCCAATGGGAAAGTGCCAATACGATTATTTAAAGAAAATAATTAAATATTGTCGCAATTCCTTGTCAGTTGTTACTGATACACAAAATAATGATGCATACTGTAATGAGCACCTTAGCTGAGGGTACAATACAAGAGAACCAAATGTGTCTGAAAACAAACTGTGTGTGTGTGCGTGTGCGTGTATATGCATATGTAAATGTGTCCGGCCCCTCCTCTGGTCTCAGCCCATGCTATCTTCTGTTCCAGAGATGGGGGGGAAAAGAAATGTTCGCACCTGACAGCCAAAGTGTTTTCTTTCTTGGCAGAATGTATAATTATTCAAATGAGTGCATTCAAAAGCAACACATTAGCTAGAAATAATTAGTCCCTTGCATATTTTAGCATCATCAATTCCCAAGGAAATCAGTGAGATTACTGCTAAATGTCACTTGGAATGTAATAATGAAACAAGCGTGGAAGGAAGGGGATATTCATTTTTAACCATAATTCAGTCTAATAATGTGGTTAATACATTTGGCTTATATGTACCGGTTATGCAATTTGTTGCTTCTGCAACAAACATAGGGCAAGACAGGAAAAGAGTACAAAAAACGTCAATAAAGGGGAGCGGAGCTATGCATAATATGGGGTGCCAAAACAGTATGCTCCATTTGTAGTTAAATGAAAGAAAAAGTCAAGTCATTGATTCTAAGCAGGAATGGGAAGTAGCCATAAGGGTTGATACTAAGCTTCTGCTGATGCGCCTTTCCCAACCATTGATGCCTACATGAAGACTGATTAGCACCTCAATGCATCACTCTATTGTTTAAAAACAAGTCCCTACTTATCTCTCAATCTGTAAGCCAGTTACAGCATTGAATGACTTCATCAAATAGCCCCAGAGTGTAGGGACACCTGCAGATGCAGAAACACATTGCGTTGGGAACTTTCAGCCTGCTGAGCATTTATTTATGCATGTATTTTCATTTTACACACACACTCGCACAACTAAACAAATTATACAATCTTACTTTGGGGTCTCTCCTGCTCTAAGACTTTTAGACAGACACCGATTAACATTTTCATCCCAAAAGCACTTGTTCTTTTCAGATTGTTTGCCACGGGGAACACTTTCCAAGCAAATCAGTCAGTGAATATTTCGGTGTGTTATGTAAAGCAACACATCTGTTGCTATTAATTGGTGCCGTGCATATTTTACAAGTTTCTTCGGGGAAGCGGTGCGTCCACGGAAGCCACAGAGTCGCTGGAAATGTCAGATGTAATGGTGCCAATTTCACTTCTCTGGCTCTGTTCTAAGATGGACAAATACAATCTGACTGTAGATACATCCACACACTAAGGTCCTTGTGACTTTATTATAGATTTATTTTACTGTATTTGTATAAAAGTGTAATTTATGGTGTTTCATGATGAATTCATTGATACGTTAAATGCCATTTCTAACTAATTTAAATATGTTTAAGATGGATATACAAATTGCCACAGTTGTGCCTGTAATGTTGGCATTTGATTTCTTGTAACGAACTGGTTCTTACAATACACATACATAATCAAATTTGTCTGTACATTCTTTCAGGTTTTTAAGAATCTTAAGCTGTTCCTGGAGAACAAACAGCCTGGAGATGACCTCTTTGACCGCCTCAATGTGAGTGTCTCACTGACGACTAACTACTGCCAGTGTTTTCTAAATTATTTCAATGGTTCTTTTTTTTTCCTTTTAAATCTGCTCACAAATGAATACTTTTACTTGGGTTGTCTAATAACTGTGAGACACTCTCAAAAGATTTGTAAAATTAAAAGAAAAGGCCAACTATTATTTTGTTATTTTCTCATGACAGAAGGCTGCAGTAAAGGAAAAAGCAGGGACCAAATTGCAAGGTGTAAGGGATGAGATTGAATGAGCCAATGGTGTGGAGAGATGAAAGGGGTAAATTGAAGAGAAGGGGAAGGGTATTGGGGCCAGGGAGACTGAAGGCAGCGAAGGAGTTTCAAAAGAGAGAAAGGATGGACACTGGCAGATAAAAATGAAGCTGCACAAGTGGAAATTGAGAATGAACATGCTGGGCGGATGAATTTCAACACATGAAGAAATCTGCCATCCTCTCAACCTCTTCCTCTCCCTGCAGGCAGCAGGGCCGCACAGCACGCAGCCGTTGAACACATGGTTAGTCCACCGCAGGGAGACGTGCGGCTCCTCAGGGGTGTCTTCAGCCCTTTTTTTTAAATCAACGGCATAATCTCTCTGTTTGAGACTGTACCCAAGGCTAACAGACTATATACTCAATATAGCGGTTTCTTTTGGAAGAAAACGGAGGACAGCAGCTCACAGCCCGGCAGTCTTGGGTCAAGTGCTCTGATTGTGAGGAAATATTGTGTGTGTGTGTGTGTGTGTGTTGTAGGTGGGAATGTATACAATGGATAAATGGTCACTCTGGAGCAGGGGTGGTTAACGAAACGGAGTGAGAAAGAGATGCAGATAAGGAAGCGCAAAGAAGGTTTGAGAGCCAGCCTCGTGTCTATATCTGAAGAGTGACAGGTGGGAGAAGGACGTTTCGAGACGGGACCAGAATGAGAGGGTGAGATGAGGAGATGGAGCAATTGAAGGAGTGCGATGCCTCTGCTCTCTGCCCTCTAGTGTGTCAAGAAATGTCAGGTCGTGTTGGAGGTGGAATGGTAATGGCGGCTGTGGGCAGGCCTGATTGGCACCCGCAAAGGCCAGGCCACTGAGAGAGCAGGGGGAGGGCGGGTGTGGAGGAGTAGACGAAGCGGTAGGAATGTGACAGCTGGTCCAGGTGAGGGAAGGTGAGGAGGGAGAAGGTGCAAGATGGCTGTAAAAGGGTTGGAGGTTGAAGAGAGGGAGGAAGGAAATGATGGAGTTGACAACCGGGCAGAAGCTGTAAGGCCGAGGCGAAGAGGAGGACGATGGAAAGAGTGATGGAAGATGAGAGGTGGAGCTGCAGAGTGTTATCCTCACATGCCCTTAATGTGGAGAGATGGTTGAAGGCAAATTAAACAAATTCGGCCTGACATGTAAACACACAGAGGTAACACCTTTTACCTTCACAGTAAAACAGAAGTCGAAGTGTCTTTATTTACAACAATGTGTCATGTTTTGCGAGTGAAACAGAATATGTATGCGAAGGAACACATAGAGAAATAATTAGACCTCGGGAAATGTATTTTCATGGCTCCGCATCAGCACCAGCTGGGGCCGCAGGCACTCTGTTTACCGGTGGTCCATCCGGTTCATTCTCCTGCACCTACCCCAGGAAAGCCTCCAGCAAATTTCTACAAATTTGCCACAAATGTCCATTTAAACTTAAGTTAGACTGAGAATTTGGTGATCAAGGGTCACCGTGACATCACAAAACGTTTTTTGGTCAAAATGAAAGAATCCATCCACTAATTATGACAATTTCATAAAGATTTTTAAGGATAAAATGATGCGTTGACATTTTGTATGGACGTTAACTGCAAAATAACAGTCATAGAACCATGAGGCGTTTTTATTTATTGATTTGTGTCTCTTTGAACTGCAGACATTAGAGTGCATAAAAGAATGTTGGTTGAATGTGGCCCGTGCTTTCAGAGACCTGCAATCATTCAGTGTTTGAAATATTAAGGCCCAATTGCAGTGAATAACATTTCTGAGGGAGTGAGTGCTCCTCAATATTAGATGCTATGGTGGTTGCACACACACACGTCCTGTTGAGGCCTGATCCGGGCTAAGAAGGAAGGTGTTTGTCTGGAGGTCTCCTCTCCAGAGTCCACATCATTAAAGCTACAGTAAACACATTGTCTGCAGTTCCAGTTTAACTGTAAGCATAGAGGAAGAACTAGCTGTGTAGTATATTCCCTCCCTTTTGAGCTGCTTTATTTGGCACATACAATTTTGCCTCCACTCATTTGCATCCCTTTTTTCTTTTTAACAAGAAACTGATGCAGAAAAACACCCACACATCATCATGGCCTGTTTAGTCTCCCTAGCATTAGTCTCTGTCGCCAATTGTCGAGCAGTATGTTAATAAGAAAGTTCCGGTACATAGCATCCTGTGTTTTAGATACCACGCCAAGGGAGTAAGAGAGGACCTATCATACTTGCCCCGCCAGACTGGCAGACACCTTCATTAGCATTGCAGGAGACAGAGTTAGGTAGCTCATTAGCAAAGCAGGAACGACAGCAACTGTGTGTGCGCGCGGATGTGTGTACCTGCGAGTCCTCCAGCAAGTTCATGCACATGTATGGATACATTAAAAAAAAAAAAAGCTTTTCTAATGGGGTCCTGCAGGGAATCGCATCCCCCTCACTCACCCCTTCGACAGGCGGGTCCTGACCCTGCTCTGATTAAACCAACCACATCATTATTGTAATCCTCACCAGAATCATCAGAACGATGAGGATTCTTCTGCCAGAGCTGCGAGTTCACCCGCAAGCTCATCTGGATGCTTTTTTTCTTCTTCACGCCTGTGAACTTTCATCTGCGTTTAGAGAAGCATGCCTCTAAAGTCCATATGTGTACACACCTCCTATCAGTATGTGTACAGTAAGCCTACGTGTTAGTTTTCTTTCATACCGGCGTGTCCCCCTTACACTGTTCTGTTTAATCTCTTCGCTGTTCGGTCGAAGCTGCATCCGACAGGAGCAAATGGCTATCTAACCACGGGCTATGACCGCTCCAACTTGTTATAATACCTACCGAAATGTCAGAGGGGAAATAGTACTCTGATCTCTTTTAATTCTCTGCTCTAATGGCTGGTGATGATAATGAAGGCAGAGATGGTGTTATATGCGTTTTTATTTGTTATGGTACAGTACAGACGCTTTACGCACTGCAGTGGCACAATGCCACAGTGTCACCTAGTGGTAGAGGTTTGATTGTCAGTCAAAAGGTTTTGTGGTATTTGTTGCAAAGGACACTGGAACACTTCCCATTTCTCCTTGCAGACGGGCATGCTGAACAAGCACCTGGGTTCTCTAATGACGGGTCTGAGTGCCAAGGTCTTCAGGACATACAACGCTTCCATCACCTTACAGCAGCAGCTCAAGGCTCTCACAAACAGTAAGTGCCAGACACTCACTGTGCTATAAAGTAGTTTGGCATTACATTACAAAAAGCAGCAGATCATATTTCACAGTAGCTAGAGAAGGTATATTTTAATACAGGTGTGTGTGTGTGTGCGTGTGCGCATGTGCATAATAAGACATCATTCTCTTATAACCTGTTTTTAATTTATGTTTTAGCTCGTTTGATTCAAGATAGCCTGACGCCAGTCAGCCTTTCCAGCTGCTGCAGGAGCACATTATCACTGTGCACAGTGCTGTGAATCTCTGCCTCACTCTTATCAGGGTCCCGTTGGCTGTCTGTGCCACCGTTTCTCATTCACAGATAGAAGTGTGTCACACTCTTTTCTCATTTCTGGATTGCCACTGAGAGCCAATCTGCAGGATGGCATGCGGTTGTACCTTGTGTTAGAACTAGTAGGTGAAGCTTATAGGGATCTGAATAATTGAAAGTGTGTGTGTTCAAGGTCAAGATTGGATATCAGCCTGATAAAATCTTTTTTTCTGGTCAGATTTGTGTTTCTAAAAGACAAATGACTGATCTGTCACACTCCACAGAGTCTGACAATGTGCCAGAGAAACTGCTGTCCTACAACAGGGCCAACAGAGCAGTTGCCATTCTGTGTAACCACCAGCGGGCGCCGCCAAAGACCTTTGATCAGTCGATGGCAAATCTTCAGGCCAAGGTAGGAATAGCTTGACTTGGTTTATCGGACAGTCATTCATCACGTTAGCTTTTACATGAGGATGATATGTTTCCTGTTCTTGTGATTCTGTAAGGAAGTTCAGTGCAGATTTCATAACCTTTCCAGCCCTATCAGTGATATTTTGAAGCAAACCATAATCCATACAGTACACAAACATATCACTTTCCATATGTGCTCCACCCAGATTGATGCTCGAAAGGAAACGCTGGGCCTCACAAAAACAGAGCTGAAACAGGCCAAGAAAGAGGCGAAGACCAAAGGCAGCTCGGACCCCAAGATGCAGACGTACGTGTACTATAGTGCTGGGAATAAAAACAGCACACTGTGGACAAAACAATTATAATGACGACAAGTAGCAATAGAAAGCTACCCGACACGTAAAAATGCCTCCAAACAACAGAGATAACTGCTTCGTGGTGAATAATGAGCCGTAGCTTAAAGCTGTAAGAAAGAAAGTTCTTGACCATGAAATTGTGTTAGTTGTGGTGGCAGTCCTGCTGTTAACTCGTTGAGATGAGCTTCCCTGCTATTCCTTAGTCTTTGTGCCTCGAGCCAAAAGGCAATTAAAAACACTCTGTTAGTTATACGTTGCAGTACGACAACCTTAATGGACCACTGCTTTTCTGTTTGTGTTGCCTTTTATTCATGATCAAAATGTTTGTTCACTGGATAATCATGACAGAGAGCATTGTGTAGTGTTGCGTGGGCGCACAGAAAAGAAACACTTGTTTCCGTGGGACAAAATTGTTCAAGGAAAAAACATTTAAGCCATTTGTGACAAAAAAGTGACACTTATGCGCAGTTACAAAACCCACAAATTAGTCCATTTACCCCTGTCCACCACTATCCCCAAGCGTGTTTAAATGTTTTACAATTTTCACTGTTTTTGTACATGCATCGGTTATCTGCCAATTGGAAATTTGCTACTTTTAAGGGATTTACGCAAAACATCCTCTGAATTCGGCCGCATACTGCTGAAAGCACACACTCCTTTTTGCTTGGCTAGAATGTGGAAAGCATTCACATTGAAAGACCAAACCTGTATGTTTCCTGTCAGTCTGGTCGAGCGGAAGAAGGCAGCCGTGAAGCGCTGCGAGGAGCAGCTGCTCAAGTTAGAGGTCCAGGCGACTGACAGGGAAGAAAACAAACAGATTGCACTGGGTACCTCGAAGCTCAACTACCTGGATCCACGCATCAGCGTTGCCTGGTGAGTGAACATGGACTCTATAAACAGCCTTGATTTGATGCCTTGGGTGCCTACACACCCACTGCCTCAACTGATGAACCGGCACGCCTTTTGTAGGAGCACAGACAAATGGAGGTTTTAAAGAGAACCACCTAGACCACCTCCACCCAGGGCCCGTATCACAAAGCAAGATGTTTGAGTCCACGGCTGAATGTGGGGCTTAACTTTCTAGCCTTGTGATGCTGGCTTTTTTATAATCAATGTTAACTACCATAGTTACCTGAGTTGCGCGGCCAACTCGGCAGGTTCAGCTCAGTGGATCGATCAAATATGTGTAAATAAACCACTCACTGACATACCGGTCTTAATTGAAAAATTCTTGCGATAAGACATTCTCACAAATAGCAGGAAGCTAGCTGACCCTTGTCGAAAGAGAATCTTTTCTAAAAACCAGGATTGTGGATAAAACATATCAGCAGTAGCAGAACTATACATAACATTTTCTTCAATTTAAAAAAGAAAACATTAATAGTGGTCCATCTTTTGTTTTCCTCTCTTTAGCATCAAAGCAAATATGGTGTTACTTTTAGCTCTGAAGAATTGCTTAAATTTATTCATTACAGTAATTTGTTCATCTTCAAACACAGCACTGTCAGTAAAAATGAATCAATTCAATACTAATTATGCTTACATGGTTAACCACATAGAATAAGGTTTTTAATAATCATTTCATGGCCCATTACAGTTTTTTTTTCTTCTATAGATTGCATACCATCAGTGCTTTTACATGTTCTATCAGAATACGTCTGTGCTTTTTTTGGGTAAAGAAAAGATTTGGGCTTTGTCAGACTGCTGGGTTAAGCTATTTATTTTGCATAGTTTATCTAACTATCGTTTTTCCATTCATTAAGGTGTAAGAACATGGAGGTACCTATGGAAAAAATCTACAATAAGAGCCAAAGGGATAAGTTCGCGTGGGCCATCGACATGACGGAGGAGGACTTTGTGTTCTAACTTTGATACGCTGATATCTAAATGCAATTAAGGAACCATTCACTTTAAATGCATACGGAACTTTAATATTGCATTCAGGAATATGTTCACTACTGATTTTGTACTTTTTTGCTTTCTGTTCTGTTTGTCGCTTTTGGCACTTCATTTTGTTGGTCATTTTGTTTTGTTTGTAAATGTAGTTTGCTCTTATTTGAATAAAGGTTCCTGCTATGCAGTTAAGTGACACTTGTGAGCAGACATTGTTGTAATTAATCACTAATTTGGTATGCATTAAATGTCAGTTAAAAACATCCTATTGACCATAAGACAATGAATTCCCTATTCCTAAGCCTAGTGAACAATGAACTGTCATTTCAATACATTAAACACATGCAACACTGAGACATTTCAGATAGTTTGCCAGATCAAATGCAACTCCGGCTTAAAAAAATACGTACAGAAAAACAGTGAGCACCTGGAAGTTATTCATATATATATATATATATATTTTTTTTAGCTGACTCGGCACCTGACTAAATATGACGTAATACATGACGGAAAGCATTGTATTAAATAGCTTTAATAGAAGAAAATCTGTTGAGTTGGAATGCATCCCAAGGCTTGGTAGTAACAGTGCAGTTTGTAAATCGCTTCAGATGTGCACTGTGCCCATTTCCCATGTTGGTAGGGGTGGAGGTTCCACTGGCCTCTCAGCCTGCAGGTCATGCTTCTCAGCACCGACCCGGGCAAAGTGCTCCCCTCAGCTATTATTTCAGTAATTACGAGCTATGGTGGCGAAGAAATAACCTCTGGGTCGCTGCATAAAAATCCTTAAACTGCATTCCTGCACATAGTTCTGAAGGGCATATCACACTATTCTAACTTACAAATGACGTTAAACTTTAAGTCATTACATAACTAACCGTTTATCACAATATTCAATATATAAAAAAGCATTTCACACGACGACACACCAAATCAAATAGTCATTTTCAGGATCGAAAAGTTTGCTGCTCCTGACTGTTGGACCGACTTAACATTGGATAACGTGGGGACCTGTGGGACAGACAAAACAATTAATAAATTTAAGAATACATGTGTTAATTTAAGACAACACAACATCCCGAAAAAAAGGAACAGATATGTAAAAGCAAATAAGAGTCGCCGATCTTCTGATATCTATATATTCATGAGTCAATCAGGAATGGGGACACAATCACAGACTTTGACGCAAAATAGAAGGCATGAACAAAAGCTATTCAGGTATACTGGATGGGGTCTGGCTTACCTTCATTATGAGCCTGGACCCTCTTTAGCCTTTTCCGGTGCCGCTTCAATCTCCTCAACCCCAGCCTGGGTCATCAGGTCGGCGATGTTCTTCTCCAAGTCGTCAATGCGCGTGCTCATTTCGTCAAGTAGGGAAGCAGTTAAGGCATATATTTAACACAAGAACTCAAAGTTACTCATAATTGGGTCTAGGTCAGTCAGGTCAACGTCAGTCAATCCATCATTTTAGATTAAATTAGATTAAAATATGCACCACATTCATGATATCAATGGGCAATTAATGGTTCGTTTTATAAACGATTAATTAGGATATTCCTCCCGATAATCTGGTCGGACATGGTCTGGAACTTGTCCTGCATCTGTTGCAGCAGCGTCTGGACCTGTGAAACACATGGCACAAATGCTGTAAGTGCAACGACAAAGCCACAAATGAATCACGTGTACGAATTAGAGTAGGTTCCCTGAAGATGACAGCCACAATTCAAATGCGGAAGTTCCATTTAAGTTAGACACAATCAAGAGGATTTAAGTTATGATGCCGTCAGTGGACTGTGGACCGTTCACAATACTTCTGATACTGGGAAAAAACATCAGCACTCCCACTCTAATGCATCGTGCCTGTGGTCTGAATGATTTTTAAAAAAGCAGCAGTACAATGACAACAGAAGTATCTAGTTTCCTTGACAACAATCTGTTTCCATGGTGGATGAGTCCTTAATGCTCTGTGATAAACATGTGTGCAGAGTGATGAACGCACACCAGAGGCATGCTCTTCTTTATTGGTGCATTGCTGCCCACTAATATAATTGTTGATATCCTCAAAATATTGTGCCCACAGGCACTGATCAACTGTTTCATTTCATCAAACGTGGTCTTCAGATGCCAACAACGTGTGGAGAGGTGCCCCGATCACAAGGGGCAGTACAATTCCTACTAACTGCAATAAGACTTAATAAATCACGTGTGGACACATCCTCCTTCATTTGAATCAGCAATAACTCCAGCATGGCTTTTGCCATTTAGTTAGTCACTGTATATACACTTCTACTTCACTGTAAATACTTTGTATTTTCTTTATTTGATTTCTAAAATGTAATATGTTGTGCTTTGCTATGTTATTGTATTTCCCACACTTAATGTGTATGTCTCCTATGTAACTGTGCTTGCTGCTGCCACAAACAAATTCCCCTCTGGGGATGAAGTATCTATCAAAAGGTTAATTAAAAACGTGTTTAACTGTGCGTCCTTAAGTAAAAGTCTGGAGGTGTACTTAACCACAACATAATAAATACAGGGAAAGAAGTAATGTCTTCCTTTTTCCTCCTCCTGTACAGGAGTCATGTAATGGTTTTTAGGCTCATCTCCATGACAACACTACTACCTAAACATTACCGCAGCTACAAGTCAAGGACACAATTTCCCTACAATGTGACTACTGTTAGTTACCATTAGAATACGCGTCTCTGCGGATGTATCATTAGACCGTGTGTTTATGTAACGCTGTGCGTATCGCTCTGTTGTGATTTGGTGATGTCATGTAGATGGCCACACTGACCACTAACGTTACATAGCGTGCGTAACAAACGGTCAGCACGTTGTGGCCTCAGTAAACCGGTTGAACCCGCCAAACCCATAACCCGGTTTATTTTTTACACAAACAAATAAACACCAAAATGCTGCTCGTGCTACAGTCAGGCTAGCCCTTCACCTGCAAACTAGCGACCGCTGGCTAGCTAGCCTCCGTTAGCATTCCGATAGCCATCATGGCTAAGCTAGGCTGCTGTAGCTAACGCTCTCGCCATCTCGACCACGACTCACCACATTGGTGAGGTCCTGCACTGACTTGGGGTCCGTCTCAGCCATGTTGTGGTGGGAGTTATTATCAGCGGACAAATATAAATTCAGAAAGCAGTCTCCTGATAGTGCTCAATACGAGGTGTGTAGCTGTTGGAGAGAGAAAGCAGTCACTGGCACCACCCACCGCGCAGTCAGCTGTTCTGCAACACGGAGAGTCTCGCGAGAGCTGTGTCGGGGTTTCTAAGTCATGTGGAATATGTAGTTTTTTTTAATAAACAGTGTGTGACATTACTTTAGTAGTTAGTGTGTATTAACCTGTGTGGAGAAGACCACACCGCACACGCTCATTGCATTTGTTCAGTCGTGTGTGGCTGTTTCATCTTAAGTGTCCTAACGTCACGTGATGAACGTTGGAATATGGTAACGTTAAGTCTGAAAGTAATAGTGAACAAGGGCGTGTGTGCGTGTGAGTGTATCCGTGCGCGAGTGTTGCATGTGCGTGTTCACATCTTGAGACCGGGTGTGCACATTTTGGGAGCGAGTTGGGATTTGAAAGTGCCATTGAAAGTGCCAGGAACCCCGGGGTGCTGTGAAGGTGAAACACACCGGCTTTGTTTTTGTCCTGCCAAGGTGAATAAAACGACTGGTGAGTAAAGTTGGCCGCTGCTGCACGGTTTACCGAAAAAAACGCCGAATCTTAAATAACGCGACCGAGAGACGGACATACACAAACCGGTACCGGGAGCGATACATAATCCAACCTGTGGGCATTTCACGTTTGACGCGAGCGCGCTTTTTTTTTTTTAATAAACACACACAAAAAAAAAAAAAATTTTAGAAGAAAGATACAGACTCTCTAATAGGACGTTGATTTTGGTTGTTTTTAGAGTTACACGCAGAGTGGGGTACTCGACAGGGCACGCGGTAAAAGCCTTTACAACGAGAGCAGACGGTGTGTTCGCCGTGTCTTTGTGTGTTCTTCATGGAGTAGCCCGTAGCCCAAAACGGATGCCTTTATGAGGCATGTCAGTGACCCAGCCCCGTGGAGCTATGCTCCGCTTGCATAACAGCGTGCCTGTTGCTGGAGGTGGCCCAACACCCCTGTGCTGCTGGCTCACACAGGCGTGCAGAAGGAAATAGCTGAAGACACCTTGGATTGTTCAATAGTTGAGTAATGTTTAACTGTCGGGAACCTCTAAAAAACGAAGTGGGTTTTGTTCAAGGGCTGCTCTGGAGTTTTACTTCCACGGTGCATTCTGAATAATCTTTGTTTTTAAACGTTCGGGGCAACAAGAAAGTGGGAAGTGACTTTGGCCCCTCCAGACCACATCCACCTGCCTGGCTCCATCCTCCAAGCAGTCAGGTCATGGCTGCACTATTGATTTCCTTTTGCTTTTACTTCCAGCTGAGTTGTGTGAAATAACAGATGTCTCACGAGTAATCAGACCCTGTTCATCTTGCTGGAAGACTCTCGGTGCTCCAAGTGCAGCTCTGCATTCCTGTTGTGTTGAATTAGCCTACTACCAGCAATCAGTGTGTTACAAGTTACCACTCACAGAACCTGCTGGTGAGTTTTTTAAATTTTTTTTTAGTGTAATTGTATTATGACTATACTAGTTCCTATTGTGTTGACTGAGCCACACTGAGCAACTCAACAGCTGACACTGCCGGCTCAGATAATGTCAATAAAAGTACTGTTCGGCTCCACTGTTATTACACAGCCACGAGAAGAATCCCATGGTCACGTGTGTGTCACGCCACACCAATTCCCCTTTTCCAAAACTCTTTCCTGAGAATTTGCAGGTCATGTTTCAACACCAAACATGTTGTCCACGTGCCAATCCCTTTGCCAAGGAGGGTTGATCTGGACCACAAGATCACATTGTCTCAAATGTAATGAATCCCTCTATCTGTGCATTGGAGAAAGAAAATGAATTACAAACCTTTAGTCATTGAGGGCATTATCCCTTCAAGAATGCCTGCAGGCACTTGGCTCAAAACACCACTTTTTTTGGGATTAGAGCACTTAAGTGCCTGCACTAGTTTGTGCTGCATGCATGTAATAACATGTGTTCAACCCAGTGAACGCTCAAGAGGGAAGATACAGTGGCATATTAGTCAGAGAGAAGTCAGTTAGCAGGAGGAGATGCAGATGTACGTTTTTTTACCTCCACAAACCGTGGCAGCTACACACCTCCCCACACAGGACGACACATCATCTCTGGCTTCACTGGCCATCGGCTGTTTAACCTTTGCAAGGCAAATTTATTTGTATAGCACATTTCAACAACAAGGCGATTCAAAATGCTTTACATAAAACCATTAAAAGCATCAAAACATAATGCAGAAGAAAACAAAAAGTTGCGGTGAAGTTTAAGAAATAAAATGCAACAGTGAAATGGATTAATATTCTTAAATCTGGTTCATTTAAAGGCAACAGCAAAAATCTTCCATCTGGATTTAAAGCATCTGAGGGTCTAGGCAGACCTGCAGTTTTCAGGGACCTTATTCCAGATATGCGGGGCAAAAAAGCTTAACGCTGCTTCTCCATGTTAAGTTCTGAATCTCGAAAAAGAAAGTCGACCAGAACCAGACGACCTGAGGGGTCGGGATGGTTCATAAGGTCGCAGCGGATCACAAATGTATTTAGGCTCAAAACCATTCGGTGCTTTATAAACCAGTAGCAGGATTTTAAAGTTGCCCTCTCTCTCTCTCTCTCTCTCTCTCTCTCTCTCTCTCTCTCTCTCTCTCTCTTTTTAAGCTTTACCTTCCAAATGATTTACTAAATTAATAAAACGATTTTTTTTTTTAAAAAGAAGAAGAAAAAAAAGAATTAAACTGTTGTGACGGACTAATCAGTCAGTAAGTGCAAACATATTTTCTGTCTGATTTGTCGATGATTGCAAACAGGAAACACTGGCGTGCTCAACCTAAAAACTGAGATATGTAGAATTAGATCAATATGGACAGTAGCTCCAGGGAGAACGGCTGCACTCACATGATACTTTAACAGTCTTTAACGCAACGGCTGAAACCTGTATATTGTGTTGTTGCATTGTTGTTGCCGTCCAGCGGGGACTCTGTAACCTCAAGACTAAACTCAAGAGTACATTTATACTGTTTAAACCGGTGCTTTCTTCTGCTGTGACATGTATTTGCCCGTTGCTCTCGTGTTTTATACACATTTCTATTCTCAGGGATAGTTATCTCAAATGCATAACTGAGGTATTTAAATGCGATCCGCTTCATATTTTTATGTGCTGATGGGCTCTGCGGAGGTCAATCCAGGCTCTCGAACTCCTGTCGTATTCCTTTCCTTTCGCTGCTTTACAGGTGCTACCTTTCGACCCCCTGGACGCCTCTGAGCTGACCTCGGTGTGATGGATGCAGCGGTGGTCCTACAGCAGGAGGGCATGGAGGATTCGTGGTCGCCACTGTCCTGGATGGCATCCTGCCTCATGGTGTTCGGGGGGGCGCTGCCCTATGTGCCACAGTACCAGGATATCCAGAGGAGCAGCAACAGCGACGGCTTCTCCACCAGAGTGTGCCTGCTGCTGCTCATAGCCAACATCCTGCGCATCTTCTTCTGGTAAGGAGGACGGGAGGAAAAGAAGAAGCAAGCATGCAGAAAAATACAGATTCAAAGCGCTGGCCTTCCCCTCTTGGATGGCACAGGCCATTTCAAAGATTGTTCCATACATCAGTGTCACAAATGAATGGAATAGGAATAGAGTCACAGAATAGAACGAAATTCATTATATGATACGAGCCATTTGCTGCTCACTTTCAGGCTGCTTCTCGAATAGTTTCACACACCGGAGAGCACAGGTCATTGTTCCGACTGGAGGGACAGAGGAGGGAATTTAATAAATACTTCATAGAATCTAGTGGGAACATTGTATTATTTATGAGTTCTTTCTGTGCCGCTTATAGCCTGTATGACATGTCCTAGAATCAAAAACCTATGTAATTGAATAGTATAGTATTATGTGTTAACTGGTATATACATATCTTGTCTATTTGTTGTTATTATACTCATTACTATTGCAAAAGACATGTATATGTGTTGACTGTACTACATCAACTGGGTAAAATCTGTGATGTGGCCGGTGTTTTGGTTGCATCCCTGCAGGATAGGGAAGCAGTTTGAGCTCACCCTGCTGCTGCAGAGTGTGGTGATGATCCTCGCCATGTTTGCCATGCTCCACCTCTGCTGTACGGTCCAAAACACCAACCGAGTGAGCACCAAGCAACACCGACTAGCAGGTAACCAGCTTTGTTCCCGAACCACCTTGACCGACAACCAACATTATAACCGCGCATTACCGCCGTATTTCGAAGAACATTTCAGGATGGGAAATGACATAATCCAGCATGGACTGCTCCGTCGGAGCAGCTTCGGTGTCGAGTGCTTCAACTCCTACTTCTTGCCAAAAGATGGTGCCATTGGAAAAGATTAACTGGCAAGGCCGCTGTTTTCAAAGAGCCTCACCTGACGGTCACTTATGTCCCACCAATCTGACATCCACCTGCCTTATTCTTTATTTAGAAAAAATACATTAGGCTTTAAACTAATTGCTTCTACACACTGCTTATGTTAAAGCCTGAATGGTAATGCGACTGTGGAATAGATATTAAGATATGTAAGATGTCCTAGGAATGTAATAGCTGCTGTAATGTCACACGTGAGATTAGTCTATTGTGTGTGTGTGTGTGTGTGTGTGTGTGTGTGTGTGTGTGTGTGTGTGTGTGTGTGCGTGTGTGTGCTTGTATTTGTGTGGCATCGGTGCAGGGTGAGGGAGAATCAGAGATGGCAACGGGCTAAAGATTGAGCATCAGCATCCACTGTGTTTGTGTGTGTGTGTGTGTGTGTGTGTGTGTGTGTGTGTGTGTGTGTGTGTGTGTGTGTGTGTGTGTGTGTGTGCGTGCGTGCGTGTGTGTGCTTGTATTTGTGTGGCATCGGTGCAGGGTGAGGGAGAATCAGAGATGGCAACGGGCTAAAGATTGAGCATCAGCATCCACTGTGTTTGTGTGTGTGTGTGTGTGTCTATGTCTGCAAGTGCAGGTTTAGGGAGCCCATCCAAGATTATTTTATTTTCAGGGCAACTGTTCATAGGGTGCTGTCTTTTATGGGTAATTGTTTTATATTTCTTCTTTTTTACAGGCGCTCCAGTTGATTGCTTTTGCAAATGGGCTGGCAGGAACTCAATCTAAGTGGAATCTTTTTTATAAGATAACGGCCTGCGGAAGGGAAATTGAACAATTGGATCTTGTAGCGCTCTGATCATGCAAGGCAGGGTGCGTTATTAAAGACATAAATTATGATCAGTGTTTGGTTCTACGTTGAATTTACTTGCGAGCAGGCGAACGTGGCCTTGTGAAGCAAAACAGAATGCAGGTCCGTTTGTGTCGCTGGCGGTGGCATTTGTCCTTCAAAGTGATATTTCGATGGTGGGACTCGAGATTGCTTGTGTTCGGGGCGTAACAGTAAGGGCCGTCTTCATCTTTGGCATCTGTGCTTCTCTTGTCTCGGCAAAGAGCCGGTGCATTACTCACCAGGAGCCCACGCTTCATTTTTTTTCATGCGGAACAGAATCACTCACGACGACTGGTGGTGGATCGGTTGCGGATGACTTCCAGAGGCTTTGTCTCTTGTCTGTGTTGCGAATGCACTGCACAACAAGTTCAGCCTGTGAGCCACGTCAAACAGGTTCGACACGGAGTAGACGATCAAAAGGGATGCAGCTCAGGATCCAATCCTCACACGAGAGTTTGTCCGTTGTGACCCCTCGGCTACTAAAACACAGCCAGATCGCATCAAGTCGTCGTCCCCCTCTCCCTCCGAAAGAACGGGCCTGGGGTCCGGTTTCACAGAGCTCGAGTATGACTGGATGGAGGGGTCAGGATAAGAATAGATCTGACCAGTCTTTAGTCCCAACTGCACCCTCCTCCTAAGTCTTTCCAACAGATCAGGGCCATCTCCATGTAAAGTAGTTTCCTCTCCCCGAGATGCATGTTGGCGTGATTTTTAACAAATTTCTGAAGATCCTTCATGCTGAGCTCTCTCTCCCGTCATTTCTCCGCTACCCACCCAGCACCCTTCTCTGCCCTTTCTCGTTCTCTTCTTCCGCCTACCGTCTGTTTTTCTCACCTTCCTCCGCTGCTCTCCTTCTCTTATCTCTCTTCTTTCTGTCCTTCTGTTGCTGTCTCATCTCCCACCTCTCCTCCTCCTCCTCCTTCTCTTCCTCCTCTTCCTCCTCCTCCTCCTCCTCCTTCTCCATGGACATCTGAGACTGAAGTGTGCCATACCAGGGTCATCTCTGATCCTGTGGCCTGCCTGCTAACACCTGTTCCCTCCTCACTGACCTCATTTACCACTTCCTAAAGACACCCACCCACACACACACACACACACACACACACACACACACACACACACATGAGAAAAGTACAAATGAACATGAACAAGTGAAATTAAGAATTGCTTGTGCTTCTCTGTGCAACTCACAGATATGCTACCAATCCCTTTTCCTGCAACAGTCTGTTGTTGCTGATGCTGCTGGTTTCCTCAGCCTCCACCTGCTGTGGCTTCTTTCTCCATACTTGCCATGTGTGTATTGCAGTAGGTGTTTTTCCATATTTTAGTGATGTATGTCTGTGGAATCTTGTTCTGTCGATCACCTAAGGGTGTTCAATGTGCTGCCAACTGCATCTGGCATGCTGCCTTTATTCATGTGGGGTTCAAGCAAGCTGTTTTTATTTTTTTACTTTGCAAAATACAGCTGGCTTTGTGATGCTAAATGCTTTGACATAAGTTGAGTAGGCTGAAAAGAATCATATTCAGACTTTTTTCTTGATGGGTTTGCCTGCTGTGCGGCTTGTATACTTGTTTCCATCAATGGTTAGTTTACATAATGCTTGCCTTTATAAAGTCTCGGTGTTTACCAGCGTTGCCAGGACACAGATCTCTTTCTGATGTATGCATGGAAATGGAGAACAATGCACAGGTGGTGCCATGTTGGCACCCCTGAAAGGAAGCAGACATCCTGGCAGAGTATCCCGGGGTTGTAATGTTCAGCAGTGGGGTAGTTTATCGTCACTGTTTTCTTGTTAGCAATGCAAGAGCGCCAGCAATGATGTTATCACACAGGTTTTCTCCCTGTGCGAGTCGGTATTGCATTCTGACTGCAACCGGCCACACGGCCTTTTCAGGTTGGACGAAAGTGTCTTGAGAAGTCCCATTTAAACACACATGTATAGGCAGCACGGAGCGTGGGCTGGCATTGTAAATTATGCATGCCTATTTTCGCCTCCCAACCAATGGTCTAGAATCCACAATGCTTTTCAAAGGACACGCAAACACAAGTGAGAAGGCAGCCTTTTTTTTTTTTATTTAAGTGAAAGCTGAGTGAGAATCAACATGATTAGACTGGAATTTAATACTCCAGCGAGGTCACCTTCATTATCATTAATGAGCCGGAGGAGATATGGAGTGGGTGAATTAAATGTTTTTGTGTGTGTGTGTGTCTGTATGCGCGTGCGAGCACACATACTTCAGCTTTTTACACTGCTTTAATCTGGTGATGGTTGCTGTAAATACAGAATGAAAGGTCAGCAAAAACCAAGATTGTTTTGGAGTTTTGTTAGAGAGCCCATTGCAATCGAACTCTTCGTATTGCAAACCGATAGATGTAAAACTCCGTATTCAGTTGTGAAAATATGATCAGAAAAGTTTATAAAGAATATGTATCATCCAAAACCACTAATTCAAGAAAATGAAACTTTTGCTGGTTTGTTGGAGCCTGGGTGCTTTACCTGCAGAGTCTTTGCTGTGGTCTCTACACTGAGCTAACTCTGCAGTGACTTCCAGTTGCAGCCCCAGGGTGCCACATTATCAACCCTGGCCTTATGATACAGGGATTGGGAGGCTGATAGGGGGCCGAGGGGAGAGATTATGTTCAAAGGCAAATGGGACCTCAGGCTCGGTGCAATGAAAGTGGGGAGTGACTTTGAACAAGGGAAAGTAGAAGATGTGACTGGGGGCACCACTGGGGAAACAGAGTGAAGGCAAATGAGTTCTGTGAATTATTTAAGTTTCACATTTGAATAGGAGTTGCAACCAAAAGTTAATTTTAAAACGAATGAGTGGAACAACATCCTCCTCTACTGGTTGGAGTAGGTCAAGCACAACCTAAGTGCTCCAGCACTTGATCCCAGCTCTTCAGGTTTTTTGTTGTTGTCTGTAACCTGTGCATGCTGTGCATGCATATATTTTTCCAATATAGCAGCTCTCACCACCTTGTGAGTCCCCCAGCAAAGAGCCACAATTGCTCCATGACATCCTGTTTGTGAGAACCAATGGGAGCTCACCAGACCATAAACGCAGGAAGAGATTGGGCCTCTTGATAGCTGGTGTTGACCCTGCAGCCATCCTTAAAACCGTTAGCACTCAAGTGATGAAAGCAATTTCAATTTGCTCTTGATAACCTCTTCAGAAGAGGTTAGACGCATCGGCATGATGGGAATCGTTAAAGAGTGAGTGCATGCTCAGCTGGCGGCTAATTCGTTCCCTGTAATGTTGCAAAATGAGCTATCAGTGCTTTAATTTACCGAGGTTAGATCAAGTGATGAGAAGGTAACTTATTGACCCATGAATTCACTTTATACAGCCACTGGTATGCAGTGAACAGTGGTAACCAACTCATGCTGCCAAACTGCTGAAAAATCGTTTGAGGACCAATTTATTTGTTTTGGACTAAACCCTTTAAATATACGACTGACTCGATGGACAGATAACGACGGCTTAGTGCTCAGTGCTTCGACCCTTAAAAGACAGCTTGAAGAGAGGGAAAGCTGAATAATTAATTCACTTTCAAACTCATCTTTTACTAGGCTGCACCCGAGCTTGAACACTTAACTTTCTTGAGGCTGCTTTTTTGTGCCAACCATTTGCCCATTTGCAAAAGCGGTACGCTGACCTTGAGTCAGCGTGCCGCTTTAAAGGTGAACGTCTGAGCATTTTTCTCAGATTAATATGTTTTGAGGACAACATCCGGGCTCCATTTAAAGGAGTGCCCTATCTTTCCGTGAGTGTTATTTCGGTGTCTAATACGCTGGAATCGCCCCGTTCTTTTGCACTTGCATCGACAGTATGCATGTTGCATTTGTCTCTGAATTACTGAATGGTGCAGTGCAGAGTATGATGACTCTGCCACTCACCCTTATCTGCAACACTCAGGCAGCACTACTGCAGCAAGACAAATCAGGTGTAACACACACACACACACTCACGCACACAGGGACACACACCCACACACACACTCACGCACACAGGGACACAAAGACAGCCACTGTGCAGTGCAACCCAACCCGTGTCATTTACATATCTTAAGACACACAGAAAAGTGTTGTGCTTACTTCACACATCACGAGTTTAATTAAACCCCAGATAATAGTTTATTCAAATGAAGTCAAGTGGGCGAGAGTTGTTTTATGAGAGGTCGAGTATTTTGGATTAGTTGGGAAGAATGTTTAAAAGAAATGGAAATAATATCACATGCCTCAACGGGAGTATTGGTGGAGATCATTCTTTTGTTTTCTCCGAAGCTCACACAACAGTCGCACTGCGAAAAAGTATTTGACTCGAACCAAAGTTTTGTAACTACCGTTTGGATACTTGGCGCAGTTTTTCACAGTCATTATTTTTGCCTTGCGTGTCTCCTAAATGTTTGATGATTTGGCAGTGGCAGCGGTAGCATGTTGGTGGATAATAAAACCAGAAGGTTGAGGAGGGACTCACCATTTTGTCTGACGGCCGCCCTCAAGGGCTGTTTGTCGGTATCGCGCTCTGAAAGGAATTATCTTCTGCGACAACTACTTCTGATGTTCTCCGAAGTGTATATGTGTATATATGTGTGCTTGTTATGCACAATATAATGCGTACAACTAAAATGAATGATCGCTGAATTCCTTTTGGTTTCAGGGTCCTGGTGTTATACCATGCGGTCTCGGTTTGCGGGGATACCGGATTAGAATAGCGCCATCGTTAGCCATCCAAAATGTTATTACATCACACACAGAGGTACAGCGACTCCAGTCTCTGCTCGTGGTTCCATTAATCAACTATATCTGAACTAATTAGCCGTTTGCTGCTATTTCAAGGCTCCTTAATCTGTACATAACACCTTTATATGTTATTAGTTAAACATCTGCTTTTCAAAATGTCTGCTGTGAAAAAAGACTTGCTTGTGTACTGGTGTTGTGCGACCAAACTTCATTGTATATTAATATCTCAGTGTACCTCCCAGGTGAAAACTTAGTCATCTATCTACATTTGTTTCATTTTCTTATTTTTATCCCCCGAGCTACTGAGGTAATTTATGCGTATGGTTCTGATATTTGACCTGATCGCTTGTGCGTTCAATGCATTTTTTGCTGCCCACTCTCAAATCTCAGATGACTAACCTTCCCACAAGCACATAAATGGCCCAGTTTGAGAACTTTTCATAATAACTAAAGTTGATTTTTTTAAAAAGCCCTTTCATACTGACTGCACACCCACTGCTTCCCCGGACTCGACCTCTCCTCAGGACTGTGTGGGTTTGTTCAGACAGCGCCTGATTGACCTCCCTTTCCTCTCCTCTGTCAACTCTGTTGCATCTGAAAGAGCGGTAAAAACAAACGAGCCAAACTAAGGCGACACATCTACATTCGGTCTCCATGCAGAGTCAGTTCCTTACTTGTTTTATTAAAAAAAGATTAACCGCAGATCCTTTTCGTCAGACCCACCTGACTGAGTGAATCAAACAGAACCCGAGACTAGCTTTTGGCTCCCTAATCAGAAATTTGATATTGAAAAAAAGGCTCAGCCTCTCTGAGGGTCTGCTCCGATACCTTGTGGTTATTTATGGATGTAGGTTAGAATTCCTGAACTTGTCTCTGCTGCCGCTGAACTGGTTGTGTCAGTCAGGACAGTGTGTCGCCTCATTAGACCAGCACCAGGGAGACGACCTGTCAAACAGACACCCTCTATCACCATCCATCTCCACCATAAAACCCGACAGGTGTGTGTGTTCGGCTATGTGTACCCATCTGTTATTTGTGTGTGTGTGTGTGTGTGTGTGTGTGTGTGTGTGTGAGGGAGTCGTCGGGGCATGTTGCACATCTGTTTTAGTGTGTGGGTACCAGATTGTGTGAGAGTGTTGTGTGTTTCTGACATGTCGATAAAGACATCCATACATCAGGCCGGCAGATGCCTGTTAACACGAAGTCAATACCTTCTGAGTGCCTGGTAAGTCGATGAAAGACCATCCTCCGCTTGTTCACTGTCACTTGGCTGTCTGTTTAGTATGACGAGCCACAGAGAAGCCACGAGCAAAAACCTGCTGGTCTCCCAACAACACGTGTCGCTGGAGTTTTTACCACTTCAGACTTTTTCCCCTTCTCCATGCACGTTGGAGGTATGGCAGTAGGTGTAGTGGAACCCCACCCCTCTCTGTGTAATATTACAAAGAAAGTATCACAATAAAATCTCTCATAGGTTTTGATTAACAACATTTCTCAATGTATGTATACATAATGCTGCTATAGTATTTAAAATTCTACCTGTGTCACGCCCAGACTTCCTGGGGAGTTCTGTGTTCACTGTCTGTGTCTGTTGTGTTGGCCGTCACTCACTCTGTCTCTCGTTTCAGACTCCTCCCCCCTCGTGTTGCCAGCCTCATGTGTGATTGCTAGCCCCGCCCTCATTGTTTCCACCTGTGTCTCGTTCCCCTGTGTATTTAGTCTGTGTCTACCTTCTGTCCGGCGTGAGTTTGTCTTTGAATGTCATCTTGAGCTTGTGAGGTTTGCCCAAGTAAATCTCGTTTTTGCAACGAACTAAGTCGTCTTGTGTCTGCTCTTGGGTCCTGCTGACCGTGGTCCAGCTTCCCTAACAACCTGATACTGACTAAAACTGGAAGAAACCATGTTTGTATAGCTCTAAAGCTAGTTTAAATTACTCCACATGCACAATCTTGACTAAAGCTGCAACCTAAATAGTTTTAAGTAGCAATTATTCAACTAGATTCATCAATATTGTCTGTAAAATATTAAAAGAGAGAAAATCTTCCCTATAGAGTAGCTAATTTTCCTCAAATATTTAGTTTTGTCCAACTCACAGTTCAAACGCCCCAAATATTACACTTAGAACAATGGCAGCACAAAAGTAGCAAAGGTACTACACAGGAGCAGTGGGTGGAGGAGATTAGCTTCCTTAGCTGAAGGTGTATCTGGAATTGTGCCAATCTTGCTTTGTGTGTTTTTTTTTTTCACACGTGGAGCATCAACTAAAATCTCTGCTTCCGCTGTGGTGCGGCTCATTGTTTCCTTCCTCTTTGCTTCTCACAATTGATGGCCTCTTTTGCTCTTGCCAGCCGCCGGTGCACCGTGGAGGCAAACTGGATTACTCAAGACACACACCGAGAACCTTATTAAACACAAATTCCCAAAGTGTATGACCCCTATCGAAGAAATAATAGCCATCCTGTTGTGGTTTCCTTGTTCGGGTAGTGGCTTGTGATGCCACATAGGAGTTTTCTTTGAAAGTCCTCCAGCGGTGCGTGTAAAGTGAACTAAATTGTTCAGCGTCTCATGCAATTCTGGGTGGGTTGATGCACATTAGTCCTTGACTCACAATGTCAAGAAGCCGGCGTGATGAACAGATCCCTGGGAGGTTTAAGCTCATTCCCTCATTGAGTAAAATCTGAACGAGATTGACTTCAAGCTCTCGTCTTCCACTCTCTCACGGCGTCGTTGCTCAGTGTGTTGTGTTTTGACTAGACCTGATCAGAAGATATAATTATAATAATATGCATGCACAATTAAATAAAAAATCCTGTTGTGCTATATGTATAATATGCATATGTATAAGAGCCTCAAAGTAAGAATGCAGTAAAGCATACTGTACTCGTCAATAAATCTTGATTCTTAGTTGGTATATTACCCTTGTTGAATTACTACTTGTGTCATGATTTGACAAATACCTGGTTACCCAACACAAGCTTGCCATGACATAAAAACCCATTCTCTCATAAGAAGTTTTTAAACCTCTAAGACGTCCTGCGATGATCCATTTTTCAGAGGAACAGGAAGTTGTGTGTAGGACCGGATGCAGCAGGGTGCTGCCTTCCTAATTGGCGCCGTGCTGTCCATGGACTTCTGTGACTCGTCCCACTGTGCTTCCTGAGAACATCGCCGCCTGCAGGACTACCCTCAAACCCAGACGCGCACGCGCAAACAAAGCAGGGTGTCTAACAGGTAGTTCAGATAATTATCAGAATAACAACAGGAGACAAGCTTAAGTGGTTTATGATAAACAGTTTTTAATCATCTGTTAGATTAATCCTTTAACACGAGGCACTATATTTTGCTGGACCCTCCACAATTATTGGATTACTTTATGTTTGAAACTTTCATTTTTACAAGCGATACGTGTTTGTTTGGAAGCTAAAAAGATTTGCAAACCCCACAGCAAATCTGCTTTACTGTCCTAATGTAATATATCACTATGTGACTGTTGATTCTCTTTAGATATTAGGATAGAACATTAACTTAATTGGTGACACAGATTCATTTGTGTTGGGAATCGTGTATATCTGACTGTAGTCATCCCCCGGTGAGACGTTCCTCAGTATGGAAGCAGCAGGAACATCTCTATCTGATCCCCCCTTCTTCGCTTGTCATTCTTCAACTTCATCAATTTACTCTTCCTTTCTCTCCCATGAAGCTCTATGCATCTTTATTCATTTCTAGCCTCTCCTTTTCTCTCTGAATTCCCGAAGAAAGGAAGTAGACACTGATGCAACCTCACAAGCAGACCGTGCTGGCTGATGCTCGGGTCCGATTCCATCTGCATCACGTTGTAAAAACAATCACCGAAAGCCGGGGCTTTGGTCATCCACCAAAAGGAAATAATACTTAATTTCAAGACATGTCCAGACGCGTCCGGGTCATGTGGAGAGCTATTGACCATCAATGTGTGATTAGATTCTGAGGTGTTTATGAAAAGACCCCGGCAGGCCCCAGTCCCTGTTGTTCAGGGTGTTTGTGGCAGTGTGCAACATCAATCAGTGCAGACACACTGAGATTACCGTTGTGGAAAGCCGCGATAAGCTTCTTAAAGTTCCGTCCGTCCTCCAGCGGAGTGGGAATGAAGTCTATACGTCCCTTTTCTAACTGATCTGTTTACATAACCGAACAAACTGGTTCAGAAGGCCGGCTCCATCTTTGGCTGCAAACTGGACGGTCTGAAAAAGGTGGTTGAGAAGTGGACACTGAAGAAATTAGTATCCATATTGATAACCCGGACCACTCCCTGCACTTGTAACTGCAGGGACAGATACAGGAGAGCATTACTGCTCACTGCTATAAGACTTTGTAATCACCTTTGTCCAAATCCATCACACAACGATACCGTTACACTGTTTGTTTGTTTGGCAACGTCTTTGCACTATTGTTTTGTTCGTTAACTATATCATCATCTATAATCCTATCTATCTATCCATTAAATGAAATGCATTTTGTGATAATCATATCTACAGTAGTTAACATAAACATGTCAAAGATTTGCACATGTACACATTTAAATGAACGGCTAAATATAACATTGTAAACTCAATCTGAGCAGCTGGTTTGTCAGTCATCATGTCTGCCATGGCTTCATTCAAACATTCAAACATTAAAAGCATTGCAATACTAAAAGACAAAGAAAGAAACTATATCTTAATGATTGCCATCTGTTGGTGATGGTCTCTTATGTGTTATGTGTTACGGTACGTTTTTTTTAAATGTCCCCCCTTTGCGTTATCGCTGCTGTTTGACAAAGTTAGTACCCTTGTTAGCTCCCTGCCTCACGTTGCCACCCGCTCGGTAATGTAGCTGTATAAAAAGCTACAATCCCATTAAACTGAGATGGACATTATCTCCGGTTGGCAACCACACACAAACAGACACACAGGGAAAAGAGAAAAAAGGAAAGTAACCAGCTGAGTTGTGAGGAAGGTCAATGGACCTTTTCTTTAAATAATTACTTTTAATGAAGCACTGCTGTGCTAATTACTTGATGATGAGGTAATTGTACCCTGAGGAAGAAGAAGTGTGTGTGGCTGTGTCTGCGTGTACGTTTGTGTCACATCCCGTGAGAGACTAGACCACAAGAGGTACAGATGTCCTGTTTCCTGCATACAACAAATATTTCTGATGATTCTTGGAATCACTCACCGATCTCTGTTACATCATCACATTCTCAGTTTTCCATGTGTTTACTGTGTGCATGTCGGTGCCAGTTGTGGAAATTGTTTTGTTTTTTTGGGTGACAGTTTCCCCTGTCAATCAGAGTCAGGGCCCGTTACCAGCACTGTGGCGAAGCCGGCGATGTGGAGTGTTTTAAAGACTCACAGCCGTACTGAATCCAATCGTGTTGATTCATGTGTAACCTATACACATTTTTAACTTGATCAAACAAAAAGTCTTCCTCTTATGTCATCTGTCATTGGTAGTTGTTGAATCTCATTTCTCTTTTATTTCACTTAGTTTTGTCATCTAAATACGTCAGATTGTTTTTTACGAAGACACTCATCCGAAGTGTAGAGCCTACATGGGACACTATGTCCGTGGGATGGATCCCAAGCACTGGGCAACACGAGTAACTGGAGCAATTTGGTTTCATTAAACACTGTTTGTGTGTGTTGTTTCTTTCTATCCATGGCATTATACAATATGCGCCCTAATGTACCCCAAAATGTATTTGAACTGTCAATCTACATTCAGACTGTAAAAACCACACAAAGCAAACGTACGTAGACATGTCACATTGACTACGTTTACATGCACCAAATATTCCCGCTGTGTTCCTAAAAAGCTGTTCACATGACGAATGTAAATTAATATTCCACGACTTTTCCCAATTACAGGCAGCCGTGCGTATTCCGATCAATTGAAAGCGACCCCAAGCTGCGTCCTCATCACCGGGGCCATTGAATCCCACGTCGATGGCGTTCTTCATTCTGCTGTGTTTAACGGATCGATGACAAGTCGTTTGTTACGCCAAACTATTGTTTTTTTTTTAAAGTGTTCCAACGGCTGCGATTTTTTTTTGTAAACCACTTTCTTTAAAAGCTCGGTTGCGATATTTGCACATATCCAAAAACCTGGGATACCCAAGTCCTTCCTAATGCCTTATAGTAGGCCCGTTTCTCTTTCCGACCAGAAACTGGGCTTTTCTTTTGGGCACCCATCGCTACTCCAGCTCTGCAAACTATTCGCTAGTTGGTTTGTCTACAACGCACAGAGCTGCTCGTCAAACGGAACCAGGCCGTGTGTCGCAAAGAAAGAAACCCTTTGAGTCGCATATTTGGAGTAATGCTTCTAAAACCAGAATAATATCAACGTGTCCCACATCTATAATAGGAAAGTGCTCCATCCGGAATAAGGCCTCATTCAGAATATGATGATCACATGAGCCATATCAAATTTGGAATATTGTATGAATATATCATTTTTTACTTTACGTTGTCTGTTGTCTGTCTACTTTCCTGTCACTTTCTTCATTACTTTTGTAAACAGATCAACACACACACACACACACATGCATGTCAAAAGAATTTGACATGCACAATGTCACTCTGCAACTAATAGTCGCTGACTTTCTGGTCTCGTCCCATTATCTTTCATTTACACCTGCTTATCTCTGGAGGAAGAAAGCCTCCCATTGATAGCATGTCTGCCCTCGCAGACCCTAATAAATAATCCCTGTGCTGTGCGTCCTTATCTGGACCACCAACTCCTCCATCTGGTCAACAGCCGATTATTGGAGCAGATCACCTTCACACACAGCCGAGCTTAACTTTGGTGCGTGTGTGTGCGAGTGTGTGTGCGTATGTGCGTGCGTCTTAAACAAGAAGAAAGCAGCCTGAGAAAAATGATGAGAGTTGCTGTGCTTTAGCCTATATGCACACTATGCAGTATTGCACTGCATTCACACCCACACCACGGACGTGTGTTATCGTGTCAGTCAGAGAGTGTATGAGATAGAGCCCAAGTCTTGTTCTCTTCCATCTCTGTCCACCTCCTCAAGTCCATCCACTTCACTCCTCCACCCTCAGCACCGAGGTCGCTGCATCTCAGCGTCTCGCTACACCACCCCGTCTAGTTACCATCACGAGACACACGGCTCCGTCGTCCATCATACCAACACCAGCCTTTCAGAAGCCTTTCACGTCTGCCATAATCAAAGTTGTAAAAAAAATTAAAAAAATGTTGCATTTACCATTGTTGTTGTACTCGTCCTCGATAGGAACCTGTCGTACGTGTTGTGTAGTGATTGTCTGCCTCATGAATAGCTATGATGCCTTACTCAGAAATAGTTTTGAATTTAATTATGGAAGAGAATAAAACGCTTAATAATTTATTGTTGTTGACCGTATCAATGTGGCTAGCTAGTGTACTGTATGTTGCTGTGTGAACATGAAGGCAGTGAATACAGATAATAAAGCTGAGCGTAAATATGGAAGTGGTGCAGATCCTCAGCGAGACAGAAAACAAGACAATAAGATTACACGAATGTAAACATTCTTAAAATATGTTGTCATATAATGTTTTTGGGCAAATTTATAATTCATACATCTGAAAAGCGGGATTATTTTCAGATGTGAAACCATCTCACCATCTCTGCGTCTTGTCACGATGAACTTGTTGACAGAGCACATACCAATCACTGTGACCTCGACCATCTGCTGAACGTGATGCAGCGACATTGCTGCAGCAAGCACAGACACACAGCCCTCTAAGAGAGAGCCTTTGTTTGACTATAGATTTAAATGTTGTCAATAAAATGTTCAATCTCTTTCCTAAATGTTTATTCTGTATCGTTTGCTAAAAGCGTCGAGGTTCTTTTATTTCCAAGCTCGTCAGACGTTGCGCCACGCTGCTGTCTCCTCGTGCTCCGACTGCCCACCAGCGATCTTGAGTAACCCCGAAAAAAACAAATAGAAAATAGAAGCAATCCCCCAACCCGACCCCAAATACCATGACTTCTGCTACACGTCTTTTATTTTTGTCTGCTGATTTTCAACAGCATGGCGGTGTGAAACCTTTTGTGAATGAGACAGGTTGCCGCATATTGCTTTTTTCCGGGGTGTCGGTTATGCAAACGATCAAATCTTATCTCCTCAGGAGCAGTTTGCATTCATCACGTCAAAAACAAAGACGCTGAAGTGACGTTTGTGCCGTTGAGAAAGTTTGTCGAAACTTATCGGAGCATGAGAAATCAAAAAATTTAGCATGGAGCCCGAGGATAAAATAATTCTATGGAAATAACGACATGAATAGTGGTGAGTTACTTTATAATTGGTCAGCTTGTTGTCTATAACAAGAAAGTGACTTGTATCACTGTTTTCTTCATGGATCCCCATGACCACAGCCTGGGACTGCGCTTGACAAATAAAGGCTGAATATTCAAAAAAAAATCAATAAATATGCTCATTTGATGTGAAATGCCACAACACATGAGCAGTACGTATCAAGGCTACGCACTCAGATTCATGACTTCCAAAGTCCTTGGCACGCAGACGGTTATTCCATTGTCCTGCTGCATTATCCTAAAATTGCAAGAGATAAAAAAAAAACAAACAGCATTTGTCCAACGTTGTGAGACCAATCGAGATATAAGCATCAAACACCCTGCAAGCTGAAAGCTTTTATCATCCAGCGTGCTGGAGTAGAGCGAGAACAATAACAAAATGTGTCACTGCTCACACCGATGGGGCTGCATTGTGTCATGTGACAACAGTCATGGGCACTTGGACTTTCCTGCTCGCTGTCCGCTCGGCTTCGGTGCGCCGCTCTGATGCAAACGCTCGTATCAAACGCCACACGCTGCCAACACGGGTTGGAAGGAGCTAATAAAAGTGAGGTCTGGGATGTTTTGCCTTATCTGAATCTCCTGATGTTCCCTCAGCAATTGTTCTACTCCTGGTGAAAATTAGTCCGCCCTGTCAGTGTCTTTTAAGTTCCCGAGAGCAATATTCTTGATAAAGAACAGTTCAAAGTGAAGGATTTGGGGAAACTTGAGTGGTACTATGAGTAAGTGTCTGTTATGTCATTGCTGGCAGGGATGAACGCTTCAGTGTTTGGCATTAGTACTAGATAACAAGCTCATCAACCAACAAACATATCTGCTGACTCATCGCGACCTTTGCAAAACACATGAAACGGAGGAGCAGAACTTTCCCAACTAACTTTGACTTCGCTGTAGACGACAAATCCTTGACGCGCACAGAACATCACAGCGAGAACGCTGGGGTTCCTCGAGGCGGCCAACGCAACTGCAGACACCACCGATCTTGTGTGATCTTGAAAGGATTTGAGACAGTCGGGGATTTCGCCGGCCATGCGCGGCAAGATATAGAAGCTTATATAGATGCTATCATCCGGACGACTGAAGGACGCCGCCTGATTTCCTCTGCCTAATGGAACTTCCAGTACTGGATAGATACGGGGCGAGAAGAGGGGTAAAGGGAGGAGTGCTTGTGATTGACAAGTTGTGAGCATGTCAATGAAAATAGAGCTATCGAGAGGACGGCAAGGGAGAACCAGAGAGCGGAGGGCTTCTTGGGGTCAAGAGGTTTCCACTGTGTTGTCAAGCGTATCAGGTGTCCTAATGTCCTAATATCAGAGTAAATCCAAGCAAACTCTATATCATGTGCTGCAATTTGCATAATCACTTGAGACAAATGCGGTGAGATAGAGAGTGTGAAGTGTGAAGTGCAGGGAGAAAAGAACTGTACTCTCTGAGAGCAGCGTGACGCTCCACCAGTTCAGAGCTCAGAGTTTCCATTTGTTCCTTTTTAGATTTCAGATCAGTTCTAATTATCCTCTGATCTGTTTCGGTTTGTGTCCACATTGGATTTTTAAAAAAAAAAATATTTTAACTTATCCCCTTTCTGTGTGGGCGATTTGGGTCCTACGGGCGTGTGATGACCTTTAGTAGAGCGTGGGAGACAAAAAAAGAAGAGACTAAGAAAATCCATTGTGATGACATTTGCGTATGCAGAGCACGGAAATACCACCGGAATCATTATCATGTTATTAATGTCAAGAATGTTTTCTAACGTCAATATGCCGTATTTAATCCCAATTAAACACCTTGCCACATCAATACGTGACAATAAACTTCATCTGCTGGACTTGTACTAACAATACACAGAGTATTACCAGGCACCATCGTTGAGTATATTTCCAGTTAAGTTCTAGTTGTTTACTGTGATTTATTATGAAGATTCACTTTTTCAGTGCTTGTGCGAGAACATTTGGGTATCTGGAGAGCCCAACTTACAAACTATGACATAAGACAAGCCAGTCAGTGTTGGCTCCCCTTCATATGTCACATGCAGGTTCATTCATGTGCACATTGAATTACCTTTGCAAAGGTGCAACACAGTTATCTCACAAGCCAATGGAAGCAGACGGAGCTTTTTCGGCAGGGCGGCTCGAAGAGACTTGCACTAAAAGGCAGCAGTTCAAGCGTGCACGATGAGGAACAAAAGTCGATTTTATAGTCGAAAAGTAAAATACAAGTATGAACCTGGAATTAAGCCCTTCTCGTTGAAATTTGACTTATTTATGATTATTATATCTTATTTTACAATGTATTACTTATTTCAATGACGCTGTAATGATGCAACATCCCATCTAGGGATGAAAGTATTCTATCACTATATTTTATATCATAATTTGGAATGCAAGTAAATAATGAACTAATGTTCTGCTGTTACATCAGTCAAAAACTCTTCGCAAACACATACAACACAGCTCATTTGGTACATTTTAAATAAAAACTACACTACAATTCAAAAAGCAATCCTTCAGAATTACTGCCTTATAGAGCCTATGAAGGGACACACACACACACACACACATACCTGTATAGATACAGGCCACGTGGTTATGGCAGAAAACGAGGCCTTGAACCTGATTGGATGGAAAATATCCCCCCCCCCCGCCCCCATTTATCACAGAGCTGCAGACGCCTGCCAATGACATTTTAGGGCTGAAATCGATGGGGCCACTCGAGCGAGAATGAATGTAATTCATGGTGGCGTTGGATGTGTTTGACAGTACGCCCGAACTATCAATGGACCTGAAGATGGGGAAAAAGCAAAAAGATGTCGTTCGGTGTGGAGAAGTCATGTACAGACTGGACTGATAGATGGTATTCTGTCTGGACACGCGCAGGAGCGGGCCGTCAACCGTCCTGTCGCGAAGCTGCAGCGACTCCACCAGCACATGCTTACAGTAAACGTTTGAAGAGACCTTTTCTGACTGGTGCAAGTGGCACCTGCCACGCGGGTGACGTGATCGCCGGAGAGTCCTCAGCGAGGGAGGGAGGGAGCAAATGTTGCGGCTTGGCTCCGGAGCCTGTTTTTTTAATGTTATTTCATGATTCAGGTGCGCATGTGGAATACAGGAGTGCGTAGCAGAGGTCATGAGGGTCACAGCAATGTTGTTGTGGGTCATTAATGCCAGTGGAGTTCATTAGTTAAACCTTGTCTGGGTCAAGAGGGGAGAAGAAACACGCACACACATACACTCAGCGAGGAAGCAATCAGTTGTAGGGAAACACAGCCACGGTTCACTGGCGAGGTCGAGGCTGCCCGCCTTCACAAGCGCTACTGCGGCAGAAGAGCGGAGGAAAAAGTGTTGTTGATGAAACATTATTAGTATTGCTGCAAGCCGACCGTCCCGTGACTAAAAGACTCTTTTTTTTTTTCTCATTTGCTCACTCAGATCATCTTTCTCTCTCTTTTTTAATTAGCTGCATATATGCAGTTAACAAGAGATGGTAAGTGGTAGAAAAAAAATGATGATAAATTAGACTTATTAGCATTTATTATAATCATGACGGTTAAAATAGCTACACAGTAAATGCACTGTATGTATATAGTAGTAAAACTTAATTTGATCAAAATCAAAACGTTACATCAAAACTCATTATAACTTGTCATTTTATTTCTTCAGTTTTCTTCTCAGTTAAACATGGAGATACATTTTGAGAACACTCAAAGCGGACATGGACAGCTGATGTATCTGCACACCTATCAGCTGTGTACTAGACTTTGTGCTTTGCACCTGCACGCTCGCAACCAGCGCCTGTTAGCAACCCAAAGGAAAGACACGCCGCTTTGTTTTGCTATTCATAAATTAATTTGTTTTACTCCCAGGGAACATCTTCCAAGTCGCACTGCCAAGGTAATGCAGAATTCACCGGCAAGCTGACGCCTTAAACAGCTCTACGCGTTGATGCCAAGTGGAAAAGTTCAGGCCAATACTGTGTCCGACACTTATTGTGCCTCTGCTCTGTCGTCACAGCAGCAGGTTTCATTTTATTGTTTTAGTGAAGGGACGCTAGTTAGATGCATTTAGTAGCAGTTGTTATGATAGAGGGAAGAGTTTAATGGCTTTGAAGGAGCAAGACTGTCATTGGAAAATGTAATAAATGTGCTGAAATTTATACTGTTAATTTGTATTCTCTGATTTATAGGATTTTGTTACTGTTTTCCTTTCTCTTTTTGCGTAGAAGTGCTCTTGACCTCATACCGATCCAGTAACTGTGTGCAGCTAACTATCCTGAAATATTTTTTTATGTTCGGCTTAGAACCGCGCAGGCTATAGCACATTCTTCATAGATGCCAAAGAAACCTCTATTAAAATGCCTCGCAGGCATTCAAGCAAGCAACTGTAAGCTGTTGACTTGTGAATGTATTACTTCAATGTTTCTGCCTGAGTGACTTTTTGTAATGAAAAAATATTAAACAAAATGAATGTTCCAGATGTCCCTGTGAAGAGATATGCTCTTGGAATATCAGACAGGGTTATTTATTTCGATAGATGTCACCAAACACAGCTCCGAGAGACCGCTGCAGTGCTGGCAGGGGCCGAAGAATCAACGGGAACCTCTGTCACCGTGACAAGTTTTGTTCATGTTCCTCACATAAAAGATAGAAATAGAGGACGACGTACTCACGACAGACTGGGCAGTGAAGTAGCACATCCAACACTGGATATGTGTTGTGATATTAAGATATGTAAGTTGAGAAGAAAATGCAAATGGAAGAAATTAAAATTAAAATGCCGAATGTGTTGTACCGACTACAATATGCATATCCCATCCTCTATTGGAAATCAAATACTTACAGTAATGGCACTGGACGTGTGTGTGTGTGTGTGTGTGTGTCTCCCTGTCTGTGTGTATTCAGGCATTTCTGTGCAATAGTGTGTGTGCACATGTTCAAGAATTGTAATGTCTCAGCAAAATGAAAAGATCAGCGAAGCAAAGTGTTATCTTAATCCTGCTTGCCCCAGTGAAAATGACCTGAACGGCATTGTTTTGTCACTTTTCCATAGCACTTCTCCTTGCTTATCACTTTCTCGCACATTTTCCGTTATCCCGTTGGGAGCTTTTTTTTTCTTCAGTAAATGAGCCGTTAATTACCGTTGTTCAGTTTTTCTCCGCGCGGCTTGACTTCTCAAAATGAGATCATTTAATTTTTTTTGTCAGCCGACCAAGAGCCCGTCCTTGTAGGTCAGATGTTGCCATTTCGTGTGATTTAAGGCACAGAGTAGCTGTTTAGCGAAACTCTCGAGAACATGACTGGAAAGGTTACGGCGACGACAGACGGGAATCGGGAGAGAAATGGCCGTGCTTGTTGCCACAAATAACCCCGGCAACGCATGACTGGTCTCGCGACGTTCGTTCTCCACACAGTGATGTGCCAGTCTGACATTATGCAGCATCCCCTCACTATGAAGTGTCTAAACAAGAGGGAGGGAGGGAGGGATGGAGGGTGAAATGGATTGTATGGGCGGTAGATGGAAACAAATGGGGGCTTTTGTAGAATTACAAGGAGACGGTTCTTGTCATCATTGTTTCTTTTTAATTCCACTTTTATTGCTCTACTTTTAATTAAGTTTGTGATGACTGCTAAGTGTGAGGATTGTTCTGGGCGCTGCAACTATATAATTGCTCAAATAGAGGGGTTTTTTGATTTTGTGAACGCAGAAAGAAGACAGTCAGCTATTCTCATGTTTGTCCTTGTGAATGTTCTTCAAAAAACAGGCAGTTGTAAAATTAAGTGTGTCCTGCTCTCAAGTTAAATATGAACTAGTTCAAGCGATTGAGTCCACCGGGAGGGCAATTTGTTCTCGTGTTTCATTCACACAGTAACAAGTGGACATTTTTATTAGGAGCTTTTGTTTTATTCAGAGAGCTGACCGAGAGAGATCCTTTCCCATCCGTCTTCCCTCAGCGCTGTTCTGCCGTGCTGAGAGGAACAAGCCTCGTCTCCTTTGGTTTGCAGTCTGTCGGAGAGAGCGAGCGAGAGGCGGAGAGACTCGGTTCGGAGCAGTTCAGTGACTCTCTGTCTGTCCAAATGGTTGCTGAGTCCCTCTGGTGTTCCTATTAAAATCTTGTTGAGATGCTATAAGAGGATCTTTTTCCTGGTGTGCCTGACCTGCTGATACTCTGCGGAGCTGTGTTCATGATCTGAAAAAGCAACGGCTGAGCTCATAGATATTGTGAGATCATCCCCGACCAGTTTCTGGGTCAAGTTCGGCTGGTGTAGTCAGTTATTCCCTTCAGGGGTTTTCACATCTACTACTACTGACAAAGTATTTTTTTTTTTTTTACCATTATAATAATCTGAAGAGTGAACTCAGCCCTGCGTTTCCTACGAGAATCCGCCCCCAAAATGACGGCCGAGAAAAGATCTCGGAACGGCAACGTTCACACATCATAAACTACTCAGACGAGTTCTCCACGGAGCCGAGGCGTCCTGCTCGCAGTCTGACGATGCCGAGTCAGCATATCTCAGAAGCTCGCGAGCTGTCAGCGTCTATCCTCGTCTCTGTCTCGCTACACTCTCGCTGCTCGCCCTGCTTGGGAATACCGCCGCAAGTTTAGCCTCCGTACATCTACGTGGCTGACTGCAGGCTACTCTCGCTCTCTTGCTGACTCACTCCCTTAAGCTCCAACAAGCACTGCAACTCTTGATGCAACACCTGCTAAGGCTATCACAATTGCAGACCAACACACACACACACACACACACACATATACATTGATTGACTTATTCTGTCCAAGCGACTTCACATCTTCCCTGAGTAACTTTATACACAGTTATTGACCTCCTGGCGGCTGCTCCCTCCCCCGTTTTAGTAATTGAATTGTTTGATCTCGCGCTGGGCTTTGTGTAAACAAAGAGTCCGCCTGAAGAAGGAGTGTCTCGCCCCCATCCAGCAGTCTCTGGGGTCTTTGAAGTGCATCCCCGGCCTCCACACACCAGACAGAGGGATGCTGTTTTGGAGAAAGGCCACGTGTCCTGTCAGGGCCTGACAGGACGGCCGCCACAGGGGAGGTGTGTGTGTGTGTGTGTGTGTGTGTTTTTAGTCAGCGACGTGGGTGAAAAGAAAAGCAAGGAAACGGTGAAAGGAAGATAGTGAGCTCGTCAGGAGATGGGAGGCGGGGATGATGCATGCTATAGGAGGACAAATAAAACAGATGACTCCATGAATGATGCATCGCTTTCTCTCTCCATTTAACTCTTCTGGGCGATTTGATTATGCAGGTAAACATTCAGGGCTGTGTAAGTGAGAGAGGAAATGGTGAGAGAGAGAGAGAGAGAGAGAGAGACAGACAGACAGACAGACAGACAGACACAGAGAGAGAGAGAGACCTGGGATAAGAGGAGGGGGAGTGGGTGTTTTTCTGTATCGAAATAAATTTGCTTGGTAAGAGGATAAAGAGGGTGTGTGCGTGTGTGTGCGTGTGTGTGCGTGTGTGTGTGTGTGTGTGTGTGCGTGTGTCTGCTGATGATAAGCAGTAGAACGGAAGAGGAAGCTGCATTAAAAAAGAGAGAGATGGAAATAAGAGAAGCTCAGCAGGAGGCTTTTATTCACTGAAACGCTGACAGTAGTATTGAAATACCACTCCTCTCATTGTTGCGGCTGTCGGCGTGTTTATTCTTGCCCACCGCGGCCTCATTCAAAAGTAAATAGAAGGGCTTTCATGTTGCCGGTAAAGGGCAGCCTCTCGCCGGCGTCTGCGATGACTCGAGTTTGATGTCGTGTCGAAGTAAACACGGCACCGGCAGTGAAGAGGCACTTGTGGTCGCGAGCTGAAAAATGTTCCAGACTCACTTGTCTTCAGCTCTCTGGCTCCTGTCAGCATGATGGCTCGTGAGGACAGGCATATGTCACGCGCGGAGAGTCGATATTTGTCAAGTAGTATGCGTGTGAGAGAGCTGAGAAGTGTGTGTGTGTGTGTGTCTTGTGTCGCTCCTCTCAGCAGTGGGCGATGTGTCTTGTGTGGCTCTCCGTAATAAAGCCATTAATCACGTTCGCTGTCGCCACAAACATGCCACGCTGCACTCGCTGCAGGATGTCTCACTCGCCCTGTCCCAGGATGCAACAGCAGATGCAGCTCACTGGACCGGAACGAGGAGCGTCCCGGCGCTGGCGTTGGCTCCGTCTGTGTGCGCGGAATAGTTTCGCGTGACCAAATGTGTTCAGCACGTGAGATGATATTCATGAATGAGGCCGTGTTCAAACGGAAAGTGCTGCTCACGAATGAGAGATGTTGTTGGGACCGACGACGGTGGAGAAAGAGGCGGGGATGTTTGCGTTCCCTCACTTTCACCTGATTGTTGTACTTTTGTTTCATGAGCTATTTGTCACCTTGAACGTAGACAGGAGTCATCACATCACTGAGTCCCTCAGTAGGAATGTCATTGATTTTGACAAAAAAACGATTGCGTCACACACACTTTCCCATTTCTAATCAATTTTTTTTGAATTTTTTTTAAGAAGAATATAAGCCTACAAAAGACATAATAAACATTATACCATCTAACATTTAGAAAGACAAACAATTACACACATTTCGGGGACCATGTAGCAAATATTATATTCAAATCAACTATAGTCTAATAATTGTTGAATTGTTTCAGGACCTTGACTTTTACTAATCAAAGTCCTGACCACACTGGTGGTGGTGAGTGTTTGCTCTTTTTTTTTATTTTAGAACATTTGATAGACCAACCGGCCGATCAAAAGAAGAATAATTAATAGATTCAATCACGAACAAAATACTTAGTTGCATTGCAGCTCTCAAGCTTTCTGATCTGTCTTTGATTTCAGCTTTCTCTCATATATATATATATATATATATATATATATATATATATATATATATATATATATATATATATATATATATATATATAAACACTGTATATAGAAGTCCAAGGACATGCACACGCATGCATTTTCCCCTCATACACATGCAACCTATGTGTGACAGGTAACCGGCGCATGTTGAAGTCAGGCGCTTCGCTGTATGGCTCGTCACACTTGACGTCTCAGGCTAACTAATGTGCTCCTATGGCCATCAATCCCCTTTAGCTGATGTCAGCTGGTTGTCCACAGCTTCATGGTAATGCATAAGCAATGAGAGACTGTCGATCATCTCACATTACGGTCCATTGAGGAGATGCCGAAGTCGAATTCAAAATCACACTCCGACTTTTCTGTGCGGTCAATGGTGCCGGCAACCTCTTCCATTCAAGCTGAGTCGGGGTTTTGGCGAACAACATGATATTCATTAGTGAAAATCCACACGTGATAATTAGGAGTGTGTCAGTGGGAACGATGGCTTGGAGCCCAATGTAATACGCTTTCTGATCCCTCAGCGAGAGCCAGATCATTCCAAAGTAATAGAAATGTAAAAGCTTTCGAGTGTCTCATTTATCTTTGTTCCGTTCACTTACGCATGTGGACAGTATTGATTCAGGAGTGCTGGCTTTGCAGAATTTCTATGCATCCTTTAATGGGACGCTCTTATTAGCGCTCTTTCCTTCTTTTTCCCATTACATCGGCACTCACAATCTCTGCCTGCCACTCGTGCTCTTCTGTTCCCATCCGCGCATACTGTCAGAACCTTCTCACCCTTCTGCACAAAGAAGTCACACACACGCACACACACACACACACACACACACACTTCTTTATTCCATTAACTCTCCAGGCTCTTCTGTCTCTTCATGTCCTTCAAATCCTTCCTCACCTTTTCCCAATCTTCACTTCCCTCCCTGTTTCCTGCCGCATCGACTCAATTCATTTTTTTTTCTTCTTCCCAGACTGTAAGCAATACTGATAACTAGTTCTCAGGATAAGTTCAAATGTCTCTCTGTGTTCCCTTTGTTCTCCCCGCGCTCCAGACTTGGACTTTCGCTACTTCTGGAAGTGGAGCGCGTTCGAGGACTACCTGCTCTTCTGCTTCGGCTTCACCGTGCTGTGTGCCGTCGTCACGCTGCTGCTGCTGGACTCCGTCCTGTACGTGGAGACGCTGGGCTCGCTGGCCGTGATGTTCGAGGCCATGCTGGGCCTCCCGCAGCTGCTGCAAAACTTCCACAACTCTACCACCAAAGGCATGAGGTAAGGCTCCGAGGTCCAGCAGAGTTGTGTCATAACTCGCGGTACTCACGTTGGCGCGCGGTGGCACAGTGCCACAAAACTTTATTAGCGCTCACTAACTTCTCTTGGAAAGTACGCTCATTAGCCTTAATGTCCAGGGAGCTCGAGTAATTTGAAATCTCATGAACAAAGTATTCTAATAAGTCCATTTATAACCATTAGAGCAGCAAGTCGAGGTTTGGATGAACACAGTTCTAAACAGCTATATCACAACTATTTATCCTTTTCATTAACGCGAGTAAATGCATTAAAAGTAACACCCTTATTCAACATGAAAAGATGGATTGCATATATTCAGGCCTCATGTTTAAACTACAATAATGGCAGAAAACTATATCTAAAAATAAGGCAATGATAATGCTCTGCCCTCTAAAGTCAGTGAAAATAATGAACTTATTTCACGATTAAGAAATGTTCTCAATAGTATTATTGCATACCACATTTTGAGGTAATTCCAGAAGTTAAGACTGGACTCGCATTAAACTCAAGGTCACCTTGAAGGGAAAGAGGAAGTAGAGGGTGGAGGAGGGGATAATAAAAAATATAATGTTAATATCTTGTTAATAAAATGTCGCAGTGGACAAAGGTCAATGTGTACGTTGATTAGCCTCTCAGGTAGAGACTGTGAGATCAATTACCCCCCTAATGGCACACAACCTCACACTAATTATGATCATTACATCCTCATTAGGTTATGTCTGTCATCAGTGCAAAAACCATACGTACATTGTTTGTGTGTGTGTGTGTGTGTGTGTGAGTGTGTAGTTGGACGCTTTGCTGGTCACTCATCCCTCAAAAGAGCCTGTAGAGACAAAGATATTTCAAAATATAAACATATAAAGCGACATATTTCAGAGATATTTTTCTTAAACACGTAAATATTCAGGAAGTATGGACGTCAAACAGACATAAGTTAACATGTATGCCAGGGAAATATGATGATGATGATGATGATGATGATGATCCTGAAATTAGGATTCTCCCTCGGCTCGGGAGGGGTTTTGTTTTTCCATATCTTTAATCAAAGTCCTTTTTATAAAGAAATGCACGACGGGAAATTAAGTGTTTCTCACGGCGGCAACCTATAATTTATTTAATTGTTGATTAAAATGCAAAAAAATAATTTGCTAGGTTTATCGGGTGATCATTTGCTTTAATAAATGTAACAAAATCGCGAGAAAGATGCCAATTGCACTCTCCCGTCTCTCAAAATGATGTCATTGACTTTATTGTTCCACAAGTTGTTTTTGCTGCTTGAACAAGATGAGTCGCTTACAGCCGCGCTCGCTTCTCTGTGCAGCTGTACATGGGCACAGCAGGGCTCACAGTAAAATGACAGTTAAATGAGGATGCTGACATGCTAATGTTTTATTTAAGTTTGCATATTTGCTGATCAGACAAGCACTTAACACAAAGTACCGCTGCAGCTGATGAAATTGCAATTAGCTTTGCTCATGAACCAAATGATGGGACACATTATTGCAATCCATCCCGACCGTGACATGAATGTGGGTACACATTTCCTTGCAAAGATTTCCGTTGTTACAAATTTCAGTCTTCATCAAAATGGTGGACAGTCCTTTAAATCCTACAAAGAAGCTTTTTTTCTGGTGTAAATGTTTTTCCTCGACAGAGACTCATGTGTCATCTGCTGTACTCCCAACATACTGCAGTCGTTTCTGTATTTCAGAAAAAGTCTTCTTTGCCTGTGTGATGGAACATACTTTTAAGAAACATGTTTTCTTTGGTTCATCATCAACTGAAAATGTGAATTATTATTATACACCTGGAGGGGATCCTCCTCACAGTAGCTTTTATTTACTGAAACACACACTGAGGAAAAATGATGTTAAGCCTGTTCATATTTTTCCTGATATCACGATGCATCCATAGAAACAAAACAAAAAATATGGCAAAAAATGACTCTACTTTAGTTTTGAGTCTTCGCACAGAGTTGTGTACTTAAAGATGCAGCCGTATAGATGATTTACTGGATGACTGGCAAGATGGTCTTCCTGTGTAATATGCCCCATTTCACATAAAGGGTCCTCGGGGTGTACATCTGGGCTCGCACTTCCCGTGAGCATCCATCCAACTCAATACCACGTCAGAGATTAAATATGCAATAACACTACATTAGGCCTCTGAGATGACTGATGAAAAAGTCAAGGACATCAATTCGGAAAACTCAGATCGATGGCAAAGTCCCTGCATACTCAATAATGTGATGACATAGTGTTCCAAAACAACAGAGTTATTGGAATACACTTTACATTCATTAAATAACTCTTTCCAGAAAACACTGTATTTTCAGCGTTAGTATTTTCTAACCTTCGCGATCGATCTCCTCGGCCTAATTGGACGACTGGCCCTGCAGGGATGGAAGCAGCCCGTTCAGCACTTCCTTCTCTTTGCATGATTTAAGTCTTTTGACCGACGTCCCCTGTACGTCAGGATTCTTCCATTTCGTTTCGTTCAGCTCGAACAAACGGCTTCCAGATATGATGATGCGGCGCGTCGTCTGCACTTCCTCTCGTGCTGTCCCACCTGAAACACTTATATGTTGCCGTTCAGTCTGAGTCCCCTGAGTCCTATTCCTAAAGGCATGTGCTGAGTGTATGGATCCATTTAATCAAGGACCACTCACCTTTTCCAGCTCGTCCAATGATCATCCTCACTCAGATGCACGTTGTAGACGAGAGACACACACCGGAAAGTTCAACCGTGCTCAGTGTAACTTTGCTGCATGGGCACTATTGACAATTTGTGCATGTGTGTGCGCAGACATTCATACCGCAACTCCAGGGAAACGGAGGAAGGGAGAGAGTTGGGATGGAAAGGCACCAGAAAAGAGACGGAGAGAGAGGAATAACAGTATGTGATAGAAAGGGGAATATATATATATATCAGGTCTCAATCTTTTTCAAAGGAACTCTGGTGTTTCCTTGGTGGTGTGAACACAAAGCAGACGACGAGGCATTAAATGTGTCTTTCATTCAGAAGCTAACGCACAATTAGATTCACTCGATCCATTCGCTGATCGTGTGAACTCTCAAGTAAACCGTTTCCTAAGCGATCTGTATGATTATGCTAAATGAATTCGTGACCGTGATCACACATGAGCAGAGTGTTGTTAGTTATTTAGTTAGTTGAGCATGTGTCCTCCACGTATTCAGGCAGTTATTTAAAAAATAACAATCCAGCCTGTCCAGCTATGGCTTATCAGGTCATTTATTTGAACAATAATGTTCTCCTCCCCCAGTGCGATAGCTGCGGCTCAATGAGAAGCGGACAAAGTTGTTTCCATGTATGTTCAGCCTTAAGCTGCTGTCGGCAGCCGGGCTCATTAACAGAGCCCGGGTCCCCAGTGACTGACTCTCATCCCCCTGCACATCCCTTCATACCTCATATTTAAATACACGCGCTGGTTTCCCATTACACTTACAGTGCACTTGTTTACGGTCCTGTTATCTGTTTGTCTCTGCACTTTGTTATATTCTATTAATAATGTCATGTTTCTTTTTTTCTATTTCTTGCACTGTGTTGATTGTTGTTGTTTGTGTAATGTATGTATGCGCCGCCCGCCAAGACACATTCCTCGTATGTGAAACATACAATGAAATAATTCTGATTCTGACTCTGAAGCTGAACATCCGTGCGTTGCTTAATAGGACTTCAATGTCCAAGAGGTGTTGCTGTGCTCAGCATCAATGCAGAACTCGCTCGTAAGCCGCTACATGATGACCTAAATGGCGATTTTGCAACCAGGAAATGTAGACGAGTGCCTCCATCCTATGGTTCTTCCGTAGTGTAGTATACATTTGTGACTTTCCGTTTTGTGTCACTAATTGTATATTTCTGTTTTTCTTATTCCTATTTATTCATTTTAACAACAGCAGCAACATTGATAATGAAAATATATTCAGGGTTTAAAGAAGATTCCAAATATGTTGTCTGTGTGTTCAATTCAGCTTGACTCTGGCTTTACATAGAAAATAATGGCACATGGTGTTGCCGATGGGTTTATGGGCTTTAAGCTGCTTTGCTTCAGTGTTGTCCCGAGTTGCTAACGTTTAACAAAACTCATTGCCATCATGGAAAATACTACATTATTATATTGGAAGGATTGTGTATATGTGTTTCCAAATGGACTAAACATTGCAGGATGTCTAACTTAATTTGGTTTTCTCCACAAATAAGAATATCGCATGAATACATTCACACAGTACAACCGAAAGACTAGACACAGCAAAAACACCACAACTTGCTCCTCTCTAAATCTCCACCAAATACTGTAGAAACACAAGAACATGGGAGTTCTCCAAACACTATCTCCTGTCTTGTCGTGCCGCAGGAAAGTAGAAGACTTAATAGAACAGAGAGAGCGAGTGCACGGACCGATGCAACGGCTTTGATCGTGTTAACTATGCCAGAGCAAACACCGTTATAGGCGCTCTGCTTGTGCAATGCACGATGTAAGCACGAAATGCATGGACACTCTCACGCCATGCATGTTGGTGGTGGAAGCGGTTGATAGAGATAATCCAGTGATCTGGTCAAATTGTATTTAAATGATATCATCTCTCGGCTGTGTTTCCATTACACTTCCTGCTATCAGCACGTTTAAAGAATAGGCTTTTTTTAGAATACACAGTCACATAAAAATGTAGGGTATTCAATGAGATACCACATATAAATACACATATTACATACACAATAGATTATGGGGATTCTTTTATAATTCGGACAAAAACATTTGCTTGCATAGAAGCAACAAAGCCTCACACTGCAAGAGTTGAACCCATCCAATGTCGGACAGTTTTGCTCTGATCATAATTTAAAAGATTTCATCACTATTTGAAAACTGTCAGTTATTTGTTGTTGATCATCTAATCGAATGGTTTTATTCTTTAAAGCAAACCAGAATGAAGCACATGAATGGTTTTTTTATATTCTCAGATGTGCTGACACATGCAAACAAGTTATCACATCCTGTAATCATCGGGCTACAGTATGTCATCAGTATGTCATCGGCTGTAATCATCTTCATTTTCTAAATCAACTCTGATTTTCCAGTTTGGGCAACTACTTCAATTACTTTTCTTATTTTTCATGAAAATATTACTCCATAAATATTGTATATTTTGTAGAATGATCCAAATGATCCTTAGTTGTAGTTTGCTTTTGGTGCTAAGTAGAAATTGTTTGTATTCTACGACACAAAACTAAGATGGTGAGCTTGGTACAAGCACAGCCTCACATAGCCGCTAGCATGGCCGTGGACCTCTATGAATCAATAAAGTCATTATGAATAAACCTTATCTAGAATTATGAGAAGTATTCTATAATTTATCCTGGCCTAGTTACATTACAGCCCAATCAATTCAGGCTAAACTCCTATATTGACCTACATATTACAGTTTCAGTGCCTTTGATTATCTGTAATGTGAAAGCATCATAGTGCCACATAAATGATGTGACCTGATCATTGCTCCAGGAATAAAATCGTACTGCAACTCAGAGCATCTTTCTGTCGTGGCACAACACTGCTAGCCAAAGGGCCAATCGAGGAAGTGGTGGTCGCGTCTGCTTCTAAGGTTAGCGGCTCAGTAAGTCTGCTGTCTACCAAAATCAGCTCTGGGAGAACACCGTTTGTTAGCATGTTAGCATTGTTACTGTGAGCATGTCAGCAAGCAATAGATCTCTATACAGACGTAGAGATCTATTCTTTCATCACATATTCAAGCCATGTACATGTAGCACATATGCAGCCAGTGTCCTGACCCACACCTCCCTGATATGCTCTCTTCTGGGACACACAACTCTGGTTCACGGGTCACAAAGTGCCTGGAGGTCCTTTCAGTTTCTGCATGACATCCCTCGGGGCCGAGCCGTAAAGGTGCGGTCCCTTTGTCGGAAATAGCCTCGAAGTAAGATAAACGTGAAACCACCATTAGGCTGCCATTGAAGGGACATGGTAATAGGACCACCATTAACGCTTGAAGGGTGTTACTCAGAACCGGGGGCAAGAAATAAGCTGCGAGCTGCGATGGTGTGAGAGTGACAGAGTGACATTGAGGTGGAATGGGAGCTGAATGTGCAGCTGCAGCCAATAATACGGCAGGTTTTTATGTATATATTCTATTCTCCCCGCGGACTGAATGTTGGTACTTTGACATCTCGTTCATGACAATAAAATGCAGTAAATTGAATTGAGAGAGACACAGTGTGGGGGAACCGTCTGGAGAAAGGAAGCTAACAAAGACACATATCCATTGAGAAAGAAAGCAGTTCTGCATTTGTCAGCAAAACGTACCTTTCAGTCATCGGGACAGACGGGCTGCCAGCATCGGTGTCACCTCCACTGTCACTCTGTGACATTGTCAAAGTTGGCAGCATTGGCGCAGAATTGGGAGAGGAGAGCTGGAAAGGAGGCAAAATAGATCACGGTGCAATGAGAGGGAAGAGAGAAGCAGGCGGACTCCCCAGGCAGCCGAGCACCGAGTGCGAAGCAATCGTTTACGCACAGAAACACGTCGTCGTTGTTTGCAGAAACGGGCCAAACAGGTGACGGCATAACTCAAGGGCTAAGCGTTGTCAGATAAAAACCCGCGGTATCCCTGTGAAGTCAGTGTGTAATGAACTACTGGAAACAGCTTGACGCTTTGAATGAAGCACCATGTCATACTCTTAGGTATTTGAGAGAATGTGAGGAAATGGGAATTAATAGTGGAAATAAGCTGCGGGGCTGAAAGTGCAAAGAAGTGCATTCACTCACTCACAATTACACACATGCACACCGGAAAGCTCCCCGGGGATCTGATGGTGTAGGTCCTTTACTTCAATTGTGATAATGTGGAAGGGATGGTTGCTCTGTACAGTATGTGCTGTGTGTGATACTTGTATTGTGGCTGGATGGGTGAGACGTGAAACACGGTAGTACCAACTTTTTTTGCATTGTTATATTTTATTTGAGTAATTAATCCTTTTTTTTTTAAAATTCTCATAATCTACTTGCGCTTACTTGAATGAATCTGGAATTTTAATGAATCATGCATTTTCACTATTTGTATTGTACATATCCCGATCAAGATGCAGATAAAAACTAGTGCTGGGCAAATTAACGTGTTCATGCAGGATTAATCTGGCGAATACTATAGCGCGTTATAACGCTTTAACTATTTGATCATTCGTTAACTGCATGTTTGTTTGTGTTTTTTCGCATTATTTTTCGCATTGGGAGGGGCTTATCGCTTTAAATCAGGCGGCGTAGTTCAGACCTGGCGTCTCACGGCTCTCCCAGTCCGGCCCGCGTGAGGTCAATCAAACATGAAAAATAAATCAATAAGATAAACGCTATGAATGCAAATACGGCGACACTGCTTTTACTTTGCGCCCGCGCGCTTCTGTGTTGACGACGTGAGCCTGACGTGAAAGCACAGAGTGTTACGTAGCTTCTGTTCTCAACAAGCAGCTTCGTCAAAAGCTTCGACGAAGCGCTCGCACACCGGCAGGCATCGCGTCCAGATTGAAAGCGAATGCCCAAAGCTCCGGACCTCGCGGCCTGATCCGCTATGGCAGATCATCACTTCTGGATCTTTACTCGTCTCTCAAAGAGGAGAACTTTCCTCCCATCACAAGATGTTCAGTGCACTTGTTCAAGCCAACACAGACTGGACTTTTCTCACTGAGGAAGAAAAACTGAACTGAAAACATGAAAAGCACTTATTGCTTTTGTATAAAGTGAATCAATTGCTGGTCTTTAACATCTTTAAGGTAAGCAACAGACTGAACATGGACCAAAGAAGGAGTTTGTCCCTCACAGGGACCCTTACTACTGTTCAGAAAAAAATGAAACAGATGTTAACTTGCTGTTGCTCCACAGTGCTCTTATATTGTTCTGATAACATTGCTTTAAAATTAACAAGTGCAAGACACTAGTTTTTACTTCATTATTGAATTTAGCGCATAACGCGATTAATCGCCGAAAAATCATGCGATTCATCAGTTAATTTTATTCAACTTTGCCCAGCCCTCATGAAAACTTTCCAAATTCTTTACTAATGGAGACATAAAGGTTACATGTACAGCCAAAGGTACCGTAGTCTGGTACGGTGACATTCTTCCTCTGAGGAACTTGTGACATAAACATTTGGACAGAGGTCTTCCTCAGCATGTGAATACATCTGTACTATTTAGACACGAAGTGCAAACATCACGATTACCTCATAAACTTTTAGATTTTTTATTTATTTTTATGATTATACATCCTAATGTGAGCTGGGTGGGGTTACTGTGTCACTCAGTTCAGGAAAATTCTTCTTCACTGTTTGATTTCTCCAACAAATTACGTTTTATCAATTACAGACATATCGCGTGATTCTAGAGTGGGAACGTTTTGTCATTGTGAGGATCTGAGTCATCTGTCTGGGTGGGGACGGTAATCGTCCTCTATTGTTTGCACGACAGTATTTGTCTATCTTAGCACACTGAAGAAGGCTTTGCTGCAAATGTTCCTGTCAGGGATTAAAAATGGATCATAAGTGAGGCAATTTCCTATACAGCTTAATAAACAACATTTTAGAAGATTGTGTAGCCCTGCAGAATGTGCTTGAATGTTTTTCTGTAACATTTTCGGAAAACAAAGCGACGACCAATCGAAAAAAAGCCATCAGCAACAGGCCTTCTCATCTATTCTGGCTTGTTTACGTTCTCCGAGAGAAAGTTCCTAAAATATCCCTCAGTAAACTCTGTCTCGTACTCCTTCTCTTCACCTCCCCTTCGCTTCGTTTGTTGAAGTAGAATCCATCTCTTTGTGGCAGGTTGGGAACTTTTCATTGTTTGCCTGTGTGCGAATCGATTAACATGCATAATTCATAGTTAGTGGTTTAAGAGCAGCTCAGCTTCTCTCCCGTTTGGCCCTTTGATTTCCGTCTTTCTCTCGGCCCCCTCCTTTCCCCCTCAGGGAGAGCTACAACCCTGATAAATCACCTCACACACCCTGATGTGAGGGCCCACACATGTGTATAGAGATATATACAGGCGTGGGCGCGCACACACACACACACACACACACACACACACACACATTACGTGGATGCACATGTGGATGGTTGCACTGAAAAAGAGATGGAAAAGAGGATTGAAGCTCTTTGAAACTGTGAACGTCATCTCCTGCAGCACCATTGGGTCTCTTTCCATGGACTTGTGTATCAGTATTATCAACAGATACAAGGTCTAACAGTCTCACATAAACTTCCCCACTTAAAGCGTTACGCCTTATTGGGTCTACTTGAGGAAAATGTGTCCAATGACATAGTTTTGGTCACGATATATTTTCAACCATAAGAAATTCACAGCGAAACGCAGACAAATCCCCCATCGCAAAACCCAGTCATGACACAGTGTTAGTGTTCAGGCAACAGCCCAGTGTGTCTCGGCCTTTAGCGACAGTCCACTTTATGCCTGCAAGAAACTTTCCTTCTTTCCCAACGTGCATCCATCCATCCAGTGGTCGCTGGGGCAGCGAACAAGGTGGAAAGCAGCAGAGGAGGCCGGGACAAGAAGATAAGGAGACGACAGTTGACAGGAGGAGAGGCAGAGAAGAGGAGTCGGGCTGTGGATGAAGATTTAAGAGCAGGTTGAAGACAGGTGGGGGTAGGAGAAGAAGAAAGAGTCGTGGAAGGTGTGGAATGTTTTCAAAAAGAGAGATTGGTACAGATAAACCAGCTCGGGGCTATAGGGAGGTGAGGACAGCGGGCAATTTGCAGGGAGGTCAAAAGATGCAAAGTGAACATAGAGAGAATAATCGAATACCAGTTCTGATGAAGTAGACCCGGAGCAATAAATCCACAAGCTGCAGTAACACTCAGCCTGTTAGCCTTCTCATCCCTATTGTTTCAAGTGTTGTATTGCTACCGCAATAGATTACATTATGGAACCTGCTCTTTGTCTAATGCACTATTTTACATGAGCATCCTTGTGAATCAGATTGAGGTATTTGGTTGCTTCAGAAACCTTTGAATATAAAGTGAAGATCTTTGCTTGTGAAGGATATTATTCTATTGTGAAGGTATGCGATTCCTAATTATTCTTGCTATTTTTCAGAACAGGTGTCTCAAAATTGTGTCTTTTCCTGTTTAACTAACTTTCTCAAAACTGAAGGTTTTAAATTACAATGAAGTAAAAAAAAAAAAAAGGTGTGGTAATTTTTACTAAATGTAGTCGTCATCAAATATTGTATGGTTCAAATTGTCGGATTAATCAGCTAATTATTTGATCAGTTGGTTTCTTGAACCTCCCAGACTGTTAGGTTAGGGAAGTTGAATGTTTCCTCTGCATGTCTTACCTAATAGAGTATTGGACAGTTTTTTTCTACAGCACATGATTTACTGCACATCCAATAATTGGTGCCAATACAGCATCTTGTGTCTTATTTATGTTGGGAGGACAAAAAGAAAGGGGTTGAAAGGATAGCATGGTGGATTGGTGCACAGCCTGCTGTTTCTCATTAAAGAATGTAGTTTGTGTCAATATGTGCAGAATTGACCAATTCCAACATGGACATCAGGTGGACAGACAGACAGCACAACAAGTTGTGAAGGAATTTTAGCACTGATTTACAATTGGATGAGCTTTATAGTTATTTTAGATCCAATAGAAGATGCTTTTTTGCAAAGTGACATTTAAAGATCAGGCAACTTTGCTCATATTTGGGCCGTGAAATCACTAAAATGCACAAACCACACTCATGTCCTTTTAATCCCACCCCCCCTCCCTTATCTCTGTCCCTCTTTTCAAATGTCACTGAGCCCTGCTTTCTCTACGAGTGTACCACTTACCCACTGCAGCCGCTTAGAGCAGCTAATAGCTGGCCTGACAGCACTCGCTCAATACACAGCACAATTGCTGGCTGGCCCACATACAGGACAGTCGTCACACCATGTAATCAGACCCCCCACCCCTCGCTTCCTCCATCGCTCGCCCCTGTCCTGTCACTCTCCGACTATCAGTGGCGCTTCCTTTCTAACCCCTCTCTCGATTTATTGTCCTCCTGCTCGGATACATTGTCATCCATCTCTCATCATTCTCCTTTATCTCTCCATCCTCCCTCATCCATCTCCGGGCTCCCTTCTTTCTCTTTCTATCCTTGAAGTGTGCAGCTCACCATTTCACCCTTTCCTCTCTCTCTCTCTCATCTCTTGCCACTTGCTCAGATGAAGGCGTCAGGTCAGTAGTAATCGATGAGAGACTTGTCCAGGCTGAGCTAAAATGAGTCAGTGTGTGTGTGTGTGTGTGTGTGTGTTGTGTGTGTGTGTGTGACACTGAGCGAGTCAGTCAGTAAGTCAATATTTCTCAATCGATACCATGATAACTCCTTCTCCCTGTGGACACTCAAAGCCTCACTCTCGACCAAGTTCAAGTGTTTGTTCTGTGTGTCTTTCATCACCTGTCAACCGAGGCACAAGTCCCACAGTTAATGGTGTCTCGGCCACGATGGAGCGACATGAGGCTCGCATGATAAACAGACAGAGTTTGTGTGTGTGTGTTCTTGCCAGAGACGAGTGACCGCAAACTGGCATTTTGTGTCTATTCTGCTGCACTGCTGCTTTGGTAGACATGACCCGTCCTACTTAATTACATTGCTAATGCCTCATGCTCATTAATGGTGTTTGCCGTCTCTTGAGCAAAGAAATTAGCCAACGGGGGAACGGAGAATTCGGGAGTGTGAGGGAGGGTGAAGGAGGAGGAAGGAGGGGAGGGAAGGTTAGGCAGGGGCTGAAAGAGATGGAGGCGAAGAAGAGGAAAAGGAAGAAATGGAAGTTGGGCTGGAGTGAGACAGAGGAGACAATGTTAGAAAACAGTGATGTGAGAATTTCAAAGTGCCTTTTTATTTGGGAGAAAACAAATTGCCTCCACTGAATTAAATCTTTCTCTCTCTCGGTAAATAATTTCTCTTTTTCTGCTTCTTTGTCCCCTTCAAAAAGATTCATTGATTTGCAGCTCTAACCAGCTGCATGTGCGGACTATCTAACTCTCCCACTACCCAGAAATATATTTTTTTTGGAGGACTCAACTTCTTTGTTTTGTTCCGAAAGTCAAGTCAAAAATCAGTCTCAGTGCTGTCACTCTTTCAAGAACTAAAGATTTCACACTAAAAGCGCAGGCTCGTCTCAACACAGAGAGAAACGTCTGTCCAGTTTGGAGAGCGGCCGTGCTCGTGTGCAGCTGTGTGAGCCATGAAAGAGTTTGGAAAAATTCAACTTCTGCTGAATTACAGTGTTACTCTTAATTCCATTGTTTTGAATGTAATCTTTGTCACAAGTTGTTTTGGGGAGGATTAGTTCCAACAAGCCAGCTTACTGTGCTGTAAACCGCCACTTAATTATTTGACTTTATCCTGGTGAGCAGCTGAAGCTGATGAAAGTCACTGACTTTATTCCTTTTTAAAAAAAAGTGGAGCAGAGCGGAGTAAAGGCAATGACAGAAGGCAATACGAGTAAAGATGACAGTTGAGCGGGACAACGGAGAAAAGAAGAAAGTGGCGCAGTGAAAGGAAAATATATGAGGAGAGAGATAAAACAAGGAATCAAAACTTCAGCGAAGAGTGCTCTCTGAGCAACAAAAAACTTCAGTGGAACGTAAAGAAAGTTTTTCCCCTGAGGGATGCCGACCGCTGAGAGAGGAATATATAAAAGCCAAACAATTTTAAATTCTTTAGTATACTTATTTTTGGAGCAAGTCAATGAAACCTTGGAGTGTTTACACTGAAAGTTTAAGTTGTTAGGGGAGCAGAACACATCAGTGAGACTCAGGTGTGCTCGAAACAAGCCCTGAAGTCTGACGTGGTTAGATTGGAGGTGGGAGGACGAAAGAGGGGCGCAGCGGTGTGTTGACAGAAGCAGATTGACCTTGTCTTGTTGGCTGGATAAGGAAAGGTAATAAAACAAAGAGTAACGGCAGCATCAGGACAGAAGAGTCTCAAAGACCGCCAAAAGAACCCAGTCACATCTTTTCTACAGCCGGTTGCGAACATAAACCTCCATGAGCTACTGGTCGTTCAAGTATAGCGGGAAAATGACTGATGAACTTTAATATCAACATTTCATTTTCATTTCATTTATTTATTTCTTTTAAGTTATACTGTTCGTACTTTTTCTGTGAAGAAATATTTACTCTAATCATAACACAATGCCATCCATTGTGCACCATTTGTCGAAAGCAGATTAAATAGTTTTTTGTCACACTGCATCGGTGCAAACAGAGTCCAAGCTTCAAGCCTCTGGGCGGACATTTCTCATGGCCGACTCGACTCCCGACTCTTAGATAGAGTTTCTTCCTGAAAGAAGTTCCATTCACAAAGGGCAGCTCGTTAGCCTAGCTTGCTAGCAACATTAGTTCTGGTTCCCGCTTTCTGTTTTGTTTTATCCGGCCACTCCTGTACATTCAGTGATTTCTTTGTCCTGCATACAAAGTTGGGGATCCAGCTAGCAGTAGGTGTGTTTCAAAATGCACTCATTTATTTCCACGATCACAAAGCTCACACAACAATAACACACTGCTAAAATGACAATACCGTAACTGTTACAATACATGCAATAGTGCAATCAGATGGCTCATGCAGCTCGTACAGCTTAAAAATGGTGTGGCGTACACAGTCAATCACGGTTGTCTTCTTGTGGGCTTCACAGACTAGAGTTCACATAACAACAAATAATGAAAAAACAAACAAACTAAAGATACAGTTTGTAAATTCCAAAAAGGGCAGAAAATACCAAGAGTTTTAGTACCGAACTGTACATTATTAGTTTGATATTTTGGGAAATGTCACTTTTTCATTGAGCGTTAGATGACCAGAGTGATGAAGCTACTGCAGTTACACAGTTATTGAGAAGGGAAGCACACTTTCTATTACCGCTCCGTAGATCTGTAACCGTTCAACCTTTTGACACAGCATCATTTTAAGCTGGTGAGCTTTCATCTGGATGAGGGTGATGTTGTCTTGAGGAAGACATTTCAGAGCGGTAGATCGACCCTCTCTACCACCTGGTTGGTGATGACCAGCAGGAGTTAGTTCTTGAGTTTTGTTGACGTTCAGTTGACCGACAGAACTCGTTCCTGTAAGCTGTGGCATCATGATAGGAAAACGGTCCCACCAGAGTTGTATAATCAGCCAAGTCGGATCATTTCATTCACCGGTGTATAATGAGTTGAGAAATGGTGAGAGGACACACCGCCAAGGAGCGCCTATGCTGACGGTAAAGGAGTGTTCTGCTCTGAAAGAAGTCCAAGACCGCAGACTGAGAGACCGGAGGAAGTCTGGCTGTTAACGTTTGCTGTGAATTCCTGTGGAAATGATTTATTAAAAGCGGCATGGTCCAGTTGTGGTGACAGCAAATGACTTGTCAAAACTCAGCAGTGAGTAATCTCCTCACTCTGTATGTTACCACAATACTGTACCCAGTCACAGAATAATGTATGGAGTGCTCAAATTACAGCAGGAACTACGATCAATTTACCACAATCACATCACCATTACATTGTCAGTTTGAACCAAAATGAAAAAAATAAAATGATCTTCTTTTTGGTAATTACAATGTCTGACAAAATAAGGAAACAGATTTTTTTTTTCTTTAAATAATGTTAAAACACCATGAATAATTACTGATTCCCTCACATTTTTGTATTATTGTTTCAGCTCCTGTAGCTCTCCAGCACAGCCCACAGCACAGTTTGCAGCCCGAGTCATTCTGGGTTGTTAATCATTTCGAAACCACATGCAGTGTCTGGATTTAATGCATTCACAGATTTGTTGAATAATGATGTCCTCGGTTCCGTGCCAGGGAGGGATTGTTTGCGCAAATGTTTGGGTTCCTCGCTGGGTCCTGGAGGCAGCCCGCGGAGAGTTAGGGGTTGGACATGACTCTGCAAGGAGAACTCAAGGATACGACTGGACAAGCGGTCCCCAAAGTCATTATGCTGCCTCTGCCCCCGCACGCACTCATCCACCATATCTATCTCAGAGGTCTCCTCCCCGTTCACAGAGGTCCCTCTCTCTCTCTCTGGTGGGTTTGTTGTCTTCGTGCTGTCTTTCTCACTGCATGCTAGATAAATGCCGTCCTCTGCAGGCTCCCTGTCTCCGTCTCCTTTCTCCCTCGCCCCTCTCTGACCCTTACATTATGTCTCATCGATGACTGATGGCCCTGCTCCGTCCCCGAGCCCAGTCAACCCGAATAAAAAGGAGTCAACTCATTATTTTATTCATCCCGATGGGACTTTGCTGTCCATGGAGCAAGAATAGAGGAGGGAGCAGAGAGTAGGTAGAGTAGGAGTGAGGACAGGACACAGACTGTGAAGGGTAATGCCTGATTTATAATTCTGTGGAAAAGCTCGAGCAGAGCAGCGTCGATGGAGCCGAGGAGACGCAGCGCACACCTCCTGAATTAGACGGCGTGGAAGAAGTATGTTCAGGCTTGGCTTAGTTTTGAAACAACACCATGATTAATTATAGGCACAGGAGCATCTCTTCATCGTCCAATTCTTCCACCAGTTTATTTTTCCAGCCATGGAATTTGGTCAAATGTGTGTGGAACTATTTATTGGAAGGCACTGATCACATAAGTCAAAGGCCAGCTGACAAAGGATTTCATGTCCACGGCGGGTTCAAATCAAAAGAAATGACATTCTACATGAGAGGAGATGGTCACAGCGCCACAGCCACAGGAGTATGAATCCAGTAAGGAAACACAACGGTAAATTACTCGAGACAGCCACACAAAAAGTTGGGGGGATAATAGCAGAGAAAAAACAAACTGATGAAGGATGAAAACAAGACAGAAAGTGATGAGTGGTGGAGTAAAAGAAGCGGTGAGAAAGTTTCACAGGACTCCATGGGGTATTGCGTTGTGTTGTCATCGGGCTGCTGGCATGGCGGATGATTAGTGTCTTCTTCAAGGTCTTCAAGGAGCAACTACTTTATTTTCGGCTGATAGCTGCAGTTATTTTACATTCACTGCACTACTTTTACTTTGGGCTTTGATGAATGTCCGTGGCAGGAAGAATGCTTTGTAAATGAAAAAAAATAAATAAAGGAAGAGTTTTACACTTGGTTTTACACTTTGGGAAATAAGCTTTTTGTTGGGAGTTGAATTAGAAGGAAAAAAAAGTGTATAGTTGTAGCCAGCAGACAGTTAGCTTAGCATAAATGCTGGAAACAGCTTGCCTGTTTGCCTCTGTGAAGTTGTCATAACATCTCCCCACCAGTATCTCTAAAGCTCACTAACAAAGTATATCTTCTTTGTTTATTCCTCAATAAAACGTACAAAAAGTGTACAAACGACACGTCACGTGCTCTACTTTTTCTAGCTGGCACCGGTAACCTCATAGAGTCTCAGCTGGTGGTCTGGCAGCTGTAAGCCCCATAGTGCTTAAACACTGATTTGTCGTTCCTGCGGTTTTGGTGGTGTTTTGTGCAGTTTGCTCCCATTGGACAGAGCCCAGGTCAGCTGTTTCCAGTCTTTCTGCTAAGCATCTTTCACAAATGTCAATTTCTGAGAAAACTCCTCAATTCTCCCTGTTCTCACACCTTCACCTTTTTCTGTGTCCCCGTTGCTCCAGTGTGAAGATGGTGTTGCTGTGGACGGCCGGGGACGTCTTCAAGACCACCTACTTCGTGATGAACGAAAGCCCGGCTCAGTTTTGGGTTTGCGGGTCAGTTCAGATCATAATCGACGTGGCCATCCTGCTGCAGGTCCTTTTATACAGCCAAGACACCCGGGTCAAACTAGGTTGAAGAGGGCTGTTGTCTTGGGCATTGTTGAGGTGTTTGAACTAAATTCAGCTGCAAAGTTGATTGAATTATCATGGGAGACATTTAGCTTCAAAAACACGTTGATTATACGCACATACGTACACGGGATCATCACGCCCGAATGATGTCCCTTCAAGTGCAATTCGGCAAACCGTTTTAGCCTTGATCAAACTAGTCGGTCAAGCACTCACAACCACACCTTTGTATCCAAGACAAGGTGGCACTGGGGAGGCTTTTTAGCATTTTATACTATTTATTCATTTGTTTTCTGTTACATTACTTGGATCCTGAAGTGTCGTGCACGTGGAAGCTGAACGAGAGAAACATTACTCACATTGGCAGCTCACTAACAGCAGATCTGTGCTGTTCCACTGGCAGCTGAAGCAACCAGCGCTCCACTGGGAGCTCTGCACTGGAATCTACTCCCAGTTCACACTACACGCCTCACTGAACTGTTCACATAATACGTAGTGTGAGTCTGTGTGTGTGTGTTTGGTTTTCTGTGTGCTTTTGTGTGGCACGCTTGTCGGTGTGTCTGTGCAGTCGCAATCGATTTTTGCAGCACCAAGCAAAGACCACAACACGTACGGCAAGTAATTGTAGGTACAAAGGGCATCACGGTGGTTTAATTGATAAGCAATGCAGGTCTGTTACAGTATATGTGAAAAATAATTAAAATATGTGGCCATGCTGCAATGCTTTGTACTGCAGAGACGCCAAAGAGTACGTCAGACTTTGGATGAAAACATGTGATGTAAAAGTATGACTGAATGTTTGTGGCATTGTCATTTCTGTGGCATTGTCTTTGTTCCATTACTCGTCTGTAGTCCGTCTCTATAAGCCACTCACTCGGCCATGTCTTCTGGACAAGTAATGGTTTTATTAAAATAATAATCAGGAATATTACAGTGTATTTTACCTTGATCTCTTGTTGAACACATTTAGTGTCACTGCACTGAACACCCACTGCTGTTTTTTTTTTTACTCCTAATGAGCAAACAATACTTGGAAATAAAATGTAATCTCGTTGGGCTTAATTTCATGCTTCAAGACATTTACCTGAAGTGCCTGTAACACTTATGTGAAACCTTTTTTTTTTGAAGGAAGACCCTCCCCTTCATCATTCATATTTTCTTACGTAAAAATCAACATCCTCGCCACAATATCTCAAGATGATTGAACAATATTAAACTGGTACAACTTGTTTCATTGATTTAAATGAGCATGGTGTAAGATTTAAGGGGTCTTTTAGCAGAAAAGTATGTTTTCAGAAGTGTGCAATCACCTGCGACTAAGAATTAACTTAGCATATGCCCTCAGTTATATCTCTTATTGCCCACTGTATAACCCATACAGTGACTGAGTTGCATAACAGATCTAGCTATTCATGTAATAATGAACTATATTAAGGGAGGGCTAAAAAAACACCACTCTGCCCTCTCAGAAAGTCAGACTACCCTCCCCGGAGCCAAAAGAAAACATACCACCCCCCTTTTTCTGACCCTGCCTTCACCCCAAATTATTTCAGTACAGTCCCTTTGATTAGAATATTTAGTTTTCCTTTCATCGCATGTATAGTTTTCTATCAAAACCACCAAAGCAGGATGACACAAATCAGTACCAGCAGCTGATCAGTAGTCTGTGCAGGTTTCTTCTTACTTCCCGGGGCATGGTTTAATTAAGTAGTCAAGCTGCTATACCTGCTCATTAAGTCTTTTGCTCACATTTTCAACTCAGCAGCCAGTTTGTGTCCGTCTGTTAATCTAAACCTGTGTTTCTAGTTTATTTTCAGTGAACGTCCTGTTTAAATTACATATTGTTATGGTTTGCGTCGTAGAGACAACCTCTTCCGAGCTGCAATAATGCCTCCTTCAGCCAGAAGATGAAATTAGTAAAGGTAGCATAATTGCATCACATGTGTATTTCAGTATTATCCTCAGGGTCAGTATGTAGAAAATATATACATGAAAGAGAATTTTCATTAAAATTCTGAATTACTTTTTTCATAATCTGACAATTTCTAATTATGAAAGTGACTGAATATCATGTCATATGTCACCTCAGCTATGATATTGCATCAGGATTTTGTATTATCTGTCATTGTAAGCAATAATTTAGCATTTTTTTTCAAGGCTTTTTTTTCCCACTAAGTTAGATCAGGATCAACATCACTCTCATGTCTCTACTCTGATATGAAGCTCCAGTTAGCTTAGCTTAGCATAAGATAGAGAAATGGGAAAACAGTTAGCTTGGCACTGTTAAATGATTTTAAAAACACTTCCTGGAAGTTACTGGTTCTGGCCCGGTTAATGGTACTTTTTGGAGGCGCCGGTATGCTGGACTTGTAAATGATAGACAGAGCCAGGCCTGCTGTTTCCTGTCATGCTAAGTTAACATAATTAAGTGATGGCTTTTGCTACATACAGTAATATCAGCCTTCTTGTCAAACTTTCAGTAAGAAAGCAGATAAAACATTTAATAAAAGCTTATTAAATAAAATGTCCAACTATTGCTTAAAGGTTGATAAACATGAGAAAGTCTTATTATCAATCCTCGTTCGGCATAATGAGATCACAGGCCGAAGGAGAATCTAACCAATGTCTTATGTAGGTTTACGTATTAATACTTGCCCTTCTGCTGGTAATGTAATACGTACATGCTATTTTATTGGATAAGTCAAAATGACATTTACAGAAGTGTCCAGGGTGCTGATCAACTTTTCTGATGTCCGGCTGACACTGCACACGTTCAGCTTTTTTTTATTTCTGTGACCTTCCATTGTGGGTATACATCTATTCTTCAAGTCGAATTATCTTATATTACATCTGTGAGCTGCCATGTTGAAATCTGTGTGTGTTATCTCATATACCCAGCATACTATATACTATATATTGTATTGGAATTGCATTCTTTCTGTTTTCAATATGTTCTTATTGCCAGATGTGTATCTTCATATTGTCTCTCTTTAGAAGCTCGTTCTGGGCTCCCTGTAGCCTTTTCTTCTCAAGGGCAGCAGAGCAGATTAGCTGGTTGTGATAATCCCTTCCACCAAATTCACATTATGATGAACGTACATGTTGCCTTCCCACTGCAACACTGATAAGAAATACATTTAGGTCTGTCATATCTGAGGAAGGACAGACCTCACCCGATGCCAGACATTTATTTTATGGAACATGAAAAGATTGATAGATGACAAAAAACTGTCAACGAAAGGATTTGTGTCAATTTCAGTTACTGTTTTAATGTGATGTTTCTTTGGTAATGTATTACAGGATCTGATAAACCAAAAGTACAACCAAAAAAATAACATGGAAAGGTATTTTACAGGAATGTGAAATATGTATCATGATATTTTCTCAAATAAAACTATTTATATTTCAGTATGTGGTCTTGTGTTGTTACTGTCAGTGTGTTTTAAAATGAATGTCTTGGAGCATGTGAAGAAGAAAGGGTTTGACACAGAAATAAAATCTGATCTGAGCCCAGCAGGATGCTGCTGTAACTCACAGCTAGATTTTGACAAGACTTTGACCCAAAATCGGAACTAAATCTGAACTAAAACCTCACGTGATCCCTTTAGTTTGATCCTGATCTACCAGGTAGCTAAAACCTGAATCATAAGGATGAAAATAGTTTTTTATACACCTGTCTATAAATCTTTTGTATACAACAATTCCTGATGCAGCTATTGAACACAGCTGATAGAGACGTGTGTGTGTGTCTGATGTCCATGAAAAAAACTTAAATTCCTCTATTTAAAAAGGATTAAGAGTGTGCCTGTGTACCAAATCAATTGGGATGAAAGGCTGAAGCCGAGTCAGACAAGCGGATGCACGCAAGGAGCGGACATTGATGAGTACGAGTTGATTGGGAATGTAAAACCACTGACAGTCAGCACTGCAGTAGGGGTAGTAAAATATTTAAATGGATACAGTAGATAATGGGTGGCCTTTCTATGGTTTATAGATGAGTTGGACACGAGCAGACTGTGTGCTTCACCTGTAGGCGCCTTCACTGTACTCATCTCCTCTTCTGGCTTGTCCATTTATTAGTAATACGTTGACTAAAAGTCAGCATGGAGCCTCTCTGTGTACCTGACGGTAACATGTCGGTATTATACAGTGTGTCTGATAGTCATCACTCTTCTGTTAAGCCAGCGACGGCACATGACCTTTCCCCATGATATATTCAAGATATTTCAAAGTAAATCTTGTTTATAAAGGACCCATCTGGCCGTCTGCCTTCCCGTCTTTCTGTCCACTCATCCATCAGCGGACCACCCGACATGCCTGTCTATACGGTGGCTTGTTTTAATGATTGATGTGGTGGGCTAAAATAGTCTACCTGCACTTCAGGCCTGCTCCATGTATTAATGATAGTGTGTCGTCATGCTGCGAAAACTGAAGTTTTACAAACTTCATTTTGTCACAAAGCAATGTTTGCCAATGTCAGATCTAGTGCAGTATTGGCGACTCCCTCCAGGAATGTTCTGTGCAGAAAAACAGGACTCCATTACAAGGGAAGTGGATATAAAAAACACAGTAATACAAATGTTATTTTGTTCATTGACATGGATTCATATCATTATACTCATAAATTATAGATGAGTAAATTGGTTGTCATGCTTATCTTGCTTAATGACAATAGCATACCAAAACCATTTCCATTTAATTGCGATAAATAATGTTTAATCATAGCTCTATTATAAGAAGAGCTACCATGTGCTGCATTATCGTTGTTTGTTATAGTCTGTATAGGATTATCTGTCAAGAAAAAGAGCATTTTTTGACCCAGCAATAAGACACAGTTTGTGTTTTCCGAGTGAATTAATTAACTGATATTGTAGTTTAGAGATTTAGACATTTTAAAAATTTTGAAAAGTGAGGTCCTCAGATTTGGAGGGCTTTAAATGTCATCACTATTTTTCTGTATCTTATTCAAGAACATATTCAGAAACTGCCCAAACTAGATATTCTAAATCTAACTGAGCACTAGTGCTTTCATCTCAAGAGCAGCAAGTTTTGTAGATACAAACACTTGTAAACAACAGCTAAAAATACTTTAAAATGTTCTTTATCGCATTGCAATATAACACTAACACGTTAAACTGTGATTATAGCAATTAGCTGCTTCCTAAACCATGGTCAACACATTGATGTGATACAGCTTTACTAAAATATTGAACATAGTGTGCTTCCAAACTGCTATCAACAGCAACAGGTGTAGTTACTAACTTCTTTCCAAAAAAACAATTCATTCCATAGTTGGATAACCTTGTGCACTATAATCAGCAGCACCCAGGTGTGTGAGTTTTGGAAACGTAAGGGCAACTTGGAACATGGACATCGTCCATCTCTTCTCCACCAATAGCTACAGTTCTTGGAAACTGCTGTCTTCCTGCTGTTTTGTTTTCAAAGTCGACATATGGAGGCAGAATCACCACTAATGAAAGAGAAATGAACCGGGGGAGGGAGATGGAAAAATAGATCAAGCTCATCTCATTTTTGGAAAGCGGGCAGATGGTTTTATAATAACGGGCCCAGGTTAGCAGCAGAGACACTTTAAAAGCTCCTCAAGGGGAGACCGTGAGAACAATCGATCTCTTATCTTGTCATCAAAACTAATAAAAACATTTTACAGTTCATTTCTTGTCGGAACAAGTTCTGAGATTGACCTTCGACCCCCCCCCCCCCCTCTATGATCAAAAACTTGATGACGAGGCACATAGAGGAGGAAAGCAGAGGCTCTTAAGACTGAAGGCACTTACACGGAAAACATTTTACACCAGATGGTCTTCCATTGCAGTGATGTTTCTTTGCCTTACAGGCACGAGTTGGAGCACTAAATGAAGGGAGGGGGAGCAGGAAAGGGGACATTTACAGAAATTAAGATACAGAACTGGGAAGTTTATAATATTGCAATAAATATTACTGTTAGAGAGGGGATGAAATGAAAGTACAAGTAAAACATAGTGAATTTACGGCACTAGAGGGAAATGTAGAAATGCACCTCGCGCGATGCTTTTGGGAAATGTAGCGTAGCCAGGCGGCTCTGGGCTGAAAGCAGCCTCATGGTCCCTTCAGGCATGTCCGGTAATGACAGGATAGGCACAACGGGACATGATCAAACTCTCAAGATGGATGAGGTCACTGGTATTGTGAAAAAACAAAGAATCGCAGCCTGGGATTTAGCTGCTTGACCGATATCCTGTATGTAAGAATGTGCAAACGTCTAATTTGAGGTCTTCACTGTAGATTTAAAACGCATGTCACATAACAAATGGGGAGTCTCAGTGTTTCGTCACATGACTCTATATTACATTTCAGGAACCTCTGGATGGAGAGACCTCATGCATCCATCATGCTCATTGACTGGATGGGGAATAAGGAACCGATTTAGTTCAGCGCTGTATGGCACATGGGCATCGGCGGTCAGAAGTAATGCAGAGCATCCATCAAAGAGAGCATTATTCTGCACACCTCTGCAGGTTAATCCTGCCTTCTACTCTCATCTCACTTGGTAGGTTCTTAACCTTTTCTCCATCTCATAGAGAAAAGGTGGCAATGTCTGTGATGTGTTTCGTTCAGCGTGGTCGCCAGTGTTTGCTTGATTCAATTCCTCGTAGGTCATCAGATTACTGTGTCAGCAAAACTGTTTGAAGCTGCACTAATTTAAAGTCAAACACAGATCAACAACAATGTGTGATGAGAAACGTGTCACTTGTGGTTATGATCCCGCTGGGAATTGTCCCAGGATAGCCGATTATCAGCTCATTGCTTGGGTTTAATTCATCTATACTGTTTTTGATGTAACATATTAACTACCTCATTATTTAAGCAAACATGCCAAAAAATTATTGCTGATTTAAGCTCCGTTTGGGATCAAAGTCTTCTCTGGTAGTAAACTAGATATCGTTTTTGGAGAGTTTGTCATCTCTTGGGCTCTTGGATGTGGTGACATTTTTAAACAATGTTCTAACTTTTCAGACCAAACAATGGATCAAGAAAATCAAGAAATGAAATTGTCATAAAAACTCTGATTATGTTTTCAACCCACATCTCATATTAGTCATATTAGGCAGTAAATCCTGGGAAGACCCAAGAAGTACAGATAAGAAATACCACTGTGTACCAAAAAGGCTTTTTGTTAGTTAGCAGCTAGTTACTTCTATTTCTAACCCCCCACACAACACCACCACCACCAACACAATACAAATAAAATGAAGAGGTTACAGAGCTGAAGTTATTTCAAATTCAAAGAGACTACTACAGGAAATGAACATGCTAACCGACTCTCCCCATCCCGTCTTGTTTTATCACTTGTTCTGTGAGCAGTGGTAGTAACTCACTAGAGCTCCTCACAGCGAACAAAGAACAAAGTAGAGCTGCCCTGAAGGCCTGTCAATCATACATTGGTCCGAGTGCAGTTTATAGTTTTGGGGATTAAATCTAAAGTAGCAGAAGCAGAAGAAAAAGACTATCATCCTCACCTTGTCCTCACCACTAGCTGGAAGCTGCTTCGCCAGGAGCACAGCGAGCGGCAGCGCTGGAAGATGGAGCAAATCTCTGAGGGCACATCTGTTTCAAACGTTCTGTTTCTGCTGTTCCACCCAGCCCTTCACTGGCCAGCCGTGACTCCCTGAGCTGGGGTTTTCTCTGCCGAATCCGAGCGGCCACGGCAAGCCAGCCGAAGCTGGTCTCCTGGAGTCGCCCTCTGGACAAAACTAAAATACGAGTTGTTCCCTGGACTCCAGCCAATAACACACAGACATTCTAAAAGACATACAAACACACGGATGGCCAATGTCAAGTATAGGGCAAGATTATAATTTGAAATCCTCTTGCGCTACAGTTAGTTTGCCTCTTTCTACGGAACTCACCGTACATTTAGATTGTATGAACCCGGTTCCCCCTATTTCTTTGGAGCAGCTGGCTCATTATAACACATTGCACCTTTAAGTAGTGCTTGGTGACTGCAGAAGGAGGAGAGCATGCCTGGCACGGGCAGATGGTGTATTGGCTCAGTGCAGCTTCACTCAGCATGAGGGGGAAGGAACGACCCATCAGGAAGAGGATCAAACCCGTCTGATGGATGCTCTCTTCTGACCTGTGACTCCAAGCAGAGAGCCAGAACCTCAACGGAGAACACAGCAGAGCCTCACAGGTTGTACATCGTACTGCGGACAGATGTTAAGGACATTCATAACAGCTGAGACGATCTATAAATTTAGCTCCGCGCCGTATGTACTGACCTCCATATGAGTTATTGGACAGGGACGCTGCTGCATTATGTTTAGCAACAGAAAGTGTGTGTTTAAGGTTCCTTGCAGCCACTTTTAACTGAAGCACTGTGACAAGCTTACTTGCCCTTACCTCACCAACTGTTCCCCGGTGGAGTACACATTTTACTTTGCTTTTGCTGACATCTTACATCAGAAGTCCACAGATGGCCAAATAGCTTTTGACATCATCTTCTCCCTCAGGTTTATTTTGGAATCACTAGTTCTGAGAAGGGGACCGTTTCTTTTATCTGTGAAGTTTTGCCAGTTTCTTTTTTTCTGTTTGGAGGTTGTGCAACTGTGAGCCACAGATTGTAAGTGTGTGTGTGTGTGTGTGTGTGTGTGTGTGTGTGTGTGTGTGTGTGTGTGTGTGTGTGTGTGTATTAACTGCTGTGTATATGTGTGGGCGTGTACATGCTGTCTATCATGACGGAGAATGCAGCAAGTGTCATGTTATGTGGGAGGACGACGTTAGTTGCTGTTGTTACAGTGGAGCCAGACAACATGCCTGCCGGCCAGTAAATGGATGAGCAGCATCAGAGACTCAACTGCAGGAAAGGGAAGATGATAGGAGAAGCTCATTAAATCACCTCAGGGAGGTGTACTGCTTAAAAGCTAAGCAGATAACGACATTGTCCTTCACGGAGAAAGTGCACAACATTGACTTAAATATACTTTAAAACGAAAGTGCTCTTTGATTTGACTGGAAATTTCACAAAGCCCACAAAATACTGATTCAGGCACCGACAAATGTGTAATTTCACTTGTTCTGAATAGTACTTGAACGTGTATGCTACTATTGCACATTTCCTCGGTAAATCCTCCAGCACTGGCAACCACTTTCACTGAAGAACTTTGACCTCCAGGGAAGTGTGTGAGGTCTTTCTGCTGTTCATGACAATACTCCCTGATGGAAGCTTTGGCTTCTTTCAGAAGCTCCGTGGGACAGAAAGCCCGAGTGGACTGGTGTGTATTATGCTGTGAGAAATCAGGCAATCAGGAAAGTTTGAACCTGGAGAACATTGAAGAGGACTTCATGGTGCTCAAGACTCGCAGATTGCCATTCAGACGTACGAGTACGACAACACACTCTTCAGAGGAGAGCGTCAACAACCACTGCGTTGTCTAGCAACGTAGCGGTAAGTGCTACGACAAAACTGCATTTCTCTCCTTTGCTTTAATAGGTACGTTTGTGGCTGCAGCGGCTTTGAAGTTTATGTTGTTTAGACAGCTCCAGGTTGTTTGCCTTGCTGATGTTTTATTCTGACGTTGATTCTTTGACAGGTGGCAGACTATGCACTTAATGTGGCTTAATATTGCATGTTGCACCTGCCGCTGTGTCCATAGTCTTTTTTTAACTTATTGTCAGCTATTTTTGTTAAGATTTGTCTCGTTTCTGGTCTCGTGAGGCTCCACTAAGGACGTATGTATTGATACCTTCTGTCCATTAAAATGGAATTTATTGCTGCCCTGGACATAAGAGATGATGATGTTGTTCTGTGACCTTCCCTTTAAAATTACATGTATTTTATTTTAATTAAAGTCAATTTGTATACAAGTGCTTTTACTTTTACTCATTCCTTATTTCCAGTAACCATACTTTTACAGTATAACCTTCCATTTCTGATAGTGTCAATAATGAATATAATCATTGGTAGCTGTATTTCTAAATGACCTGACTCATTTTAAAGGTCAGGCAAAGAGCTGCACAAGGGTCATTCACTCAAAACAGTATTACTGCTTCTGGTTTCACTTCTTTTCACCAACTCCTTTATCTCTCTGCCTGTTTTTCCGTCCAGATCCTCTCTCCAGAGCCACCTTAAATGACTCCTTACGTTAGTTTAATAGAAGAGAGTGCAGACTGCGGGTGAAATATCCGCCATGTCCCTGTGCCACAGCTGGCCCCCAATTTGAAGCGGAATTGCCTCTCTGGCTCATAAAGATGTGTGTGTGTGTGTGTGTGTGTGTGTCTGTTTGTGTGTGTGTGTGTGATTGCGCGTGTTCATTTGCGTGTGTGTGTGTGTGTACTCATGATTGTGTGTGTAAGTGTTTTGCAGTCCCCTTTTGCCTTTGCAGCATTCCGCTGCTTTCTCTCCTCCATTCACGAGTTAGCATGGAAGGTCACGCACACGGCACACTCGTATAAACACATCCACTCATCCACCCACACACACACCAGCTGTTTTGTCTGCACTGAGACAAAGTGCCTCAGCAAAAGCAGAAGACAGCAAAGCTTCCCTGGAAACCTCAGTGGCATACTGTATTTAACATAAATGCCTCTGCTCTCGCACAGCCATTCTGTGGTCAGGTGTTAAATTAAAACTGGAAAAAACTTTTTCAACAATCCTTCACTTGCTTCTCACTTTAAAAAAAAAAAAACAATTCCTCCCTTCCCTCAGCAATTAGCTCTGGATTAAATTGAGGTCATACATGCTTCACTCAAGTGTTTCCCTCCAAAACAAGTTTATGTATGCACCTTCCATTCTTCAATTTAGATTCAAATCCAACCACCCCTCATGTGGCACTTAAACTGAACACTTGGACTCGGACTATTAATCTTATGGGGGGAAGCTATTTCCTGCTCTCAGGTGAGGTAATTATGTTTTTACATGGAAAGAAGTTTATGATAGTATTCAGAGGGCTGCATGTACCACTGAATACCATCACCAGTCCCCAGACTGTCTGCTTGACAGGTGATGTAAGCAGGCGGGGCTAATGATGATGATGATGCAGACAGTGATAAACACAGCCATGATGATGATGAGGATATAGGTTGTAACCTTCATTGCCATCGGCGCCGAACCAATTTCCTCCCACAATTACTCAAGAAGTAGAAGGCCATCAGCAATATGTCACAGTCCATAGGGTTTACACACCATTACTGACTAACACTGACTGGTGTGGAACCAGTGGTCCTTTGCATGCCATGGTGCTGCATTAGCTTGATGATCTCAGGCTTAACGGCACATATCAGAGCATGTGGCTGATGAGGGTGCAATCAAAGATCCTCTGTACGATATGCAGGCCAAGATATCATCAACTTGTGTAGAGCTTCTTGTCATTGTCAATGAAAGCAGACACAAGGTCAGTAACCGCATCTTTAAAGTATAAAGTTATTTCTGGAAAGTGAGGAAAGATACTGGATGTCACTGCTAAAAATGTAAACGTGAAGCTCCTGAAGTGTTGAATGCACAATATCAATAAGTGTCCTACAAGATGAGGCACAGTGACAAAGCCTTTCATCCTGTGAGGTCAATCCGGTTTTGTTCTTTGGTACCATGTTCTATTCTTTCTGCTGGCAACCATTGACCTCCACTTGAAGGAGTAACTACATGAAGAAATATTGTGTACGCTGCCGAGTATAATGGCTACAAGCTAAACAAAACCTAAAAGCCAAATTGCATATTCTACACTTATTATAATAACTAGATAAATCTGCCAACAGAAATAACTATTTCAAGATATCACTCAGGTCTCCATCCCTATCAATTGTGTATTTGCCCTTGTATTGCTCTTGAAGGGCAACACATCAGCAACCACTATTGAATGATGAAATATACTTACTAAGGTCAAAGTTGCTCAATGTAAGAGGCTGTCTTTGAAAAGAGAAAGGGAATACATAAACAACCATCAAGAATATGACATGACATTAGCTTCCGTACAGAAACATATTTCACAGTGAAATGGGATAGTTGAGTGGTTTACAGTTACAAGAGGGATTCCAATCAAATCCTCTACATTTCATTTGACAGCTAAAAAGGGGGCGGTTGCCTGTTGTTAGATGCAGGAGAACGAGGGAGAGATGAAAAAGAAGCTTTGCTGGCTGTGCTGAAAAAAAAAAAAAAACATGTATAAAAAGCATAATCAATATCTTAGCTCAACATTTCTCTGTGGATCAGAAGCAAGGCAAAAATCACACCAAGGTAATACGTGACCTTTGAGGGGCCTTCTGTACATTTGCAGTGTTTCGCATTGCAGTGGGTTTGCTGTGTGTGTGTGTGTGTGTGTGTGTCACTGTCCTCTGCAGGAAAATAAATCCAGGCACAGATGTTGAGAGTGCTCTTGAGATCCAAGGTCAGCGGTGCCCTCCCCGGCCTCACCCTGAGGGGGATAACTGATGGCTGGAGGGTGAAAGGACAGAAGAGTAGATGAAAGGGGAGGATAAAGAGGAGCGAGAGGAGGAGAGACGCGGTGATGATAGGTGAATCTGACTGTGAAGACTTCCTACGTAAGGTTATGTGACAGGTATGGGAGGGCGTAAAAGAGGGAAAAGATGATGAAAAGAAAGAGGGTTTAAAGGCTATGGACAGGAGTGTAAGGCTGTTTAATATGCATGCTTCAGTCGTCTCCACATACATTTCTGCCTCCTCATTATGCTGGGATTGTGCTGGGATGAAAAAAATGAATAGGTGATGAAAGTGTGTTGGTGATAATGGTCTTCTATCCCAGTAAGTGTTTATTCTGCCAATATAAAAATAGAATAACAAATGCTTTGTGTAAAGTAGCTGTTCTGCCTGTGAAGCCTTTAATAGTGAGGTTTCATTTCTAATCACACCTTTCATTCCTGCAGTAGCTTACTGGACATGAAAGTATGTGCGGCTGGGCTGTCTAATCTGATGTTTCTACCTGTCAGGAAATTATTTTCACTGCAGTATGTAAGGATTGTTAAATGTGACGCATGTGGAAATGGTTTCTCTCTTGCTCGTTTCTATATTCATGCTACTGATTCATCAATGATTGCTGCAGTATTTCTGAGCAGTTCACCTCAGTGCACCAGTGCTTTGTGTCAGGTTTGCTGAGAGGTGTTTTGTGTGATCCACGGACAATCCAGATGCTCACTGATTGACCTTGGGTGAGCTGCAGAGGAGCAAAATAGTTGAAAGGATTGAATGAGAAAGAGGGAGGAAGAGAAATACCGTGGAAGGGATTGACAATCTTTTTTCTCAAAAGCTTCTTTCCATGAGTGCTGCATTAATGCAAAAAGGTTTTGCCCAAAAAAATAAGAGTGTTATATTGTTGTTTTTGACTGTGTTGAAATGGAAGCACGGTTTTTAAAGCTTTTTTGGCAATCTTAGTATAATCTGCCTTGATTTTAATCCAGAACACCAGCAGAGTTGAAACTGACTTTTAAGTTTCATTTTTGGGGTAAAGTACCATTGACTTGTGTCAAGAGTGTTAGACGCACAGACTGATGTATACAGGCATTTTTACAAATAAAACATCTTTCTGACATTTTCATTCATTCATTTTTTTTGTGCGGGCCCGGTGTTTGGGGACCGCTGCTCTAAATTCTAAAAGATATAACCCATGATTTCCATCTTGGAGAATGCTTTTGACCAAGGTAGCGTATACAAACATTTTGTATATTTACAGAGAAGTGTGTCAAAAAGTCACAGTAAAGCATGTCACTTAAAAAAAAGTTTGGGTATGAAATGTTGGAGAGAAAAAACAGTAAATAGAAAAAAAAATCAAAAGTGGTCATGGCATAGTACATGGACTACTTGTATAGCACTTTTCTCGTCTTCCGACCGCTCTTTGACACTACTTATCATCATTCACCCATTCACACTGATGGCAGGGGCTATCATGCAAGGTTCCACCTGCCCATCAAGACTTCATACACCGCAGGAACAGACTGCCGGAGCAAATTGGCCTTAAGTGTGCTGCCCAAGGCAACATCGTTAAAACCGTCTAAGAAGTAATTGTGTAGTATGTTAAAAGTCTATCGTCAAAAGTCATGTATGTTGGAAAAGTCATAAAAAAGTAAAAGCATATGTCCAAAAAAGTCATAGAAGACATATCATAAAAAACGTTATGCAAAGGTAAGAAAAAGAGCAGAAGTCATAGTATACTGTATCATAAAAACAACATAAAAGAATAATATCATGGTGTGTCACAAAAATAAAATATATTATGAATGTAATGTAAAGCTTTTCTTAAAGATGCCCGAATAATGTCTTTGAAAAAAGTCATCTAAAAGGTCTACAGATAAATAAATAAACAATATTAAAAATGTAAAGTATATTGTAAATTGTCTTAAACATGTCATAAGAAGGTTATAGCATAGTGTGTCCAGAAATGGGACTCAAAGGTCACAGAGGTCAAAATATCATAAAAAAGTCATAGTATTTTATCAAGGCGGCCAAACCACCTCATGTGAAGTCGTCCCCGAGAGAGAACATTGAACATAGCGGACAATAAGCAAACTGCTCTTTAGATGAAAGCCTCTGTGTTTCTGCTGCGCAGCTGGAACCTCATGTGTTCCCCATATTCCATCACTGCCACTGATACCTGGTTGGACCAGGTATCAGGACCAGGTGCTGGACCAGGAGGTAGAAGCAGCCACTGGCCTTTACCGCCTCCTGAGTGGCACACTGGTGCGAACAGTCAGTGAGGCGAGCATAAAACTGCTCCCGAGGAGATGGCGATGTGGGCTTACACCTGCTGAAGTGGCCTGCGGGGCCCAGAGCCTCCAACTCTAACAGTTTCGCCGTGTGACACATGCTTTTTCATGTTTTCACACTCTCACTCGCCACACAACCAATATCTTACGGTAAAAAAAAGAAATTCTGAGGCACGTTTGTTCCTTTTTCGAACACAGTCTGAATTTCAATGTATCATTTCAAGCATTTCATCGTATCATTTCAAGTCTGTGATAAGTACGCAAGCTAGCACAGAACTGGCAAGCAGCCTGCGGGGTACGTGCTAGCCCAGCGTGGATCGCGCCACGCAGGATGTCAGCGATACATACGACTGCTAGTTGCTGAGGAAGTGCATATGTTGGGGGGTCCAGGCACAAGACGCAAGAGTACGGAGAAAAAAATGGCCGTGGGGATAAAGCGAATCGCGACAACTCTTAGCGGGCAATACCCCTACGATACAGAATGCCCACTGCGTCTCACTCCTCAACCTTTTCCCGCCCTCTCATCCTCTGTGTGATTTATCTGCCCACATTGAGAGCGGTCATGGTTGCGTCACGCGCGCACACACGCACACGCACACACACACACACACACACACACACACACACTGAAGCACACTCCGTCTTTGTCATCTCACACTCACTGTCTCTACTCCTTACGGATATGTGGAACAGAAAGAGAGAAAGAGCCGGAGAGAGAAGACTTTTTTCCTCCCACACACCTCGCTTTCTAAAACAGCCGCCTGTCCTCTACTTTGCTGTATCATGGCGATCCTTTATAGACCTCTTGTTCCCAGTGTGAATTATTAACTATCGCTCTGCAGGCCCAGACAGGCTGGCGTAGAGGAGAACATCTCTCAAACACTCAGCTTGAAAGAAGAGGACTTTACTTTTGTTTTAGGCAACGCTGCCCTCTCACTTTCCAGCCAGCCGAGGCCACATTTGTTAAAGTTCTGCTGTGTGTCCTCCCACTCCATTACGGTCTATCTATGGAATTAACATGTGCAGGCCCACGTGTCATGCAGCTTTCTCTGCTTTGGATGTTGCTAATGAGTGTTGTGTCATAAGAAACCTAATGCCAGTTCATAGAAGAGACATAAATCTGTTAGAATTACGCCAGCGTGTGCAGTCGTGCATATGTGTGCGCACAGTAGGGATGATCCCGTTACTGTTACACTGCTTTAGAGCATCAGGCTCTGATTTCATTAGGCTTGTCCAGCCATAGAGTCTCAGCATGCTGAGGAATGGATTGCATGAGTTTGTGGTCTCCTTTCCTGCTTCTGTCCTGCTGTGTTAGCTCTGACTTCCCAGCAGATCATTCCTCAATGTGACCACAGCAAATGGTGTGCGCCCCAAAGTGTCTTAAACCAGTTTCAGGCATAGGAATGATACCGGAGGTAAGATCATCTTCCTATGACTACATATTTAATTAAAATCCTGAAACGCATCACCGAGTCTGTCAATGGAGCTTTTTAAGACGAGGACTAGACAACAAGTACAGGTCCATCCGTCTCTTTGGTGAGCCTCCAGCAGAGCCACAAAGTGCAAACGCCGCATTTGCTGTCCGCCTCCATGTCACAAAGAGGATCTGATTCTCGGAGCGGAAATCATTTGATCGTCTGATGATTATGGATCTCCAGTTCCTTTCAACGTATCATTTCAAGCGTGCGATGAGTGACCCTTTGCTTGTTCAATGATTGCCCTGAATAATGAAAGAGAGGGCTGGGTGTAGACATGACTAACAGGTTGGCTGGTTCTGCTCATGATTTGTCACTTTGGTTTAATTGTGTTTGCCAAAATGTGAAGTGTCCTTCTAAAGAAGGAAAAAAATAGTCCCTCAGTATACGGTTGGTCTGTGGATTATCCAGATAAATCGTTACATTGTTTCTGGAAACAGATGCTCCTAAATTTGTTTGATTTCATGTTTTGTCAATCTTTGAGTCCCACAAAAAATGTAATAAAAATGAATAGATTGAAATCTCACGGAAACATAGGCACGTAAAACAAAAACCTCTGGGAAGCTAGAATCTGATTTCTGCTTTGTACAGCACAAGAAACATTTTAACATGCTACTTTGTTTGGAAATATAAAATAATAGAAAGTAACATCAATACAGGTAAAAAATAAGTGATGTGAAAATGATTTAAGGCTATATGCGCTTTCTGTTAACATACTACATCTGGACTCCATTTAACTGCTTTAGTTTCAGGGTCTTGGCTTTGTTTATGTTCTTATCCAGGATCACTGTCACACTGTCATGGCTCACTGGGACACTTGAATACAACAAACACATTTTATTAGTCACACAAAATGTCTGTTATAAAAAAAGACTGAAAACAGCATTTTGCTTACTTTTATTCTGTACTGTGGTGGTGAAGCATTTATTTTTTAAAGTAACAATACATCTTCTTTTTCAATAAATAACATTGAAAAAACAGAATGTATGAAATTGACAATGTTTTATTGTTTCTATGATGTTAATTGTGATGAATTTCATGTGATGTAGCCGTGGTTGAAGACGTAGGAGACCTGCTCAACACTACAATTACTCATTCCCTGTGCTTGTGGTTCATCTCTTCTGTTGTTCCCGGAGGATGCCGGTTACTTTGGCCTCAGGCGAGATGCTTACTCAAGGTAGACAGCTCATCATGATGAGTGACAAATGGTGGGGCAGAAACATGACCGTCTGAGGGGGCGGAGGGGCAGGACTAAATATACTTCCATCCTCCAAAGGGAAAAGTTGCAAATCACACATTGATGGGAACTCCACTGGTACAAAAACATGGCATTTAGCCAGCTTGTGGATCATTTATGTAATATCCTCAAAACAGCTGAGGAAAATAAAAAGAAGAGGAAGTCCATACATTAAATCACTGCATTCATTTGCATTTTCATCTTTTGATTGGCTGTGTGATTCCAGAGACAAACACAACACACAAAAACTGCAGATGTAGAGCAGAAAGTTACAAATGAGCCAAGTACTGTGGCTTGCAGGTTTTACTCTGAGACACTTGTTTACTCGTTGTGTTTGGAGGAGGACCAAGCGCTAATTTGTTTGTGAGAATGACGGGATTCAAAATGAGAGAAAATGGATGCCAAAATACCAGAGAGCTGGTGAAAGTCGATGACACTAGAAAATCGTTCAGATTTTTCTTTCCAAGCTCGTTGCCTTACAGTATGTCTTCTCTCGCCTGCAGCCCTGTGCTCCCTCGGTTCAAGTCCTGCGTGACAATTAGAGAGAACAGTTGGCCTTTCTCCGCCTCCAGAACAGCTCTGCCCACCCGTATGTTAATACACTACACAACATCTCTGTGCTGCTCAACAGCGAACAATGATTGTAGGTTAATGGTAATTTAATAAGCCCCTTGTCATTGTTGTGTGCACACTATAATTTCAGTGAATGAGAACAAGAGCGGAGTAAGAGTCAGTTAAAGAGAGGAAAGAAAACCTAGAAAGGCAAGATGAGTGAATCTAAAAGGATGTTCCATGTTACAATAAAGACGTGAGAAAAAGAATGATGAAAGGATTGAGTGTTATCTAACCTCTGTAAATTCTTCTGTAGATTTGCCTTGGCAACTGAATGAATTCAAATCATGTGTCATCTCTTTCTTTCCATCACACACACACACACACACACACACACGCGCGCACACACACACACGCGCGCACACACACACACACACACACACACACACACACGCGCACACACACACACACCCTTTTTTTCTGTCAAACTGCTCTGGGAAGCTTTGAACAGCTTCCAGTGCCTGAGGTCAAAAGAGTACACTTCAAACAGAAAGAAATGATCGTGCCCTTCACTTTACAATTTCTGTGATGTATAAAAACACAAAACATGGATACACTCAGAAGAAAAAAACCCAAAAGGCAAACATTTCAATTGTTCAGGAATATGAACTAATGTCAAGACATTAAAGTTTTTTTTTTATAGGAAAATAAGTTTATGCTATGAGTGTTCTTGGAAAATTGATACCACTCTCATGTCTGTACGTTAAATTTGAAGCTACAGCTGGCAGCCAGTTAGCTTAGCATAAAGACTGTACAGCTAGCCACTCTGTCAAGAGAACAAAAGACGCCAGCAACGCTTCTTGACACGACTTTCTTCCTACAAAGCCACACCAGCTGTGTTTTTATTCCCAGTCTTCATTCTGAAATGTACTGTACAGACATCATAGTAGTGCTGATCTCTTTACCTAATGATGCTTGGCAAGAAAGCTAATAAACATAATCTTCAAAATGTCAAAGTATTCATATAATCTCCATTTACTAAATTGAACATTTCTGTTCATAATGCATGCAGGACTGCATGCATTATGAATCAAAACCAATCCTCTGAATACGACACCCAGTCAAGGGTTTTAAATCCACACACATAAATATATAAGTATACTCCAGTGAACCGTACAGTCGTCAGTGAGGAACATATCTGCTCAGGCTCAGGAAGTATCTACATAGGCAGCACCGAGCATTTGTTTCCGCTCCTCACTTTCTTCTCGCGCTTTTCTGTTTGCAGCTTCAATGTAAATCTATTGAGAAACATATGGATGCGAGGTTACTGATAGCTTCTTCATGAAAGACTTCAAAACATGCTGCTGTCTCCTGAAGAAGCCGGCTGCACTGAATGAACATGGCTCGTATCGCTGCTAATGCCTAATTGTTGTCCGTGTCGCTGTCAAAGCTGCAGCGGAGCCAACTGATGACAGGTTTGTGTGAGAGGCCGTCAGGGCTACCAAGAGAGTGCAAGAATAGCGGAGAGAAAGACAGCTTCGTCCTTTCTTCATTCTTTTCTGCTTCTTTCTTCTCTCGTCTCTTATTATTCTGCTTGAAGCTGACTCGGCTTCACCTTCCCGCTTCACTCCAAGTGAAGTAATGCCGCTGTTTTGAGCTCAGAACGGGAGCGAGGATGGAGAGGGAGCTGGGGACGCTAAGAGGGATTTGATGAGAATGGATGGATGGATGCGTGTGTGTGTGTGTGTGTGTGTGTGTGTGTGTGTGAGTGTGTCCTTTTGCTTGTAAACACATTCCTGTGCCGTGGAGGATCTGAGCCCTTATACCTTGTAGTCAAACACTCACTTTTAATGAATCAAAATAGTCATTATTGTTGTTATATCTTCCTGCTTTGCATTGAACTTTTTCTGCATTTTGGAAAATCATCTTGTCGAAGCTTTGATTAGAACGGCGATACCACGCTCACATTGTACGGCCAATATAAAGCTGGATCTTGCTGCTGCTTAGCTAAGCTTACCAAACTTTAAAACATCAACTGACATTTTTACATTATCAAGATGCAACATCTTAGTTATTGAACTTTCGAAGTGCTGGTAAGTTGATTTTGTTATTATTTGACAGAGCCAGGCTCGCTGTTCCCCTTGTTTCCAGTGTTTATGCTAAGCTAAGCGTCTCTCGGCTCCAGCTGTTACCCGAGCAGACATGAGCGTGGATTGAATTTTTCGGCAAGAATGGAAATGTACATTTCCTATAATGTCAAACAATTTTAAACAGGTTTTCAAACAGTAAAGGAACACCTGGACGAGAGGATGTGGAAGAGTTAAAAGGAACCGCAATGGCCATTGTAAATTAATGTCCATAAATCTGCTAAAATCATAGAAAGATTCTCCTTTTTTTCAGTATGCAAGTAATCCAGAAATATTAATAAGAGTTGCAAAGGTTTGTTTTGCAAATAGGAACTTGGTTCGGATTACTTAAGAGCTAGTTTTCCAAATATTAGTGATTACTTTATTTACAAAGGTGATGAAGGGGGCACAGTTGTCTCAATTTTGTCTGGAAGGAGCCTACAGTGTCAGATGTTAAAAATAGCAGTTCCAAATATTCCCTCGTTCAGTGCATCAGCTCATGCAGCAGTGAGACATGCACGGTGACACTTGCGTGATATCTTCCTATCTTCCTCTCTCACTGAGTCCTCAAGGTGTTTTGTATTCACTGCTTTCTGCACACTTTGGCTTGTTAGCCCAACCGCGTCGTTTGAAAGCAGCCACGGTCTGATAATCCTCTCCAACACTGAGATGTTGTGACGCTGAGGTTCAATCACAAGTTTTGTATTTTTGTTATTACAAAAGAAAAGTTATAGTTATTACAGCACACCTGAGGTCTAGAGGCAGTTTCTTTGCCTTTCATTACCTTTAAAAGCTCTCCCTTTCGGGGCTTTTAGTCAACCTGCTCAGGCTCCTTTCTGTTGTCACCCAAGCACCTGAGCCCCAATTCCTCCAGACTAATAAGCAGCAAGCAGTCCAAGTTGAGCCCAAACGAGCAATGTGGGGACAATCTACAACACTGCCAGGCCTCAAACACAGGAACAAACTCCAAATTACTTGTGCGGAAATGTGTTCTCTTCTTCTTTTTCCCTTTAAATATATTTTAGACAACACTGCAAAAGCTCGTATGGATGGTAAATATGGCAGTGGTGACTGGAGCTGCATCATCAGCTCCATGGTAATAACGACGATGCTGGTGCCCTTGGCGTTTATGATGACTCACTCGTTTAACACCATCAAATAAAAAAATACACAAGCATTGTTTGGAAACAACAAAATACCTGGTCTGATGTGTGCTTTTTGTGTTTGAGCAAATATAAGACTGGCAGCAATGGACGGACAGGTTGATAAGGTTGTTGTCGCAGTGAGGCAGACCGGAGGGCCAGCTGATCCATTTCAGTTGTGACTGAAACGTCAAATGAGGGAGAACTAACAAGCCGCTGTGTGATCAGTCTCATACGAACCAGCCGTGGGCATTCGCTCCTCTGTGGGCCGCTGCGGAGTGATAGAGGGATTCAATAAGGCAAAACTGTCTCCGTCCTCACCTCCTGTTAACACTCTTTCCTCTCAATGTCTCCCGCTGTCATAGAGACTGATTGCCTGCATGCCTCTGACATTGACAGTATGTATTGCCACATTCCCTCACCACCCAGAAACCCAGGGGCAGTTAGGGTGAAAAATGACCACTCCACATGCGTAATAGCGTTCTGATACGGCTAGAAGGGATGCTCTGATTAACAATGAGAGCAGCTCAAACACACCAGGCAGCCCAGATTAAACAGGCAAAAGTGCAAACACAGCACTGACCAGCATGCTGGCATATTACCATAACACAACATAACACAACATATTACACTGTGGGGCCGCAGCAAAAAATGATAGAAAATAACAGAACAATACCAATATGGCTGCCCATCACTGAATCACTGATTCTCTCTCTCTCTCTCTCTCTCTCTCTCTCTCTCTCTCTCTCTCTCTCTCTCTCTCTCTCTCTCTCTCTCACACAAATTATTCTGTACTGTTTGTGTGTCATCGTGGACTTCCTACACATTGAATCATATGAGATGGTGAGATACCCATCGCTAGTAAACACATGACACACACACATGCATTCAACACACACACACACAAACAGAGCACATAACTCGCATGCTTGGGAATGTGAAGTAAGAAGCACGACATGCTGCACTGCAGGGTTGTGAAACCAACTAAATGCAGCCGGCTCACTCAGGAGAATCAATATCTATCTAATTAATGTAATGTGGATGAATAGGCGGCTACCGCTGATCACCTGGATAGATTCGGTCCTTCTTCTTCTCGCCAGCGATACTATCGCTCTATCAAGAGCTCTATTTTGATCCAACGGTCCGATACTGTGAGATCTGTTACCTGTAACCTGATAGAGAAAGACAGAAGCATCCCCGAATGAGCACTCGAGAGTGTTATGAGAGTCAGCACGGGGTCGTGTTTCCAACTGTTGGGCTAGTGTTTCCTTGGTCTCCGTCATAGAAAGGAAACTTTCAGGATCAAATGAGGGCTGTGTCTGAGTTCATGTCTGATGACAACACACATCATGTGGCGGCTTCGAGAGACAGTTCCTCCCTCGCTCATTATCTTGGGCGTTAGGAGTTTGGGCTGCTGCTGTGGACAAATCCCATGTACACCACCTTCATGAATAAAATAAATGGACTTCCCATGTCCCTTTATGTGATTTGTTATGTTTTAAGCAGTCTTACATTTTGAAGTAACACTGATCAGAGATTTCAAGGAGGTCAAAAGAATTTTCCCAACTTTGCTTTCTTTGAGCTGAGAAGTCTCTCCTGAATGAGTTCTTTCATCTCTCTTGGCAAAGTACAAAAAACTATCTCACATTTTTATACGTCCTCTTTTGGGTGATGGCAGCTCCCTTCATTCGTGCCTCAGTTAAGAGCTCCTCACTTTTTCAGGGCTTGTATAAAATGCTGCAGTAAAGCTTTCAGCCAAAAGCTGAGACACAAATTGAGTGTTGAGTGTTTTTCCAATGGTTGCTTGATAGTTTTGGAGGTCTTTTTAAAGATACCTGACTCCAGAGAGCGAAAGAGAGGGTAGCGGAGGCTTGTGATGAGTTGCTTATTATATTTCCATTCATTTCTATAAGTGGATTTAAATAGAACAGCATTCCTTTTCCTTCCATTAAGACACACATTTAAATACATGTTAATAAATAAGTGATATGAACTAAATCCTAAAGAAGAGGCATAATGTATGTAAAACATGCATCTTAAAATAGGTTTTAAAAGAAGAAATTCAAATGAATTACAGAAATGGACACACTGAGAGGACGGAGACAGCAGTCACTGCTTCCCACCTGGCAGCCGGCAGCCTGCTATATGATTCCCTTTATGCTGAGAGGGATTTGAAGTCAGCAGGGAGCCTTGTTGATAGGCTGTGAACCTGCTTTGAATATAAATTATTTTACCCTTAGCAGCGTTTACAACGCTGGCTCATTTGAATTGATTTAATCCATAAAAGGGTGTGCAGTTTGGAATATTTTACATCTACAGTAACAGTTTGAATGCTGTATATCAGTCATAGCGCATCATTATATACACTGAGATTACTGAGAATTATTTATCGAATGCTGCTATATCGGCACCAGCACTTTTTTTTTATCCAGTTTAGATGCAGCACTATAGCTGACCCACTCTCCAGATAAAAAACATACATATTGGATGATTCTTTAAACTTTGGATTTAGTCAAAATATGATACGATATATAAACCATTATTCTTAAAAGAATGCATGGGAAAACTTTTTTTCTGAATTATAGAGTCTACTCCATAATTCAGTCTGGTTTCCCCACCCCCTTTATTAATACTCTGGAGCAGTCCAGTCTTGCTCTACTTCTTTCAACAATCCAACATGGCAGGACAGACATGCATGAAGCATGGTGGGACTTTGCCACTGGGCTCAAGCACTGAACATTGAAACAGGAGTTGCATACTCTAATAATTCTCACTGCCCATCAACATCCTGTTACACTTCAAATGTACAAAAAAAACTTAATCTTAACTTCACTCAACCTAATAAAAAGCTTCAGCTATCTGAGTTAGACAAATGAAGTGTGTATCTTCTAAAGTTAAACCATACAAAAAGACATGAAGCTTGGCTACATCCCAAAGCTTGAAGTTGTGACCACGTACAGTATTCGGCTTCAAAATAGTACAAACAATTTGATTACTTCAACACAACGCTATTTTATGGTTGGTAATTGCCCAGTTATAAAATAATGAAAGGAAAAGAAGCACAAACAAAGCTTTTTAATAAAATATGACAAACTCCAAAGTCTCTAAAAACTATGAAACACATAGACCTGTCAGACAACAAGACAAAACAGCACATTGTGTACTAAATGTTGCTCTAAATGTTGTAGCGGCCATTGTCTTTGTCGTACAGCGGCCTGACGCTGGATAGGATGAAGCTGCAAAGGGACTTTGGTTCTTTGAAACACTGCCACGTTCATCCACAGGGGGCGCCAGAATCAACACAAAATGGACAATTTCTCTAAAATTATTAGTAGAACATATATTATAGCACACATTAATTACTTAACAATTAAATGAATCATATTATAATGTATTAACTGATTGTTTAATCTGAATTTGTTAAAATTAACTAGTAACTATAGCTGTCAAATAAAGTTAAGTAATCACTTTTGAGTTGTCTGGCTAGACTGGTTGTTTCCACATCATAAACATGCAATTAACTCTTGAACCTTTTGAAACATAAAGCGGTTTTGAAAATCTCTATACTGGATACGATATAGGTTGAACATATTTCCGATGCAAAGGAGCTGGTGAATGACAGCATCTCCTCTCCTTTTTGTTATTTCCTGTGCTTGCCATGACTGTGTTGGACTGAAACGTCTCATCGCAGTTTGCGCAGACATTCATGGTCCCCAGAGTTTGCACTTCTGGTTTGACATCGTCTCAACATCTACTCGTTGAATTGGCACAAAAATCTGTCACAGATATCTACGCAGACAATGCACGCTATTGATTTTGGTGATCCTTGACTTTTCCCCCCAACGTCCCCATGAGTTTGATATTTTTTTCCTTTCCTTTTTAAAAATGTCTCAACAGCTATTGCAGTGATTACTGTGAAATGTGCTGCACACATTCATGAATTTAATGAACGGTAATCGCTTTGATAGCCCAACGTTCCATCTAGTACCATCATGCATAGTACTTTGTATTTAATGCCATTCATTGCCTACTATTCACAATATGAATCATTTCTGTCATATTCATGTAATGTGCTGTAACTCTGTTTCGTTATTCAGTCTGGTCACATGACATTTATTGCTTCTGTCCATCTGGGGAAAGAGCTCCTCCTCTGTTCCTCTCCTGAAGCTTTCTTCCCTTTTTTCCCTGTTAAAGGTTTTTTTCTTCTGTTTTCTGGGGGAGTTTTTCCTGATCCGATGTGAGGTCCCGGGACCGAGATTTTGCTTGTGTACAGATTTTAAAGCCCTCCGAGGCAAATGTGTAATGTGTAATTCTTGGCTCTACAAAATAAACTGAATTGAATTTAATGCTAATTTGTCAATGAAAGCATGCTAACACTAACACACTAAGATAAGATGATACACTATACACTACACATCTTTTACTAGGATAGTAAACATTATACCTTCTAAAAAATCATGCCAATGTTAGCATGTAACTCAAGCATGTCGACTCTTTTGTCAAAGTCAGTGTGACTTAACTGTGTTAAAAGGCATGTCGCTGTTACTGTGAATACTCATCTGTCCAGCTTCATGATGTATGCATATATGGGTGTGTGTGTGTGTGTGTGTGCGCGCGTGCGTGTGTGTGTGTGTGTGTGTGCGTGTGTGTGCGTGTGTGTGTGTGCGCTTTCACAGTTTCATGTAAACCAAAGGATTGGTTTTTACTTTAACATGTTTGCTCTACAGTGACAGTTTCAAGCAAAACACAAGCATCCGGATATTTAATTAATTTTAAAAGAAAACAACAACATTATCTTGTGTTGACATGAACCTTGTTGTCGGAGACACTAATTGAAACAGACCTGGTGTAGAAGCTGTCTTCGCGTATAAGCCTGCTGTTTCATCAACCTGTCCTCTCCTTTTAATTCCACTCCCGCGTACCCGCCTCATCATCTCTTCTTCTGCCCTCGACAAGACGGTTCCCTGCTGTCAAACTTTTTCCTCTCTTTCCCCCACAAAATGCCGTCCCGCATCTTCTTTCCACGACGCCAATTCTGTCCGTTTTCTGTACTTGCTCAGGTATTCCATCCTGGGCGCTGGATGGTAATCTGTCCATCCACACTGTCCTCCGAGAGAGCAATCAACCTGATGGAAACTCGTGCAAGTGCTGAGATCAAAACACATTTTAGCCCAGGAGGGTGGTAACAGAAGCACAGAGATGAGGGGACTAGAGAATCGGAGGAGAGGCAGAAGAGAGCGTTTTGAGGTGAGGTGGAAGTAAAGCTGGGTAGGACCTTCAGGTTTGTCTTTTAATAGCTGAGTAACTCCTTGCTCTTCTCCTGCATGCACCTTCCACCACCACTCATCAGAGCCTCTGCACACTGGCTCCATATGATCTCATCTCAGCCCCTCTTGCTTGTGAGGGATTAAACTCTTTATCCGCCAGACTGAGGCTTGATATTAGTACCGACAGGCCTGCGCCTATCTTTGTGTGTTCTGCTGCATGTGTGTGCTGGATCCTCTTGCATTGCATGGTTTATAGTGTGTGTGACATGGACGCTGCAGGTGTGCGTGAGATAAATAAAAAACCATTAGGCAGGGACACAGAGCGGGTGAGGGGGGTGGTCCGACACATAAACCAGTTAACCTGTTCAATGTTGGACAACCGGGGCGTTCCCTATCTACCACCTGTCTGAAAGACGTCTCTGCAGGAGTAAGAGTTTCTGTCAGCGTGTGTGTGATGAAGAAAATGACGGACAGAATTTAAAAGGAATATTGCTTTACTGTCTCACTGGGGCAGATCGCAGGGCACCTAATCCATTCAGCTGTGACCGAAATGTCGTCTCCTTTGTCACGGGGAGAGAAAAAAGGCTGACTGAGAACTAATAGTCCAGCTTGTGTGATCAGTCTCATGTTGCATACACTAACCAGCCCGGGGCATATGCTGCTGTAGGTTAATGAATAGTGATGGAGGGATTCAATAAGCCGAATGTCGTTGTGCTAAGCACACACTCACACACACGCACGCACGCGCACACACACACACACACACACACACACACACACACACACACACACGGAAAGACCCCCACCTCTTCAGTTTCCATTTCTACCCTCACTAATGTGTTGTCTGCTCCGTTAGCAGCCATAAGGGTCTGGACAAAGTGTTTGCTTGTTTTAGCAGTAGCCCCGAGGCGCATGCAACCTAATGAGCTGGCTCTCAAGGACAAAGTGGGTGTGTGAGGCCAGTGACGCAGACAAATCTGCACGCATATTGTTATTTTTTCCCTGAACTTTCACCTTGTGCAAATTCAGTCCCGGCGTTGCAGAGGTTGACATCATACAGCAGGTGCTGCTCTGGAACAGTCAATGTTTTCAAAGTCAGAACTGCACAGTGAGGTCTATTTACTTATATCACAGCCAACAGTTTGGCCAGTGTGACTTTGATACATCACTGACCTTCCTATTTGTATGGGACAGGGACCTGATGTTATGTCATGTCTGTGCTCCAAACACTGCCCGTCTTGTACGACAAAGAAGAACACATTGCTATTGTAAATAACAAGCATCTTCAGTAATAGATATACAAAAAACAAAGACCGAAAAAGAGCATCAGAGCACAGTAAAGGTACTTCTATATGCTTTTTGAATAATATGTATGTATTGCCTCATGAAATGTACACTGAAGAGAACTTCTAAAAGCCTAAACATTATCCTGATAAAGTAAGATGAGATGAGGTCATATCAGATCAGCCTTTATTGTTCCTCAGATGTAAAGTCCAGCTGTTGCAGCAGGAAATACATAAATACATACAACAAATAGAGAAAAGTAGAGCAATTAGAAGCAATACAAATCAGAAGAACCCATAGTGCAGTATGGAAGCAAGTCAGACCAGTGGTGTGAAGAGGGGGGCCCAGTGTCCTCTTCCTCATTTGCTCCCCCTCTACTTCTGGCTACTTTGCCCCGACCACACCATTTTCAAACGCGACCCTCCCTTTGATCTGAACTATGAATATGATCAGTTGACATTATTTATGAAAGTGACATTAGTGACAGTAATGATATCAGTGATGTTTTTCGCTTAGTTTACATACTTATAATTAGCCCAACCAGGATGTACTAAACAAAGCACAAAATGATGTCCGTGGTGGCGGCACGCAATGAGCATAAAGAACATTGTGTCGCATTTAGGGGGACCTATTGGCAGAAATGGGACATAGTATTAATAGTTTTTTTGTTCTTTCGTGTAGTCAGCTGAAATAAAAAACAATGTGTTTTTATTACCATAGAAGGAGTCCTTTCAATCCTCTTCACTGAGCGGCCATGTGTCTACAGTAGCCTAGAACGGACAAACTAAACTCTGGCCTTTGTGTGTTTTGGGGTCAGCCACTGGAATTCTTCTACTCAATTGGTTCATGGGAGAAGTTTCAGTTGGTTGCAATCTGCCACCTCGGTGCAAGATACCGCCAAATACTACATGCTGCACCTTGACAAGGTCAGGGTCACGTCACGTATGTCATGCCACCTATGTGGTCGTCCGCGACAGTAGGTCTCTCATTTAGCCGTAATGACAACGTACACTCACAAGCAGAACACAGGACCAGCACAGCTAGTGAAAATGATAAATGAAGAGCAAAACAAACTCAAAATGACAAAACATTTTGTCACGTGAACAGCCAACTCAGTCTTAGTGCATCATCCGTGTTCACAAAAACTGTTTTTATCTTGTGCGGTTCAGAAAAAACAATTAAAAAAAAAAAAGAAATCACCTTTCTATTTCATATTATTCAGAGAGCTTATTCAATAAGTCTGTCTCCCTTCTTCTAGAATATTATGCACTAAACTTCAACATAATCTAATCGGGAGCTCTTATAACCACATGCATGATTGCTTCTTGTGTCACCTTTACGCAAACTTGAACTTGGGTACTAGGTGTCTCCTCCCCCCCCCCTCCCCTCCCTCCCCCCATCCCCTGCCCCTCCTCCTCCTTTGCAGCAGCACTACCGAGCTGTAACGGGACACTTCCAGCGCACCAAACCTTTACCCGCTGCTTCCATCTCTGGTATGTTCAGACTCTCCGCGCGCCATCCACCGGCTTGGATGATGCGGACGCCGGAGAGGTATTCCCGTTGTTATGACATGTGGCGGGTTGGAATGCTCGTTGGCAGCCCGATGTAGTGTTGAATGACCGGGAGGACTGCAAGGCGGCAGAGGGATTTCATACCGAGTCGCTTTGGCCGTCTGGAGATGAGTGCCGGGATCACGATGGTAAGATGCACTTCACAAGTTACACTGATGCTGACGGGGGTTGGGTGCGTGCGTGTGTGTGTGTGTGTGCGCGTGTGTGCGCGTGTGTGTGTTGGAAGCTGTATATTCGTCCAAAGTTACAATGCAGCCACAATACTTAAAAAACGAGGGACGCTGGCGTCTTCTCATCTCGTCCACACTGCAACACACACAACACCCAGTGGAGAAGACACGTTGTCTCATCCGGACAGTGCATGCGACTTAGTAGGCGTTAACTAAAATACGAAAAGCAAAGTTGTTCCCCATGTCACATGCATTGTAATATTTAAAGGGGAGCTATGTTGTTTACTAAATAATATCCGACTCTGACTTGCGTGTATTTGTTTTTCTCTCCGCGGAATCATCAAAACACGAGTATGAGACTCTAAGCTGAATTAAAGGTCTTGATATGGAGAGAGAGAGAGAGAGAGAGAGAGAGAGAGAGAGAGAGAGAGAGAGAGAGAGAGAGAGATGAGGGGGGGAGACGTGTTAGTTACATGGAGGCAACTCAATCCATATGAGACACTCGGACACGTTACATTACATTAACCGTTAACTTGCCCGTTATTATAATATAATTATATAAGCTTTGACTTTATAATGCCAAATAGAGTATGTCCTTCCTAAAAAAAAAAAAGGTTGACTTTGGTACATGCCCACATTTGCATTCAACCTAAAGTTGTATTTAGTTCAATAGTACTTTTTATGACACAGTTAATATTCACAGTGTACAAAAAATTAAATCAACATTCACATGTAATTAAATTCCAAATAAAAAGAAAACAAGTTTATTTCCACTTCCTCTGACATCCTCCCTTTCCCGTATGATGTGTCCAAAGCGATGGAAGTCGAGCAAAGCTGAGAACAGCAGACTAAAAACACCTCCTTCAATTAACTTTCCACCAAGAAAAAAACCGCCACATCCACAGGGAATACAGATCGATTAATGAATAGTTTATCATGCTGTGAAGTGGAAATGAAACACCAGCATTGGGACAGCAGTGATTTATTGGTTCCAGTACAGGATCCTCTTCCTGGATCTGAATTAGTCACGCATGTTGGAGCGGCCCCTTTGCTTCCAACTGTCTGTGATGTCCAGTCACACATTCAATACACGTAATGATCTCAGTCCTGATACTATGCGGTATCGGCTGCAGTGAGCAAAATGTGTAGCGCTACTGTATTTCTGACAAACCCACAAGACTGTATTAGTCTTACAGGGCACTGTGCTCTCCATCAGGGCTGTGAGCCAGGTGAGTCAGAGAGTTGTACGTGTGCACGTGTTGTATGTTGCACCTACATGTGTCTTTTAGAAAATAGGTCTGTAACTGCCCTCAGAGATTCTGGCTTATTAAAATGTGGCGGCATGTGTAGAAACATCTAATATAGCTTTATATTTACAACAAGAACTGGCAGGAGAAAAGTGCAGGGCAGCCACCCAAATGTAAGTCAGCTTTATTATTAGCAGGCAGAAGAAAGGAAACAATGAGTCTCTAAGGATAAGTCCAGCTGTTTCAAAGTTTCCGTTATTCTTTCATAATTTTCCACAATAGCACTCGATCCTAAATCTATTCTTACACACTGTGTGGCTTTTATCTTGAAAGACGGTGGAGCTGGTTGAATGTACTCCAATCTGTCACTTGTGTAAAATCAACATATCAAAACACACCTTCGAAGATTTAACAGTTATTATTATTAAGATAAGTATGTAATAGACCTTTTACATAGCAAAGGCACAAGTGTAATGGACTGCATTACAATGGCTACCTAGATTGCAGCCTGGGCTTTTACTGCTATGACCTTCAAAAAAGTGAAAATGTCAGCTGTTAATTCAATTGACTGACAATATCTTTCCCGCTGCCAGTCTTCCAGACTTTTCTATCTGCTGGCAGCTGTCTTCATGCATGTGATTAAGTAACTCTGCAGTAGGAAAATAGCCAAATCGTACGTTAGTCACAGTGACAAATAATGTGATAATAGGACCCAGTATGAAACTAATCACAACTATTTAAGGCGTTGATACACAGCGAGCCGTTCTGGGCAACAGTAATGCCTTACTGTGCCAATAAGTTTCAGGGCATCAGTATTGCCAAGAAAAACAATTTGGACCCTGCGTTTCAGTGTCTGTTGATAGGATGGCTGCCCATCGACAACAGCCAATAACTCACCCGGAGTGTGAATAACAAATACCACAGACCTGAATGTTCTTTCCTACTTGCCCATTGAATCCTCTCACACAAGCACCAGTGTCAACCAGCCGGGCCATTCTTAGTGGATGCTGATGTAAGTGTAAATTAATTTACTCTCTGATAAAGTCCTGCGCTGACCACACTGCTGGGCCATTTATAGCAGCCGAGCTGATGTGTCTGTCTGTTTCGCACTGAAAGGAGATGAAAGGGTAGGATTGAGCTTAAAGCACTGCGGTCTCATTGAAGTGTGCCTTCTTCTTTACCTTTTTCTGTCTTCTCATGCATCTCTTAACTCGTTTCTATGCCCCCCCCCCCCCTCCCTCTTCTCTATTATGTGCTTCACATAATGCCATAATGCTCTCTTTCTCTCTCGTGATGCCACCTCCCTAATACTGTTGCGGTGACACAGAGGATCCCCCTCAGTACCAGGACTCCTCCATGACTCATTCAGTTCATCCTCTGCAGCTATCAGCCACTGATCAATCCTAACCCACTCTCTTTATTGGGGTTTTCCTTTTGCAGACTCTCGCTTCAGACCCAGATTACCCTCTGATCTGATGCTGAATCCGGATACGCCAACGGAGACTATCATGGATCGCTGACGGAGACGTCAAAACTCATCCACATTACAATGTGTCTTCTGGAATCGTGATAGTACTCGTTTCTCTCTTTTCTGGGTTTTTCCTCTGTTGGTTGGGAACCAAAGCCATAGCTCGTTTGTCATTGAGAAAGAGCTCCTTGTTATGAGGGCTTCTGAGGCCAAAAAGACTGGGAGCTACAGCCATTTTTATGCTCAGCTTGTCTACAATAGACCTGGGCTGTGGCCGGAAAGATTTTCAAGTTTGCAAGATTTAACATAAGTTGTTCGACGCTGAGATAGACAAAACAACATTTGGTCCTGAGACCAAACAGTTGAGGCTGGCACAATCTTCAGGTTTTTTTTCTGCCTTCACTCCTTCATCTGAGCTGCCCAGTGCGGAGCAGCGCGCTTTCCAGATGCTGCCATGCCCATCATCAGCAACGCCAACCATGACTTCAGCAACCTGTCCGTCAGCGATGACAGCAGTCTCGACCACATCTTCACAGAGATCCCTGAGACGGCGACCATCAAGGTATGAATGAGATCGTTTGAAATGTAAGAGCGATAAAGGGGTAGAAGAATGTGTTCACACATAGTTCAGATGCAGCAGCTGCGCATCCGTTGAAGCTTTTCATCATTCACTCTCCAGGGCGTGTACTACCAGAGGGCCCAGTTCATCCGTCGGCCAGAGGACCTGGTGTCCATCGACCACGCCCTACTGGCGGTGATCAACGTTGGGGGAAACCGCTACACCTTCCCCTGGAGCACCCTGGAGCAGTTCCCCCTTACGCGACTCGGCCGCCTCTGCAGCTGCCGATCACCCGAGGACATCGCCCGGGTCTGCGACGACTATGACGAAGCCCACAAGGAGTTCTTCTTCGACCGCTCGCCATCTGCCTTCAGGATCATACTCAACTTCCTGGCCGCGGGGAAGCTGCGCCTGCTGCGGGAGATGTGCGTCCTCTCCCTGCACGATGAGCTGACCTACTGGGGGGTGGAGATAACGTACATGGAGCGTTGCTGCAAGAGGAAGATGTACACGCGCATCGAGGAGATGAACGAGCTGGAGCGGCGCGAGGAGGAGTGCAGGCAGAGAAACGCCATGCAGCGCGTGCCAGTGGAGGAGACACGGTACAAAAAGGTGATGAACTGGCTGCGCGACATGGTGGAGAATCCGCAGTCTGGCATACCGGGGAAGATCTTTGCCTGCCTGTCTGTGATCATGGTTGCAGTGACTGTCATCAGCTTGTGTATCGGCACCATGCCCGACCTCAGAGCAGAAGAGGAAAGGGTGAGTGAACCAGTATTCTTGCATGTTGTGAATTCCACAAGGCCCCGAGACAAAGTCAAACTGATGCTAAACAACCAATGCTAATGCTTAAAACTTGAACAGGACTCATCAATTCAAGTTTTGTGCCAAGATGCCAACAACTGTCGGTGAGATTTATCATGAGTTGTGTGAGTGATTACCGCTGTCTCTCCTCACAGTTCTTCCCTGCTCAAAGACACGGGCACCAAGAAGTAACAAAGCTGCTCATAACTTAACATGACAAAGTGGACGTTCATTATGAATGAATGAAATGAATGAAAAGTACTTTATTAATCTCCAAGGAGAAATTTTTTGTCGTACTAGCAGCATCCCAATGCCGTAAACTAAGTTAAACACACAGATGATAAAATAAAATAAATAATAACAGGAACAGCGGGTAACAGATGTATGCATAAGTAAGAAATAAGTATAAACATATATATACACATACATGCAAGCAAGCGGAATGGATACATATATATATATATATACATACACCCGCACACATATACATACACACATACATACATATCTACATATGCATATATACACACATACATACATATACACATACATATACATATATACAAACATATACATATACATATATACATACATACACATACCTACACATACACACCCACCCGTGGCCCACGCACATACATGTACACATATATACATACATATCCATATACATACACACGCATACACACATACATACATACACATACATACATATGCATGCATGCATGCATGCATACATACATACATACATACATACACACATGTACACATACATATACACATACACATGTGCAAAACATACACAACAAGCAAAACACAGCAGTGTATTCGGAGGATAAATTAGTGTATTCAGTGTATTCAGAGGTTTGATTTAAATTAAATGTAAACTGAAATGTGCAAAAAGTGCAAAATGCAAAATATATGTATGCAGCATACATAACATATATACATCAGTATATCTATATACATGTACAGTGTACAGTGAGACTTAGTCCACGGATCTGGACTCAAGGGATTTATTGTATAGTCTTATGGCCGAGGGTAGGAATGCCTTCCTGTAGCGGTCCTTGTGGCAGCGGAGCGTGATGAGTCTTTTTGAAAAAGTGCTCCGCTGACCCTGCAGGAGCTGGTGGAGAGGGTGGTCCGAGTTGTCTAATATGGACAATAGTTTCTTTAGTGTCCTCCTCTCCACCACCTGTTCCAAATGCTCCTGCTTGCAGCCGATGATGGAGCCGGCTTTCTTAACCAGCTTGTTAAGTCTATTGGTGTCACCGGCTCCAATGCTGCTCCCCCAGCAGACAATGGCGAAGTACAAGACGCTGGCCACAACCGACTGATAGAACAACTCCAGCATCTTGCTGCACACGTTGAAGGATCGAAGCTTCCTCAGGAAAAAGAGTCGACTCATCCCCTTCTTGTAGGCAGCGTTGATGTTGGCCTTCCAGTTCAGTCGGCTGTCGATGGAGACACCCAGGTACTTGTACTCCTCCACCATGTCCACGTCCTCTCCCAGGACGCTCAGAGGTCTCGGAGCTGTTGTCTTCCTCCTGAAGTCGACCACCATCTCTCTGGTCTTGCTCACGTTCAGAAGCAGGTGATTCTCACCGGCCCACTCCACAAAGTCACTCACCACTGCTCTGTACTCCTCCTCCCGTCCATCCTTAATACACCCGACCACTGCAGAGTCATCAGAATACTTCTGCAGATGGCATGACCCCGTGTTGTACTGGAAGTCATTGGTGTACAGGGTGAACAGGAAGGGAGACAGAACAGTTCCCTGTGGGGCTCCAACATCACTGACCACCGTTTCAGACAGCACACGGCCCATTCTGACAAACTGTGGTCTGCCTGTGAGGTAGTCAGTGATCCAGGAGATGGTGGACGAGTCTACCCCCACCTCCCGCAGCTTCTCACTCAGTAGCAATGGTTGAATGGTGTTAAATGCACTGGAGAAGTCAAAGAAAGTGACTCTCACAGAGACACCGGTTCCATCCAGGTGCGACTGAGCTCGTTGCAGCAGGTAGATGATGGCGTCATCCACTCCCACATGAGGCTGGTAAGCAAATTGCTATCTCCAACACTAACTCGAACACATCACCCTCGTGTGCCAACTGTATGTCAGTATATCAGGGTTTACGAGTGAGGAAACCACACATTGTGTGAGAGTCTTGTCTCATTCATTTCAGATTGAGGCAGACATTTCTGTGATGCTGCAAAAAGTTGGCCTTTAAAATACCCAGATATAAAAACTCCCTGTCGTCACACCCTCTTAAATAAACTCGTGGGATGCTGTGTGTGTGTGTGTGCGTGTGTGTGTGTCTGTTGTGCATGTCCTGTGATCTGTGTCTACCCATAACAGCGTGGGATAATGAAGCCAGAGCTGCTCACTGAGGCCTGTCCAGTATATGTCAGTAAACACTAGGGAATAATGAAATGGGCTTACTTTATCTCACACAAAAGTGTGTATAAGTAGATACACTCACAGTCGCACAAATTTGGACATTTAAAAACACACATACATGCACTGGAAAACACGTGCCTACACACAAAGTCTCATGCACACACAGTAGTACTGAACTCATCCACTGAAACCGATACGACTGTCTCTGTATCTTGCACACATTAAGTCTAGAGTCTTCTGTGCCCTTCTAACTACACACATCTTACTGCAGCATATCCTCTGTTCATTTACAATGGTTTTTGTAATTACATATACGTTTTCACTTGCAGGCAAATATTCTATCTTGAAGGTTACCCATCTTATTCCAAGGGGCCTTTAAATAAGAAATAGTATATGTAAACGCATATTATGCAAAGATTGGTTGCTGCAAGAAAACTCAACAGCTGGAGAGAAGTCATCAATAGCACCGCCCCTGTATTGATTTTAATATGAGCAGTCACAGGCAGCCAAGGGATCAAGTGCAGGAGGATATGATGCTGGAGAAATTAGGGAGGAGGAAGAGGAGAGCGTTGGTTACAGAATGCTTGATGACTTGAGGAGGCTGCCTGCCAGCAGGAGTCCAATGGTCGGTGACAGTCATAGGAACACAGATGGACAGGATTGGAAAGAGTCGGATTCTTTGAGGGCTGTAGACCTGCATGACTGCGTGGTACCATCTGATGGGACAAATATATAGTTATTAGCATATAGGTGAAACAGACAGTGGTGTCAGATTCTATCGTAGTTTTATTTTCTGTACACTGACAGCAGTGAGAAGAAAAAACAAACAGATACACAGCAGAATACAAAAAGCTCCATCCAGGCTGCAGAAGCAGAGACACAATGCAGGTGTTCCTGAATGCAAAGAGATTGTATTTCTTGATAGGAAGTATCGCAACTGCATTTGAGATATTGACAGAAAACTGGACTTTCCTGCTCGCGAATCCCTCGGATAAGAAGAGTCGTAGTGATGGAGCCGACTTCAGGGTCCAGTGCATGTGCATAAACTCCTCGCACACCGAAAACCTTTACACACACCATTGTTATACTGTATTGATTCCCCCTGACAAGAGTTTTTCAGAAAAAAAAGCAGTTTTGTGAAACTTTATACTGCCGTGTTGATGTGTGTACGGCTGTTTGTATAGTTGCGCTGGACATCGGCATGCCTTGTTGGGACATTGTTGGTTGTAAGGACAACTTAAGCGTGATTTATGCTTGCCACTTACAAGAGAATAGTGAGGGTCCACACGGCCAAAGTGACGTCACACCATCAGACGCGGCCATTTGCAGGGGTTTCAATGTGTCAGGGTTTCACCTGTTTGTGCACATCCATCATCTTAGAATTACAAAGATGGATAAAAGAGAAAAAAGAGAGAAAATAAATGGATCTCTTTGGGGGGGCTTTGTCCCTTTGTCGTAGGGAGAAACTGGACTCAGAGTATAGCGTTTCACTGTCACGGTTCCACGTCAGCTCATGTTCGTGCTTGCGGAAAGTAAAACCAAGGCCTTAGTGTGTTTGTGTGTGTGTATAGTTCTGTTGGACTCCTCCATTCCCTGCGAGGACATTTTAGGTTGTATAATTCTTGTATAAAGGAGTGCAGGTCCTCTGTGTGCTCTGCTTTCTCAAACAAGTCTTGGGTGTTTAGCTACTGATCTCCATACACACGGTCCAGCTCGTTTGCCCGGGCAGAAGCAGCAGCGCCGCTTGTCATCTCGAATTCACATGGCCCTGCTGTGTTTGTCTCTGTCTCTGGTTGCTTTGGGCGGCAGTGGGCCAGCATTCCTTCGCCCAGTTAGCAACCATCCTGCTCTTCTGCCGGCCCCGGTTTGGGTCAGGAGTGCGAAAGGAGTGACAGAAGAAGTGGGAGATGAAGGATGACAAAAGAGAGAGAGGGAGAGAGAGAGAGAGAGAGAGAGAGAGAGAGAGAGAGAGAGAGAGAGAGAGAGAGAGAGAGAGAGAGAGAGAGAGAGAGAAAGGAGTAAAATTATATACTTCGGAGAGAGAATTAAAAACGGAGAACGGATTAGAGTGAGATCCTGGCCGGGTAAAAAGCAAGAGATAAACAGTGCTTTATTTTCCTCTCCTCCCGCTCCCTTCTGTCTATATCTATGTAATGGGTTTCTGCGTGTCCTCAGTTGATCCCCCCGCTATCAAACTGTATATCACTACGCAGTAAATGCTTTGGGAAGGACCTTTATCTTATGGCTTAGTTTCAGGACCCCTGATAATAACCAATCCGTCAATTCTCCATCCTCTGCTGTGGGTGTGTTTCTCGAAGTGCTCTGGTCTCTATGTAAAATCTCTCCATATAATCATGGAGCCAGTGTTGTTGCATTTGACAGGAAGCACTACCTCTCCTGATGTGTTTCAGAAATAATAAAAAAATAATAATAGATGCATTAAATATTAATATCAAATTAGGTAGTCCAAACAGTACTGGCTTTTCAGACCCAGCTGATGAAAAGGTTCAACAGCACGAGAGGTTTGTTGTCTTTTAGGGCGACTGCGGCTCAGTGGTGAGCAGGGTCGTCCTTCGATCGGTGGTTCGATCCCCGGCGTTGATAGCCAATGTCGACGTGTCCTTGAGCAAGACACTTAACACTAAATTGCTCTAGTAGCTGAGCCTAGGGAGTATGAATGTGTATGGATGGTTGATTAAACTGATGTGGCTCCTCCCATCAGGGTGTGAATGGGTGAACGATGTCATGTAGTGTTAAAGCGCTTTGAATGGTCAGAAGACTAGAAAAGTGCGATACAAGAACAGGTCCATTACAATTGTAAATGTTGTCTTTTATCATTACGGACATGAATGTGAACATTTTGGACACTTCAAAGTGAGGAAGCGGATGAGAGGAGCAACTCTGAGTGTGAACATCACATTCTCCTGACACAAATTGGAATGTGCCAACCGCATGATTTGGACGTTTTGTTTTCACTGGGGAAACGCTGGCATCAAGTTAAGAGTACAGAAGTCAAAGAAAGCTTGGACCTGTTCATGGAGAGATTGGAGACATAGATGAGATTGACACAGCAGTGCAGGTTGTTGTGAATACACATACAAAGGGTAGCATTGTTTCATATTTTTTATTCAGTTTAGAAAAACACTGCTGTGAAAAGCTGCTAAAGGGATGTCTGCGAGAATAAGTTTGCCATTCACTGCTTTTATTCAGGGCAAACCTAAACCATCAACATCACACATCAGGAGTACATCAGACATTTTTTCACTTTGACTACTGACCTAACCTCGCAGCTGTGTTTCGATGGGAAAGAACAGGCTGTGTGCAGATTTTAAATCTCTCTGGAAAGCAGCAGGTCTCAGCACACTCTGATAACCTGCATGAGTTTACATCTCATTGCTGTTCAAATGTCACAAAATCCACTCAAGACACTGGCTTTCCTTCTTGCAAATCTTTCGAAGTAAAACTTTTCAGCAAAGCACCAACTTTCCCTTTCTATGCTCACGAATGACGTCGTATTTTGAGACAGCCTCATCATAATTGCTCTCCTCCTGATTCAGTTGTATTCTGGCCCGAGGAGTACTTGAAGTGGCTGTTTTATGTCCTTAATGCAATAAATTGGAGAGGGATTTGCTGTTCAATAATTACGTGCCAGGACATCAATCACCAGTATCTGGAGAGAGAAGGACAGAGAGAGTGATGGAATGAGACAGCCAATAGCCGACTGCATGATTTAAGCTTCAGTTTGAGGGTTTTGAAACGTTTTCTGATTGACTCTCCTCTTGTTCTCAAGCAGAGACGTGTCAATAGTCTTATTGAACCTTTGACACTGTCTGGACAAGTGATTATAGAGAGGGCGGGAGGGGGTGTGATTTCTTATTATATTAGGACACAACAAATACAAAAAAAAAGAGAGAGTTAGAGTGAGACCGAGATAGTGGGTCTTGTGATGTCTGAAGCCAAGATAAGGTGACTCTTAGGGAGGAAAGAGAGGAGCCTGTGTCATTGAGAAGGAGTGGAAGATAACTAGAGAATGCAGCAAGAGAGCAGGATGTAAACACTAAACCCAACGTGAAGCCTCTTGTCTCTCCTTCCTTCCAGAGGAACTGAATCACCTGGACACATGAGAGAGCACTCACATTTTTTTATTATTGAAAGAGTGCAGTAAATAAATAGTATCATTATTAAATGACTATGTAAAAGACTTGATATACCAATATAGAATAACATCATGTTGTGGCCTTCTGGTAAGTGGGAATGAGGACAAATAGATTAACCACATCTTTCTCTTGTGAAGATCAAACTGTGATTAAAAAAATACAACTAATTAATTTTAGAAAAGGCCAGAGAGATCATCAGTCAAGAAGACTGTTTTCAGTTTTCTCAGAGATGGATTTGTCAAAGCTGAACAAATGAATAGATGCTCAACAACATTTTTGCTCTTCATCATGACGACAAAGGTTGAATTCTGTGATCTTAACAAGCTACAAAAACGGGAAAAACAACCTTTGTTGTAGTTACATATTTTCATAATCCCGCAGCACACTAGATGCAGAGGCTTAAGAGGAGGGGAGGAGATAAATCGCCCATAGCGTAGCATACTCCATTTTACATTACAAATGCTAATGTCATTGAGATAAAGTCAGTTTGTGTAACAGTGTGCAATCACACTGAGTCTGCTCAATGACCTTACATTCTCGCCATGTTCAATGGAGACGCAGTGATGGAATATGAATGTTACAGCCTTTAGCAACACAAAAGGTTAGTCGTTCATAATATGTTCTCCGAGCTTCTCTTAAGAATGCTTCTTCCAGGGCTTCTGACTCATAAGGAAAATCATTTTGTGTGGTACCATGTGATCCACCTTTGTTAGGCCCCATAGGTCGCTTACAGACAGACTATGGAGTTGCCTAAAAAGATGAGTAACCCAGTGAGTTCCCTCATCTGTATACGATATGTGATTAAGCACATTACGAATGAAAAAGGAAGACAATCTTTTGCCATGATAGTACTGCAATTTATCTACAAAAGCCAGAGTATTTTCTTTTATCTGTCATTTTGCAACAATGTCCAGCGCCGTTGAGAATCATTTTGAAAAGATCAAAGTGTTGGCTGTGATAAAATCTCAAAAGAATGTGTGCCTATGCGCGTACGCCTTCTGCTTCTGAACCGTGCAGAATTGCATTATGCGAATCAACAAAGCCGGTTTCCAAATGTTTGTCTCTGAGGGGAAGTTGTGATTCGGTTTCCAACATTTGTGACTGTCTGGACATGAAAGCATGAATGAATATGCCCTGCAGCTCAAAGCAACACAGCCAACAGTCTGATGTGTGAAAACAACATTAATATTGTGAACTCTCTTTTGGTGTAACACAATTATATAACAAGAGTATATGTATTATATTCTTCCCATCATATAAATCTATTTTAGGTAATTCAATTCCATACCTAGGATGTGAAGCACACACTGAAACAGGAGATGCAAAGAACTATTAGCAAGGCTTATAGTGACTCATACTGTGTGTGTGTGTGTGTGTGTGTGTGTGTGTGTGTGTGTGCGCGTGTGTGTTGTACTCTCTTTGTCTCTCTATACACAGAGTCCGCTGGTTACACCTGCTGAGCCCAAAAGACAAAGGACCATCATCAATCATGAGCCTCGTTGGAGTGTATAACAACAGGGGCACACAATTTTGAATTAATTAAGAACCCATTCTTGATGGGCCACATTTTTTACCTCCCCCTCATAATTTAAACCTCCATTAAATAAACACAAACGGAGCATAAATAGATGTCCGAGTCTGTAAACTTTGTTGGCTCAGCAGGGTGGGACTGATGCTGGCACTGAGTCAGAGCGGCTATAAGTCAAAGAAAGTAAATAAGACCGTAGGCATACTGGAAGGAGAGGATAAAGGGAGAGGAAAGAGAAGACGTAACACAAATAAATCAGATGCAGAAAAGAGGAGAGGGGTGGCGAACCGATTGGATGCAATTGGGGTATTCATAAATTCTCACACACACATAGTCAGAGGGAGCTGACCTCGCTGCAGATGGCCTCATCAGAACTGAAATAATGTGAACGAGACAATTTGAGGCAATAAAGAACAAATAAACGCAGTGTCCCGCTACTTTCAAATTCTGCTCAGGTTTCAACTGTGTGGCAGAGATATCATCTGAAACCCCTTCAAACCACGAGGGGATGTGTGAATATTTGTATGATTGAACTCTGCTAATAAGGAAACTCTGTTAGAGCATGCACGTATGTGTGTGAATGTGCATGCACTAATAATGAGCAGGCACGTACATTTCTTATGTATTCATGTCTGCGAGCTGTTGCACCGTATCAGCGTAGAGCAGATTTCATTCCTACTGCAGACTGGTTATGAGCTCGAGTCCCTCTGTCTGATGTGTTGCGTGGCTGCCAAGTGGGATTATGGGCGAGAACAGCAAAGTATGAGGTGTTTATCCTGTCCGTGCCAGGGTGGGATTGTGTAGCGCCACACAGCACAGAGGAGTACAGCACAATGGAGACGGCTCCCTTATGTCTGGGTGTTGAAGTGCTCGCGATCACTGTTGACAGTTAATGCTACGACGGCATAGTGATTTCACAGTTGACAAATTGCTCTTCCAGTTTCATGACCAATTAATTCTACGACATTTTAAACCAAATGCAGTCATCCAGATTATCCTTTTAAAAAAGTGACGTCATTCTCATGTGAAGAGTAAGGCCCTAATATGACTTACCAGACCTAAACTACAGTAATAGAGAGTTCGTCAACAAGTTGTAAATAGTGATGATACACAAAATAAATGACCATCATGTATCTTGGAAACATAACCAGGTGTCCTGATTTACCAAATGAAGTCAAAATAGCTGGACTGGGAAAGGAGGCATTGGGTACTGTCCTCCAAATGTCCCGCAAAGGAAGGCTGCAGAGTTCTTGGCCTCTTTGCAGGAGCCTTCGGGTTGTGTCGAGCTTGTTGAACCATTATTTTCTCTTGAAATGCAAACATTGAGCAAAAGATGTCATCTGAACTGGGACACGTACCTAGTTCATTATGTCCATATAAGTTCACACCCTTCTTCAAGATAAATATTTGTTCCACGTATCCCGTCACATAACTTTCTGGAAGCTATTTCTCTTTTGTGAAGCAGTCGCCGACATAAAAGTGTATACGGTCTCTCTTTTGGACCCTCCGGCTCTATCAAGACTATTGGTCATGGGCAACGATTCTTGTGTCGCCCAAGGTTTGTGTGGATTTAGTATGTCCATACAAATTGTATTGATTCCTTTGAAATATAATTTATATTGTCGCAAAACCTCACTTTTATAAATGCTGACGCAGCTTTTTGAAGAGTAGAAAGAAATGTTGTAGAAAAGCACCGAACAACAAAAGAAGTATCTTAAGATCCACAATCAGAAACTGATTGGTGGTGAGGAGCAGCTGTGGAGGCGGCAACACATCAGGGCTGATGTGTTGCCGCTTGAGGAGAGCACACTGAGGACACCTATTGGACAGGTGAAGAATGACAGGCAGGGACATCCGAAACATCCTGGAAAGAGAAGAACTGGGGCCAGAGGAGGAGAGAGAGGAAAAAACAGCTGTGACCCATGCAATAGACAAAACTCACACATGCAAACACACACATGCAAACACACACCTGCATCTCTATTCTCCCAAGGTCATATAGTGAGCAGCAGGTGTCCAGCCCTGCACAGTTGTCCTCACTGACACACCGCCGCTAGCGCAAAATCAAACACACCTTTCACACCGCAGCTCCACCCTGATGTCCAATGCACCCTTTGCAACGTGCCTCTGCATTCCTACGTGCATCCTGCAAAGCCAGCAGCAGACGTGTGTGTGTGTGTGTGTGTGTGTGTGTGTGTGTGTGTGTGTGTGTGTGTGTGTGTGTGTGTGTTTCTTTTTAATCACATTTTCTGATATGCCTATTGATGCAACAAATTGATGGGACACTTTCCCTGTTGTGATAGATTAAAAATAAACAAAACATGTCATTCTTTGTTTGCACAGAGTTGTGATAATAAAAGCATGGCTCTTTTGCTCCGTGTGTGTGTATGTGTGTGTGTGTGTGTGTGTGTGTGTGTGTGTGTGTGTGTGTACTCAAGTGTCTTTTGCGAGCACACTGCTGATGCACTTCTAACATCTTTAATTTGATGAGACACTAAATGTTTAAGAATACTGGATGAGAAACTAAAATAACAAAAATAGCTTTTTTTGCTGAAGGCTTCATTTAAATTCTACTGTAAGTTTTGTGTGTTTGGTGAAGTCTATGCAATATTTAGTTCAATCCCATTCTGGGTTTTTTAACAATGCATACCCTTTATTGTCATTCTATATAGGATGAAACAATCCTGGAAGACAGAGCCTAACAAACTGAAAAGCGCACACACACATTGTGTGTGCGTGTGTGTGTGTGTGTGTGTGTGTGCGTGTGTGTGCGCAGCATCCTGACAGACAGAGAATAGAGACTTATGGGGTGTGAAGGGAACCCTATGCTTCAGATGCCAGCTCATCTTTTCCTCATCAACTGATCTTGTAATCCCTTTCTCCTGTACTCCTACTCTTCCTCCTCCCATTGTCTTATTTCCCATATCCTATCTATCCATCCTCCTAACCATTCTTTCATCATTTTTTTCCCCATTGGCGTATGTGCGTGAACAAGCTGTTACTTTTGTAGGACACTCTGCAACTCTGCTTTTATATAAGAAGTGGAGACATATTCACCGTGACATCATCCATTGGTTTGTAGAAAGCTGTTTTAAAGCCTTGAGTTTGGTTAAGCCGTCACCATCTTTGTTTTTTTAACAACAGGAAGACTTCAAACTCGCCACTGAGACCATAAGCTCATGTTCACAATGTGTACTGAGGTAATGAAACAAGTGATTGGAGGATCATTTTCTCAACTGTGATCAAATCAACTCTTTTGCAACCAGAAGAGTCGCCTCCCTGCTGGCAATTAGAAGAAATGCAAGTTAAAGGCACTTCCGCATCAACTTCTCTCAGACCAATCCATCCCTAGGAAAAAAATCCCATGAATCAGTTATGGTTTCTTAATTGCAAAACACTAATAATATCCATATAGCTGTGTTACGAATAACATAAATATCCCCAAAACAATGAAATAGTAATAACACAGAGAATATAAATTCATATTCATATGGAGCACTATGCTACACAGGCAGATACATCTAGGATGCAAAGGCCCTCAGTGTCCGATGAGGTCTCTACGCATGTGTATGAAGGAGACACAGACAAATATGTTCAGGTTATTGGTGTCTGTCGCCATCTGATGATGTTATTATTATTGATTATTAAGCTATTAGACGCTATAAAAAAAACTGTTTCCGCCAACATAGCGCCTTGTGTCAACCACAAGGCCTTTTGAATGAATTTTGTGGTCACAAGGTCGTACGTTATGTGGTATGAAACATGCGCAGTGCAACCGGAACTGCAATGTTGAAGGGTGAAAGCAGAAATAAAGTGATGTATATTTAGCTATATTTATTTGAGTAAACAAAGGCATAGCTCTAATTTAAAACATTAGATCCTCAATGTTTTCAAATGGTTTGATAAATACAGACTTCATCCTCACTTCTGCTGGACCGAGGCCCGGAGGCGGAGTTAAGGGAAGAGCTAGTCTGGGTGACGAAAGTTTATCTCCGTTTCTCAACTTTTTTTTGCCACTAAGCAACCTTTCATAGGAAGGAATGGAGCACTGCATCTGAAGCTTTATCCAGTTTTCTTTTTTTTCATCCATGGGCTTGACAGAACGTCAAGCCCATGGATGACAGAACGTAGACTAAGTTAGCTTCAAAGCTCAGTTTCTGAGCTTTGAAGCTAACTTTACATGGGGGCCGATTTCTGGGTCCATCACGTGACGCCACGGGCCCGAAAAGAAGCCTGTAACTCAGCAGATAACTTGTTTATTCAGGAAATCAACTTCTTAGTATGAACACTCGAATAGCTTTCACTTAATATTATTATTATTATTATTATTATTACTTGTAAATGCATGTTCATTCAGGTAACGAGAATAAGATAGTCTTCAAAAATAAATGTTTGACTGCTTCTCTGTTGACAGTGGCCGCTGTGTGTTTCAAATAGAGGTGCGTTCAGGTGCATTAGAAGACTTCTAGTTTAAATACATTTCTAGTCACCCTCGATAACAAGCATGATATTGTTCAGATTCAGTTTTAACTTTATTGTCAGAGTACTAGGACACCAAAATGCAGTTTTACCATCTAACCAGAAGTGCAAAAAGAAGCACTAAAAGAGCAGTCTGATGTGGTATAAAGACAAAATGATCCTGTATTTTGTTACCACCACCTTTTGTTGTATTTACTGAATTTATAGTTGTATGACTTTATTGTTCAAATACTTTACAATAAGACAGTTTGGAGAACATGCAGTTGGTTTACAAAGTCTGAAAGCTGAAGACCTCAAAACAATACACTGTGTATGGTCATGAAAAGGCACATTATGAAATAGTGTGAAATATAACATTACATTTGTACAGGGGATGCTTGTTCTCAGGAGGTTAACATGAACCCTGTGTGCATTTGCAGCTATCAGGTTACAGGAGACCAGCCTGATGATGAATTGAGGTGTCACATGACACAACCCCTTTAATATCCCATGACTCGTGAGCACAGTGCTTGATGTGCAGTATTTCAGTGAAGGCCAGTTCAACCACACCCCCTCATCCTTTCTGCATGTCTTCCTGTCTCTGTCTTCGTCATCCATCCATCCCTTCCCTCCTGCCGTCTCCTCTTCTTTCTAGAAGTTTAAAAGTCAGTGCAAGGTCAGTACAGCAGCATTTGAGAAATTGCGTTCAGTGGTGCAAAGTGTGTTCAAGGTCTGCTGCAAGGTAGAGCTGATTGATGGGCAGAGTCTTTTCTTTTGTTCCCTTCTCTCTGCCCAAACCCGCGGATTGGGTAGGACGATCCTGGGGGGCTTGCTACTACCTGATTGCAAGAGAAGAAATGGCTGTGGAGTTAGAGACATGCTGTGACAAAGGCAGAGAATGGATTGAAAAGTTAGAATAAAGCACCAGGGAGCACTGCTAAGGACAATAAGCACATTTTAAACACACTGCCGTTTATAGTCACGCGGTGGTTAGAAAAGCATCCGCATGTCTCTATGTCATTTATGGAACAGTGTGACAACTGCATGGAGTCGTCTTAATTACTTAAAGATAGCGAAATGTGGAGCTTTATGTGATCGAGAAGTAGAACAAATATTCATAATTCAGTGCTATAGAAGCTTTATCTTGTCGCGCAATAAAGAAACACATTTACACGCGTCAAACCCGTGGTACACAGAGTGACCCTGGTGTGGAAACATCTGGCAGCTGCACAGCGTTGGGTCACTTGCAGAGTGTAGATGTGAGGCTGTCAACAAGAATGTGTCAAACTCAATTTACCTTTTCGCTAAGCCCCTCCCCCGTTTGCTTCTTCGTCAAGGTGTCAGAGCTACCATGGAGCCCACACTGTCACTAGATGCATCTCCTGAATAAATATTATCACTTTTTTGTTAAATTAAAAAAGCCATTTCTAGATGGGAGACTGATGAAGGGTCTACAATATGTGGTTGGAGGATATAAACAGGATGTCAAAGATATTCAGCAGGAAAGACTGTTTAAAAAATAGTCACACTTTTACTAACGTCGGGTATATTTCACCCAATATAATGCGCCTGATAAAATATACTTCTCATCAACATATATTAAAATGAAAAACAATACAAGGCAAATTGAAGTACTCTTCTTTTATTTTCCCATATAGAACTTCTCACAAAATCAAAAACATCATAGAGGGACCCTGAAAAAAGGCTCAAAATTGGGTGAAAAATTAGGGAATCGTCAATAAGATATAAATAATGGAGCTATGAACTTGTTCTTTGTCTGTGAGCAGCATGAAGCTACACAAAGACCCACGCAACTCAGACAAATGCAACACAATGAAAAGAAATAACGTAATTGCAATCGCTCGGGTGAAAATCATCCAACGTTAGTGTTCGAGAGTTGGACACTTCTCAAACCCTGGTCGGAGCTGACCAGTGCTGCGTTAGGATTCCCAGTCTACGTTCAAGGAACAGAGAAGTTCAATTTTGGCTTCGAAAACCGTTTGCCTCCAGGCCTTTGTGCTAGATCGAGTGAATTGTAATGCATCCGGCCGTGCATGCATTCACACACACACACACACACACACACACACACATACATACTTACACAAACACTTGACCTGTGTGGCAACATGAAACCAAAACTGCTGAGACTGCTGATGCTTCCCACGAGTGTGGAATGGTGTCCTCTGCCTCGTTCATAACTCACAACCCGTCAAACCGCGAATGAAAAAGGAACTCTATTGTGTGCAATAAGAGTCTGCAACGAACGGTTGATGAGTTTGGCTATGCACGTGAATCTGCTCAGACGTTAATGGCCTTTTTTCTTGTAAGCTATGTGCCACATCCTCTCTTTGCCAATTGCCTTAAACACTAACCTTCTCACCCACTCACTTGACCTTGAGGGTAAAGTTCAGCCTCATAGGACAAAATGCTGTTGTCGCCAAAAAGCAGGGGGCATTTTTGTGAAGCAGTCCACGGTCATTTTGGCGAAGCTTTTGCAAGGTCTACTTTTCATTTTTGTGTGTGAGTTGTCCGTCATGGTCTCCCTTGGTTAGCGTTTAATATTTTGACCTCGACAGAAAGGCATGTGCTTCAATTGATTGGAGACTGGGATACCGTGGATACCGTGGCGGTGGGTTTCAGCATGTGGTCACTTCAAATGTCCCCGTCCCGAGAATGCCCTGTGCGATGATTCCACCCTCACTACGCTCTTTGTCCTAGTTTGACATTGAGATGTGTTAATACGGACAGTAATGTGAAACACTAGACAGCTGCTGGGGTGAACAGTGCCCGTGTTCAAATGAGCTGTCACAGACTTTAGTTCCAGTGAGAGTCGCACGGAGGAGATAGGGTCAGGGAGATAGTGAGATTTGTGGCAGGTTTTGTGTGTTCGAGTGTGTGTATCTGTGTGTAGGAGAGGAAAGCTGTAACAAATACCCTATCAAGCAGAAGCTGAGGACGGTGTCACAAAGCCCCGATGGGCCAAATGTCAGCACGAGAGACAGAAAGAGCAGTGGGGAAGGGACTAAATGAGAGGTGGAGAGTGCACGGGAGACACTAACATGTCAGCTTCCTAGAGAGTGATACAGGTCAGACAGGTAGGCAGCCGGAGATCTCTGCAAGACTGGACATCAGGGAAAACATGAGGAAAGCATGCAGGCGAGATTAAGTCTGTATTTAGTTAGCGATTTATAGAAGTGCTCATCCTCAAGCAGAGGCCTTGAACTATTTGGATGTGTATTTTCCTGTTGTAAATGTCCTCAGCTTGAGAAATAAATATCCCCCAGTCGGTCCCTTAGATTCTCTGGAGAAATCATGGTCTGTTGAGCTGAAGCCATTGAGGATACCAGTTTCTACCCACTTCACACTGACACAAAGTCAGATGGATATTTATTATTTCTTTAACATTTGGAACTGAATGGGCAATCTTTAGAAATGCATTTGCCTTTAGTAAATATGTTTGTTAAAGCTGTACTAAAATGACTATTTGTATGTGAACAGTCCCCACAGAATTATTTGTTGTACTTTTTGACATTTTTAGCTCATTTGTTCGGCATTTTCGAATCTTGATTCCAGGTACAGCAGGAGCTATTTTTAGTTTAAAAGCCTTCATAACACCCCCTCCTCCCCCATCCCCCCACACACACACGCACGCACGCACACACACACACACACACACACACACACACACACACACACACACCGAACAGATACAGTCATTCAGCAGCTAAAGAGCCAGATGTTTCCTTCAGGAATCAGTGGAGGCCAAAACAATAAAAAGAGTAGGAAGGGGTCTGAATGATCGCTCAGTCAGTCACTCGACTGGCTAATGTTGCTTTGTGTCTAAATATGCAACTTAATTATAAGTGGAAACAATAATAATGTCAAATGTTGTGTGTTTTTGTCGGGTTGTTTATCATTCACACACATTCACAGCATATTGACTTTAAATCAATCTACAAGTGTTCATGTATTTATGAGTATGCTAACATAGTTTGAATTGTTGCTGATCCAAGAAGCATTTTCTAGTTGCTTATCTAGTTGCATCACAAAATATAACGGACATTTTGAAAAACATTTAAATCAACAAGTAAATCGTGCAGAAGATAGATGTTGCTCAACTGGCCGTATTCATTTGTGGTGTTGATGAGATTTTGGCGGCCACCGAGGAAATCCTTCAAGCTGCTGATACCAAACTGTGGATTATAATCTGTTTTGTTAGAAGAGTTGCTGAAGAGCATCTCAGGATCTGAGCTGCTGCAGTCAACTGTGCACAGTCCAGGGACGTGAGATGACAGAACCTTGTGGTCCCTCATGTGACCGTTGAGTCTGACTGTCTGGTGTTTGTCTGTGAGCAAAGAGATGATGACGAGCATGAGGTGAAGGCAGACCTTCATCTGAAGGAGTTCGCGTTGCATGAGTTGAGGGAGCACAATGTTAAATATGTTAGCACACAACTATACTGACAAAAGATTTGGGCTCCTCCAGATGTGTGTGGGTTCGGTGCAGTGGAGCCAGCATTGCATCCTCCACACCTCTCTGCTGCTTGTTGGCTACCTGGAGTGGGTCTCTGAGCCCACAAACCTCCATCGCTATGAGGTGCACGCCAGTCAAAGCCCTTCAGCAATGTTTAGGATGCATGGCGATAATCATTATTGCATTATTCCACTTTTCCTTGGGACTGGTATGGCGTGTACGTAGATATTAAAGAAGATCTCAGTGAGCTTTTTTTAAAGATTTTAGGATTCTCCTGAGCACCCTTTCGACGTCCCCTGCACTGTTGTTGTCCGCGAGTGCATTATAAAGAGGTTAGTGGTCAGATCCTCCCTCTCATGTGTGAAGTTGTGCTTGTCGAACCCGCAGTAAAAGCTGTTCAGGCTCTCAGTAAACTCCACACACATCTCTGGTCTGGTAGGATGGGTTATTTGGGAGGTCAGCTAGTGTTTTAACACCTTTCTATCGATGGCTCTGCCCTCCCGGGAGAACCGCTCTGCCTTCACCTTATAGACACTTTTGGCCTCTTTTATTTATCTCTTTAGCCTTGCTTGAATGCGTTGGGCCTCAGCCTTGTTGCCAGAGGGGAAGGCTATTTCCTTCAGGTTCAGTAGGTTTTTACAGATTCTTTGTGGACCAAGGTTTTTTCTTTGAAAAGACTTAACCAGGTTTTTTTTGTGTCGGGGCCATTGTATTTCTACAGAAAAGGATGCAGTCAGTGATGATGTCATAACTTGTCCCATCTTTGAGCGTTCTCAGTTGCAGTCATGGCAGACTTGCAAAGTTTTCCCGCCTCCTCATCCCATGCTTAACCTGCTTTTTGATGACTCCATCCCATTGTAATGTTGTACAGGACTAGGTGAAGGAAGTTATGATCAGCTTTACTGACCTACGGTGTCTCGTATGCTGTGTTTTTCAAACTGCCAAAGCAAAGATCAAAGGAATATGTTGATTAATGCTGATATTTACCTTGATGAGCAAATCAGAATGGGAATCAGAACAGAGGAGTCTTGGGAGCTGAGTGAGTGATGTTGCAGGTTCAAGGAGTTGATATTGAACTCAGTGCAAACACTATGTAGCTTCATGGCAGAGTTAGAAGACATAGTTTTGCAACTCACAACTATATTGATTTGATTTACTCTCTTCGCTTTCATCAACCCTGTTTGCAGATGCAGCAGGCAGATGTTTTCATCAAAACAGATTTGAAAAATCCACTGTACAGTACCTGCTCCGCACCAAGTGGAAAACTGACAAAGTTAGCAAGCAGGTGACCGCACAAAGCATTTAGCATCTAAAGAGCCAGAGATTTCCCCCAGGAGAATATTGGACTTGCATTCGTCAGATCACAGAAACACAAAAAAAGTCTGTCTGTGTAAATAAGCATGTGTTTACTTGTATTTTTCACATATCAGTTTTATAAGGTGATAATACTGTTTACAGCTTTTAGTAAATACAATTTGAAGGGGAAAAGATGGAAAACAGTTTGCGAAAAGCTAGGGTTGAAAATCTTGACAAAATAGCAAGAGTACGATAGATTTTAAGGAAAGTTCAACCCGAAAACCTGAACCAGTGTTACTAATTATTTAACTATGAAAGGGCACGTGGGAAGACAGGCAGGTGGCTCGTCCAGACGTTTCATTTGGGCCGAATGAATGAAAAATGGGATTATTATATTCCTGCAACAGCCACAAATTCTAATTGATTGAATGTCGTCCTGATGTAATGACAATTTCAATAAATGTAACTAAATGATTTGACCAAGCCTAGCTGTAATGGGCTGCAACGATTCGGCTGTCAGTGCAGCTGCAGATCTGATAGAAGATGGATTCAGAATGCAGCCCAGAACTATTGCTATTATCAATATCATTGTAAATGAAGTGTGAAAAAAGCCAATAGTTTCAGAGTGAATGCAGATAAATATCACTGCATATATTGTAAAACCTTACAAATTGAACAGATACATGTCAGTCTGTAGATATGAAGCTAAGGGATAAGAGTCTCAGTGAGAAAGGCAGAAAGGACACGGATGATGAATGTGAGTGTGTGGAATGGGACACGTGTGTGAAGGATGCATCATGCATAGAGGAACATTGGAGGGAGTTGTGTTTCACTTAGACGAACTCTGAAGGAATGAAGGAATTAAAGCCGAAAGAGGCTGTTGTGTGAGGTGAACCGAGAATGAAGGATGAGAGGGAGGAAGTCCGGAGAGGGTGATGGACGAGGAAACAGAATGAGTGATGAGAAGGTGGAGACAAAGGCCGGAAGAGAAAAGGAAGGGTGGCAGAGAGAGAGAATAGATGGTAAGAGGGCGGGAAAGTAGATGAGACACACAGAGGCAGAGAGATAAATGAACGGGAGAGTGAACAATGAGAACAAAGTGGAGGAAATGGGGAAGGCTAACCGGCTGAGAGAGCACACAAATAATGTCCATCTTATTAATATATATCAAGTCATTTGGTTTCATATTCAGTGTGAAAACAAGTAAATAATTCAAATCTAGTTTTACTTGAAAAAATCTTCATCCAAAGCACAATCTTGACCTGTCTGACTAATAATAATAATACAATCTTTTTATTCCCCCACCCAGCTCGTCCTGTCGCTTTTTGTGTTTACAAATGAGCTCAACACCGTAAATACCTTTGCCACAGATATCCTCAACTTCCAGGGATGCTTTTTGATAAACTATAAACACGTTTGCCTTCAGACGTTGTCGGACGACATGCTAGTTCGCTTTCGCCAGTCCTTGAGGGACCCGTTTACTCTGGCTGTTTAACTTCCAACACACTTTCACTCCTTCTGATGTTTCGTATTCATTTAATGGAATGCAAATTAAATATGGACGACAATACACACAATAAAGGGATTAAATCAGCCAACTCGGAAATTCTTTTATTTGCAGTGAAAGACATTTCCCCACTAAATATATAATGCTAATTTGTGCATCTTAAAGCATTCTATATTATTCAGTAGTAATTGCCGAGACAAGTGAAATTAGATCTTCATGTGGTGTGAAGAAAGACTCCATAATACAGATATGTTCTGCAGAGGGAAGGCGAGGAGGTGGAATATAGGCTTATTTAACAAAACAAAAAGGAAAGTGACAGAGAGAGCTGTTAACGGCTGGCTTCTATGCTGCCAAATCTCTTCTGTACCGTCACACAGTGTTTATTAATATCACATTGCTTTTCCTTGATATTGTAGTCAGAGGGCATGCAAACCTGATTTCTTCCTGTCTGTGTGTCACATTAATCCCTAATAAAATAATTGATTGATCGTGTCAGCGTTATTATCTACCAGTGCTCCTGCGGTGGCTTCAGCATACTGAGTGACTGGAGCTCATGATTTATGAATGATTACCGAGGCTGATTATCTGACCTCAGGATTTTTGTCTTCTCTCCATCTCACCCCATCTGTCTTGCTCCCTGTCAAACTCCTGCTCCGCTCATTCTCTCTCTCTCTCTCTCTCTCTCTCTCTCTCTCTCTCTCTTTCTCTCTCTCGCTCCCTCAACCCCTCGCCTTCCCTCTCTACCTCAGGGTGAGTGTTCATCTAAGTGCTACAACATGTTCATCATAGAGACAGTGTGTGTGGCCTGGTTCTCCCTGGAGTTCATCCTGCGGTTCATTCAGGCCCGCAGCAAGCTGGAATTCCTCCGCGGGCCGCTCAACATCATCGACGCCATGGCCATCCTCCCCTACTACGTCTCGCTGGTGGTGTCAGAGGACGACCCCTCCCTGGATCACGAGAAGCCAGGAGGAGGTAAGGGCTACTTGGACAAGCTGAGCCTGGTGTTGAGGGTTCTGCGGGCTCTGAGGATCCTCTACGTGATGCGGCTGGCTCGCCACTCGCTTGGCCTGCAGACGCTGGGGCTGACGGTCAGGCGCAGCACCCGGGAGTTTGGCCTCCTCTTGCTTTTTCTCTGCGTGGCCGTCACCCTCTTCTCCCCGCTGGTCCACTTGGCTGAGAGCGAGCTCACGGGCACCCATGACTTCAGCAGCATCCCGGCCTCCTACTGGTGGGCCATTATCTCCATGACGACCGTGGGCTACGGCGACATGGTGCCCAGGTCCATCCCGGGGCAGGTCGTCGCGCTGAGCAGCATCCTCAGCGGGATCCTCATCATGGCCTTCCCTGCTACCTCCATCTTCCACATGTTCTCCCGCTCCTACCAAGAGCTCAAGATGGAGCACGACCGCTTGTTCAAGGAGGAGTGCGCGGCGGCGGCCGCCGCCGCCGCCGCCTCTGAGGAGCTGCAGGAGGCGGGAGTTGGAGGAGGGGAGGAGAACTCAGCAGGGCCGGGGCTACGTCTAGACAAGGATAGTGTGCACTCACTGGAGTCTCTCGCTCTGTTAGGGAAAGCTGGCGAAGCTGCAGGGAATAACCACAGCTTGCCACCAGCGGCTTTCTGAACAGTGCTGACGAGAAGATGTGAGTCCATTCTGTGTCGCATACAATACGTACTGCAAATGACTATCGCTCCGAAGGCCTCACCTCCCAGGAGGTTGTGAAGGTATCTGTGTTGCACTGGATCTGATGGAGATTGAACAGACAGCATTTATTCCTGCTCCGCTGAGAATGAGTGTGCACGTTGTAACAGACTTCACAGAAACAAAAAGACTTTAAACCCTTTAAATTGGACGGTCCAGTTTGTCTGACCAGAAAGCCTCCGCAGCAATATTAGTAACCAGCTGCTTCCATAAACATGCAATATTCAATCCAAAGTTGCTTTTCCTTCCACTGTGAAAATACTTATAAGCCCAACTGCAACTTTTAGTTTTTATTCTACTTTTCAATATAAAGCCTACAGTATGACCTGGAAATGTGTCTCATACTGAATACTCTTCTGTCGTACATTCAAAGAAGTGCTCCTCTTAGTTTATTTTTGAGAAGCTTGAAGCCATGTTCTGAGAAGACATAGAAACAAACTGATGGCCCATATCTGAACCATCTCTATCTCTCTCATATATGTTTGAATGCTTGGACTCAAAGACTCTATGCCGTGAACTCAAGTGAAACTGTGCGAAAATACTTGCAGAGGTTATGATCCAGATTGTTTTTTGTTTGTTTTTAATCAGACAACGATGAAGTGAGAGGATGGAGAGAGAGAGAGAGGGAGGGAGAGAGAGAGATAGAGAGAGCGTGCGAGAGAGAGAGAGAGGGAGAGGAGTGTTTGCATTGGAGAGAGAGTCTGTGCGAGTGAGAGGATGAGCACTAACAACCATGACGTGTACTTTGCAACGCTCCAAATAAAAGCTCTCCTGGTAATCTGAGAGAATTCAATTTTCTTTTACAGTTTTTTGGTATGTTCTGGGTATGATGGTCTAAATCCTTGGCGAGCCAGGATGCTCAATCAGAGTCCCGCCGCTGAATATTTCTGAGGGAAGAAGAAACAGAAGCAGCTGTCCGAGCCAAACGCACAGATAACAGAGGACAATCCCCTCTTACATCACTTGCTTGTTTCCTTGTGCACAGTTACACCACTCTGGCAGAATGCCTGTCTCTCGACAAATCTTTGTAATGAAAGCTTTGCTTACCGGTACATCTTCAGGTCTGGGATAAAAACAATCCTCTCAATCCTGCGGTGGACTCCAAAACATGCTCCTTTTTCTGAGAAGAGTGGCCATCGGCTTGGGGTCCAAGAAGGATGTGAAGGCACGCAGTGTACATGCCAGATGTGGAGTTAATCTAGATTAAAATTGGGATTAAAAGGGTTGCCGCCTGAAACTTAACTTTATCCAGTTGTTTTGAATTCGATTTTTGATTTTTTTTTCTTCTTCTTCTTCTTCTTCTTCTTCTTCCCAGAATCTCAGGGATTCCAGAACAATCAGGTTCTGCATTCTGCGGCATCTTTCGCCCATATGGCATCTCATTGCAAAGCTTAAGTGAGATGTATAAGTAAAGTTGAATTTGTAATTGAAGCCGCCGCAGTAACATATGGTTCACAGTATGTCTGTCTGAATGAGGTAATCTAGCTTTGTATGATGAAATAGGATGGATTAAAGAGACTAGGGCTATTATCCATATGTACGCTCCATGGTTTGAGAGGCATCAATATCATAAGCGACAGTATTTGCATAATATTGACCGGCTATAACTCACATGGATCACAACTCTACAAACAGTTATGGGGTAATGCGTCCTTGTGAGAGCAATAAAGATGCACATCAGGTAATACATGTATTTTTAGCTGTTTGCATGGTTGAATGGGATTCATTGATGAAACTGCACACGGGGAAAGGGCCGGTCACGCTCGTCATCGCTCATGCTGATGTAAAAGCAAGTGAACGCCACCACAAAAAAAACATTTCTTGTTATTCACTGAAGTGGTAAAAATAATTACATGTTATATGAGAAATAAACTCCCTCAAGTACATTTTGTTTTTCAATGTTAAAATGTAGGAGGGACAGCAGGGGAAAGCAGCTCGCCTGTGTTGAACAGTGAAAAATAACTCCACTCGCACCTCGAAGGCTCAAACATTATTTGACATCATGATGCCTGAAATTTTCATGAGCACCTGCACCCATAAAAAAAATATAGCTTTAACCTTGTGAAATGTTTCCGAAAGAGAAACATAGTGCAATAGTAGATAAATATGGGAAACAAAAAACAGATAACACGACTCAAAAACAAGTTTATATCATTTTTTTTTTTTAAAAAGTGTATTTTAAAAAGAAAAGAAAAGTGTGCAAGGGTGTTGAAGGAAGTTGTTCCTGGGGATGTAGGAGTCAGAGTCAACGGGGTCTCGGGCTTTGTTGATGAACCCGACTGCAGCTGGAAAGACTCTGTTCTTGTGGCGTGAGGTCCTGGTCCTGATGGACTGCAGCCTCCTGCCAGAGGGAAGGGACTCGAACCGTTTGTGTCGAGGGGGAGAGCAGTCGGCTACAATCGTTCCCGCTTTAGTGTCCTTAAAGCGAACAAGGAAGGCAGATCGCATCAATCCCCCTCTCAGCAGAGTGAATGAGATGCTGATGGAGGAGCAGAGGATGGACTCAGTAATGGCGGTGGAGAAGTGCACCATCATGGTCTTTGGCAGGTTGAACTTCTTCCTCAAGAAGAACATCATCTCGGAGCCTTCTTGGTGTTGGAGCTGATGTTCGGTTTGAGGTCCAGGGTTAAGGTGGAGTTAAGTGAGCGGAAGGAGTCCCACAGGGTGATGGGGCTGCATTCTTCTGGAAATCCACAACCATCTCCATCGTCTTCAGAGCGTCGAGCTCCAGGTAGATTTGTCTGCACCAGGTCATAAGGTGGTCAGTCTTCCACCTGGAGGCGGACTCGTCCCCACCAGAGATGAGTCCAGTGAGGGTGGTGTCAGCCGCTAACTTCAGGAGCTTGACGGCCTGGTGACTGAAGGTGCAACTGTTGCTTTACGGGGGAGAAAAGCAGAGGGGAGAGAACGCAGTGACACTTGTGAAATACAATTTAATCATGACAACGTAAGTCAAAGGGTGAATGACAACTTATACGATTTAATGGGTTAAACGACTCACATTACTCTGTTAATTGACTGTCCTCGAACTGCAGCATCTGGAGTGTTTTTCAGGCCCTTCAGTTCAGCCTCCTGTTGCTGTCTCAACACAAATGGGGGTGATATCAGTGATGAGGCTATTTAGCCACATCACTGAATGTAATTGGTAAAAATGACGTAACTGTCACCGAGATTACAGACACACTCAAAGACCACCAGGAACAGCTGGTAAATGTCAGCACATTAAAATGAAACAATGTAATGAAAGACGTATGATCACATGATGGACGAGGCTTTGACGTAGGTATTTTTCTCTGTCACTCTCATTGACTCTCTTCTTTGTATTTCTGAGAATCGCAGAGTTTCACTTAATGACCAGAATCAGACTCACTTCCTTGTGCCGATAGCACAGGCTATTTCATACTTTGTCTTTAATTCTTCGTCTTGCTCACTTCATTTTTTCTGATTTCTTTCTGCTTGTATTTCTCTCTTCTAATTCAAATCCAGGGAGTTCTTGCTCCTTGAGAGACTGAAGGTTGAAGGGGTCACCGCATGCATTAATTGTCTTACAATGTGGGCGTTGGGAACCCTTTGAGACTGTAACTGGGGTTAAGGAGGCTGTACAAATCAACCTAACTTGCAAATATGTGTCCTTTGCTGCTGGTAAGTAAAGAAGGAGATGCCGAAGGCTGACGTGGAAGAGTGCAAAGGGTTTTGATGGAGTAAGGTGATGATGGAGACTCGGCAGACACGCCAGATGGATCAACTGCCATGTGTGTTATGTGCCTCCCTCTTAAGCACTGTGACGTACAGAAATCCTGGCGAGCACGTATTACACTTGGATTTAAAAAAAGGAAAGACAGCTTGGTGGTATTCTAAAGTTATTATTCTCTCTCACACTCAATGTCTTTCTGATTCCACAGTAAACGATCAAGCTGACGGGGAAAATTTTAGGAGTAACTCAATTCTGTGGCCTCACTTTCTTTTCAGACTTGAATATTAATGACATTTCCATCTTTGAGGGTTCCTGGGGCTACTGAAAGACTGAGTAGAATGAGTCAGAGATGCAGTGCATGCATTCATTAGAATTGTCAGCAATATTAAAAACTGAATATTTGAGGAAAAGATTCTAAATGTTTGCTGAAATTTGGACTTTTACTCTCTGGTGAGCCATGTTGGTGTTTTGTAGTTGTTCCGTGGTACAACACAAATGCAGAAAGGTGAGAAAATAGTTTAATGTTTTGGGAAATGTCAAACTGTATGCTTTCCTGCAGAGACGAAACACTCTCATATCTGTATATGGTAATATGTAGCCAGCCATCAGTGTTTAGCCTAGCTAAGCAAAAAAAAAAGGAAAAAACTAGCCAAGTTTTATCCAAAGCTAAAAAAACATATCTGCAAAATAAAACATGTTTGTCACATTTGGACGAAGCCAGGCTGAGCACGAGAAGCAGCTGGAAGGACGGAACGGAGGGAAGCTATTTAAAATTCCTATCCAGTTTTACTTTCATCCTATATTTATATACTGATGACGACACTGCCGCTCCATGGGTTGCTGCAAAAAGTGCCGCAGTTTATATAGTGAAGCCACCTCTTGACTTTTAGTGTTCGCCAACCATTAATTGACCACGATTTTAATGAAGTAGAGAGAGAAAGAGAGAGAGAGCGTGTTTGTGAATGTGTGAGTGAGTGTGTATGTGTGTGTGCATATGTGTGTGTGTGTGTGTGTGTGTGTGTGTGTGTGTGTGTGTATTCATCATTGCTTGTGTTTTTTTTGTGCTGGAGGAATGAATCGGTCCTCATGTGCATAAGACAAATAGATGAATTTTTTATTATGTTAGCTTGCAGAACACATGCTAGTGCAGACACACATGTTGGCCTATAAAGTAGGTTAACCACCACAACATCAAAATTGAAGTGATTCTCAATAGATTATTGGATGACATTGAGATGCTTTTATATGTACAATTATTTGACTTACAGCATTTATATATAAGTAGAAACACATTCAACTGAATGGTACTTTGCTGAATGTCAAATATATTTCACTGCGTGATTCTCTTATTGTTATCAAAGACAAATGGATCACAAGTTAATTAGATTCATTTGTCTCCATTTAAAATCTATTACAATTGAATAGAAGATGAAAATGAAAAAAAAAAAAAAGGATTTTGAATTCCTTCTTCGTCATCATATTTGAACGGTTTGTGTTTCTGCTTGCGTCACAAGGTGGATGCACAATCCCAAGATTTCCGATAAGACGTAATTCCAATTAAACCACACAGACAGAATCTCAGGATAGAAGCCCCTATAGAAGACGCATCCCACCATCTCGATCGAGAAAATCATGGCTCAGACTGCAAATGTAGAATTTAATCAGCTGAACGAGTCGTCAAGGAGTCCCGGAGTGTCTTCTCCACCTGATTTATTGGAATGAAATGGAAAAGTGAAGAAAATCTGTGCTGCCAACACTCCCTCACCGTAGGGACACAAGAACCAATTTATTTAATAACATAAAACGTATATGTCAATGGAAAGGGAAAGAAAGGCTGTTTTCCTGAATTGCTTTCTGATATGAAATGTGAAAGTTGGTTTAGCAGAACGCAGGGGAGAAATGAGGAGAATGTGGGGCTTTGATATGAATGTAAAACCACTGGAAAACAGAACGCCTTTTGGGTGACAGAAATTAGGAGAGTCAGAAAGAGAACAAGTGGTGAGATATCAAAGAGAGAAAGGGGGCTGATGGAGGGAAAGAGAGGCTCTTCATCTGACTCCTTAATCCGAGCACATTTTTCCGCATTCATTATGAGCTGGACTATGTGCCCGGACTTTAGTCCTTTAGTCGGCATCATTTTCACTCTGATGATCTACTCCTCCTTAAAAAAAACAACTTATGTTAGCACATACGTTAGTAAAACACCCTAAACACACAGAAACTACCTCAGGAGGACAGCTCAGGCAACATCTATGAAGCCTGTAATGAATACAAAAGTCCTCCCCAGGAGGCTCTTCAAACCAAATCGCTATTCCAGAGCTTAATGCCTGATTTGTACTCCTGCGGCTGTGCGCCCATGCGCTCTGTGCGGCCTGCTGCAGGTGCCTCTAAAGCACACCAAACATACAAAGTACTGTGGTGGATTCTGGGTCTTCAAAACCTTTGTCAGGTGGTCTTTGATTTATTTCATTGGCATGATTGAAATAGTTCCATACATCGTCCGAAGAAAATTCCATGGGTGAAAAAGTGAAAACTCGTGGAAGAGTTGGATGATGAGGCCCAGAATAAATGAGGTGGTTGTTGTTGTCACAGGATACGAGGTCGTCCGGATAACCCATCTCCAAACTTTTCGCAGCGTCTGCAGGGCTTGCTGCGTAGACACATTTTTTAGGAAGTGCGCAGCATGTCTCAGCAGCTCTCTGCGAGCTCCACAAACCATCTCCGTGGCTCTGCGGAAGCTCTGCGTGTAGCTTTTCCACAAAAGGATTAATTAGGCTTTACTCCAAAAGGTTTTATTCAGCTACGAAAAAGGGGACAACCTCAGGAAGAATACCTCAGAAGGAGAAATAGCACACTTAGAAACAACACATGACAGAAAGGCTGGATGGAGAAAAGAGAGAGGTCATGACATACAACAAAGGGCTATGGGTCAAAATTGTGCAGGGACTCGGCCTTGGTATTTGGGACATCGGCTCTACCAGGTAGCTTACCTGGGGGCCCTAAAAACAGTCATAATTTGATCATTGTGTTTTTGTGCAGCAGCTTCATTTGATGTCCATCTGACCTTTCCCATCTTCTGATGGATAGGTTTTAATAATCTCTGTCGTTTGTGGAGTATTTGTCCCCGTTTGTGGCGCTCATGTACTGTAATTCCCATTTTCCCATTTGACAGTTTCCCTTAAAACGGTACTTTCAGGTGTTGTATTTTTTTTTTTTTTAAAAAGCCACCGCTTTCCTCAAATAAAAGTAAAACTGTGTAAAACTTTTCACAAGGTGTGTATTTGGGCACAGGTAGAGTTGTTAAAAAAGACTTGCGGTTCCCGTAGATCTCTGTCATAGCATATCGACCTCTACTTCATTGGACAGCATGTATACACGCCTGTCTAAAGCTAGTCAGCTCATTTGAGTGGCTAATTGGTTTATTGGCTTGTTTGGTCTGTCAGCAAGGTCACTCAAGAGAGTGTGATGGATCAGCCCAAGGGCGTCAAATACACACACTTTGTTGCCTTTCCGGAGGAATGGGAGGTTTTGTATATAATTTTGTGAATGTGTTTTATAATTTGTGCCGATGAGTGAGTGCTCAGTGTGTTTTATGTGTAACTGTACCTGCGAGACTAAATAGGGACACATAAGGCTCAACAGGGTGCCAGTAGGAAGTTATGTGATTATATTATATTAGTTCTCAATATAGCTTGTTTTTAACAGTCTTATTGTTTATTTCTTAGTGTGATAACTTGATATAGCTGAGTGAGATTAGGATAAAGTTGTGGAACCTCAGAAGTTTACGTTGTTTCAAG